>NC_060128.1:22177348-22811360 GCF_021461395.2 Schistocerca americana
CAATAAGAATGTCAGAGTTCTACAGTAACCCTGAAGTGAAGCATCGGAATCTGTAACTAGCGTCACAGGAATGGATCAAAACATAGTCAGTAAGAAGAGTCAGACTTCTTGTACTTAAGTCCGCATTGTGCCTTTTCTATTTAATTCCGATGCAATTTCTGTGTTTCATCGACAATAAGAAGGTGCAAGGGATACAGTAAACCTGAAGTGAAGCATCGGAATCTATAACAAGTGTCACAGGAATGTTTCAAAAGATAGTCAGTAAGGAGAGTCAGTCTTCTTGTACTTAAGTCGGCATTGTACCTTTTGTATTTAATTCCGATGCAATTTCTGTGTTTCGTCGTCAATAAGAAGGTCTCAGGTATACAGTAAACCTGAAGTGAACCATCGGAATCTATAACTAGTGTCACAGGAATGGTTCAAAACATAGACAGTAAGAAGGGACAGCCTTCTTGTACCTAAGTCGGCATTGTGCCTTTTGTATTTAATTCCGATGCAATAACTGTGTTTCATCGTCAATTAGAAGGTGCAAGGGATACAGTAAACCTGAAGTGAATCATCGTAATCTATAACTAGTGTCACAGGAATGGTTCAAAACATAGTCAGTACGATTAGTCATTCTTCTACTTAAGTCGGCATTGTGCCTTTTGTATTTAATTCCGACGCAATTTCTGTGTTTCGTCGTCAATAAGGAGGTCTCAGGGATACAGTAAACCTGAAGTGAACCACCGGAATCTATAACTAGCGTCACAGGAATGGTTCAAAACATAGACAGTAAGAAGGGTCAGCCTTCTTGTACCTAAGTCGGCATTGTGCCTTTTGTATTTAATTCCGATGCAATATCTGTGTTTCATCGTCAATTAGAAGGTGCAAGGGATACAGTAAATCTGAAGTGAAGCATCGGAATCTATAACTAGTGTCACAGGAATGGTTCAAAACGTAGACAGTAAGAAGAGTCAGTCTTCTTGTACTTAAGTCGGCATTGTGCCTTTTGTATTTAATTCCGATGCAATTCCTGTGTTTCATCGTCAATAAGAAGGTCAGAGGGATATAGTAAACCTGAAGTGAAGCATCGGAATCTATAACTAGTGTCACAGGAATAGTTCAAAACAGTAAGTAAGAAGAGTCAATCTTCTTGTACTTAAGTCGGCATTCTGCCTTTTGTATTTAATTCCGATGCATTTTCTGTGTTTCATCGTCAATAAGAAGGTCCAAGGGATACAGTAAACCTGAAGTGAAGCATCAGAATCTATAACTAGTGTCACAGTAATGGTTCAAATCGTAGACAGTATGAAGAGTCAGTCTTCTTGTACTTAAGTCGGCAATGTGCCCTTTCTATTTAATTCCAATGCAATTTCTGTATTTCGTCGCCAATAAGAAGGTCCAAAGGATACAGTAAACCTGAAGTGAAGCATCGGAATCTATAACTAATGTCACAGGAATCGTTCAAAATAAAGACAGTAGAAAGTGTCAGTCTTCTTGTACTTAAGTCGGCATTGTGCCTTTTGTACTTAATTCCGATGCAATTTCTGTGTTTCATCGTCAAAAAGAAGGTCAGAGGGTTACAGTAAACCTAAAGTGAAGCATCGGAATCTATAACTAATGTCACAGGAATGGTTCAAAACAGACAGTAAGAAGAGCCAGTCTTCTTGTACTTAAGTCAGCATTGTGAATTTTGTATTTAATTCCGATGCAATTTCTGTGTTTCATCGTCAATACAAAGGTCCAAGGGATACAGTAAACCTGAAGTGAAGCATCGGAATCTAAAACTAGTGCCACAGGAATTGATCAAAACATAGTCAGTAAGAAGCTTCAGTCTTCTTGTACTTTAGTTGGCATTGTGCCTTTTGTATTTAATTCCGATGTAATTTCTGTGTTTCATGGTCAATTAGTAGGTCAGAGGGATACAGTAAACCTGAAGTGAAGCATCGGAATCTATAACTAGTGTCACAGGAATGGTTCAAAACAGTCAGTAAGAAGAGTCAGTCTTCCTGTACTTAAGTCGGCATTGTGAACTTTGTATTCAATTCCGATGCAACTTCTGTGTTTCATCGACAATAAGAAGGTCAGAGGGATACAGTAAACCTAAAGTGAAACATTGGAATCTATAACTAGTGTCACAGGAATGGTTCAAAACATCGACAGTAAGAAGTGGCAGTCTTCTTGTACGTAAGTCGGCATTGTGCCTTTTGTATTTAATTCCGATGCAATTTCTGTGTTTCATCGTCAATAAGAAGGTCAGAGGGATATAGTAAACCTGAAGTGAAGCATCGGAATCTATAACTAGTGTCACAGGAATAGTTCAAAACAGTAAGTAAGAAGAGTCAATCTTCTTGTACTTAAGTCGGCATTCTGCCTTTTGTATTTAATTCCGATGCATTTTCTGTGTTTCATCGTCAATAAGAAGGTCCAAGGGATACAGTAAACCTGAAGTGAAGCATCGGAATCTATAACTAGTGTCACAGTAATGGTTCAAATCGTAGACAGTATGAAGAGTCAGTCTTCTTGTACTTAAGTCGGCAATGTGCCCTTTCTATTTAATTCCAATGCAATTTCTGTATTTCGTCGCCAATAAGAAGGTCCACAGGATACAGTAAACCTGAAGTGAAGCATCGGAATCTATAACTAATGTCACAGGAATCGTTCAAAGCATAGACAGTAGAAAGAGACAGTCTTCTTGTACTTAAGTCGGCATTGTGCCTTTTGTATTTAATTTCGATGCAATTTCTGTGTTTCATCGTCAAAAAGAAGATCAGAGGGTTACAGTAAACCTAAAGTGAAGCATCGGAATCTATAACTAGTATCACAGGAATGGTTCAAAAGAGTCAGTTAGAAGAGTCAGTCTTCTTGTACTTAAGTCGGCAGTTTGCCTTTTGTATTTTATTCCGATGCAATTTCCGTACTTCGTCACTAATACGAAGGTCCAAAGGGTACAGTAAACATGAAGTGAAGCATCGGAATCTATAACTAATGTCACAGGAATCGTTCAAAACATAGTCAGTAGGAAGAGTCAGTCTTCTTGTACTTAAGTCAGCATTGTGCCTTTTGTATTTAATTCCGATGCAATTTCTGTGTTTCATCGTCAATACAAAGGTCCAAGGGATACAGTAAACCTGAAGTGAAGCATCGGAATCTAAAACTAGTGCCACAGGAATTGATCAAAACATAGTCAGTAAGAAGCTTCAGTCTTCTTGTACTTTAGTTGGCATTGTGCCTTTTGTATTTAATTCCGATGTAATTTCTGTGTTTCATCGTCAGTTAGTAGGTCAGAGGGATACAGTAAACCTGAAGTGAAGCATCGGAATCTATAACTAGTGTCACAGGAATGGTTCAAAACAGTCAGTAAGATGAGTCAGTCTTCCTGTACTTAAGTCGGCATTGTGCCTTTTGTATTCAATTCCGATGCAACTTCTGTGTTTCATCGACAATAAGAAGGTCAGAGGGATACAGTAAACCTAAAGTGAAACATTGGAATCTGTAACTAGTGTCACAGGAATGGTTCAAAACATCGACAGTTAGAAGTGGCAGTCTTCTTGTACGTAAATCGGCATTGTGCCTTTTGTATTTAATTCCGATGCAATTTCTGTGTTACATCGTCAATAAGAAGGTGCAAGGGATACAGTAAACCTGAAGTGAAGCATCGGAATCTATAACTACTGTCACAAGAATGGTTCAAAGCATAGACAGTAAGACGAGTCTGTCTTCTTGTACTTAAGTCGGCATTGTCCCTTTAGTATTTCATTCCGATGCAATTTCTGTGTTCCATCGTCAATAAGAAGGTCAGAGGGATACATTAAACCCGAAGTGAAGCATCGTAATCTACAACTAGTGTCACAGGAATGGTTCAAAACAGTCAGTAAGAAGAGTCAGTCTTCTTGTACTTAAGTCGGCATTGTGCCTTTTGTATTTAATTCCGAAGCAATTTCTGTGTTTCATCGTCAATAAGAAGGTCCAAGGGATACAGTAAACCTGAAGTGAAGCATCGGAATCTATAACTAGTGTCGCAGGAATGGTTCAAAACAAAGGCAGTAAGAAGAGTCAGTCTTCTTGTACTTAAGTCGGCATTGTGCTTTTCTATTTAATTCCGATGCAATTGCTGTATTTCGTCGCCAATAAGAAGGTCCAAAGGATACAGTAAACCTGAAGTGAAGCATCGGAATCTATAACTAATGTCACAGGAATCGTTCAATACATAGACAGTAGGAAGAGTCATCCTTCTTGTACTTAAGTCGGCATTGGGCCTTTTGCATTTAGTTCCGATGCAATTTCTGTGTTTCATCGTCAATAAGTAGGTCCTAGGGATAGAGTAAACCTGAAGTGAAGCATCGGAATCTATAACTAGTGTCACAGGAATGGTTCAAAACATAGTCAGTAAGAAGAGTCAGTCTTCTTGTACTTAAGTCGGCATTGTGCCTATTGTATTTAATTCCGATGCAATTTCTGTGTTTCACCGTCAATACAAAGGTCCAAGGGATACAGTAAAAATGAAGTGAAGCATCGGAATCTAAAACTAGTGTCACAGGAATTGATCAAATCATAGTCAGTAAGAAGAGTCAGTCTTCTTGTACTTAAGTTGGCATTGTGCCTCTTGTATTTAATTCCGATGCAATTTCTGTGTTTTATCGTCAACAAGTAGGTCAGAGGGATACAGTAAACCTGAAGTGAAGTTTCGGAATCTATAACTAGTGTCACAGGAATGGTTCAAAACAGTCAGTAAGTAGAGTCAGCCTTCCTGTACTTAAGTCGGCATTGTTAATTTTGTATTTAATTCCGATGCAATTACTGTGTTTCATCGTCAATAAGAGGGTCCAAGGGATACAGTAGACATGGAGTGAAGCATCGGAATCTATAACTAGTGTCACAGGAATGGTTCATATCATAGACAGTAAGAAGAGTCAGTCTTCTTGTACTTAAGTCGGCATTGTGCCTTTTGTATTTCATTCCGATGCAATTTCTGTGTTTAATCGTCAAAAAGAAGGTCAGAGGGATACAGTACACCTGAAGTGAAGCATCGGAATCTATAACTAGTGTCACAAGAATGGTTCAAACATAGACAGTAGGAAGAGTCAGTCTTCTTGTACTTAAGTCAGCAATGTGCATTTTCTATTTAATTCCGATGCGATTTCTGTGTTTCATCGTCAAAAAGAAGGTCAGAGGGATAGAGTAAACCTGAAGTGAAGCATCGGAATCTATAACTAGTGTCACAGGAATGGTTCAAAGCATAGGCAGTAGGAAGAGTCAGTCTTCCTGTACTTAAGTCGGCATTGTGGTTTTTCTATTTAATTCCGATGCAATTTCTGTGTTTCATCGTCAATAAGAAGGTCCAAGGGATACAGTGAACCTGAAGTGAAGCATCGGAATCTATAACTAGTGTCACAGGAATGGTTCAAAACATAGACAGTAGGAAGAGTCAGTCTTCTTGTACTTAAGTCAGCATTGTGCCTCTTCTATTTCATTCCGATGCAATTTCTGTGTTTCATCGTCAATAAGAAGGTCCAAGGGGTACCGTAAACCAGACGTGAAGCATCGAAATCTATAACTAGTGCCACAGGAATGGTTCAAAACATAGACGGTAAGAAGAGTCAGTCTTCTTGTACTTAAGTCGGCATTGTGACTTTTGTATTTAATTCCGATCCAATTTCTGTGTTTCACCGTCAATAAGAAGGTCAGAGGGATACAGTAAACCTGAAGTGAAGCATCGGAATCCATAACTAGTGTCACAGGAATGGTTCAAAGCAGTCAGTAAGAAGAGTCAGTCTTCTTGTACTTAAGTCGGCATTGTGCCTTTTGTATTCAATTCCGATGCAATTTCTGTATTTCGTTCGCCAATAAGAAGGTCCAAAGGATACAGTAAACCTGAAGTGAAGCATCGGAATCTATAACTAATGTCACAGGAATCGTTCAAAAAAAAGACAGTAGAAAGTGTCAGTCTTCTTGTACTTAAGTCGGCATTGTGCCTTTTGTACTTAATTCCGATGCAATTTCTGTGTTTCATCGTCAAAAAGAAGGTCAGAGGATTACAGTAAACCTAAAGTGAAGCATCGGAATCTATAACAAGTGTCACAGGAATGGTTCAAAACAGTCAGTAAGAAGAGTCAGTCTTCTTGTACTTAAGTCGGCAGTTTGCCTTTTGTATTTTATTCCGATGCAATTTCCGTACTTCGTCACCAATACGAAGGTCCAAAGGGTACAGTAAACATGAAGTGAAGCATCGGAATCTATAACTAATGTCACAGGAATCGTTCAAAACATAGACAGTAGGAAGAGTCAGTCTTCTTGTACTTAAGTCAGCATTGTGCCTTTTGTATTTAATTCCGATGCAATTTCTGTGTTTCATCGTCAATACAAAGGTCCAAGGGATACAGTAAACCTGAAGTGAAGCATCGGAATCTAAAACTAGTGCCACAGGAATTGATCAAAACATAGTCAGTAAGAAGCTTCAGTCTTCTTGTACTTTAGTTGGCATTGTGCCTTTTGTATTTAATTCCGATGTAATTTCTGTGTTTCATGGTCAATTAGTAGGTCAGAGGGATACAGTAAACCTGAAGTGAAGCATCGGAATCTATAACTAGTGTCACAGGAATGGTTCCAAACAGTCAGTAAGAAGAGTCAGTCTTCCTGTACATAAGTCGGCATTGTGCCCTTTGTATTCAATTCCGATGCAACTTCTGTGTTTCATCGACAATAAGAAGGTCAGAGGGATACAGTAAACCTAAAGTGAAACATTGGAATCTATAACTAGTGTCACAGGAATGGTTCAAAACATCGACAGTAAGAGGTGGCAGTCTTCTTGTACGTAAGTCGGCATTGTGCCTATTGTATTTAATTCCGATGCAATTTCTGTGTTACATCGTCAATAAGAAGGTGCAAGGGATACAGTAAACCTGAAGTGAAGCATCGGAATCTATAACTAGTGTCACAGGAATGGTTCAAAACAGTCAGTAAATAGAGTTAGTCTTCCTGTACTGAGTGTCGGCATTGTGAATTTTGTATTTAATTCCGATGCAATTACTGTGTTTCATCGTCAATAAGAGGGTCCAAGAGATCAGTGCACATGGAGTGAAGCATCGGAATCTATAACTAGTGTCACAGGAATGGTTCATATCATAGACAGTAAGAAGTGTCAGTCTTCTTGTACTTAAGTCGGCATTGTGCCATTTGTATTTAATTCCGATGCAATTTCTGTGTTTAATCGTCAAAAAGAAGGTCAGAGGGATACAGTACACCTGAAGTGAAGCATCGGAATCTATAACTAATGTCACAGGAATCGTTCAAAGCATAGACAGTAGAAAGAGACAGTCTTCTTGTACTTAAGTCGGCATTGTGCCTTTTGTATTTAATTTCGATGCAATTTCTGTGTTTCATCGTCAAAAAGAAGATCAGAGGGTTACAGTAAACCTAAAGTGAAGCATCGGAATCTATAACTAGTATCACAGGAATGGTTCAAAAGAGTCAGTTAGAAGAGTCAGTCTTCTTGTACTTAAGTCGGCAGTTTGCCTTTTGTATTTTATTCCGATGCAATTTCCGTACTTCGTCACCAATACGAAGGTCCAAAGGGTACAGTAAACATGAAGTGAAGCATCGGAATCTATAACTAATGTCACAGGAATCGTTCAAAACATAGTCAGTAGGAAGAGTCAGTCTTCTTGTACTTAAGTCAGCATTGTGCCTTTTGTATTTAATTCCGATGCAATTTCTGTGTTTCATCGTCAATACAAAGGTCCAAGGGATACAGTAAACCTGAAGTGAAGCATCGGAATCTAAAACTAGTGCCACAGGAATTGATCAAAACATAGTCAGTAAGAAGCTTCAGTCTTCTTGTACTTTAGTTGGCATTGTGCCTTTTGTATTTAATTCCGATGTAATTTCTGTGTTTCATCGTCAGTTAGTAGGTCAGAGGGATACAGTAAACCTGAAGTGAAGCATCGGAATCTATAACTAGTGTCACAGGAATGGTTCAAAACAGTCAGTAAGATGAGTCAGTCTTCCTGTACTTAAGTCGGCATTGTGCCTTTTGTATTCAATTCCGATGCAACTTCTGTGTTTCATCGACAATAAGAAGGTCAGAGGGATACAGTAAACCTAAAGTGAAACATTGGAATCTGTAACTAGTGTCACAGGAATGGTTCAAAACATCGACAGTTAGAAGTGGCAGTCTTCTTGTACGTAAATCGGCATTGTGCCTTTTGTATTTAATTCCGATGCAATTTCTGTGTTACATCGTCAATAAGAAGGTGCAAGGGATACAGTAAACCTGAAGTGAAGCATCGGAATCTATAACTACTGTCACAAGAATGGTTCAAAGCATAGACAGTAAGACGAGTCTGTCTTCTTGTACTTAAGTCGGCATTGTCCCTTTAGTATTTCATTCCGATGCAATTTCTGTGTTCCATCGTCAATAAGAAGGTCAGAGGGATACATTAAACCCGAAGTGAAGCATCGTAATCTACAACTAGTGTCACAGGAATGGTTCAAAACAGTCAGTAAGAAGAGTCAGTCTTCTTGTACTTAAGTCGGCATTGTGCCTTTTGTATTTAATTCCGAAGCAATTTCTGTGTTTCATCGTCAATAAGAAGGTCCAAGGGATACAGTAAACCTGAAGTGAAGCATCGGAATCTATAACTAGTGTCGCAGGAATGGTTCAAAACAAAGGCAGTAAGAAGAGTCAGTCTTCTTGTACTTAAGTCGGCATTGTGCTTTTCTATTTAATTCCGATGCAATTGCTGTATTTCGTCGCCAATAAGAAGGTCCAAAGGATACAGTAAACCTGAAGTGAAGCATCGGAATCTATAACTAATGTCACAGGAATCGTTCAATACATAGACAGTAGGAAGAGTAATCCTTCTTGTACTTAAGTCGGCATTGGGCCTTTTGCATTTAGTTCCGATGCAATTTCTGTGTTTCATCGTCAATAAGTAGGTCCTAGGGATAGAGTAAACCTGAAGTGAAGCATCGGAATCTATAACTAGTGTCACAGGAATGGTTCAAAACATAGTCAGTAAGAAGAGTCAGTCTTCTTGTACTTAAGTCGGCATTGTGCCTATTGTATTTAATTCCGATGCAATTTCTGTGTTTCACCGTCAATACAAAGGTCCAAGGGATACAGTAAAAATGAAGTGAAGCATCGGAATCTAAAACTAGTGTCACAGGAATTGATCAAATCATAGTCAGTAAGAAGAGTCAGTCTTCTTGTACTTAAGTTGGCATTGTGCCTCTTGTATTTAATTCCGATGCAATTTCTGTGTTTTATCGTCAACAAGTAGGTCAGAGGGATACAGTAAACCTGAAGTGAAGTTTCGGAATCTATAACTAGTGTCACAGGAATGGTTCAAAACAGTCAGTAAGTAGAGTCAGCCTTCCTGTACTTAAGTCGGCATTGTTAATTTTGTATTTAATTCCGATGCAATTACTGTGTTTCATCGTCAATAAGAGGGTCCAAGGGATACAGTAGACATGGAGTGAAGCATCGGAATCTATAACTAGTGTCACAGGAATGGTTCATATCATAGACAGTAAGAAGAGTCAGTCTTCTTGTACTTAAGTCGGCATTGTGCCTTTTGTATTTCATTCCGATGCAATTTCTGTGTTTAATCGTCAAAAAGAAGGTCAGAGGGATACAGTACACCTGAAGTGAAGCATCGGAATCTATAACTAGTGTCACAAGAATGGTTCAAACATAGACAGTAGGAAGAGTCAGTCTTCTTGTACTTAAGTCAGCAATGTGCATTTTCTATTTAATTCCGATGCGATTTCTGTGTTTCATCGTCAAAAAGAAGGTCAGAGGGATAGAGTAAACCTGAAGTGAAGCATCGGAATCTATAACTAGTGTCACAGGAATGGTTCAAAGCATAGGCAGTAGGAAGAGTCAGTCTTCCTGTACTTAAGTCGGCATTGTGGTTTTTCTATTTAATTCCGATGCAATTTCTGTGTTTCATCGTCAATAAGAAGGTCCAAGGGATACAGTGAACCTGAAGTGAAGCATCGGAATCTATAACTAGTGTCACAGGAATGGTTCAAAACATAGACAGTAGGAAGAGTCAGTCTTCTTGTACTTAAGTCAGCATTGTGCCTCTTCTATTTCATTCCGATGCAATTTCTGTGTTTCATCGTCAATAAGAAGGTCCAAGGGGTACCGTAAACCAGACGTGAAGCATCGAAATCTATAACTAGTGCCACAGGAATGGTTCAAAACATAGACGGTAAGAAGAGTCAGTCTTCTTGTACTTAAGTCGGCATTGTGACTTTTGTATTTAATTCCGATCCAATTTCTGTGTTTCACCGTCAATAAGAAGGTCAGAGGGATACAGTAAACCTGAAGTGAAGCATCGGAATCCATAACTAGTGTCACAGGAATGGTTCAAAGCAGTCAGTAAGAAGAGTCAGTCTTCTTGTACTTAAGTCGGCATTGTGCCTTTTGTATTCAATTCCGATGCAATTTCTGTATTTCGTTCGCCAATAAGAAGGTCCAAAGGATACAGTAAACCTGAAGTGAAGCATCGGAATCTATAACTAATGTCACAGGAATCGTTCAAAAAAAAGACAGTAGAAAGTGTCAGTCTTCTTGTACTTAAGTCGGCATTGTGCCTTTTGTACTTAATTCCGATGCAATTTCTGTGTTTCATCGTCAAAAAGAAGGTCAGAGGATTACAGTAAACCTAAAGTGAAGCATCGGAATCTATAACTAGTGTCACAGGAATGGTTCAAAACAGTCAGTAAGAAGAGTCAGTCTTCTTGTACTTAAGTCGGCAGTTTGCCTTTTGTATTTTATTCCGATGCAATTTCCGTACTTCGTCACCAATACGAAGGTCCAAAGGGTACAGTAAACATGAAGTGAAGCATCGGAATCTATAACTAATGTCACAGGAATCGTTCAAAACATAGACAGTAGGAAGAGTCAGTCTTCTTGTACTTAAGTCAGCATTGTGCCTTTTGTATTTAATTCCGATGCAATTTCTGTGTTTCATCGTCAATACAAAGGTCCAAGGGATACAGTAAACCTGAAGTGAAGCATCGGAATCTAAAACTAGTGCCACAGGAATTGATCAAAACATAGTCAGTAAGAAGCTTCAGTCTTCTTGTACTTTAGTTGGCATTGTGCCTTTTGTATTTAATTCCGATGTAATTTCTGTGTTTCATGGTCAATTAGTAGGTCAGAGGGATACAGTAAACCTGAAGTGAAGCATCGGAATCTATAACTAGTGTCACAGGAATGGTTCCAAACAGTCAGTAAGAAGAGTCAGTCTTCCTGTACATAAGTCGGCATTGTGCCCTTTGTATTCAATTCCGATGCAACTTCTGTGTTTCATCGACAATAAGAAGGTCAGAGGGATACAGTAAACCTAAAGTGAAACATTGGAATCTATAACTAGTGTCACAGGAATGGTTCAAAACATCGACAGTAAGAGGTGGCAGTCTTCTTGTACGTAAGTCGGCATTGTGCCTATTGTATTTAATTCCGATGCAATTTCTGTGTTACATCGTCAATAAGAAGGTGCAAGGGATACAGTAAACCTGAAGTGAAGCATCGGAATCTATAACTAGTGTCACAGGAATGGTTCAAAACAGTCAGTAAATAGAGTTAGTCTTCCTGTACTGAGTGTCGGCATTGTGAATTTTGTATTTAATTCCGATGCAATTACTGTGTTTCATCGTCAATAAGAGGGTCCAAGAGATCAGTGCACATGGAGTGAAGCATCGGAATCTATAACTAGTGTCACAGGAATGGTTCATATCATAGACAGTAAGAAGTGTCAGTCTTCTTGTACTTAAGTCGGCATTGTGCCATTTGTATTTAATTCCGATGCAATTTCTGTGTTTAATCGTCAAAAAGAAGGTCAGAGGGATACAGTACACCTGAAGTGAAGCATCGGAATCTATAACTAGTGTCACAGGAATGGTTCAAACATAGACAGTAGGAAGAGTCAGTCTTCTTGTACTTAAGTCAGCATTGTGCCTTTTCTATTTAATTCCGATGCAATTTCTGTGTTTCATCGTCAAAAAGAAGGTCAGAGGGATAGAGTAAACCTGAAGTGAAGCATCGGAATCTATAACAAGTGTCACAGGAATGGTTCAAAACATAGGCAGTAGGAAGAGTCAGTCTTCCTGTACTTAAGTCGGCATTGTGGTTTTTCTATTTAATTCCGATGCAATTTCTGTGTTTCATCGTCAATAAGAAGGTCAGAGGGATACAGTAAACCTAAAGTGAAGCATCGGAAACTATAACTAGTGTCACAGGAATGGTTCAAAGCAGTCAGTAAGAAGAGTCAGTCTTCTTGTACTTAAGTCGTCATTGTGCCTTTTGTATTCAATTCCGATGCAATTTCTGTATTTCGTTCGCCAATATGAAGGTCCAAAGGGCACAGTAAACCTGAAGTGAAGCATCGGAATCTATAACTAATGTCACAGGAATCGTTCAAAAAAAAGACAGTAGAAAGTGTCAGTCTTCTTGTACTTAAGTCGGCATTGTGCCTTTTCTATTTAATTCCGATACAATTTCTGTGATTCATCGTCAATAAGAATGTCAGAGTTCTACAGTAACCCTGAAGTGAAGCATCGGAATCTGTAACTAGCGTCACAGGAATGGTTCAAAACATAGTCAATAAGAAGAGTCAGTCTTCTTGTACTTAAGTCCGCATTGTGCCTTTTCTATTTAATTCCGATGCAATTTCTGTGTTTCATCGCCAATAAGAAGGTGCAAGGGATACAGTAAACCTGAAGTGAAGCATCGGAATCTATAACTAGTGTCACAGGAATGTTTCAAAAGATAGTCAGTAAGGAGAGTCAGTCTTCTTGTACTTAAGTCGGCATTGTGCCTTTTGTATTTGATTCCGATGCAATTTCTGTGTTTCGTCGTCAATAAGAAGGTCTCAGGGATACAGTAAACCTGAAGTGAACCATCGGAATCTATAACTAGTGTCACAGGAATGGTTCAAAACATAGACAGTAAGAAGGGACAGCCTTCTTGTACCTAAGTCGGCATTGTGCCTTTTGTATTTAATTCCGATGCAATAACTGTGTTTCATCGTCAATTAGAAGGTGCAAGGGATACAGTAAACCTGAAGTGAATCATCGTAATCTATAACTAGTGTCACAGGAATGGTTCAAAGCATTGTCAGTACGATTAGTCATTCTTTTACTTAAGTCTGCATTGTGCCTTTTCTATTTAATTCCGATGCATTTTCTGTGTTTCATCGTCAATAAGAAGGTCCAAGGGATACAGTAAAAATGAAGTGAAGCATCGGAATTTATAACTAATGTCACAGGATTCGTTCAAAGCATAGACAGTAGGAAGAGTCAGTCTTCTTGTACTTAAGTCGGCATTGTGCCGTTTGTATTTAATTCCGATGCAATTTCTGTGTTTCTTCGCCAATAAGAAGGTCAGAGGAATACAGTAACCTTGAAGTGAACCATCGGAATTTGTAACTAGCGTCACAGGAATGGTTCAAATCATAGACAGTAAGGAGAGTCAGTCTTCTTTTACTTAAGTCGGCATTGTGCCTTCTCTATTTAATTCCGATGCAATCTCTGTGTTTCATCGTCAATAAGAAGGTCCAAGGGATACAGAAAACCTGAAGTGAATTATCGTAATCTATGACTAGTGTCACAAGAATGGTTTAAAACATAGTCAGTACGAAGAGTCAGTCTTCTTGTACTTAAGTCGGCATTGTGCCTTTTGTATTTCATTCCGATGCAATTTCTGTGTTTCGTCGTCAATAAGAAGGTACGAGGGATACAGTAAACCTGAGTGAAGCATCGGAATCTGTAACTAGTGTCACAGGAATGGTTCAAAACATAGACAGTAAGAAGGGTCAGTCTTCTTGTACTTAAGTCGGCATTGTGCCTTTTGTATTTAATTCTGATGCAATATCTGTGTTTCATCGTCAATAAGAAGGTGCAAGGGATACAGTAAACCTGAACTGAAGCATCGGAATCTATAACTAGTGTCACAGGAATGGTTCAAAACATAGACAGTAAGAAGAGTCAGTCTTCTTGTACTTAAGTCGGCATTGTGCCTTTTGTATTTAATCCCGATGCAATTTCTGTGTTTCATCGTCAATAAAAAGGACAGAGGGAAACATGAACCTGAAGTGAAGCATCGGAATCTATAACTAGTGTCACAGGAATGGTTCAAAACAGTCAGTAAGAAGAGTCAATCTTCTTGTACTTAAGTCGGCATTGTGCCTTTTATATTTAATTCCGATGCAATTTCTGTGTTTCATCGTCATCAAGAAGGTTAGAGGGATACAGTAAACCTGAAGTGAAGCATCGGAATCCGTAACTAGTGTCACAGGAATGGTTCAAGACATAGACAGTAGGAAGTGCCAGTCTTTTTGTACTTAAGTCGGCATTACGCCTTTTGTATTTAATTCCGATGCAATATCTGTGTTTCATCGTCAATAAGAAGGTCCAAGGGATACAGTAAACCTGAAGTGAAGCATCGGAATCTGTAACAAGCGTCATAGGAATGGTTCCAAAGATAGTCAGTAAGGAGAGTCAGTCTTCTTGTGCTTAAGTCGGCATTGTGCCTTTTCCATTTAATTCCGATGCAATATCTGTGTTTCTTCGTCAATAAGAAGGTCAGAGGGATACAGTAAACCTGAAGTGAGGCATCGGAATCTATAACTAGTGTCACAGGAATGGTTCCAAACATAATCAGTAAGAAGAGTCAGTCTTCTTGTACTTAAGTCGGCATTGTGCCTTTTCTATTTAATTACGATGCAATTTCAGTGTTTCATCGTTAATAAGAGGGTCCAAGGGATACAGTAAACCTGAAGTGAATCATCGTAATCTACAACTAGTGTCACAAGAATGGTTCTAAACATAGTCAGGACGAAGAGTCAGTCTTCTTGAACTTATGTCGGCATTGTGCCTCTTGTATTTAATTCCGATGCAATTTCTGTGTTTCGTCGTCAATAAGAAGGTCTGAGGGATCCAGTAAACCTAAAGTGAAGCATCGGAATCTATAAATAGTGTCACAGGAATGGTTCAATACATAGACAGTGAGAAGGGTCAGTCTTCTTGTACCTAAGTCGGCATTGTGCCTTTTGTATTTAATTCCGATGCAATATCTGTGTTTCATCGTCAAAAAGAAGGTCAGAGGGTTACAGTAAGCCTAAAGTGAAGCATCGGAATCTATAACTAGTGTCACAGGAATGGTTCAAAACAGTCAGTAAGAAGAGTCAGTCTTCTTGTACTTAAGTCGGCAGTGTGCCTTTTGTATTTTATTCCGATGCAATTTCTGTACTTCGTCACCAATACGAAGGTCCAAAGGAGACAGTAAACATGAAGTGAAGCATCGGAATCTACAACTAATGTCACAGGAATCGTTCAAAACATAGACAGTAAGAAGAGTCAGTCTTCTTGTACTTAAGTCAGCATTGTGCCTTTTGTATTTAATTCCGATGCAATTACTGTGTTTCTACGTCAAAAAGAAGCTCATAGGGATACAGTAAACCTGAAGAGAAGCATTGGAATCTGTAACTAGCGCCACAGGAATGGTTCAAAACATAGTCAGTAAGAAGAGTCAGTCTCCTTGTACTTAAGTCGGCATTGTAATTTTTCTATTTAATTCCGATGCAATTTCAGTGTTTCATCGTCAATAAGAATGTCAGAGGGATACAGTTACCCTGAAGTGAAGCATCGGAATCCTTAACTAGTGTCACAGTAATGGTTCAAAACATAGTCAGTAAGAAGAGTCGGTCTTCTTGTACTTAAGTCGGCATTTTGCCTTTTCTATTTAATTCCGATGCAATATCTGTGTTTCATCGTCAATAAGAAGGTCCAAGGTATACAGTAAACCTGAAGTGAATCATCGTAATCTATAACTGGTGGCACAGGAATGGTTAAGAACATAGTCAGTACGATGAGTCATTCTTCTACTTAAGTCGACATTGTGCCTTTCGTATGTAATTCCGATGCATTTTCTGTGTTTCATCGTCAATAAGAAGGTCCAAGGGATACAGTAAACCTGAAGTGAAGCATCGGAATCTATAACTAGTGTCACAGGAATGGTTCAAATCATAGACAGTAAGAAGAGTCAGTCTTCTTGTACTTAGGTCTGCAATGTGCCTTTTCTATTTAATTCCAATGCAATTTATGTATTTCGTCGCCAATAAGAAGGTCCGAAGGATACAGTAAACCTGAAGTGAAGCATCGGAATCTTTAACTAAGGTCATAGGAATCGTTCAAAACATAGACAGTAGGAAGAGTCAGTCTTCTTGTACTTAAGTCGGCATTGTGCCTTTTCTATTTAATTCCGATGCAATTTCTGTGTTGCATCGACAATAAGAAGGTTAGTGGGATACAGTAAACCTGAAGTGAAGCATCGGAATCTATAACTAGTGTCACAGGAATGGTTCAAAACATAGTCAGTAAGAAGAGTCGGTCTTCTTGTACTTAAGTCGGCATTGTGCCTTTTCTATTTCATTCCGATGCAATTTCTGTGTTTCATGGTCAGTAAGAAGGTCCATGGGATACAGTAAACCAGAAGTGAATCATCGTAATCTATAACTAGTGTCACAGGAATGGTTCAAAACATAGTTAGTACGATGAGTCATTCTTGTACTTAAGTCGGTATTGTGCCTTTTATACTTATTTCCGATGCTATTTCTGTTTTTCATGGTCAATAAGAAGGTCAGAGGGATTCAGTAAACCTGAAGTGAAGCATCGGAATCTATAACTAGTGTCACAGGAATGGTTCAAATCATAGACAGTAAGAAGGGTCAGTCTTCTTGTACTTAAGTCGGCATTGTGCCTTTTCTATTTAATTCCGATGCAATATCTGTGTCTCATCGTCAAGAAGAAGGTGCAAGGGATACAGTAAACCTGAAGTGAAGCATCGGAATCTTAAACTAGTGTCACAGGAATGGTTCAAAACATAGTCAGTAAGAAGAGTCAGTCTTCTTGTGCTTAAGTCGGCATTGTGCCTTTTCTATTTCATTCCAATGCAATATCTGTGTTTCATCGTCAATAAGAAGGTCAGAGGGATACAGTATACCTGAAGTGTGGCATCACAATGTATAACTAGTGTCACAGGAATGGTTCCAAACATCGTCAGCACGAAGAGTCAGTCTTCTTGTACTTAAGTCGGCATTGTGCCTTTTGTATTTCATTCCGATGCAATTTCTGTGTTTCGTCGTCAATAAGAAGGTAAGAGGGATACAGTAAACCTGAAGTGAAGCATCGGAATCTGTAACTAGTGTCACAGGAATGGTTCAAAACATAGACAGTAAGAAGGGTCAGTCTTCTTGAACTTAAGTCGGCATTGTGCATTTTGTATTTAATTCTGATGCAATATCTGTGTTTCATCGTCAATAAGAAGGTGCAAGGGATACAGTAAACCTGAAGTGAAGCATCGGAATCTATAACTAGTGTCACAGGAATGGTTCAAATCATAGACAGTAAGAAGAGTCCGTCTTCTTGTACTTAAGTCGGCATTGTGCCTTTTGTATTTAATTCCGATGCAATTACTGTGTTTCTACGTCAAAAAGAAGGTCATAGAGATACAGTAAACCTGAAGAGAAGCATTGGAATCTGTAACTAGCGTCACAGGAATGGTTCAAAGTACAGTCAGTAAGAAGAGTCAGTCCCCTTGTACTTAAGTCGGCATTGTACCTTTTCTATTTAATTCCGATGCAATTTCAGTGTTTCATCGTCAATAAGAATGTCAGAGTGATACAGTTACCCTGAAGTGAAGCATCGGAATCTATAACTAGTGTCACAGGAATGGTTCAAAACATAGTCAGTAAGAAGAGTCGGTCTTCTTGTACTTAAGTCGGCATTTTGCCTTTTCTATTTAATTCCGATGCAATATCTGTGTTTCATCGTCAACAAGAAGGTCCAAGGGATACAGTAAACCTGAAGTGAATCATCGTAATCTATAACTGGTGTCACAGGAATGGTTCAAAACATAGTCAGTACGATGAGTCATTCTTCTACTTAAGTCGACATTGTGCCTTTCGTATTTAATTCCGATGCATTTTCTGTGTTTCATCGTCAATAAGAAGGTCCAAAGGATACAGTAAACCTGAAGTGAAGCATCGGAATCTATAACTAGTGTCACAGGAATGGTTCAAAACATAGACAGTAAGAAGAGTCAGTCTTCTTGTACTAAAGTCGGCATTGTGCCTTTTGTATTTAATCCCGATGCAATTTCTGTGTTTCATCGTCAATAAAAAGGACAGAGGGAAACATGAACCTGAAGTGAAGCATCGGAATCTATAACTAGTGTCACAGGAATGGTTCAAAACAGTCAGTAAGAAGAGTCAATCTTCTTGTACTTAAGTCGGCATTGTGCCTTTTGTATTTAATTCCGATGTATTTTCTGTGTTTCATCGTCAATATGAAGGTCCAAAGGATACAGTAAACCTGAAGTGAAGCATCGGAATCTATAACTAGTGTCACAGGAATGGTTCTAATCATAGACAGTAAGAAGAGTCAGTCTTCTTGTACTTAAGTCGGCAATGTGCCTTTTCTATTTAATTCCAATGCAATTTCTGTATTTCGTCGCCAATAAGAAGGTCCAAAGGATACAGTAAACCTGAAGTGAAGCATCGGAATCCGTAACTAGTGTCACAGGAATGGTTCAAGACATAGACAGTAGGAAGAGCCAGTCTTTTTGTACTTAAGTCGGCATTACGCCTTTTGTATTTAATTCCGATGCAATATCTGTGTTTCATCGTCAATAAGAAGGTCCAAGGGATACAGTAAACCTGAAGTGAAGCATCGGAATCTGTAACTAGCGTCACAGGAATGGTTCCAAAGATAGTCAGTAAGGAGAGTCAGTCTTCTTGTGCTTAAGTCGGCATTGTGCCTTTTCCATTTAATTCCGATGCAATATCTGTGTTTCTTCGTCAATAAGAAGGTCAGAGGGATACAGTAAACCTGAAGTGAGGCATCGGAATCTATAACTAGTGTCACAGGAATGGTTCCAAACATAATCAGTAAGAAGAGTCAGCCTTCTTGTACTTAAGTCGGCATTGTGCCTTTTCTATTTAATTACGATGCAATTTCAGTGTTTCATCGTTAATAAGAGGGTCCAAGTCATACAGTAATCCTGAAGTGAATCATCGTAATCTACAACTAGTGTCACAAGAATGGTTCTAAACATAGTCAGTACGAAGAGTCAGTCTTCTTGTACTTATGTCGGCATTGTGGCTTTTGTATTTAATTCCGATGCAATTTCTGTGTTTCGTCGTCAATAAGAAGGTCTGAGGGATCCAGTAAACCTAAAGTGAAGCATCGGAATCTATAAATAGTGTCACAGGAATGGTTCAATACATAGACAGTGAGAAGGGTCAGTCTTCTTGTACCTAAGTCGGCATTGTGCCTTTTGTATTTAATTCCGATGCAATATCTGTGTTTCATCGTCAAAAAGAATGTCAGAGGGTTACAGTAAGCCTAAAGTGAAGCATCGGAATCTATAACTAGTGTCACAGGAATGGTTCAAAACAGTCAGTAAGAAGAGTCAGTCTTCTTGTACTTAAGTCGGCAGTGTGCCTTATGTATTTTATTCCGATTCAATTTCTGTACTTCGTCACCAATACGAAGGTCCAAAGGATACAGTAAACATGAAGAGAAGCATCGGAATCTACAACTAATGTCACAGGAATCGTTCAAAACATAGACAGTAAGAAGAGTCAGTCTTCTTGTACTTAAGTCAGCATTGTGCCTTTTGTATTTAATTCCGATGCAATTACTGTGTTTCTACGTCACAAAGAAGGTCATAGGGATACAGTAAACCTGAAGAGAAGCATTGGAATCTGTAACTAGCGTCACAGGAATGGTTCAAAACATATTCAGTTAGAAGAGTCAGTCTCCTTGTACTTAAGTCGGCATTGTAATTTTTCTATTTAATTTCGATGCAATTTCAGTGTTTCATCGTCAATAAGAATGTCAGAGGGATACAGTTACCCTGAAGTGAAGTATCGGAATCCTTAACTACTGTCACAGGAATGGTTCAAAACATAGTCAGTAAGAAGAGTCGGTCTTCTTGCACTTAAGTCGGCATTTTGCCTTTTCTATTGAATTCCGATGCAATATCTGTGTTTCATCGTCAATAAGAAGGTCCAAGGTATACAGTAAACCTGAAGTGAATCATCATAATCTATAACTGGTGGCACAGGAATGGTTCAGAACATAGTCAGTACGATGAGTCATTCTACTACTTAAGTCGACATTGTGCGTTTCGTATTTAATTCCGATGCATTTTCTGTGTTTCATCGTCAATAAGAAGGTCCAAGGGATACAGTAAACCTGAAGTGAAGCATCGGAATCTATAACTAGTGTCACAGGAATGGTTCAAATCATAGACAGTAAGAAGAGTCAGTCTTCTTGTACTTAGGTCGGCAATGTGCCTTTTCTATTTAATTCCAATGCAATTTATGTATTTCGTCGCCAATAAGAAGGTCCGAAGGATACAGTAAACCTGAAGTGAAGCATCGGAATCTTTAACTAAGGTCACAGGAATCGTTCAAAACATAGACAGTAGGAAGAGTCAGTCTTCTTGTACTGAAGTCAGCATTGTGCCTTTTCTATTTAATTCCGATGCAATTTCTGTGTTGCATCGACAATAAGAAGGTTAGAGGGATACAGTAAACCTGAAGTGAAGCATCGGAATCTATAACTAGTGTCACAGGAATGGTTCAAAACATAGTCAGTAAGAAGAGTCGGTCTTCTTGTACTTAAGTCAGCATTGTGCCTTTTCTATTTCATTCCGATGCAATTTCTGTGTTTCATGGTCAGTAAGAAGGTCCAAGGGATACAGCAAACCAGAAGTGAATCATCGTAATCTATAACTAGTGTCACAGGAATGGTTCAAAACATAGTTAGTACGATGAGTCATTCTTGTACTTAAGTCGGTATTGTGCCTTTTATACTTATTTCCGATGCTATTTCTGTTTTTCATGGTCAATAAGAAGGTCAGAGGGATTCAGTAAACCTGAAGTGAAGCATCGGAATCTATAACTAGTGTCACAGGAATGGTTCAAATCATAGACAGTAAGAAGGGTCAGTCTTCTTGTACTTAAGTCGGCATTGTGCCTTTTGTATTTAATTCCGATGCAATATCTGTGTTTCATCGTCAAGAAGAAGGTGCAAGGGATACAGTAAACCTGAAGTGAAGCATCGGAATCTTAAACTAATGTCACAGGAATGGTTCAAAACATAGTCAGTAAGGAGAGTCAGTCTTCTTGTGCTTAAGTCGGCATTGTCCCTTTTCTATTTAATTCCAATGCAATATCTGTGTTTCATCGTCAATAAGAAGGTCAGAGGGATACAGTATACCTGAAGTGTGGCATCAGAATGTATAACTAGTGTCACAGGAATGGTTCCAAACATCGTCAGCACGAAGAGTCAGTCTTCTTGTACTTAAGTCGGCATTGTGCCTTTTGTATTTCATTCCGATGCAATTTCTGTGTTTCGTCGTCAATAAGAAGGTAAGAGGGATACAGTAAACCTGAAGTGAAGCATCGGAATCTGTAACTAGTGTCACAGGAATGGTTCAAAACATAGACAGTAAGAAGGGTCAGTCTTCTTGAACTTAAGTCGGCATTGTGCATTTTGTATTTAATTCTGATGCAATATCTGTGTTTCATCGTCAATAAGAAGCTGCAAGGGATACAGTAAACCTGAAGTGAAGCATCGGAATCTATAACTAGTGTCACAGGAATGGTTCAAATCATAGACAGTAAGAAGAGTTAGTCTTCTTGTACTTAAGTCGGCATTGTGCCTTTTCTATTTAATTCCGATGCAATATCTGTGTTTCATCGTCAACAAGAAGGTCCAAGGGATACAGTAAACCTGAAGTGAATCATCGTAATCTATAACTGGTGTCACAGGAATGGTTCAAAACATAGTCAGTACGATGAGTCATTCTTCTACTTAAGTCGACATTGTGCATTTCGTATATAATTCCGATGCATTTTCTGTGTTTCATCGTCAATAAGAAGGTTAGAGGGATACAGTAAACCTGAAGTGAAGCATCGGAATCTATAACTAGTGTCACAGGAATGGTTCAAAACATAGTCAGTAAGAAGAGTCAGTCTTCTTGTACTTATGTCGGCATTGTGCCTTTGCTATTTAATTCCGATGCAATATCTGTGTTTCATCGTCAATAAGAAGGTCAGAGGGATACAGTAACCCTGAAGTGAGGCATCGGAATCTATAACTAGTGTCACAGGAATGGTTCCAAACATAGTCAGTAAGAAGAGTCAGTCTTCTTGTACTTATGTCGGCATTGTGCTTTTGCTATTTAATTCCGATGCAATT
Organism: Schistocerca americana; assembly: GCF_021461395.2. Classification (NCBI taxonomy): domain Eukaryota; kingdom Metazoa; phylum Arthropoda; class Insecta; order Orthoptera; family Acrididae; genus Schistocerca; species Schistocerca americana. The sequence continues at coordinate 22,199,615 of NC_060128.1, forward strand.
TCTGTGTTTCATCGTCAGTAAGAAGGATCAAGGGATACAGTAAACCAGAAGTGAATCATCGTAATCTATAACTAGTGGCACAGGAATTGTTCAAAACATAGTTAGTACGATGAGTCATTCTTGTACTTAAGTCGGTATTGTGCCTTTTATACTTATTTCCGATGCTATTTCTGAGTTTCATGGTCAATAAGAAGGTCAGAGGGATTCAACAAACCTGAAGTGAAGCATCGGAATCTATAACTAGTGTCACAGGAATGGTTCAAATCATAGACAGTAAGAAGTGTCAGTCTTCTTGTACTTAAGTCGGCATTGTGCATTTTGTATTTAATTCCGATGCAATATCTGTGTTTCATCGTCAAGAAGAAGGTGCAAGGGATACAGTAAACCTGAAGTAAAGCATCGGAATCTTAAACTAGTGTCCCAGGAATGGTTCAAAACATAGTAAGTAAGAAGAGTCAGTCTTCTTGTGCTTAAGTCGGCATTGTGCCTTTTCTATTTAATTCCAATGCAATATCTGTGTTTCATCGTCAATAAGAAGGGCAGAGGGATACAGTATACCTGAAGTGTGGCATCAGAATGTATAACTAGTGTCACATGAATGGTTCCAAACATCGTCAGTACGAAGAGTCAGTCTTCTGTACTTAAGTCGGAATTGTGCATTTTGTATTTAATTCTGATGCAATATCTGTGTTTCATCGTCAATAAGAAGGTGCAAGGGATACAGTAAACCTGAAGTGAACCATCGGAATCTATAACTAGTGTCACAGGAATGGTTCAAATCATAGACAGTAAGAAGAGTCAGTCTTCTTGTACTTAAGTCGGCATTGTGCCTTTTGTATTTAATTCCGTTGCAAATTCTGTGTTTCATCGTCAACAAGAAGGTCAGAGGGAAACATGAACCTGAAGTGAAGCATCGGAATCAATAACTAGTGTCACAGGAATGGTTCAAAACAGTCAGTAAGAAGAGTCAATCTTCTTGTACTTAGGTCGGCATTGTGCCTTTTGTATTTAATTCCGATGCATTTTCTGTGTTTCATCGTCAATAATAAGGTCCAAGGGATACAGTAAACCTGAAGTGAAGCATCGGAATCTATAACTAGTGTCGCAGGAAAGGTTCTAATCATAGACAGTAAGAAGAGTCAGTCTTCTTGTACTTAAGTCGGCAATGTGCCTTTTCTATTTAATTCCAATGCAGTTTCTGTATTTCGTCGCCAATAAGAAGGTCCAAAGGATACAGTAAACCTGAAGTGAAGCATCGGAAACTATAACTAATGTCACAGGAATCGTTCAAAGCATAGACAGTAGGAAGAGTCAGTCTTCTTGTACTTAAGTCGGCATTGAGCCTTTTGTATTTAATTCCGAAGCAATTTCTGTGTTTCATCGTCAAAAAGAAGGTCAGAGAGATACAGTAAACCTGAAGTGAAGCATCGGAATCCGTAACTAGTGTCACAGGAACGGTTCAAGACGTAGACAGTAGGAAGAGCAAGTCTTTTTGTACTTAAGTCGGCATTACGCCTTTTGTATTTAATTCCGATGCAATATCTGTGTTTCATCGTCAATAAGAAGGTCCAAGGGATACAGTGAACCTGAAGTGAAGCATCGGAATCTGTAACTAGCGTCACAGGAATGGTTCAAAACATAGTCAGTAAGAAGAGTCAGTCTTCTTGTACTTAAGTCGGCATTGTGCCTTTTCTATTTATTTCCGATGCAATTTCTGTGTTTCATCGTCAATAAGAACGTGCAAGGGATACAGTAAACCTGAAGTGAAGCATCGGAATCTATAACTAGTGTCACAGGAATGGTTCAAAAGATAGTCAGTAAGGAGGGTCAGTCTTCTTGTGCTTAAGTCGGCATTGTGCCTTTTCCATTTAATTCCGATAAAATATCTGTGTTTCATCGTCAATAAGAAGGTCAGAGGGATACAGTAAACCTGAAGTGATACATCGGAATCTATAACTAGTGTCACAGGAATGTTTCCAAACATAATCAGAAAGAAGAGTCAGTCTTCTTGTACTTATGTCGGCATTGTGCCTTTCCTATTTAATTCCGATGCAATTTCTGTGTCTCATCGTCAATAAGAAGGTCCAAGGGATACAGTAAACCTGAAGTGAAGCATCGGAATCTATAACTAGTGTCACTGGAATGGTTCAAAACATAGACAGTAAGAAGAATCAGTCTTCTTGTACTTAAGTCGGCATTGTGCCTTTTGTATTTAATTCCGATGCATTTTCTGTGTTTCATCGTCAATAATAAGGTCCAAGGGATACAGTAAACCTGAAGTGAAGCATCGGAATCTATAACTAGTGTCACAGGAATGGTTCTAATCATAGACAGTAAGAAGAGTCAGTCTTCTTGTACTTAAGTCGGCAATGTGCCTTTTCTATTTAATTCCAATGCAATTTCTGTATTTCGTCGCCAATAAGAAGGTCCAAAGGATACAGTAAACCTGAAGTGAAGCATCGGAATCTATAACTAATGTCACTGGAATCGTTCAAAACATAGACAGTAGGAAGAGTCAGTCTTCTTGTACTTAAGTCAGCATTGAGCATTTTGTATTTAATTCCGAAGCAATTTCTGTGTTTCATCGTCAAAAAGAAGGTCAGAGGGATACAGTAAACCTGAAGTGAAGCATCGGAATCCGTAACTAGTGTCACAGGAACGGTTCAAGACATAGACAGTAGGAAGAGCAAGTCTTTTTGTACTTAAGTCGGCATTACGCCTTTTGTATTTAATTCCGATGCAATATCTGTGTTTCATCGTCAATAAGAAGGTCCAAGGGATACAGTGAACCTGAAGTGAAGCATCTGAATCTGTAACTAGCGTCACAGGAATGGTTCAAAAGATAGTCAGTAAGGAGAGTCAGTCTTCTTGAGCTTAAGTCTGCATTGTGCCTTTTCCATTTAATTCCGATGCAATGTCTGTGTTTCATCGTCAATAAGAACGTGCAAGGGATACAGTAAACCTGAAGTGAAGCATCGGAATCTATAACTAGTGTCACAGGAATGGTTCAAAAGATAGTCAGTAAGGAGAGTCAGTCTTCTTGAGCTTAAGTCTGCATTGTGCCTTTTCCATTTAATTCCGATGCAATATCTGTGTTTCATCGTCAATAAGAAGGTCAGAGGGATACAGTAATCCTGAAGGGAGGCATCGCAATCTATAACTAGTGTCACAGGAATGTTTCCAAACATAATCAGTAAGAAGAGTCAGTCTTCTTGTACTTAAGCCGGCATTGTGCCTTTTCTATTTAATTCCGATGCAATTTCTGTGTTTCATCGTCAAAAAGAAGGTCAGAGGGATACAGTAAACCTGAAGTGAAGCATCGGAATCCGTAACTAGTGTCACAGGAACGGTTCAAGACATAGACAGTAGGAAGAGCAAGTCTTTTTGTACTTAAGTCGGCATTACGCCTTTTGTATTTAATTCCGATGCAATATCTGTGTTTCATCGTCAATAAGAAGGTCCAAGGGATACAGTGAACCTGAAGTGAAGCATCGGAATCTGTAACTAGCGTCACAGGAATGGTTAGAAGCATAGTCAGTAAGAAGAGTCAGTCTTCTTGTACTTATGTCGGCATTGTGCCTTTTCTATTTAATTCCGATGCAATTTCTGTGTTTCATCGTCAATATGAACGTGCAAGGGATACAGTAAACCTGAAGTGAAGCATCGGAATCTATAACTAGTGTCACAGGAATGGTTCAAAACATAGACAGTAAGAAGGGTCAGTCTTCTTGTACCTAAGACGGCATTGTGCCTTTTGTATTTAATTCCGATGCAATATCTGTGTTTCATTGTCAATAAGATTGTCAGAGGGATACAGTAACCCTGAAGTGAAGCACCGGAATCTGTAACTAGCGTCACATGAATGGTTCAAAACATAGACAGAAGGAAGAATCAGTCTTCTTGTACTTAAGTCGGCATTGTGCCTTTTCTATTTAATTCCGATTCAATTTCTGTGTCTCATTGTGAATAAGAAGGTCCAAGGGATACAGTAAACCTGAAGTGAAGCATCGGAATCTATAACTAGTGTCACAGGAATGGTTCAAAACATAGACAGTAAGAAGAGTCAGTCTTCTTGTACTTAAGTCGGCATTGTGCCTTTTGTATTTAATCCCGATGCAATTTCTGTGTTTCATCGTCAATAAAAAGGACAGAGGGAAACATGAACCTGAAGTGAAGCATCGGAATCTATAACTAGTGTCACAGGAATGGTTCAAAACAGTCAGTAAGAAGAGTCAATCTTCTTGTACTTAAGTCGGCATTGTGCCTTTTGTATTTAATTCCGATGTATTTTCTGTGTTTCATCGTCAATATGAAGGTCCAAAGGATACAGTAAACCTGAAGTGAAGCATCGGAATCTATAACTAGTGTCACAGGAATGGTTCTAATCATAGACAGTAAGAAGAGTCAGTCTTCTTGTACTTAAGTCGGCAATGTGCCTTTTCTATTTAATTCCAATGCAATTTCTGTATTTCGTCGCCAATAAGAAGGTCCAAAGGATACAGTAAACCTGAAGTGAAGCATCGGAATCCGTAACTAGTGTCACAGGAATGGTTCAAGACATAGACAGTAGGAAGAGCCAGTCTTTTTGTACTTAAGTCGGCATTACGCCTTTTGTATTTAATTCCGATGCAATATCTGTGTTTCATCGTCAATAAGAAGGTCCAAGGGATACAGTAAACCTGAAGTGAGGCATCGGAATCTATAACTAGTGTCACAGGAATGGTTCCAAACATAATCAGTAAGAAGAGTCAGTCTTCTTGTACTTAAGTCGGCATTGTGCCTTTTCTATTTAATTACGATGCAATTTCAGTGTTTCATCGTTAATAAGAGGGTCCAAGGGATACAGTAATCCTGAAGTGAATCATCGTAATCTACAACTAGTGTCACAAGAATGGTTCTAAACATAGTCAGTACGAAGAGTCAGTCTTCTTGTACTTATGTCGGCATTGTGCCTTTTGTATTTAATTCCGATGCAATTTCTGTGTTTCGTCGTCAATAAGAAGGTCTGAGGGATCCAGTAAACCTAAAGTGAAGCATCGGAATCTATAAATAGTGTCACAGGAATGGTTCAATACATAGACAGTGAGAAGGGTCAGTCTTCTTGTACCTAAGTCGGCATTGTGCCTTTTGTATTTAATTCCGATGCAATATCTGTGTTTCATCGTCAAAAAGAAGGTCAGAGGGTTACAGTAAGCCTAAAGCGAAGCATCGGAATCTATAACTAGTGTCACAGGAATGGTTCAAAACAGTCAGTAAGAAGAGTCAGTCTTCTTGTACTTAAGTCGGCAGTGTGCCTTATGTATTTTATTCCGATTCAATTTCTGTACTTCGTCACCAATACGAAGGTCCAAAGGATACAGTAAACATGAAGAGAAGCATCGGAATCTACAACTAATGTCACAGGAATCGTTCAAAACATAGACAGTAAGAAGAGTCAGTCTTCTTGTACTTAAGTCAGCATTGTGCCTTTTGTATTTAATTCCGATGCAATTACTGTGTTTCTACGTCACAAAGAAGGTCATAGGGATACAGTAAACCTGAAGAGAAGCATTGGAATCTGTAACTAGCGTCACAGGAATGGTTCAAAACATAGTCAGTTAGAAGAGTCAGTCTCCTTGTACTTAAGTCGGCATTGTAATTTTTCTATTTAATTTCGATGCAATTTCAGTGTTTCATCGTCAATAAGAATGTCAGAGGGATACAGTTACCCTGAAGTGAAGTATCGGAATCCTTAACTACTGTCACAGGAATGGTTCAAAACATAGTCAGTAAGAAGAGTCGGTCTTCTTGTACTTAAGTCGGCATTTTGCCTTTTCTATTGAATTCCGATGCAATATCTGTGTTTCATCGTCAATAAGAAGGTCCAAGGTATACAGTAAACCTGAAGTGAATCATCATAATCTATAACTGGTGGCACAGGAATGGTTCAGAACATAGTCAGTACGATGAGTCATTCTACTACTTAAGTCGACATTGTGCGTTTCGTATTTAATTCCGATGCATTTTCTGTGTTTCATCGTCAATAAGAAGGTCCAAGGGATACAGTAAACCTGAAGTGAAGCATCGGAATCTATAACTAGTGTCACAGGAATGGTTCAAATCATAGACAGTAAGAAGAGTCAGTCTTCTTGTACTTAGGTCGGCAATGTGCCTTTTCTATTTAATTCCAATGCAATTTATGTATTTCGTCGCCAATAAGAAGGTCCGAAGGATACAGTAAACCTGAAGTGAAGCATCGGAATCTTTAACTAAGGTCACAGGAATCGTTCAAAACATAGACAGTAGGAAGAGTCAGTCTTCTTGTACTGAAGTCAGCATTGTGCCTTTTCTATTTAATTCCGATGCAATTTCTGTGTTGCATCGACAACAAGAAGGTTAGAGGGATACAGTAAACCTGAAGTGAAGCATCGGAATCTATAACTAGTGTCACAGGAATGGTTCAAAACATAGTCAGTAAGAAGAGTCGGTCTTCTTGTACTTAAGTCAGCATTGTGCCTTTTCTATTTCATTCCGATGCAATTTCTGTGTTTCATGGTCAGTAAGAAGGTCCAAGGGATACAGCAAACCAGAAGTGAAGCATCGGAATCTTAAACTAATGTCACAGGAATGGTTCAAAACATAGTCAGTAAGGAGAGTCAGTCTTCTTGTGCTTAAGTCGGCATTGTCCCTTTTCTATTTAATTCCAATGCAATATCTGTGTTTCATCGTCAATAAGAAGGTCAGAGGGATACAGTATACCTGAAGTGTGGCATCAGAATGTATAACTAGTGTCACAGGAATGGTTCCAAACATCGTCAGCACGAAGAGTCAGTCTTCTTGTACTTAAGTCGGCATTGTGCCTTTTGTATTTCATTCCGATGCAATTTCTGTGTTTCGTCGTCAATAAGAAGGTAAGAGGGATACAGTAAACCTGAAGTGAAGCATCGGAATCTGTAACTAGTGTCACAGGAATGGTTCAAAACATAGACAGTAAGAAGGGTCAGTCTTCTTGAACTTAAGTCGGCATTGTGCATTTTGTATTTAATTCTGATGCAATATCTGTGTTTCATCGTCAATAAGAAGCTGCAAGGGATACAGTAAACCTGAAGTGAAGCATCGGAATCTATAACTAGTGTCACAGGAATCGTTCAAATCATAGACAGTAAGAAGAGTCAGTCTTCTTGTACTTAAGTCGGCATTGTGCCTTTTCTATTTAATTCCGATGCAATATCTGTGTTTCATCGTCAACAAGAAGGTCCAAGGGATACAGTAAACCTGAAGTGAATCATCGTAATCTATAACTGGTGTCACAGGAATGGTTCAAAACATAGTCAGTACGATGAGTCATTCTTCTACTTAAGTCGACATTGTGCATTTCGTATATAATTCCGATGCATTTTCTGTGTTTCATCAACAATAAGAAGGTTAGAGGGATACAGTAAACCTGAAGTGAAGCATCGGAATCTATAACTAGTGTCACAGGAATGGTTCAAAACATAGTCAGTAAGAAGAGTCAGTCTTCTTGTACTTATGTCGGCATTGTGCCTTTGCTATTTAATTCCGATGCAATATCTGTGTTTCATCGTCAATAAGAAGGTCAGAGGGATACAGTAACCCTGAAGTGAGGCATCGGAATCTATAACTAGTGTCACAGGAATGGTTCCAAACATAGTCAGTAAGAAGAGTCAGTCTTCTTGTACTTATGTCGGCATTGTGCTTTTGCTATTTAATTCCGATGCAATTTCTGTGTTTCATCGTCAGTAAGAAGGATCAAGGGATACAGTAAACCAGAAGTGAATCATCGTAATCTATAACTAGTGGCACAGGAATTGTTCAAAACATAGTTAGTACAATTAGTCATTCTTGTACTTAAGTCGGTATTGTGCCTTTTATACTTATTTCCGATGCTATTTCTGAGTTTCATGGTCAATAAGAAGGTCAGAGGGATTCAACAAACCTGAAGTGAAGCATCGGAATCTATAACTAGTGTCACAGGAATGGTTCAAATCATAGACAGTAAGAAGTGTCAGTCTTCTTGTACTTAAGTCGGCATTGTGCATTTTGTATTTAATTCCGATGCAATATCTGTGTTTCATCGCAAGAAGAAGGTGCAAGGGATACAATAAAAATGAAGTAAAGCATCGGAATCTTAAACTAGTGTCCCAGGAATGGTTCAAAACATAGTAAGTAAGAAGAGTCAGTCTTCTTGTGCTTAAGTCGGCATTGTGCCTTTTCTATTTAATTCCAATGCAATATCTGTGTTTCATCGTCAATAAGAAGGGCAGAGGGATACAGTATACCTGAAGTGTGGCATCAGAATGTATAACTAGTGTCACATGAATGGTTCCAAACATCGTCAGTACGAAGAGTCAGTCTTCTGTACTTAAGTCGGAATTGTGCATTTTGTATTTAATTCTGATGCAATATCTGTGTTTCATCGTCAATAAGAAGGTGCAAGGGATACAGTAAACCTGAAGTGAACCATCGGAATCTATAACTAGTGTCACAGGAATGGTTCAAATCATAGACAGTAAGAAGAGTCAGTCTTCTTGTACTTAAGTCGGCATTGTGCCTTTTGTATTTAATTCCGTTGCAAATTCTGTGTTTCATCGTCAACAAGAAGGTCAGAGGGAAACATGAACCTGAAGTGAAGCATCGGAAACTATAACTAATGTCACAGGAATCGTTCAAAACATAGACAGTAGGAAGAGTCAGTCTTCTTGTACTTAAGTCGGCATTGAGCCTTTTGTATTTAATTCCGAAGCAATTTCTGTGTTTCATCGTCAAAAAGAAGGTCAGAGAGATACAGTAAACCTGAAGTGAAGCATCGGAATCCGTAACTAGTGTCACAGGAACGGTTCAAGACGTAGACAGTAGGAAAAGCAAGTCTTTTTGTACTTAAGTCGGCATTACGCCTTTTGTATTTAATTCCGATGCAATATCTGTGTTTCATCGTCAATAAGAAGGTCCAAGGGATACAGTGAACCTGAAGTGAAGCATCGGAATCTGTAACTAGCGTCACAGGAATGGTTCAAAACATAGTCAGTAAGAAGAGTCAGTCTTCTTGTACTTAAGTCGGCATTGTGCCTTTTCTATTTATTTCCGATGCAATTTCTGTGTTTCATCGTCAATAAGAACGTGCAAGGGATACAGTAAACCTGAAGTGAAGCATCGGAATCTATAACTAGTGTCACAGGAATGGTTCAAAAGATAGTCAGTAAGGAGGGTCAGTCTTCTTGTGCTTAAGTCGGCATTGTGCCTTTTCCATTTAATTCCGATAAAATATCTGTGTTTCATCGTCAATAAGAAGGTCAGAGGGATACAGTAAACCTGAAGTGATACATCGGAATCTATAACTAGTGTCACAGGAATGTTTCCAAACATAATCAGAAAGAAGAGTCAGTCTTCTTGTACTTATGTCGGCATTGTGCCTTTCCTATTTAATTCCGATGCAATTTCTGTGTCTCATCGTCAATAAGAAGGTCCAAGGGATACAGTAAACCTGAAGTGAAGCATCGGAATCTATAACTAGTGTCACTGGAATGGTTCAAAACATAGACAGTAAGAAGAGTCAGTCTTCTTGTACTTAAGTCGGCATTGTGCCTTTTGTATTTAATTCCGATGCATTTTCTGTGTTTCATCGTCAATAATAAGGTCCAAGGGATACAGTAAACCTGAAGTGAAGCATCGGAATCTATAACTAGTGTCACAGGAATGGTTCTAATCATAGACAGTAAGAAGAGTCAGTCTTCTTGTACTTAAGTCGGCAATGTGCCTTTTCTATTTAATTCCAATGCAATTTCTGTATTTCGTCGCCAATAAGAAGGTCCAAAGGATACAGTAAACCTGAAGTGAAGCATCGGAATCTATAACTAATGTCACTGGAATCGTTCAAAACATAGACAGTAGGAAGAGTCAGTCTTCTTGTACTTAAGTCAGCATTGAGCATTTTGTATTTAATTCCGAAGCAATTTCTGTGTTTCATCGTCAAAAAGAAGGTCAGAGGGATACAGTAAACCTGAAGTGAAGCATCGGAATCCGTAACTAGTGTCACAGGAACGGTTCAAGACATAGACAGTAGGAAGAGCAAGTCTTTTTGTACTTAAGTCGGCATTACGACTTTTGTATTTAATTCCGATGCAATATCTGTGTTTCATCGTCAATAAGAAGGTCCAAGGGATACAGTGAACCTGAAGTGAAGCATCTGAATCTGTAACTAGCGTCACAGGAATGGTTAGAAGCATAGTCAGTAAGAAGAGTCAGTCTTCTTGTACTTAAGTCGGCATTGTACCTTTTCTATTTAATTCCGATGCAATTTCTGTGTTTCATCGTCAATAAGAACGTGCAAGGGATACAGTAAACCTGAAGTGAAGCATCGGAATCTATAACTAGTGTCACAGGAATGGTTCAAAAGATAGTCAGTAAGGAGAGTCAGTCTTCTTGAGCTTAAGTCTGCATTGTGCCTTTTCCATTTAATTCCGATGCAATATCTGTGTTTCATCGTCAATAAGAAGGTCAGAGGGATACAGTAATCCTGAAGGGAGGCATCGCAATCTATAACTAGTGTCACAGGAATGTTTCCAAACATAATCAGTAAGAAGAGTCAGTCTTCTTGTACTTAAGTCGGCATTGTGCCTTTTCTATTTAATTCCGATGCAATTTCTGTGTTTCATCGTCAAAAAGAAGGTCAGAGGGATACAGTAAACCTGAAGTGAAGCATCGGAATCCGTAACTAGTGTCACAGGAACGGTTCAAGACATAGACAGTAGGAAGAGCAAGTCTTTTTGTACTTAAGTCGGCATTACGCCTTTTGTATTTAATTCCGATGCAATATCTGTGTTTCATCGTCAATAAGAAGGTCCAAGGGATACAGTGAACCTGAAGTGAAGCATCGGAATCTGTAACTAGCGTCACAGGAATGGTTAGAAGCATAGTCAGTAAGAAGAGTCAGTCTTCTTGTACTTATGTCGGCATTGTGCCTTTTCTATTTAATTCCGATGCAATTTCTGTGTTTCATCGTCAATATGAACGTGCAAGGGATACAGTAAACCTGAAGTGAAGCATCGGAATCTATAACTAGTGTCACAGGAATGGTTCAAAACATAGACAGTAAGAAGGGTCAGTCTTCTTGTACCTAAGACGGCATTGTGCCTTTTGTATTTAATTCCGATGCAATATCTGTGTTTCATTGTCAATAAGATTGTCAGAGGGATACAGTAACCCTGAAGTGAAGCATCGGAATCTGTAACTAGCGTCACAGGAATGGTTCAAAACATAGACAGAAGGAAGAATCAGTCTTCTTGTACTTAAGTCGGCATTGTGCCTTTTCTATTTAATTCCGATTCAATTTCTGTGTCTCATTGTGAATAAGAAGGTCCAAGGGATACAGTAAACCTGAAGTGAAGCATCGGAATCTATAACTAGTGTCACTGGAATGGTTCAAAACATAGACAGTAAGAAGAGTCAGTCTTCTAGTACTTAAGTCGGCATTGTGCCTTTTCTATTTAATTCCGATGCAATTTTATGTGTTTCATCGTCAATAAGGAGGTCAGAGGGATAAACTAAACCTGAAGTGAAGCATCGGAATCTATAACTAGTGTCACAGGAATGGTTAAAATCATAGTCAGTAAGAAGAGTCAGTCTTCTTGTACTTAAGTCGGCATTGTGCCTTTTCTATTTCATTCCGATGCAATATCTGTGTTTCATCGTCAATAAGAAGGTCAGAGGGATACAGTAAACCTGAAGTGAGGCATCGGAATTTGTAACTAGTGTAACAGGAATGGTTTCAAACACAGTCAGTAAGAAGAGTCAGTCTTCTTGTACTTAAGTCGGCATTGTGCCTTTTGTATTTAATTCCGATGCAATTTCTGTGTTTCATCGTCAATAAGAAGGTCCAAGGGATACAGGATACCTGAAGTGAATCATCGTAATTTATAACTAGTGTCACAGGAATGGTGCAAAACATAGTCAGTACGAAGAGCCAGTCTTCTTTTACTTAAGTCCGCAATGTGCCTTTTGTGTTTAATTCCGATGCTATTTGTGTGTTTCATGGTCAATAAGAAGGTCAGAGTGATACAGTAAACCTAAAGTGAAGCATCGGAATCTATAACTAGTGTCACAGGAATGGTTCAAAACATAGACAGTAAGAAGGGTCAGTCTTCTTGTACTTAATTGGCATTGTGCCTTTCGTATTTAATTCCGATGCAATATCTGTGTTTCATCGTCAATAAGAAGGTGCAAGGGATACAGTAAACCAGGGCTATACAGTATATCTGAAGTGAAGCATCGGAATCTATAACTAGTGTCACAGGATTGGTTCAAAACTTAGACAGTAGGAAGAGTCAGTCTTCTTGTACTGAAGTCGGCATTGTGCCTTTTCTATTTAATTCCGATGCAATTTCTGTGTTTCATCGTCAAAAAGAAGGTCAGAGGGATACAGTAAACCTGAAGTGAACCATCGGAATCAATAACTGGTGTCACAGGAATGGTTCAAATCAGTCAGTAAGAAAAGTCAGTCTTCTTATACTTAAGTCGCCATTCTGCCTTTTGTATTTAATTCCGATGCAATTTCTGTGTTTCATCGACAATAAGAAGGTCAGAGGGATACAGTAAACCTGAAGTGAAGCATCGGAATATATAACTAGTGTCACAGGAATGGTTCAAAACAGTCAGTAAGAAGAGTCAATCTTCTTGTACTTAAGTCGGCATTGTGCCTTTTGTATTTAATTCCGATGCATTTTCTGTGTTTCATCGTCAATAAGAAGGTCAAGGGATACAGCAAACCTGAAGTTAAGCATCGGTAATTATAACTAGTGTCACAGGAATGGTTCAAACATAGACAGTAAGGAAGAGTCAATCTTCTTGTACTTAAGTCGGCATTGTGCCTTTTGTATTTAATTCCGATGCATTTTCTGTGTTCCATCGTCAATACGAAGGTCACAGGGATACAGTAAACCTGAAGTGAAGCATCGGAATCTATTACTTGTGTCACAGGAATGGTTCAAAACATAGTCAGTAAGAAGATTCAGTCTTCTTGTACTTAAGTCGGCAATGTGCCTTTTCTATTTATTTCCGATGCAATTTCTGTGTTTCATCGTCAATTAGAAGGTCCCAGGGATACACTAAACATGAAGTGAAGCTTCGGAATCTATAACTAGTGTCACAGGAATGGTTCAAAACATAGACAGTAAAAAGAGTCAGTCTTCTTGTACTTAAGTCGGCATTGTGCCTTTTGTATTTAATTTCGAAGCTATTTCTGCATTTCGTCGTCAATTAGAAGGTCCAAAGGATACAGTAAACCTGAAGTGAAGCATCGGAATCAATAACTAATGTCACAGGAATCGCTCAAAGCATAGACAGTAGGAAGAGTCAGTCTTCTTGTACTTAAGTCGGCATTGTGCCTCTTGTATTTAATTCCGATGCAATTTCTGTGTTTCATCGTCAAAAAGAAGGTCAGAGGGATACAGTAAACCTGAAGTGAGGCATCGGAATCTGTATCTAGTGTCACAGGAATGGTTCAAAACATAGACAGTTGGAAGAGTCAGTCTTCTTGTACTTAATTGGCATTGTGCCTTTCGTATTTAATTCCGATGCAATATCTGTGTTTCATCGTCAATAAGAAGGTTGCAAGGGATACAGTAAACCAGGGCAATACAGTAAATCTGAAGTGAAGCATCGGAATCTATAACTAGTGTCACAGGATTGGTTCAAAACTTAGACAGTAGGAAGAGTCAGTTTTCTTGTACTGAAGTCGGCATTGTGCCCTTTCTATTTAATTCCGATGCAATTTCTGTGTTTCATCGTCAAAAAGAAGGTCAGAGGGATACAGTAAACCTGAAGTGAAGCATCGGAATCTATAACTGGTGTCACAGGAATGGTTCAAAACAGTCAGTAAGAAGAGTCAGTCTTCTTATACTTAAGTCGCCATTCTGCCTTTTGTATTTAATTCCGATGCAATTTCTGTGTTTCATTGACAATAAGAAGGTCAGAGGGATACAGTAAACCTGAAGTGAAGCATCGGAATACATAACTAGTGTCACAGGAATGGTTCAAAACAGTCAGTAAGAAGAGTCAATCTTCTTGTACTTTAGTCGGCATTGTGCCTTTTGTATTTAATTCCGATGCATTTTCTGTGTTTCATCGTCAATAAGAAGGTCCAAGGGATACAGCAAACCTGAAGTTAAGCATCGGAATATATAACTAGTGTCACAGGAATGGTTCAAACATAGACAGTAAGAAGATTCAATCTTCTTGTACTTAAGTCGGTATTGTGCCTTTTGTATTTAATTCCGATGCATTTTCTGTGTTTCATCGTCAATAAGAAGGTCCTAGGGATACAGTAAACCTGAAGTGAAGCATCGGAATCTATAACTAGTGTCACAGGAATGGTTCAAATCATAGACAGTAAGAAGAGTCAGTCTTCTTGTACTTAAGTCAGTAATGTGCATTTTGTATTTAATTTCAATGCAACTTCTGTATTTCGTCGCCAATAAGAAGGTCCAAAGGATACAGTAAACATGAAGTGAAGCATTGGAATCTATAACAAGTGACACAGGAATGGTTCAAAACAGTCAGTAAGAAGAGTCAGTCTTCTTGTACATAAGTCGGCATTGTGCCTTTTGTATTTAATTCCGATGCAAATTCTGTACTTCGTCGGCAATAAGAAGGTCCGAAGGATACAGTAAACCTGAAGTGAAGCGTCGGTATCTATAACTAATGTCACAGGAATCGTTCAAAACATACACAGTAGGAAGTGTCAGTCTTCTTGTGCTTAAGTCGGCATTGTGCCTTTCGTATTTAAGTCCGATGCAATTTCTGTGTTTCATCGTCAAAAAGAGGGTCAGAGGGATACAGAAAACCTGAAGTGAAGCATCGGTATCTGTAACTAGTGTCACAGGAATGATTCAAATCATAGACAGTAGGAAGAGTCAGTCTTTTTGTACTTAAGTCGGCATTGTGCCTTTTGTATCTAATTCCGATGCAATTTCTATGTTTCATCGTCAATAAGAATGTCAGAGGGATACAGTAACCCTGAAGTGAAGCATCGGAATCTGTAACTAGCGTCACAGGAATGGTTCAAAACATAGACAGAAAGAAGAGTCAGTCTTCTTGTACTTAAGTCGGCATTGTGCCTTTTCTATTTATTTCCGATGCAATTTCTGTGTTTCATCGTCAATTAGAAGGTCCCAGGGATACAGTAAACATGAAGTGAAGCTTCGGAATCTATAACTAGTGTCACAGGAATGGTTCAAAACATAGACAGTAAGAAGAGTCAGTCTTCTTGTACTTAAGTCGGCATTGTGCCTTTTCTATTTAATTCCGATGCTATTTCTGTGTTCCATCGTCAATACGAAGGTCACAGGGATACAGTAAACCTGAAGTGAAGCATCGGAATCTATAACTAGTGTCACAGGAATGGTTCAAAACATAGTCAGTAAGAAGATTCAGTCTTCTTGTACTTAACTCGGCATTGTGCCATATCTATTTAATTCCGATGCAATATCTGTGTTTCATCGTCAATAAGAAGGTCAGAGGGATACAGAAAACCTGAAGTGAGGCATCGGAATCTATAACTAGCGTCACAGGAATGGTTCAAAACATAGTCAGTAAGAAGATTCAGTCTTCTTGTACTTAACTCGGCATTGTGCCTTATCTATTTAATTCCGATGCAATATCTGTGTTTCATCGTCAATAAGAAGGTCAGAGGGATACAGAAAACCTGAAGTGAGGCATCGGAATCTATAACTAGCGTCACAGGAATGGTTCAAAACATAGACAGAAAGAAGAGTCAGTCTTCTTGTACTTAAGTCGGCATTGTGCCTTTTCTATTTATTTCCGATGCTATTTCTGTGTTTCATCGTCAATTAGAGGGTCCCAGGGATACAGTAAACATGAAGTGAAGCTTCGGAATCTATAACTAGTGTCACAGGAATGGTTCAAAACATAGACAGTAAGAAGTGTCAGTCTTATTGTACTTAAGTCGGCATTGTGCCTTTTGTATTTAATTTCGAAGCTATTTCTGCATTTCGTCGTCAATTAGAAGGTCCAAAGGATACAGTAAACCTGAAGTGAAGCATCGGAATCAATAACTAATGTCACAGGAATCGATCAAAGCATAGACAGTAGGAAGAGTCAGTCTTCTTGTACTTAAGTCGGCATTGTGCCTTTTGTATTTAATTCCGATGCAATTTCTGTGTTTCATCGTCAAAAAGAAGGTCAGAGGGATACAGTAAACCTGAAGTGAGGCATCGGAATCTGTATCTAGTGTCACAGGAATGGTTCAAAACATAGACAGTTGGAAGAGACAGTCTTCTTGTACTTTAGTCGGCATTGTGCCTTTTGTATTTAATTCCGATGCAATATCGGTGTTTCATCGTCAATAAGAAGGTGCAAGGGATACAGTAAACCTGAATTGAAGCATCGGAATTTATAACTAGTGTCACAGGAATGGTTCAAAACATAGACAGTAAGAAGAGTCAGTCTTCTTCTACTTAAGTCGGCATTGTGCCTTTTGTATTTAATTCCGATGCAATTTCTGTGTTTCATCGTCAATAAGAAGGTCAGAGGGATACAGTAAACCTGAAGTGAAGCATCGGAATCTATAACTAGTGTCACAGGAATGGTTCAAAACAGTCAGTAAGAAGAGTCAATCTTCTTGTACTTAAGTCGGCATTGTGCCTTTTGTATTTAATTCCGGTGCATTTTCTGTGTTTCATCGTCAATAAGAAGGTCCAAGGGATACAGTAAACCTGAAGTGAAGCATCGGAATATTTTACTAGTGTCACAGGAATGGTTCAAACATAGACAGTAAGAAGAGACAGTCCTCTTGTACTTAAGCCGGCAATGTGCCTTTTCTATTTAATTCCAATGCAATTTCTGTATTTCGTCGCCAATAAGAAGGTCCAAAGGATACAGTAAACCTGAAGTGAAGCATCGGAATCTGTAACTAGTGTCACAGGAATGATTCAAAGCATAGACTGTAGGAAGAGTCAGTCTTTTTGTACATAAGTCGGCATTGTGCCTTTTGTATTTAATTCCGATGCTATTTCTGTGTTTAATCGTCAATAAGAATGTCAGAGGGATACAGTAACCCTGAAGTGAAGCATCGTAATCTGTAACTAGCGTCACAGGAATGGTTCAAAACATAGACAGAAAGAAGAGTCAGTCTTCTTGTACTTAAGTCGGCATTGTGCTATTTCTATTTATTTCCGATGCAATTTCTGTGTTTCATCGTCAATAAGAAGGTCCCAGGGATACAGTAAACCTGAACTGAAGCATCGGAATCTATAACTAGTGTCACAGGAATGGTTCAAAACATAGACAGTAAGAAGAGTCAGTCTTCTTGTACTTAAGTCGGCATTGTACCTTATCTATTTAATTCCGATGCAATTTCTGTGTTTCATCGTCAATAAGAAGGCCACAGGGATACAGTAAACCTGAAGTGAAGCATCTGAATCTATAACTAGTGTCACAGGAATGGTTCAAAACATAGTCAGTAAGCAGAGTCAGTCTTCTTGTACTTAAGTCGGCATTGTGCCTTATCTATTTAATTCCGATGCAATATCTGTGTTTCATCGTCAATAAGAAGGTCAGAGGGATACAGAAAACCTGACGTGAGGCATCGGAATCTTAAACTAATGTCACAGGAATGGTTCAAAACATAGTCAGTACGAAGAGTCAGTCTTCTTGTACTTAAGTCGGCATTGTGCCTTTTGTACTTAATTCCGGTGCAATATCTCTGTTTCATCGTCAATAAGAAGGTGCAGGGTTATTCAGTAAATCTGAAGTGAAGCAACGGAATCTATAACTAGTGTCACAGGATTGGTTCAAAACTTAGACAGTAGGAAGAGTCAGTCCTTTTGTACTGAAGTCAGCATTGTGCCTTTTCTATTTAATTCCGATGCAATTTCTGTGATTCATCGTCAAAAAGAAGGTCAGAGGGATACAGTAAACCTGAAGTGAAGCATCGGAATCTATAACTGGTGTCACAGGAATGGTTCAAAACAGTCAGTAAGAAGAGTCAGTCTTCTTATACTTAAGTCGCCATACTACTTTTTGTATTTAATTCTGATGCAATTTCTGTGTTTCATCGTCAATAAGAAGGTCAGAGGGATACAGTAAACCTGAAGTGAAGCATCGGAATATGTAACTAGTGTCACATGAATGGTTCAAAACAGTCAGTAAGAAGAGTCAATCTTCTTGTACTTAAGTCGGCATTGTGCCTTTTGCATTTAATTCCGATGCATTTTCTGTGTTTCATCGTCAATAAGAAGGTCCAAGGGATACAGCAAACCTGAAGTTAAGCATCGGAATATATAACTAGTGTCACAGGAATGGTTCAAACATAGACAGTAGGAAGAGTCAATCTTCTTGTACTTAAGTCGGCATTGTGCCTTTTGTATTTAATTCCGATGCATTTTCTGTGTTTCATCGTCAATAAGAAGGTCCAAGGGATACAGTAAACCTGAAGTGAAGCATCGGAATCTATAACTAGTGTCACAGGAATGGTTCAAATCATAGACAGTAAGAAGAGTCAGTCTTCTTGTACTTAAGTCAGCAATGTGCATTTTGTATTTAATTCCAATGCAATTTCTGTATTTCGTCGCCAATAGGAAGGTCCAAAGGATACAGTAAACCTGAAGTGAAGCATTGGAATCTATAACTAGTGACACAGCAATGGTTCAAAACAGTCAGTAAGAAGAGTCAGTCTTCTTGTACATAAGTCGGCATTGTGCCTTTTGTATTTAATTCCGATGCAAGTTCTGTACTTCGTCGGCAATAAGAAGGTCCGAAGGATACAGTAAACCTGAAGTGAAGCGTCGGTATCTATAACTAATGTCACAGGAATCGTTCAAAACATAGACAGTAGGAAGTTACAATCTTCTTGTACTTAAGTCGGCATTGTGCCTTTTGTATTTAATTCCGAAGCAATTTCTGTGATTCATCGTCAAAAAGAAGGTCAGAGGGATACAGTAAACCTGAAGTGAAGCATCGGAAACTGTAACTAGTGTCACAGGAATGATTCAAACCATAGACAGTAGGAAGAGTCAGTCTTTTTGTACTTAAGTCGGCATTGTGCCTTTTGTATTTAATTCCGATGCAATTTCTATGTTTCATCATAAATAAGAATGTCAGAGGGGTACAGTAACCCTGAAGTGAAGCATCGGAATCTGTAACTAGCGTCACAGGAATGGTTCAAAACATAGACAGAAAGAAGAGTCAGTCTTCTTGTACTTAAGTCGGCATTGTGCCTTTTCTATTTATTTCCGATTCAATTTCTGTGTTTCATCGTCAATTAGAAGGTCCCAGGGATACAGTAAACCTGAAGTGAAGCATTGGAATCTATAACTAGTGACACAGGAATGGTTCAAAACAGTCAGTAAGAAGAGTCAGTCTTCTTGTACATAAGTCGGCATTGTGCCTTTTGTATTTAATTCCGATGCAAATTCTGTACTTCGTCGGCAATAAGAAGGTCCGAAGGATACAGTAAACCTGAAGTGAAGCGTCGGTATCTATAACTAATGTCACAGGAATCGTTCAAAACATAGACAGTAGGAAGTGTCAGTCTTCTTGTACTTAAGTCGGCATTGTGCCTTTTGTTTTAAGTCCGATGCAATTTCTGTGTTTCATCGTCAAAAAGAAGGTCAGAGAGATACAGTAAACCTGAAGTGAGGCATCGGAATCTGTATCTAGTGTCACAGGAATGGTTCAAAACATAGAGAGTTGGAAGAGTCAGTCTTCTTGTACTTAATTGGCACTGTGCCTTTCGTATTTAATTCCGATGCAATATCTGTGTTTCATCGTCAATAAGAGGGTGCAAGGGATACAGTAAACCAGGGCTATACAGTAAATCTGAAGTGAAGCATCGGAATCTATAACTAGTGTCACAGGATTGGTTCAAAACTTAGACAGTAGGAAGAGTCAGTCTTCTTGTACTGAAGTCGGCATTGTGCCTTTTCTATTTAATTCCGATGCAATTTCTGTGTTTCATCGTCAAAACGAAGGTCAGAGGGATACAGTAAACCTGAAGTGAAGCATCGGAATCTATAACTGGTGTCACAGGAATGGTTCAAAACAGTCAGTAAGAAGAGTCAGTCTTCTTATACTTAAGTCGCCATTCTGCCTTCTGTATTTAATTCCGATGCAATTTCTGTGTTTCATCGACAATAAGAAGGTCAGAGGGATACAGTAAACCTGAAGTGAAGCATCGGAATATATAACTAGTGTCACAGGAATGGTTCAAAACAGTCAGTAAGAAGAGTCAATCTTCGTGTACTTAAGTCGGCATTGTGCCTTTTGTATTTAATTCCGATGCATTTTCTGAGTTTCATTGTCAATAAGAAGGTCCAAGGGCTACAGCAAACCTGAAGTTAAGCATCGGAATATATAACTAGTGTCACAGGAATGGTTCAAACATAGACAGTAAGAAGAGTCAATCTTCTTGTACTTAAGTCGGCATTGTGCCTTTTGTATTTAATTGCGATGCATATTCTGTGTTTCATCGTCAATAAGAAGGTCCAAGGGATACAGTAAACCTGAAGTGAAGCATCGTAATCTATAACTAGTGTCACAGGAATGGTTCAAATCATAGACAGTAAGAAGAGTCAGTCTTCTTGTACTTAAGTCAGCAATGTGCATTTTGTATTTAATTCCAATGCAATTTCTGTATTTCGCCGCCAATAAGAATGTCCAAAGGATACAGTAAACCTGAAGTGAAGCATTGGAATCTATAACTAGTGACAAAGGAATGGTTCAAAACAGTCAGTAAGAAGAGTCAGTCTTCTTGTACATAAGTCGGCATTGTGCCTTTTGTATTTAATTCCGATGCAAATTCTGTACTTCGTCGCCAATAAGAAGGTCCGAAGGATACAGTAAACCTGAAGTGAAGCGTCGGTATCTATAACTAATGTCACAGGAATCGTTCAAAACATAGACAGTAGGAAGTGTCAGTCTTCTTGTGCTTAAGTCGGCATTGTGCCTTTCGTATTTAAGTCCGATGCAATTTCTGTGTTTCATCGTCAAAAAGAAGGTCAGAGGGATACAGTAAACCTGAAGTGAAGCATCGGAATCTGTAACTAGTGTCACAGGAATGATTCAAAACATAGACAGTAGGAAGAGTCAGTCTTTTTGTACTTAAGTCGGCATTGTGCCTTTTGTATTTAATTCCGATGCAATTTCTATGTTTCATCGTCAATAAGAATGTCAGAGGGATACAGTAACCCTGAAGTGAAGCATCGGAATCTGTAACTAGCGTCACAGGAATGGTTCAAAACATAGACAGAAAGAAGAGTCAGTCTTCTTGTACTTCAGTCGGCATTGTGCCTTTTCTATTTATTTCCGATGCAATTTCTGTGTTTCATCGTCAATTAGAAGGTCCCAGGGATACAGTAAACATGAAGTGAAGCTTCGGAATCTATAACTAGTGTCACAGGAATGGTTCAAAACATAGACAGTAAGAAGAGTCAGTCTTCTTGTACTTAAGTCGGCATTGTGCCTTTTCTATTTAATTCCGATGCTATTTCTGTGTTCCATCGTCAATACGAAGGTCACAGGGATACAGTAAACCTGAAGTGAAGCATCGGAATCTATAACTAGTGTCACAGGAATGGTTCAAAACATAGTCAGTAAGAAGATTCAGTCTTCTTGTACTTAAGTCGGCATTGTGCCTTATCTATTTAATTCCGATGCAATATCTGTGTTTCATCGTCAATAAGAAGGTCAGAGGGATACAGAAAACCTGAAGTGAGGCATCGGAATCTATAACTAGCGTCACAGGAATGGTTCAAAACACAGACAGAAAGAAGAGTCAGTCTTCTTGTACTTAAGTCGGCATTGTGCATTTTCTATTTATTTCCGATGCAATTTCTGTGTTTCATCGTCAATTAGAAGGTCCCAGGGATACAGTAAACATGAAGTGAAGCTTCGGAATCTATAACTAGTGTCACAGGAATGGTTCAAAACATAGACAGTAAGAAGAGTCAGTCTTCTTGTACTTAAGTCGGCATTGTGCCTTTTGTATTTCGTTTCGAAGCTATTTCTGCATTTCGTCGTCAATTAGAAGGTCCAAAGGATACAGTAAACCTGAAGTGAAGCATCGGAATCAATAACTAAAGTCACAGGAATCGTTCAAAGCATAGACAGTAGGAAGAGTCAGTCTTCTTGTACTTAAGTCGGCATTGTGCCTTTTGTATTTAATTCCGATGCAATTTCTGTGTTTCATCGTCAAAAAGAAGTTCAGAGGGATACAGTAAACCTGAAGTGAGGCATCGGAATCTGTATCTAGTGTCACAGGAATTGTTCAAAACATAGACAGTTGGAAGAGTCAGTCTTCTTGTACTTTAGTCGGCATTGTGCCTTTTGTATTTAATTCCGATGCAATATGTGTGTTTCATCGTCTATAAGAAGGTGCAAGGGATACAGTAAACCTGAAGTGAAGCATCGGAATCTATAACTAGTGTCACAGGAATGGTTCTAAGCAGTCAGTAAGAAGAGTCAATCTTCTTGTACTTAAGTCGGCATTGTGCCTTTTGTATTTAATTCCGGTGCATTTTCTGTGTTTCATCGTCAATAAGAAGGTCCAAGGGATACAGTAAACCTGAAGTGAAGCATCGGAATCTATAAGTAATGTCACAGGAATCGTTCAAAACATAGACAGTAGGAAGAGTCAGTCTTCTTGTACTTAAGTCGGCATTGTGCCTGCTCTATTTAATTCCGATGCAATTTCTGTGTTTCATCGTCAATAAGAATGTCAGAGGGATGCAGTAACCCTGAAGTGAAGCATCGGAATATATAACTAGTGTCACAGGAATGGTTCATACATAGACAGTGTGAAGAGTCAGTCCTCTTGTACTTAAGCCGGCAATGTGCCTTTTCTATTTAATTCCAATGCAATTTCTGTATTTCGTCGCCAATACGTAGGTCCAAAGCATACAGTAAACCTGAAGTGAAGCATCGGAATCTATAAGTAATGTCACAGGAATCGTTCAAAACATAGACTGTGGGAAGAGTCAGTCTTCTTGTACTTAAGTCGGCATTGTGCCCTTTGTATTTAATTCCGAAGCATTTCTGAGTTTCATCGTCAAAAAGAAGGTCAGAGGGATACAGTAAACCTGAAGTGAAGCATCGGAATCTATAACTGGTGTCACAGGAATGGTTCAAAAAAGTCAGTAAGAAGAGTCAGTCTTCTTATACTTAAGTCGGCATTGTGCCTTTTGTATATAATTCCGATGCAATTTCTGTACTTCGTCGCCAATAAGAAGGTCCAAAGGATACAGTAAACCTGAAGTGAAGCGTCGGAATCTATAACTAATGTCACAGGAATCGTTCAAAACATAGACAGTAGGAAGTGTCAGTCTTCTTGTACTTAAGTCGGCATTGTGCCTTTTGTATTTAAGTCCGATGCAATTTCTGTGTTTCATCGTCAAAAAGAAGGTCAGAGGGATACAGTAAACCTGAAGTGAAGCATCGGAATCTGTAACTAGTGTCACAGGAATGATTCAAAACATAGACAGTAGGAAGAGTCAGTCTTTTTGTACATAAGTCGGCATTGTGCCTTTTGTATTTAATTCCGATGCTATTTCTGTGTTTAATCGTCAATAAGAATGTCAGAGGGATACAGTAACCCTGAAGTGAAGCATCGTAATCTGTAACTAGCGTCACAGGAATGGTTCAAAGCATAGACAGAGAGAAGAGTCAGTCTTCTTGTACTTAAGTCGGCATTGTGCTATTTCTATTTATTTCCGATGCAATTTCTGTGTTTCATCGTCAATAAGAAGGTCCCAGGGATACAGTAAACCTGAACTGAAGCATCGGAATCTATAACTAGTGTCACAGGAATAGTTCAAAACATAGACGGTAAGAAGTGTCAATCTTCTTGTACTTAAGTCGGCATTGTACCTTATCTATTTCATTCCGATGCAATTTCTGTGTTTCATCGTCAATAAGAAGGTCACAGGGATACAGTAAACCTGAAGTGAAGCATCGGAATCTATAACTAGTGTCACAGGAATGGTTCAAAGCATAGTCAGTAAGAAGAGTCAGTCTTCATGTACTTAAGTCGGCATTGTGCCTTATCTATTTAATTCCGATGCAATATCTGTGTTTCATCGTCAATAAGAAGGTCAGAGGGATACAGAAAACCTGACGTGAGGCATCGGAATCTATAACTAGTGTCACAGGAACGGTTCAAAACATAGTCAGTACGAAGAGTCAGTCTTCTTGTACTTAAGTCGGCATTGTGCCTTTTGTACTTAATTCCGATGCTATTTCTGTGTTTCATGGTCAATAAGAAGGTCAGAGGGATACAGTAAACCTGAAGTGAACCATCGGAATCTATAACTAGTGTCACAGGAATGGTTCAAAACATAGACATTAAGAAGGGTCAGTCTTCTTGTACTTAAGTCGGCATTGTGCCTTTTGTACTAAATTCCGGTGCAATATCTCTGTTTCATCGTCAATAAGAAGGTGCAGGGTTATACAGTAAATCTGAAGTGAAACAACGGAATCTATAACTAGTGTCACAGGATTGGTTCAAAACTTAGACAGTAGGAAGAGTCAGTCTTCTTGTACTGAAGTCGGCATTGTGACTTTTCTATTTAATTCCGATGCAATTTCTGTGATTCATCGTCAAAAAGAAGGTCAGAGGGATACAGTAAACCTGAAGTGAAGCATCGGAATCTATAACTGGTGTCACAGGAATGGTTCAAAACAGTCAGTAAGAAGAGTCAGTCTTCTTATACTTAAGTCGCCATACTGCCTTTTGTATTTAATTCCGATGCAATTTCTGTGTTTCATCGTCAATAAGAAGGTCAGAGGGATACAGTAAACCTGAAGTAAAGCATCGGAATATATAACTAGTGTCACAGGAATGGTTCAAAACAGTCAGTAAGAAGAGTCAATCTTCTTGTACTTAAGTCGGCATTGTGCCTTTTGTATTTAATTCCGATGCATTTTCTGTGTTTCATCGTCAATAAGAAGGTCCAAGGGATACAGCAAACCTGAAGTTAAGCATCGGAATATATAACTAGTGTCACAGGAATGGTTCAAACATAGACAGTAGGAAGAGTCAATCTTCTTGTACTTAATTCGGCATTGTGCCTTTTGTATTTAATTCCGATGCATTTTCTGTGTTTCATCGTCAATAAGAAGGTCCAAGGGATACAGTAAACCTGAAGTGAAGCATCGGAATCTATAACTAGTGTCACAGGAGTGGTTCAAATCATAGACAGTAAGAAGAGTCAGTCATCTTGTACTTAAGTCAGCAATGTGCATTTTGTATTTAATTCCAATGCAATTTCTGTATTTCGTCGCCAATAAGAAGGTCCAAAGGATACAGTAAACCTGAAGTGAAACATTGGAATCTATAACTAGTGACACAGGAATGGTTCAAAACAGTCAGTAAGAAGAGTCAGTCTTCTTGTACATAAGTCGGCATTGTGCCTTTTGTATTTAATTCCGATGCAAATTCTGTACTTCGTCGGCAATAAGAAGGTCCGAAGGATACAGTAAACCTGAAGTGAAGCGTCGGTATCTATAACTAATGTCACAGGAATCGCTCAAATCATAGACAGTAGGAAGTGTCAGTCTTCTTGTACTTACATCGGCATTGTGCCTTTTGTATTTAAGTCCGATGCAATTTATGTGTTTCATCGTCAAAAAGAAGGTCAGAGGGATACAGTAAACCTGAAGTGAAGCATCGGAAACTGTAACTAGTGTCACAGGAATGATTCAAAACATAGACAGTAGGAAGAGTCAGTCTTTTTGTACTTAAGTCGGCATTGTGCCTTTTGTATTTAATTCCGATGCAATTTCTATGTTTCATCGTCAATAAGAAAGTCAGAGGGATACAGTAACCCTGAAGTGAAGCATCGGAATCTGTAACTAGCGTCACAGGAATGGTTCAAAGCATAGACAGAAAGAAGAGTCAGTCTTCTTGTACTTAAGTCGGCATTGTGCCTTATCTATTTAATTCCGATGCAATATCTGTGTTTCATCGTCAATAAGAAGGTCAGAGGGATACAGAAAACCTGATGTGAGGCATCGGAATCTATAACTAGCGTCACATTAATGGTTCAAAACATAGTCAGTAAGAAGATTCAGTCTTCTTGTACTTAAGTCGGCATTGTGCCTTATCTATTTAATTCCGATGCAATATCTGTGTTTCATTGTCAATAAGAAGGTCAGAGGGATACAGAAAACCTGAAGTGAGGCATCGGAATATATAACTAGCGTCACAGGAATGGTTCAAAACATAGACAGAAAGAAGAGTCAGTCTTCTTGTACTTAAGTCGGCATTGTGCCTTTTGTATTTAATTCCGATGCAATATCTGTGTTTCATCGTCAATAAGAAGGTGCAAGGGATACAGTAAACCTGAAGTAAAGCATCGGAATCTATAACTAGTGACACAGGAATGGTTCAAAACTTAGACAGTAAGAAGAGTCAGTCTTCTTCTACTTAGGTCGGCATTTTGCCTTTGGTATTTAATTCCGATGCAATATCTGTGTTTCATCGTCAATAAGAAGGTCATAGGGATACAGTAAACCTGAAGTGAAGCATCGGAATATTTAACTAGTGTCACAGGAATGGTTCAAACATAGACAGTAAGAAGAGTCAGTCCTCTTGTAGTTAAGCCGGCAATGTGCCTTTTCTATTTAATTCCAATGCAATTTCTGTATTTCGTCGCCAATAAGAAGGTCCAAAGGATACAGTAAACCTGAAGTGAAGCATCGGAATCTATAAGTAATGTCACAGGAATCGTTCAAAACATAGCCAGTAGGAAGAGTCAGTCTTCTTGTACTTAAGTCGGCATTGTGCCTTCTCTATTTAATTCCGATGCAATTTCTGTGTTTCATCGTCAATAAGAATGTCAGAGGGATACAGTAACCCTGAAGTGAAGCATCGGAATATATAACTAGTGTCACAGGAATGGTTCAAACATAGACAGTAAGAAGAGTCAGTCCTCTTGTACTTAAGACGGCAATGTGTCTTTTCTATTTAATTCCAATGCAATTTCTGTATTTCGTCGCCAATACGTAGGTCCAAAGCATACAGTCAACCTGAAGCGAAGCATCGGAATCTATAAGTAATGTCACAGGAATCGTTCAAAACATTGACTGTAGGAAGAGTCGGTCTTCTTGTACTTAAGTCGGCATTGTGCCCTTTATTTTTAATTCCGAAGCATTTCTGTGTTTCATCGTCAATAAGAAGGTCAGAGGGATACAGTAAAAATGAAGTGAAGCATCGGAATCTATAACTAGTGTCACAGGAATAGTTCAAAACAGTCAGTAAGAAGAGTCGGTCTTCTTGTACATAAGTCGGCATTGTGCCTTTTGTACATAATTCCGAAGCAATTTCTGTACTTCGTCGCCAATAAGAAGGTCCAAAGGATACAGTAAACCTGAAGTGAAGCGTCGGAATCTATAACTAATGTCACAGGAATCGTTCACAACATAGACAGTAGGAAGTGTCAGTCTTCTTGTACTTAAGTCGGCATTGTGCCTTTTGTATTTAAGTCCGATGCAATTTCTGTGTTTCATCGTCAAAAAGAAGGTCAGAGGGATACAGTAAACCTGAAGTGAAGCATCGGAATCTGTAACTAGTGTCACAGGAATGATTCAAAACATAGACAGTAGGAAGAGTCATTCTTTTTGTACATAAGTCGGCATTGTGCCTTTTGTATTTAATTCCGATGCTATTTCTGTGTTTAATCGTCAATAAGAATGTCAGAGGGATACAGTAACCCTGAAGTGAAGCATCGTAATCTGTAACTAGCCTCACAGGAATGGTTCAAAGCATAGACAGAAAGAAGAGTCAGTCTTCTTGTACTTAAGCCGGCATTGTGCTATATCTATTTATTTCCGATGCAATTTCTGTGTTTCATCGTCAATAAGAATGTCCCAGGGATACAGTAAACCTGAACTGAAGCATTGGAATCTATAACTAGTGTCACAGGAATGGTTCAAAACATAGACAGTAAGAAGAGTCAGTCTTCTTGTACTTAAGTCGGCATTGTACCTTATCTATTTAATTCCGATGCAATTTCTGTGTTTCATCGTCAATAAGAAGGTCACAGGGATACAGTAAACCTGAAGTGAAGCATCGGAATCTATAAGTAGTGTCACAGGAATGGTTTAAAACATAGTCAGTAAGAAGAGTCAGTCTTCTTGTACTTAAGTCGGCATTGTGCCTTATCTATTTAATTCCGATGCAATATCTGTGTTTCATCGTCAATAAGAAGGTCAGAGGGATACAGAAAACCTGACGTGAGGCATCGGAATCTATAACAAGTGTCACAGGAATGGTTCAAAACATAGTCAGTACGAAGAGTCAGTCTTCTTGTACTTAAGTCGGCATTGTGCCTTTTGTACTTAATTCCGATGCTATTTCTGTGTTTCATGGTCAATAAGAAGGTCAGAGGGATACAGTAAACCTGAAGTGAACCATCGGAATCTATAACTAGTGTCACAGGAATGGTTCAAAACATAGACATTAAGAAGGGTCAGCCTTCTTGTACTTAAGTCGGCATTGTGCCTTTTGTACTTAATTCCGGTGCAATATCTCTGTTTCATCGTCAATAAGAAGGTGCAGGGTTATACAGTTAATCTGAAGTGAAGCATCGGAATCTATAACTAGTGTCACAGGATTGGTTCAAAACTTAGACAGTAGGAAGAGTCAGTCTTCTTGTACTGAAGTCGGCATTGTGCCTTTTCTATTTAATTCCGATGCAATTTCTGTGATTCATCGTCAAAAAGAAGGTCAGAGGGATACAGTAAACCTGAAGTGAAGCATCGGAATCTATAACTGGTGTCACAGGAATGGTTCAAAACAGTCAGTAAGAACAGTCAGTCTTCTTATACTTAAGTCGCCATACTGCCTTTTGTATTTAATTCCGATGCAATTTCTGTGTTTCATCGTCAATAAGAAGGTCAGAGGGATACAGTAAACCTGAAGTGAAGCATCGGAATATGTAACTAGTGTCACAGGAAAGGTTCAAAACAGTCAGTAAGAAGAGTCAGTCTTCTTGTACATAAGTCGGCATTGTGCCTTTTGTATTTAATTCCGATGCAAATTCTGCACTTCGTCGGCAATAAGAAGGTCCGAAGGATACAGTAAACCTGAAGTGAAGCGTCGGTATCTATAACTAATGTCACAGGAATCGTTCAAAACATAGACAGTAGGAAGTGTCAGTCTTCTTGTACTTAAGTCGGCATTGTGCCTTTTGTATTTAGGTCCGATGCAATTTCTGTGTTTCATCGTCAAAAAGAAAGTCAGAGGGATACAGTAAACCTGAAGTGAAGCATCGGAAACCGTAACTAGTGTCACAGGAAGGATTCAAAACATAGACAGTAGGAAGAGTCAGTCTTTTTGTACTTAAGTCGGCATTGTGCCTTTTGTATTTAATTCCGATGCAATTTCTATGTTTCATCGTCAATAAGAATGTCAGAGGGATACAGTAACCCTGAAGTGAAGCATCGGAATCTGTAACTAGCGTGACAGGAATGGTTCAAAACATAGACAGAAAGAAGAGTCAGTCTTCTTGTACTTAAGTCGGCATTCTGCCTTTTCTATTTATTTCCGATGCAATTTCTGTGTTTCATCGTCAATTAGAAAGTCCCAGGGATACAGTAAACATGAAGTGAAGCATCGGAATCTATAACTAGTGTCACAGGAATGGTTCAAAACATAGACAGTAAGAAGAGTCAGTCTTCTTATACTTAAGTCAGCATTGTGCCTTTTCTATTTAATTCCGATGCTATTTCTGTGTTCCATCGTCAATACGAAGGTCACAGGGATACAGTAAACCTGAAGTGAAGCATCGGAATCTATAACTAGTGTCACAGGAATGGTTCAAAACATAGTCAGTAAGAAAAGTCAGTCTTCTTGTACTTAAGTCGGCATTGTGCCTTATCTATTTAATTCCGATGCAATATCTGTGTTTCATCGACAACAAGAAGGTCCAAGGGATACAGTAACCCTGAAGTGAAGCATCGGAATCTGTAACTAGCGTCGCAGGAATGCTTTAAAACATAGACAGAAAGAAATGTCAGTCTTCTTGTACTTAAGTCGGCATTGTGCCTTTTCTTTTTAATTCCGATGCAATTTCTGGGTTTCATCGTAGATAAGAAGGTCCAAGGGATACAGAAAACCTGAAGTGAAGCATCGGAATCTATAACTAGTGTCACAGGAATGGTTCAAAACATAGTCAGTAAGAAGAGTCAGTCTTCTTGTACTTAAGTCGACAATTGTGCCTTTTCTATTTAATTCCGATGCAATATATGTGTTTCAACGTCAATAAGAAGGTCGGAGGGATACAGTAAACCTGAAGTGAGGCATCGGAATCTATAACTAGTGTCAGAGGAATGGATCCAAACATAGTCAGTAAGAAGAGTCAGTCTTCTTGTTCTTAAGTCGGCATTGTGCTTTTGTATTTAATTCCGATGCAATTTCTGTGTTTCTTCGTCAATAAGAAGGTCTAAGGGATACAGTAAACCTAAAGTGAAGCATCGGAATCTATAACTAGTGTCACAGGAAAGGTTCTAAACATAGACAGTAAGAAGAGTCAGTCTTCTTGTACTTTAGTCGGCATTGTGCTTTTTGTATTTAATTCCGATGCTATTTCTGTGTTTCATCTTCAAAAAGAAGTTCAGAGGGATACAGTAAACCTGAAGTGAATCATCGTAATCTATAACTAGTGTCACAGGAATGGTTCAAAACATAGTCAGTACGAAGAGTCAGTCTTCTTGTACTTAAGTCGGCATTGTGCCTTTTGTTTTTAATTCCGATGCAATTTCTGTGTTTCATCGTCAATAAGAAGGTCAGTGGGATACAGTAAACCTGTAGTGAAGCATGGGAATCTATAACTAGTGTCACAGGAATGGTTCTAAACATAGACAGTAAGAAGGGTCAGTCTTCTTGTACTTAAGTCGGCATTGCGCCTTTTGTATTTAGTTCCGATGCAATTTCTGTGTTTCATCGTCAATAAGAAGGTGCAAGGGATACAGTAAACCTGAAGTGAAGCATCGGAATCTATAACTAATGTCACAGGAATCGTTCAAACATAGACAGTAGGAGGAGTCAGTCTTCATGTACTTAAGTCGGCATTGGGCCTTTTGTATTTAGTTCCGATGCAATTTCTGTGTTTCATCGTCAATAAGAAGGTCCTAGGGATAGAGTAAACCTGAAGTGAAGCATCGGAAACTATAACTAGTGTCACAGGAATGGTTCAATACGTAGACAGTAAGAAGGGTCAGTCTTCTTGTACTTAAGTCGGCATTGTGCCTTTTGTATTTAATTCCGATGCAATATCTGTGTTTCACCGTCAATAAGAAGGTGCAAGGGATACAGTAAACCTGAAGTGAAGCATCGGAATCTATAACTAGTGTCACAGGAATGGTTCAAAACATAGTCAGTAAGAAGAGACAGTCTTTTTGTGCTTAAGTCGGCATTGTGCCTTTTCTATTTAATTCCAATGCAATATCTGTGTTTCATCGTCAATGAGAAGGTCAGAGGGATACAGTAAACCTGAAGTGAAGCCTCGGAATCTATATCAAGTGTCACAGGAATGGTTCAAAACAGTCAGTAAGAAGAGTCAGTCTTCTAGTACTTAAGTCGGCATTGTGCCTTTAGTATTTAATTCCGAAGCTATTTCTGCATTTCGTCGCCGATTAGAAGGTCCAAAGGATACAGTAAACTTGAAGTGAAGCATCGGAATCAATAACTATTGTCACAGGAATCGATCAAAACATTGACAGTAGGAAGAGTCAGTCTTCTTGTACTTAAGTCGGCATTGTGCCTTTTGTATTTAATTCCGATGCAATATCTGTGTTTCATCGTCAATAAGAAGGTCCAAGGGATACAGTAACCCTGAAGTGAAGCATCGGAATCTGTAACTAGCGTCATAGGAATGCTTCAAAACATAGACAGAAAGAAGAGTCAGTCTTCTTGTAATTAAGTCGGCATTGTGAATTATCTAATTAAATCCGATGCAATATCTGTGTTTCATCGTCAATAAGAAGGTCAGTGGGATACAGAAAACCTGAAGTGAGGCATCGGAATCTATAACTAGCGTCACAGGAATGGTTCAAAGCATAGACAGAAAGAAGAGTCAGTCTTCTTGTACTTAAGTCGGCATTGTGCCTTTTCTATTTAATTCCGATGCAATATCTGTGTTTCAACGTCAATAAGAAGGTCAGAGGGATACAGTAAACCTGAAGTGAGGCATCGGAATCTATAACTAGTGTCACAGGAATGGATCCAAACATAGTCAGTAAGAAGAGTCAGTCTTCTTGTACTTAAATAGGCATTGTGCGTTTGTATTTAATTCCGATGCAATTTCTGTGTGTCTTCGTCAATAAGAAGGTCCAAGGGAAACTGTAAACCTAAAGTGAAGCATCGGAATCTATAACTAGTGTCACAGGAAAGGTTCAAAGCATAGACAGTAAGAAGAGTCAGTCTTCTTGTACTTAAGTCGGCATTGTGCTTTTTGTATTTAATTCCGATGCAATTTCTGTGTTTCATCGTCAATACGAAGGTCAGTGGGATACAGTAAACCTGTAGTGAAGCATGGGAATCTATAACTAGTGTCACAGGAATGGTTTTAAACATAGACAGTAAGAAGGGTCAGTCTTCTTGTACTTAAGTCGGCATTGTGCCTTTTGTATTTAATTCCGATGCAATATCTGTGTTTCATCGTCAATAAGAAGGTCCAAGGGATACAGTAACCCTGAAGTGAAGCATCGGAATCTGTAACTAGCGTCACAGGAATGGTTGAAAACATAGACAGTTGGAAGAGTCAGTCTTCTTGTACTTTAGTCGGCATTGTGCCTTTTGTATTTAATTCCGATGCAATATCTGTGTTTCACCGTCAATAAGAAGGTCCAAGGGATACAGTAACCCTGAAGTGAAGCATCGGAATCTGTAACTAGCGTGCCAGGAATGGTTTAAAACATAGACAGAAAGAAAAGTCAGTCTTCTTGTACTTAAGTCGGCATTGTGCCTTTTCTTTATAATTCCGATGCAATTCCTGTGTTTCATCGTAGATAAGAAGGTCCAAGGGATACAGAAAACCTGAAGTGAAGCATCGGAATCTATAACTAGTGTCACAGGAATGGTTCAAAACATAGTCAGTAAGAAGAGTCAGTCTTCTTGTACTTAAGTCGACATTGTGCCTTTTCTATTTAATTCCGATGCAATATATGTGTTTCAACGTCAATAAGAAGGTCAGAGGGATACAGTAAACCTGAAGTGAGGCATCGGAATCTATAACTAGTGTCACAGGAATGGATCCAAACATAGTCACTAAGAAGAGTCAGTCTTCTTGTACTTAAGTCGGCATTGTGCTTTTGTATTTACTTCCGATGCAATTTCTGTGTTTCTTCGTCAATAAGAAGGTCTAAGGGATACAGTAAACCTAAAGTGAAGCATCGGAATCTATAACTAGTGTCACAGGAAAGGTTCAAAACATAGACAGTAAGAAGAGTCAGTCTTCTTGTACTTAAGTCGGCATTGTGCTTTTTGTATTTAATTCCGATGCAATTTCTGTGTTTCATCGTCAAAAAGAAGTTCAGAGGGATACAGTAAACCTGAAGTGAATCATCGTAATCTATAACTAGTGTCACAGGAGTGGTTCAAAACATAGTCAGTACGAAGAGTCAGTCTTCTTGTAGTTAAGTCGGCATTGTGCCTTTTGTATTTAATTCCGATGCAATATCTGTGTTTCATCGTCAATAAGAAGGTCCAAGGGATACAGTAACCCTGAAGTGAAGCATCGGAATCTGTAACTAGCGTCACAGGAATGGTTCAAAACATAGACAGAAAGAAGAGTCAGTCTTCTTGTAATTAAGTCGGCATTGTGCCTTATCTAATTAATTCCGATGCAATTTCTGTGTTTCATCGTCAATAAGAAGGTCAGTGGGATACAGAAAACCTGAAGTGAGGCATCGGAATCTATAACTAGCGTCACAGGAATGGTTCAAAACATAGACAGAAAGAAGAGTCAGTCTTCTTGTACTTAAGTCGGCATTGTGCCTTTTCTATTTAATTCCGATGCAATATCTGTGTTTCAACGTCAATAAGAAGGTCAGAGGGATACAGTAAACCTGAAGTGAGGCATCGGAATCTATAACTAGTGTCACAGGAATGGATCCAAACATAGTCAGTAAGAAGAGTCAGTCTTCTTGTACTTAAATAGGCATTGTGCTTTTGTATTTAATTCCGATGCAATTTCTGTGTTTCTTCGTCAATAAGAAGGTCCAAGGGAAACTGTAAACCTAAAGTGAAGCATCGGAATCTATAACTAGTGTCACAGGAAAGGTTCAAAACATAGACAGTAAGAAGAGTCAGTCTTCTTGTACTTAAGTCGGCATTGTGCTTATTGTATTTAATTCCGATGCAATTTCTGTGTTTCATCGTTATAAAGAAGTTCAGAGGGATTCAGTAAACCTGAAGTGAATCATCGTAATCTATAACTAGTGTCACAGGAATGGTTCAAAACATAGTCAGTACGAAGAGTCAGTCTTCTTGTACTTAAGTCGGCATTGTGCCTTTTGTTTTTAATTCCGATGCAATTTCTGTGTTTCATCGTCAATAAGAAGGTCAGTGGGATACAGTAAACCTGAAGTGAAGCATCGGAATCTATAACTAGTGTCACAGGAATGGTTCTAAACATAGACAGTAAGAAGGGTCAGTCTTCTTGTACTTAAGTCGGCATTGTGCCTTTTGTATTTATTTCCGATGCAATATCTGTGTTTCATCGTCAATAAGAAGGTGCAAGGGATACAGTAAACCTGAAGTGAAGCATCGGAATCTATAACTAGTGTCACAGGAATGGTTCAAAACATAGACAGTAAGAAGGGTCAGTCTTCTTGTACTTAAGTCGGCATTTTGCTTTTGTATTTAATTCCGATGCAATTTCTGTGTTTCTTCGTCAATAAGAAGGTCCAAGGGATACAGTAAACCTAAAGTGAAGCATCGGAATCTATAACTAGTGTCACAGGAAAGGTTCAAAACATAGACAGTAAGAAGAGTCAGTCTTCTTGTACTTACATCGGCAATGTGCCTTATCTATTTAATTCCAATGCAATTTCTGTATTTCGTCGCCAATATGAAAGTCCAAAGGATATAGTACACCTGAAGTGAAGCATCGGAATCTATAACTGATGTCACAGGAATCGTTCAAACATAGACAGTAGGAAGAGTCAGTCTTCTTGTACTTAGGTCGGCATTGTGCCTTTTGTATTTAGTTCTGATGCAATTTCTGTGTTTCATCGTCAGTAATAAGGTCCTAGGGATAGAGTTAACCTGAAGTGAAGCATCGGAATCTATAACTAG
The DNA here is from genome assembly GCF_021461395.2 of Schistocerca americana. Taxonomy (NCBI): domain Eukaryota; kingdom Metazoa; phylum Arthropoda; class Insecta; order Orthoptera; family Acrididae; genus Schistocerca; species Schistocerca americana. The sequence continues at coordinate 22,234,920 of NC_060128.1, forward strand.
TGTCACAGGAATGGTTCAAACATAGTCAGTAAGAAGAGTCAGTCTTCTTGTGCTTAAGTCGGCATTGTGCCTTTTCTATTTACTTCCAAAGCAATATCTGTGTTTCATCGTCAATAAGAAGGTCAGAGGGATACAGTAAACCTGAAGTGAAGCCTCGGAATCTACAACAAGTGTCACAGGAATGGTTCAAAACAGTCAGTAAGAAGAGTCAGTCTTCTTGTGCTTAAGTCGGCATTGTGCCTTTAGTATTTAATTCCGAAGCCATTTCTGCATTTCGTCGCCAATTAGAAGGTCCAAAGGATACAGTAAACCTGAAGTGAAGCATCGAAATCAATAACTATTGTCACATGAGTCGATCAAAACATAGACAGTAGGAAGAGTCAGTCTTCTTGTACTTACGTCGCATTGTGCTTTTTGTATTTAATTCCGATGCAATTTCTGTGTTTCATCGTCAAAAAGAAGTTCAGAGTGATACAGTAAACCTGAAGTGAAGCTTCGGAATCTGTAACTAGTGTCACAGGAATGGTTCAACACATAGACAGTAGGAAGAGTCAGTCTTCTTGTACTTAAGTCGGCATTGTGCCTTTTGTATTTAATTCCGATGCAATATCTGTGTTTCTTCGTCAATAAGAAGGTCCAAGGGAAACTGTAAACCTAAAGTGAAGCATCGGAATCTATAACTAGTGTCACAGGAAAGGTTCAAAACATAGACAGTAAGAAGAGTCAGTCTTCTTGTACTTAAGTCGGCATTGTGCTTATTGTATTTAATTCCGATGCAATTTCTGTGTTTCATCGTTATAAAGAAGTTCAGAGGGATTCAGTAAACCTGAAGTGAATCATCGTAATCTATAACTAGTGTCACAGGAATGGTTCAAAACATAGTCAGTACGAAGGGTCAGTCTTCTTGTACTTAAGTCGGCATTGTGCCTTTTGTTTTTAATTCCGATGCAATTTCTGTGTTTCATCGTCAATAAGAAGGTCCAAGGGATACAGTAACCCTGAAGTGAAGCATCGGAATCTGTAACTAGCGTCACAGGAATGGTTCAAAACATAGACAGAAAGAAGAGTCAGTCTTCTTGTAATTAAGTCGGCATTGTGCCTTATCTAATTAATTCCGATGCAATTTCTGTGTTTCATCGTCAATAAGAAGGTCAGTGGGATACAGAAAACCTGAAGTGAGGCATCGGAATCTATAACTAGCGTCACAGGAATGGTTCAAAACATAGACAGAAAGAAGAGTCAGTCTTCTTGTACTTAAGTCGGCATTGTGCCTTTTCTATTTAATTCCGATGCAATATCTGTGTTTCAACGTCAATAAGAAGGTCAGAGGGATACAGTAAACCTGAAGTGAGGCATCGGAATCTATAACTAGTGTCACAGGAATGGATCCAAACATAGTCAGTAAGAAGAGTCAGTCTTCTTGTACTTAAATAGGCATTGTGCTTTTGTATTTAATTCCGATGCAATTTCTGTGTTTCTTCGTCAATAAGAAGGTCCAAGGGAAACTGTAAACCTAAAGTGAAGCATCGGAATCTATAACTAGTGTCACAGGAAAGGTTCAAAACATAGACAGTAAGAAGAGTCAGTCTTCTTGTACTTAAGTCGGCATTGTGCTTATTGTATTTAATTCCGATGCAATTTCTGTGTTTCATCGTTATAAAGAAGTTCAGAGGGATTCAGTAAACCTGAAGTGAATCATCGTAATCTATAACTAGTGTCACAGGAATGGTTCAAAACATAGTCAGTACGAAGAGTCAGTCTTCTTGTACTTAAGTCGGCATTGTGCCTTTTGTTTTTAATTCCGATGCAATTTCTGTGTTTCATCGTCAATAAGAAGGTCAGTGGGATACAGTAAACCTGAAGTGAAGCATCGGAATCTATAACTAGTGTCACAGGAATGGTTCTAAACATAGACAGTAAGAAGGGTCAGTCTTCTTGTACTTAAGTCGGCATTGTGCCTTTTGTATTTAATTCCGATGCAATATCTGTGTTTCATCGTCAATAAGAAGGTGCAAGGGATACAGTAAACCTGAAGTGAAGCATCGGAATCTATAACTAGTGTCACAGGAATGGTTCAAAACATAGACAGTAAGAAGGGTCAGTCTTCTTGTACTTAAGTCGGCATTTTGCTTTTGTATTTAATTCCGATGCAATTTCTGTGTTTCTTCGTCAATAAGAAGGTCCAAGGGATACAGTAAACCTAAAGTGAAGCATCGGAATCTATAACTAGTGTCACAGGAAAGGTTCAAAACATAGACAGTAAGAAGAGTCAGTCTTCTTGTACTTACATCGGCGATGTGCCTTATCTATTTAATTCCAATGCAATTTCTGTATTTCGTCGCCAATATGAAAGTCCAAAGGATATAGCACACCTGAAGTGAAGCATCGGAATCTATAACTGATGTCACAGGAATCGTTCAAACATAGACAGTAGGAAGAGTCAGTCTTCTTGTACTTAGGTCGGCATTGTGCCTTTTGTATTTAGTTCTGGTGCAATTTCTGTGTTTCATCGTCAGTAAGAAGGTCCTAGGGATAGAGTTAACCTGAAGTGAAGCATCGGAATCTATAACTAGTGTCACAGGAATGGTTCAAACATAGTCAGTAAGAAGAGTCAGTCTTCTTGTGCTTAAGTCGGCATTGTGCCTTTTCTATTTACTTCCAAAGCAATATCTGTGTTTCATCGTCAATAAGAAGGTCAGAGGGATACAGTAAACCTGAAGTGAAGCCTCGGAATCTACAACAAGTGTCACAGGAATGGTTCAAAACAGTCAGTAAGAAGAGTCAGTCTTCTTGTGCTTAAGTCGGCATTGTGCTTTTAGTATTTAATTCCGAAGCCATTTCTGCATTTCGTCGCCAATTAGAATGTCCAAAGGATACAGTAAACCTGAAGTGAAGCATCGAAATCAATAACTATTGACACATGAGTCGATCAAAACATAGACAGTAGGAAGAGTCAGTCTTCTTGTACTTACGTCGGCATTGTGCTTTTTGTATTTAATTCCGATGCAATTTCTGTGTTTCATCGTCAAAAAGAAGTTCAGAGTGATACAGTAAACCTGAAGTGAAGCTTCGGAATCTGTAACTAGTGTCACAGGAATGGTTCAACACATAGACAGTAGGAAGAGTCAGTCTTCTTGTACTTAAGTTGGCATTGTGCCTTTTGTATTTAATTCCGATGCAATATCTGTGTTTCATCGTCAATAAGAAGGTCCAAGGGATACAGTAACCCTGAAGTGAAGCATCGGAATCTGTAACTAGCGTCACAGGAATGGTTCAAAACATAGACAGTAGGAAGGGTCAGTCTTCTTGTGCTTAAGCCGGCATTGTGCCTTTTGTATTTAATTCCGATGCAATATCTGTGTTTCATCGTCAATAAGAAGGTGCAAGGGATACAGTAAACGTGAAGTGAAGCATCGGAATCTATAACTAGTGTCACAGGAATGGTTCTAAACATAGACAGTAAGAAGGGTCAGTCTTCTTGTACTTAAGTCGGCATTGTGCCTTTTGTATTTAATTCCGATGCAATTTCTGTGTTTCATCGTCAATAACAAGGTCAGAGGGATACAGTAGACCTGAAGTGAAGCATCGGAATCTATAAATAGTGTCACAGGAATGGATCAAAACAGTCAGTAAGAAGAGTCAATCTTCTTGTACTTAAGTCGGCATTGTGCCTATTGAATTTAATTCCGATGCATTTTCTGTGTTTCATCGTCAATAAGAAGGTCCAAGGATTACAGTAAACCTGAAGTGAAGCATCGGAATCTATAACTAGTGTCACAGGAAAGGTTCAAAACATAGACAGTAATAAGAGTCAGTCTTCTTGTACTTACGTCGGCAATGTGCCTTATCTATTTAATTCCAATGCAATTTCTGTATTTCGTCGCCAATAAGAAAGTCCAAAGGGTTTAGTAAACCTGAAGTGAAGCATCGGAATTTATAACTAATGTCACAGGAATCGTTCAAACATAACAGTAGGAAGAGTCAGTCTTCTTGTACTTAAGTCGGCATTGTGTATTTTGTATTTAATTCCGATGAAATTTCTGTGTTTCATCGTCAGTAAGAAGGTCAGAGGGATACAGTAAACCTGAAGTGAAGCATCGGAATATATAACTAGAGTCACAGGAATGGTTCTAAACATAGACAGTAAGAAGGGTCAGTCTTCTTGTACTTAAGCCGGCATTGTGCCTTTTGTATTTAATTCCGATGCAATATCTGTGTTTCATCGTCAATAAGAAGGTGCAAGGAATACAGTAAACCTGAAGTGAAGCATCGGAATCTATAACTAGTGTCACAGGAATGGTTCTAAACATAGACAGTAAGAAGGGTCAGTCTTCTTTTACTTAAGTCGGCCTTGTGCCTTTTGTATTTAATTCCTAAGCTATTTCTGCATTTCGTCGCCAATTAGAAGGCCCAAAGGATACACTAAACCTGAAGTGAAGCATCGGAGTCTGTAACTACTGTCGCAGGAATGGTTCAAAACATAGACAGTAGGAAGAGTCAGTCTTCTTGTACTTAAGTCGGCATTGTGCCTTTTGTATTTAATTCCGAAGCAATATCTGAGTTTCATCGTCAATAAGAAGGTCCAAGGGATACAGTAACCCTGAAGTGAAGCATCGGAATCTGTAACTAGCGTCACAGGAATGGTTCAAAACATAGACAGAAAGAAGAGTCAGTCCTCTTGTACTTCAGTCAGCATTGTGCCTTTTCTATTTAATTCCGATGCAATTTCTGTGTTTCATTGTCAATAAGAAGGTCCAAGGGATACAGTAAACCTGAAGTGACGCATCGGAATCTATAATTAGTGTCAAAGGAAAGGTTCAAAATATAGACAGTAAGAAGAGTCAGTCTTCTTGAACTTAAGTCGGCATTGTGCCTTTGCTATTTAATTCCGATGCAATTTCTGCGTTTCATCGTTAATAAGAAGGTCAGAGGGATACAGTAAACCTGAAGTGAAGCATCGGAATCTATAACTAGTGTCACAGGAAAGGTTCAAAACATAGTCCGTTAGAAGAGTCAGTCTTATTGTACTTAAGTCGGCATTGTGCCTTTTCTATTTAATTCCGATGCAATATCTGTGTTTCATCGTCAATAAGAAGGTCAGAGGGATACAGTAACCCTGAAGTGAGACATCGGAATCTATAACTAGTGTCACAGGAATGGTTCCAAACATAGTCAGTAAGAAGAATCGGTCTTCTTGTCCATAAGTCGGCATTGTGCCTCTTCTATTTAATTCAGATGCAATTTCTGTGTTTCATCGTCAATAAGAAAGACCAAGGGATACAGTAAACCTGAAGTGAAACATCGTAATCTATAACTAGTGTCACAAGAATGGTTCAAAACATAGTCACTACGAAGAGTCAGTCTTCTTTTACTTAAGTCGGCATTGTGCCTTTTGTATTTAATTGCGATGCAATTTCTGTGTTTCATCGTCAATAAGAAGGTCAGAGGAATACAGTAAACCTGAAGTGAATCATCGGAATCTATAACTAGTGTCACAGGAATGGTTCTAAACATAGACAGTCTTCTTGTACATAAGTCGGCATTGTGCTTTTTGTATTTAATTCCGATGCAATATCTGTGTTTCATCGCCATTAAAAAGGTGCAAGGGATACAGTAAACCCGAAGTGAAGCATCGGAATCTATAATTAGTGTCACAGGAATGGTTCTAAACATAGACAGTAAGAAGGGTCAGTCTTCTTGTACTTAAGTCGGCATTGTGCATTTTGTATTTAATTCCGATGCAATTTCTGTGTTTCATCGTCAATAAAAAGGTCAGAGGGATACAGTAAACCTGAAGTGAAGCATCGGAATCTATAATTAGTGTCACAGGAATGATTCAAACAGTCAGTAAGAAGAGTCAATCTACATGTACTTAAGTCGGCATTGTGCCTTTTGTATTTAATTCCGATACATTTTCTGTGTGTCATCGTCAATAAGAAGGTCCTAGGGTTAGAGTAAACCTGAAGTGAAGCATCGGAATCCATAACTAGTGCCACTGGAATGGTTCAAACATAGACAGTAGGAAGAGTCAGTCTTCTTGTACTTCAGTCGGCGTTGTGCTATTTGCATTTAATTCCGATGCAATATCTGTGTTACATCGTGAATAAGAAGGTCCAAGGGATACAGTAACCCTGAAGTGAAGCATCGGAATCTGTAACTAGCGTCACAGGGATGGTTCAAAGCATAGACAGAAAGAAGAGTCAGTCTTCTTGTACTTAAGTCGGCATTGTGCCTTTTCTAATTAATTCCGATGAAATTGCAGTGTTTCATCGTCTATAAGAAGGTCAGAGGGATACAGTAAACCTGAAGTGAAGCATCAGAATCTATAACTAGTGTCACAGGAATGGTTCAAAACATAGTCAAAAGAAGAGTCAGTCTTCTTGTACTTAAGTCGGCATTGTGCCTTTTCTATTTAATTCAGATGCAATATCTGTGTTTCATCGTCAATACGAATGTCACAGGGATACAGTAAACCTGAAGTGAGGCATCGGAATCTATAACTAGTGTCACAGGAATGGTTCGAAACATAGTCAGTAAGAAGAGTCAGTCTTCTTGTACTTAAGTCAGCACTGTGCCTTTTCTATTTAATTCCGATGCAATTTCTGTGTTTCATCGTCAATAAGAAGGTCCAAGGGATACAGTAAACCTGAAGTGAATCATCGTAATCTATAACTAGTGTCACAGGAATGGTTAAAACATAGTCAGTACGAAGAGTCAGTCTTCTTGTACTTAAGTCGGCATTGAGTCTTTTGTATTTAATTCCGATGCAATTTCTGTGATTCCACGTCAATTACAAGGTCAGAGGGATAAAGTAAACCTGAAGTGAAGCATCGGAATCTGTAACTAGTGTCACAGGAATGGTTTAAAACATAGACAGTAAAAAGGGTCAGTCTTCCTGTACTTAAGTCGGCATTGTGCCTTTTCTAATTAATTCCGATGAAATTGCTGTGTTTCATCGTCGAATAGAAGGTCAGAGGAATACAGTAACCCTGAAGTGAAGCATCGGAATCTATAACTAGTGTCACAGGAATGGTTCAAAACGTAGACAGTAAGAAGGGTCAGTCTTCTTGTTCTTAAGTCGGCATTGTGCCTTTTGTATTTAATTCCGCTGCAATATCTGTGTTTCACCGTCAATAAGAAGGTGCAAGAGATACAGTAAACCTGAAGTGAAGCATCGGAATCTATAACTAGTGTCACAGGAATTGTTCAAAACATAGTCAGTAAGAAGAGTCAGTCTTCTTGCGCTTATGTCGGCATTGTTCCTTTTCCATTTAATTCCAATGCAATATCTGTGTTTCATCGTCAATAAGAAGGTCAGAGGGATACAGTAAACCTGAAGTGAAGCCTCGGAATCTATAACACGTGTCACAGGAATGGTTCAAAACAGTCAGTAAGAAGAGTCAGTCATCTTGTACTTAAGTCGGCAGTGTACATTTTGTATTTAATTCCGAAGCTATTTCTGCTTTTCGTCGCCAATTAAAAGGTCCAAAGGATACAGTAAACCTGAAGTGAAGCATCGGAATCAATACCTAATGTCACAGGAATCGTTCAAAACACAGACAGTAGGAACAGTCAGTCTTCTTGTACTTAAGTCGGCATTGTGCCTTTTGCATTTAATTCCGATGCAATTTCTGTGTTTCATCGTCAAAACGAAGTTCAGAGGGATACATTAAACCTGAAGTGAAGCATCGGAATCTCTAACTAGTGACACAGGAATGGTTCAAAACATAGACAGTAGGAAGAGTGAGTCTTCTTGTACTTAAGTCGGCATTGTGCCTTTTGTATTTAATTCCGATGCAATATCTGTGTTTCATCGTCAATAAGAATGTCCAAGGGAAACAGTAACCCTGAAATGAAGCATATGAATCTGTAACTAGCGTCACAGGAATGGTTCAAAACATAGACAGAAAGAAGAGTCAGTCTTCTTGTACTTAAGTCGGCATTGTGCCTTTTCTATTAAATTCCGATGCAATTTCTGTGTTTCATCGTCAATAAGAAGGTCCAAGGGATACAGTAAACCTGAAGTGAAGCATCGGAATCTATTACTAGTGTCACAGGAATGGTTCAAAACATCGACAGTAAGAAGAGTCAGTCTTCTTGTACTTAAGTCGGCATTGTGCCTTTTCTATTTAATTCCGATGCAATTTCTGTGTTTCATCGTCAATAAGAAGGCCAGAGGGATACAGTAAACGTGAAGTGAAGCATCGGAATCTATAACTAGTGTCACAGGAATGGTTCAAAGCATAGTCAGTAAGAAGAGTGAGTCTTCTTGTACTTAAGTCGGCATGGTGCCTTTTCTATTTACTTCCGACCCAATTTCTGTGTTTCATCGTCAATAAGAAGGTCAGAGGGATACAGTAAACCTGAAGTGAGGCATCGGAATCTATAACTAGTGTCACAGGAATGGTTCCAAACATAGTCAGTAAGAAGAATCAGTCTTCTTGTACTTAAGTCGGCATTGTGATTTTTCTATTTAATTCCGATGCAATTACTGTGTTTCATCGTCAATACGACGGTCCAAGGGATACCGTAAACCTGAAGTGAATCATCGTAATCTATAACTAGTGTCACAGGAATGGTTCAAAACATAGTCAGTACGAAGAGTCAGTCTTCTTGTACTTAAGTCGGCATTGTGCATTTTGTATTTAATTGCGATGCAATTTCTCTGTTTCATCGTCAATAAGAAGGTCAGAGGGATACAGTAAACCTGAAGTGAAGCATCGGAATCTATAAGTAGTGTCACAGGAATGGTTACAAACATAGACAGTAAGAAGGCTCAGTCTTCTTGTACTTAAGTCGGCATTTTGCCTTTTGTATTTAATTCCGATGCAATATCTGTGTTTCATCGTCAATAAGAAGGCGCAAGGGATACAGTAAACCTGAAGTGAAGCATAGGAATCTATAACTAGTGTCACAGGAATGGTTCTAAACATAGACAGTACGAAGGGTCAGTCTTCTTGTACTTCAGTCGGCATTGTGCCTTTTCTATTTAATTCCAATGCAATTTCTGTATTTCGTCGCCAATAAGAAAGTCCAAAGGATATAGTAAACCTGAAGTGAAGCATCGGAATCAATAACTGATGTCACAGGAATCGTTCAAACATAGACAGTAGGAAGAGTCAGTCTTCTTTTACTTAAGTCGGCATTGTGTCTTTTGTATTAAGTTCCGATGCAATTTCTGTGTTTCATCGTCAATAAGAAGTTCCTAGGGATAGAGTAAACCTGAAGTGAAACATCGGAATCTATAACGAGTGTCACTGGAATGGTTCAAAACATAGTCAGTAAGAAGAGTAAGTCTTCTTGAACTTAAGTCGGCATTGTGCCTTTTGTATTTAATTCCGATGCTATTTCTGTGTTTCATCGTCAAAAAGAAGGTCAGATGGATACAGTGAACCTGAAGAGAAGCATCGGAATCTATAACTAATGTCACAGGAATGGTTGAAAACATAGACAGTAGGAAGAGTCAGTCTTCTTGTACTTAAGTCGGCATTGTGCCTTTTCTATTTAATTCAGATGCTATTTCTGTGTTTCATCGTCAATAAGAAGGTCCTAGGGATAGAGTAAACCTGAAGTGAAGCATCGGAATCTATAACTAATGTCACAGGAATCGTTCAAACATAGACAGTAGGAAGAGTCAGTCCTGTTGTACTTAAGTCGGCATTGTGCCTTTCGTATTTAGTTCCGATGCAATTTCTGTGTTTCATCGTCAATAAGAAGGTCCAAGGGATACAGTAAACCTGAAGTGAAGCATCGGAATCTATTACTAGTGTCACAGGAATGGTTCAAAACATCGACAGTAAGAAGAGTCAGTCTTCTTGTACTTAAGTCGGCATTGTGCCTTTTCTATTTAATTCCGATGCAATTTCTGTGTTTCATCGTCAATAAGAAGGCCAGAGGGATACAGTAAACCTGAAGTGAAGCATCGGAATCTATAACTAGTGTCACAGGAATGGTTCAAAGCATAGTCAGTAAGAAGAGTGAGTCTTCTTGTACTTAAGTCGGCATGGTGCCTTTTCTATTTACTTCCGACCCAATTTCTGTGTTTCATCGTCAATAAGAAGGTCAGAGGGATACAGTAAACCTGAAGTGAGGCATCGGAATCTATAACTAGTGTCACAGGAATGGTTCCAAACATAGTCAGTAAGAAGAATCAGTCTTCTTGTACTTAAGTCGGCATTGTGATTTTTCTATTTAATTCCGATGCAATTACTGTGTTTCATCGTCAATACGACGGTCCAAGGGATACCGTAAACCTGAAGTGAATCATCGTAATCTATAACTAGTGTCACAGGAATGGTTCAAAACATAGTCAGTACGAAGAGTCAGTCTTCTTGTACTTAAGTCGGCATTGTGCATTTTGTATTTAATTGCGATGCAATTTCTCTGTTTCATCGTCAATACGAAGGTCAGAGGGATACAGTAAACCTGAAGTGAAGCATCGGAATCTATAAGTAGTGTCACAGGAATGGTTACAAACATAGACAGTAAGAAGGCTCAGTCTTCTTGTACTTAAGTCGGCATTTTGCCTTTTGTATTTAATTCCGATGCAATATCTGTGTTTCATCGTCAATAAGAAGGCGCAAGGGATACAGTAAACCTGAAGTGAAGCATAGGAATCTATAACTAGTGTCACAGGAATGGTTCTAAACATAGACAGTACGAAGGGTCAGTCTTCTTGTACTTCAGTCGGCATTGTGCCTTTTCTATTTAATTCCAATGCAATTTCTGTATTTCGTCGCCAATAAGAAAGTCCAAAGGATATAGTAAACCTGAAGTGAAGCATCGGAATCAATAACTGATGTCACAGGAATCGTTCAAACATAGACAGTAGGAAGAGTCAGTCTTCTTGTACTTAAGTCGGCATTGTGCCTTTTGTATTAAGTTCCGATGCAATTTCTGTGTTTCATCGTCAATAAGAAGTTCCTAGGGATAGAGTAAACCTGAAGTGAAACATCGGAATCTATAACGAGTGTCACTGGAATGGTTCAAAACATAGTCAGTAAGAAGAGTAAGTCTTCTTGAACTTAAGTCGGCATTGTGCCTTTTGTATTTAATTCCGATGCTATTTCTGTGTTTCATCGTCAAAAAGAAGGTCAGATGGATACAGTGAACCTGAAGAGAAGCATCGGAATCTATAACTAGTGTCACAGGAATGGTTGAAAACATAGACAGTAGGAAGAGTCAGTCTTCTTGTACTTAAGTCGGCATTGTGCCTTTTCTATTTAATTCAGATGCTATTTCTGTGTTTCATCGTCAATAAGAAGGTCCTAGGGATAGAGTAAACCTGAAGTGAAGCATCGGAATCTATAACTAATGTCACAGGAATCGTTCAAACATAGACAGTAGGAAGAGTCAGTCCTGTTGTACTTAAGTCGGCATTGTGCCTTTTGTATTTAGTTCCGATGCAATTTCTGTGTTTCATCGTCAATAAAAAGGTCCAAAGGATACAGTGAACCTTAAGTGAAGCATCGGAATCTATAACTAATGTCACAGGAATCGTTCAAAACATAGACAGTAGGAAGAGTCAGTCTTCTAGTACTTATGTCGGCATTGTGCCTTTTGTTTTCAATTCCGATGCAATTTCTGTGTTTCATCGTCAAAAAGAAGGTCAGAGGGATACAGTAAACCTGAAGTGAAGCCTCGGAATCTATAACAAGTGTCACAGGAATGGTTCAAAACAGTCAGTAAGAAGAGTCAGTCTTCTTGTACTTAAGTCGGCATTGTGCCTTTTGTATTTAATTCCGAAGCTATTTCTGCATTTCGTCACCAATTATAAAGTCCAAAGGATACAGTAAACCTGAAGTGAAGCATCGGAATTAATAACTAATGACACAGGAATCGTTCAAAACACAGACAGTAGGAAGAGTCAGTCTTCTTGTACTTAAGTCGGCATTGTGCCTTTTGTATTTAATTCCGATGCAATTTCTGTGTTTCATCGTCAAAAAGAAGGTCAGAGGGATACAGTAAACCTGAAGTGAAGCATCGGAATATGTAACTAGCGTCACAGGAATGGTTCAAAACATAGTCAGTAAGAAGAGTCAGTCTTCTTGTACTTAAGTCGGCATTGTGCCATTACTATTTAATTCCGATGCAATTTCTGGTTTTCATCGTCAATAAGAACGTTTAAGGGATACAGTAAACCTGAAGTGAGGCATCGGAAACTATAACTAGTGTCAGAGGAAAGGTTCAAAACATAGACAGTAAGAAGAGTCAGTCTTCCTGTACTTAAGTCCGCATTGTGCCTTTTCTATTTAATTCCGATGCAATATCAGTATTTCATCGTCAATAAGAATGTCAGAGGGATACAGTAACCCTGAAGTGATGCATCGGATTCTGTAACTAGCGTCACAGGAATGGTTCAAACATAGACAGAAAGAGGAGTCAGTCTTCTTGTACTTAAGTCGGCATTGTGCCTTTTCCATTTAATTCCGATGCAATTTCTGTGTTTCATCGTCAATAAAAAGGTCAGAGGGATACAGTAATCCTGAAGTGAAGCATCGGAATCTATAACTAGTGTCACAGGAAAGGTTCAAACTGTCAGTAAAAAGAGTCAATCTTCTTGTACTTAAGTCGGCATTGTGCCTTTTGTATTTAATTCCGAAGCATTTTCTGTATTTCATCGTCAATAAGAAGGTCCAAGGGATACAGTAAACCTGAAGTGAAGCATCGGAATCAATAACTAGTGTCACAGGAATGGTTCAAAACATAGACAGTAAGAAGAGTCAGTCTATTTGTACTTACGTCGGCAATGTGCCTTTTCTATTTACTTCCAATGCAATTTCTGTATTTCGTCGCCAATAAGAAAGTCCAAAGGATATAGTAAACCTGAAGTGAAGCATCGGAATCTATAACTAATGTCACAGGAGTCGTTCAAACATAGACAGTAGGAAGAGTCAGTCTTCTTGTACTTAAGTCGGCATTGTGCCTTTTGTATTTAGTTCCGATGCAATTTCTGTGTTTCATCGTCAATAAGAAGGTCTTAGGGATACAGTAAACCTGAAGTGAAGCATCGGAATCTATAACTAGTGTCACAGGAATGGTTCAAAACAGTCAGTAAGGAGAGTCAGTCATCTTGTAATTAAGTCGGCATTGTGCCTATTATATTAAATTCCGAATTAATTTCTGCATTTCGTCGCCAATTAGAAGGTCCAAAGTATACAGTAACCCCGAAGTGAAGCATCGGAATCCATAACTAATGTCAAAGGAAACGTTCAAAACATAGGCAGTAGGAAGAGTCAGTCTTCTTGTACTTAAGTCGGCATTGTGCCTTTTGTATTTAATTCCGATGCAATTTCTGTGTTTCATCGTCAAAAAGAAGTTCAGAGGGATACAGTAAACGTAAAGTGAAGCATCGGAATCTATAACTAGTGTCACAGGAATGGTTCAAAACATAATCAGTAAGAACAGTGAGTCTTATTGTACTTTAGTCGGCATTGTGCCTTTCTATTTAATTCCGATGCAATTTCTGTGTTTTATCGTCAATACGACGGTCCAAGAGATACTGTAAACCTGAAGTGAATCATCGTAATCTATAACTAGTGTCACAGGAATGGTTCAAAGCATAGTCAGTAAGAAGAGTGAGTCTTCTTGTACTTAAGTCGGCATGGTGCCTTTTCTATTTACTTCCGACCCAATTTCTGTGTTTCATCGTCAATAAGAAGGTCTGAGGGATACAGTAAACCTGAAGTGAGGCATCGGAATCTATAACTAGTGTCACAGGAATGGTTCCAAACATAGTCAGTAAGAAGAATCAGTCTTCTTGTACTTAAGTCGGCATTGTGATTTTTCTATTTAATTCCGATGCAATTACTGTGTTTCATCGTCAATACGACGGTCCAAGGGATACCGTAAACCTGAAGTGAATCATCGTAATCTATAACTAGTGTCACAGGAATGGTTCAAAACATAGTCAGTACGAAGAGTCAGTCTTCTTGTACTTAAGTCGGCATTGTGCATTTTGTATTTAATTGCGATGCAATTTCTCTGTTTCATCGTCAATAAGAAGGTCAGAGGGATACAGTAAACCTGAAGTGAAGCATCGGAATCTATAAGTAGTGTCACAGGAATGGTTACAAACATAGACAGTAAGAAGGCTCAGTCTTCTTGTACTTAAGTCGGCATTTTGCCTTTTGTATTTAATTCCGATGCAATATCTGTGTTTCATCGTCAATAAGAAGGCGCAAGGGATACAGTAAACCTGAAGTGAAGCATAGGAATCTATAACTAGTGTCACAGGAATGGTTCTAAACATAGACAGTACGAAGGGTCAGTCTTCTTGTACTTCAGTCGGCATTGTGCCTTTTCTATTTAATTCCAATGCAATTTCTGTATTTCGTCGCCAATAAGAAAGTCCAAAGGATATAGTAAACCTGAAGTGAAGCATCGGAATCAATAACTGATGTCACAGGAATCGTTCAAACATAGACAGTAGGAAGAGTCAGTCTTCTTTTACTTAAGTCGGCATTGTGCCTTTTGTATTAAGTTCCGATGCAATTTCTGTGTTTCATCGTCAATAAGAAGTTCCTAGGGATAGAGTAAACCTGAAGTGAAACATCGGAATCTATAACGAGTGTCACTGGAATGGTTCAAAACATAGTCAGTAAGAAGAGTAAGTCTTCTTGAACTTAAGTCGGCATTGTGCCTTTTGTATTTAATTCCGATGCTATTTCTGTGTTTCATCGTCAAAAAGAAGGTCAGATGGATACAGTGAACCTGAAGAGAAGCATCGGAATCTATAACTAATGTCACAGGAATGGTTGAAAACATAGACAGTAGGAAGAGTCAGTCTTCTTGTACTTAAGTCGGCATTGTGCCTTTTCTATTTAATTCAGATGCTATTTCTGTGTTTCATCGTCAATAAGAAGGTCCTAGGGATAGAGTAAACCTGAAGTGAAGCATCGGAATCTATAACTAATGTCACAGGAATCGTTCAAACATAGACAGTAGGAAGAGTCAGTCCTGTTGTACTTAAGTCGGCATTGTGCCTTTCGTATTTAGTTCCGATGCAATTTCTGTGTTTCATCGTCAATAAGAAGGTCCAAGGGATACAGTAAACCTGAAGTGAAGCATCGGAATGTATTACTAGTGTCACAGGAATGGTTCAAAACATCGACAGTAAGAAGAGTCAGTCTTCTTGTACTTAAGTCGGCATTGTGCCTTTTCTATTTAATTCCGATGCAATTTCTGTGTTTCATCGTCAATAAGAAGGCCAGAGGGATACAGTAAACCTGAAGTGAAGCATCGGAATCTATAACTAGTGTCACAGGAATGGTTCAAAGCATAGTCAGTAAGAAGAGTGAGTCTTCTTGTACTTAAGTCGGCATGGTGCCTTTTCTATTTACTTCCGACCCAATTTCTGTGTTTCATCGTCAATAAGAAGGTCAGAGGGATACAGTAAACCTGAAGTGAGGCATCGGAATCTATAACTAGTGTCACAGGAATGGTTCCAAACATAGTCAGTAAGAAGAATCAGTCTTCTTGTACTTAAGTCGGCATTGTGATTTTTCTATTTAATTCCGATGCAATTACTGTGTTTCATCGTCAATACGACAGTCCAAGGGATACCGTAAACCTGAAGTGAATCATCGTAATCTATAACTAGTGTCACAGGAATGGTTCAAAACATAGTCAGTACGAAGAGTCAGTCTTCTTGTACTTAAGTCGGCATTGTGCATTTTGTATTTAATTGCGATGCAATTTCTCTGTTTCATCGTCAATAAGAAGGTCAGAGGGATACAGTAAACCTGAAGTGAAGCATCGGAATCTATAAGTAGTGTCACAGGAATGGTTACAAACATAGACAGTAAGAAGGCTCAGTCTTCTTGTACCTAAGTCGGCATTTTGCCTTTTGTATTTAATTCCGATGCAATATCTGTGTTTCATCGTCAATAAGAAGGCGCAAGGGATACAGTAAACCTGAAGTGAAGCATAGGAATCTATAACTAGTGTCACAGGAATGGTTCTAAACATAGACAGTACGAAGGGTCAGTCTTCTTGTACTTCAGTCGGCATTGTGCCTTTTCTATTTAATTCCAATGCAATTTCTGTATTTCGTCGCCAATAAGAAAGTCCAAAGGATATAGTAAACCTGAAGTGAAGCATCGGAATCAATAACTGATGTCACAGGAATCGTTCAAACATAGACAGTAGGAAGAGTCAGTCTTCTTGTACTTAAGTCGGCATTGTGCCTTTTGTATTAAGTTCCGATGCAATTTCTGTGTTTCATCGTCAATAAGAAGTTCCTAGGGATAGAGTAAACCTGAAGTGAAACATCGGAATCTATAACGAGTGTCACTGGAATGGTTCAAAACATAGTCAGTAAGAAGAGTAAGTCTTCTTGAACTTAAGTCGGCATTGTGCCTTTTGTATTTAATTCCGATGCTATTTCTGTGTTTCATCGTCAAAAAGAAGGTCAGATGGATACAGTGAACCTGAAGAGAAGCATCGGAATCTATAACTAGTGTCACAGGAATGGTTGAAAACATAGACAGTAGGAAGAGTCAGTCTTCTTGTACTTAAGTCGGCATTGTGCCTTTTCTATTTAATTCAGATGCTATTTCTGTGTTTCATCGTCAATAAGAAGGTCCTAGGGATAGAGTAAACCTGAAGTGAAGCATCGGAATCTATAACTAATGTCACAGGAATCGTTCAAACATAGACAGTAGGAAGAGTCAGTCCTGTTGTACTTAAGTCGGCATTGTGCCTTTTGTATTTAGTTCCGATGCAATTTCTGTGTTTCATCGTCAATAAAAAGGTCCAAAGGATACAGTGAACCTTAAGTGAAGCATCGGAATCTATAACTAATGTCACAGGAATCGTTCAAAACATAGACAGTAGGAAGAGTCAGTCTTCTAGTACTTATGTCGGCATTGTGCCTTTTGTTTTCAATTCCGATGCAATTTCTGTGTTTCATCGTCAAAAAGAAGGTCAGAGGGATACAGTAAACCTGAAGTGAAGCCTCGGAATCTATAACAAGTGTCACAGGAATGGTTCAAAACAGTCAGTAAGAAGAGTCAGTCTTCTTGTACTTAAGTCGGCATTGTGCCTTTTGTAATTAATTCCGAAGCTATTTCTGCATTTCGTCACCAATTATAAAGTCCAAAGGATACAGTAAACCTGAAGTGAAGCATCGGAATTAATAACTAATGACACAGGAATCGTTCAAAACACAGACAGTAGGAAGAGTCAGTCTTCTTGTACTTAAGTCGGCATTGTGCCTTTTGTATTTAATTCCGATGCAATTTCTGTGTTTCATCGTCAAAAAGAAGGTCAGAGGGATACAGTAAACCTGAAGTGAAGCATCGGAATATGTAACTAGCGTCACAGGAATGGTTCAAAACATAGTCAGTAAGAAGAGTCAGTCTTCTTGTACTTAAGTCGGCATTGTGCCATTACTATTTAATTCCGATGCAATTTCTGGTTTTCATCGTCAATAAGAACGTTTAAGGGATACAGTAAACCTGAAGTGAGGCATCGGAAACTATAACTAGTGTCAGAGGAAAGGTTCAAAACATAGACAGTAAGAAGAGTCAGTCTTCCTGTACTTAAGTCCGCATTGTGCCTTTTCTATTTAATTCCGATGCAATATCAGTATTTCATCGTCAATAAGAATGTCAGAGGGATACAGTAACCCTGAAGTGATGCATCGGATTCTGTAACTAGCGTCACAGGAATGGTTCAAACATAGACAGAAAGAGGAGTCAGTCTTCTTGTACTTAAGTCGGCATTGTGCCTTTTCCATTTAATTCCGATGCAATTTCTGTGTTTCATCGTCAATAAAAAGGTCAGAGGGATACAGTAATCCTGAAGTGAAGCATCGGAATCTATAACTAGTGTCACAGGAAAGGTTCAAACTGTCAGTAAAAAGAGTCAATCTTCTTGTACTTAAGTCGGCATTGTGCCTTTTGTATTTAATTCCGAAGCATTTTCTGTATTTCATCGTCAATAAGAAGGTCCAAGGGATACAGTAAACCTGAAGTGAAGCATCGGAATCAATAACTAGTGTCACAGGAATGGTTCAAAACATAGACAGTAAGAAGAGTCAGTCTATTTGTACTTACGTCGGCAATGTGCCTTTTCTATTTACTTCCAATGCAATTTCTGTATTTCGTCGCCAATAAGAAAGTCCAAAGGATATAGTAAACCTGAAGTGAAGCATCGGAATCTATAACTAATGTCACAGGAGTCGTTCAAACATAGACAGTAGGAAGAGTCAGTCTTCTTGTACTTAAGTCGGCATTGTGCCTTTTGTATTTAGTTCCGATGCAATTTCTGTGTTTCATCGTCAATAAGAAGGTCTTAGGGATACAGTAAACCTGAAGTGAAGCATCGGAATCTATAACTAGTGTCACAGGAATGGTTCAAAACAGTCAGTAAGGAGAGTCAGTCATCTTGTAATTAAGTCGGCATTGTGCCTATTATATTAAATTCCGAATTAATTTCTGCATTTCGTCGCCAATTAGAAGGTCCAAAGTATACAGTAACCCCGAAGTGAAGCATCGGAATCCATAACTAATGTCAAAGGAAACGTTCAAAACATAGGCAGTAGGAAGAGTCAGTCTTCTTGTACTTAAGTCGGCATTGTGCCTTTTGTATTTAATTCCGATGCAATTTCTGTGTTTCATCGTCAAAAAGAAGTTCAGAGGGATACAGTAAACGTAAAGTGAAGCATCGGAATCTATAACTAGTGTCACAGGAATGGTTCAAAACATAATCAGTAAGAACAGTGAGTCTTATTGTACTTTAGTCGGCATTGTGCCTTTCTATTTAATTCCGATGCAATTTCTGTGTTTTATCGTCAATACGACGGTCCAAGAGATACTGTAAACCTGAAGTGAATCATCGTAATCTATAACTAGTGTCACAGGAATGGTTCAAAGCATAGTCAGTAAGAAGAGTGAGTCTTCTTGTACTTAAGTCGGCATGGTGCCTTTTCTATTTACTTCCGACCCAATTTCTGTGTTTCATCGTCAATAAGAAGGTCTGAGGGATACAGTAAACCTGAAGTGAGGCATCGGAATCTATAACTAGTGTCACAGGAATGGTTCCAAACATAGTCAGTAAGAAGAATCAGTCTTCTTGTACTTAAGTCGGCATTGTGATTTTTCTATTTAATTCCGATGCAATTACTGTGTTTCATCGTCAATACGACGGTCCAAGGGATACCGTAAACCTGAAGTGAATCATCGTAATCTATAACTAGTGTCACAGGAATGGTTCAAAACATAGTCAGTACGAAGAGTCAGTCTTCTTGTACTTAAGTCGGCATTGTGCATTTTGTATTTAATTGCGATGCAATTTCTCTGTTTCATCGTCAATAAGAAGGTCAGAGGGATACAGTAAACCTGAAGTGAAGCATCGGAATCTATAAGTAGTGTCACAGGAATGGTTACAAACATAGACAGTAAGAAGGCTCAGTCTTCTTGTACTTAAGTCGGCATTTTGCCTTTTGTATTTAATTCCGATGCAATATCTGTGTTTCATCGTCAATAAGAAGGCGCAAGGGATACAGTAAACCTGAAGTGAAGCATAGGAATATATAACTAGTGTCACAGGAATGGTTCTAAACATAGACAGTACGAAGGGTCAGTCTTCTTGTACTTCAGTCGGCATTGTGCCTTTTCTATTTAATTCCAATGCAATTTCTGTATTTCGTCGCCAATAAGAAAGTCCAAAGGATATAGTAAACCTGAAGTGAAGCATCGGAATCAATAACTGATGTCACAGGAATCGTTCAAACATAGACAGTAGGAAGAGTCAGTCTTCTTTTACTTAAGTCGGCATTGTGCCTTTTGTATTAAGTTCCGATGCAATTTCTGTGTTTCATCGTCAATAAGAAGTTCCTAGGGATAGAGTAAACCTGAAGTGAAACATCGGAATCTATAACGAGTGTCACTGGAATGGTTCAAAACATAGTCAGTAAGAAGAGTAAGTCTTCTTGAACTTAAGTCGGCATTGTGCCTTTTGTATTTAATTCCGATGCTATTTCTGTGTTTCATCGTCAAAAAGAAGGTCAGATGGATACAGTGAACCTGAAGAGAAGCATCGGAATCTATAACTAATGTCACAGGAATGGTTGAAAACATAGACAGTAGGAAGAGTCAGTCTTCTTGTACTTAAGTCGGCATTGTGCCTTTTCTATTTAATTCAGATGCTATTTCTGTGTTTCATCGTCAATAAGAAGGTCCTAGGGATAGAGTAAACCTGAAGTGAAGCATCGGAATCTATAACTAATGTCACAGGAATCGTTCAAACATAGACAGTAGGAAGAGTCAGTCCTGTTGTACTTAAGTCGGCATTGTGCCTTTCGTATTTAGTTCCGATGCAATTTCTGTGTTTCATCGTCAATAAGAAGGTCCAAGGGATACAGTAAACCTGAAGTGAAGCATCGGAATCTATTACTAGTGTCACAGGAATGGTTCAAAACATCGACAGTAAGAAGAGTCAGTCTTCTTGTACTTAAGTCGGCATTGTGCCTTTTCTATTTAATTCCGATGCAATTTCTGTGTTTCATCGTCAATAAGAAGGCCAGAGGGATACAGTAAACCTGAAGTGAAGCATCGGAATCTATAACTAGTGTCACAGGAATGGTTCAAAGCATAGTCAGTAAGAAGAGTGAGTCTTCTTGTACTTAAGTCGGCATGGTGCCTTTTCTATTTACTTCCGACCCAATTTCTGTGTTTCATCGTCAATAAGAAGGTCAGAGGGATACAGTAAACCTGAAGTGAGGCATCGGAATCTATAACTAGTGTCACAGGAATGGTTCCAAACATAGTCAGTAAGAAGAATCAGTCTTCTTGTACTTAAGTCGGCATTGTGATTTTTCTATTTAATTCCGATGCAATTACTGTGTTTCATCGTCAATACGACGGTCCAAGGGATACCGTAAACCTGAAGTGAATCATCGTAATCTATAACTAGTGTCACAGGAATCGTTCAAACATAGACAGTAGGAAGAGTCAGTCCTGTTGTACTTAAGTCGGCATTGTGCCTTTCGTATTTAGTTCCGATGCAATTTCTGTGTTTCATCGTCAATAAGAAGGTCCAAGGGATACAGTAAACCTGAAGTGAAGCATCGGAATCTATTACTAGTGTCACAGGAATGGTTCAAAACATCGACAGTAAGAAGAGTCAGTCTTCTAGTACTTATGTCGGCATTGTGCCTTTTGTTTTCAATTCCGATGCAATTTCTGTGTTTCATCGTCAAAAAGAAGGTCAGAGGGATACAGTAAACCTGAAGTGAAGCCTCGGAATCTATAACAAGTGTCACAGGAATGGTTCAAAACAGTCAGTAAGAAGAGTCAGTCTTCTTGTACTTAAGTCGGCATTGTGCCTTTTGTATTTAATTCCGAAGCTATTTCTGCATTTCGTCACCAATTATAAAGTCCAAAGGATACAGTAAACCTGAAGTGAAGCATCGGAATTAATAACTAATGACACAGGAATCGTTCAAAACACAGACAGTAGGAAGAGTCAGTCTTCTTGTACTTAAGTCGGCATTGTGCCTTTTGTATTTAATTCCGATGCAATTTCTGTGTTTCATCGTCAAAAAGAAGGTCAGAGGGATACAGTAAACCTGAAGTGAAGCATCGGAATATGTAACTAGCGTCACAGGAATGGTTCAAAACATAGTCAGTAAGAAGAGTCAGTCTTCTTGTACTTAAGTCGGCATTGTGCCATTACTATTTAATTCCGATGCAACTTCTGGTTTTCATCGTCAATAAGAACGTTTAAGGGATACAGTAAACCTGAAGTGAGGCATCGGAAACTATAACTAGTGTCAGAGGAAAGGTTCAAAACATAGACAGTAAGAAGAGTCAGTCTTCCTGTACTTAAGTCCGCATTGTGCCTTTTCTATTTAATTCCGATGCAATATCAGTATTTCATCGTCAATAAGAATGTCAGAGGGATACAGTAACCCTGAAGTGATGCATCGGATTCTGTAACTAGCGTCACAGGAATGGTTCAAACATAGACAGAAAGAGGAGTCAGTCTTCTTGTACTTAAGTCGGCATTGTGCCTTTTCCATTTAATTCCGATGCAATTTCTGTGTTTCATCGTCAATAAAAAGGTCAGAGGGATACAGTAATCCTGAAGTGAAGCATCGGAATCTATAACTAGTGTCACAGGAAAGGTTCAAACTGTCAGTAAAAAGAGTCAATCTTCTTGTACTTAAGTCGGCATTGTGCCTTTTGTATTTAATTCCGAAGCATTTTCTGTATTTCATCGTCAATAAGAAGGTCCAAGGGATACAGTAAACCTGAAGTGAAGCATCGGAATCAATAACTAGTGTCACAGGAATGGTTCAAAACATAGACAGTAAGAAGAGTCAGTCTATTTGTACTTACGTCGGCAATGTGCCTTTTCTATTTACTTCCAATGCAATTTCTGTATTTCGTCGCCAATAAGAAAGTCCAAAGGATATAGTAAACCTGAAGTGAAGCATCGGAATCTATAACTAATGTCACAGGAGTCGTTCAAACATAGACAGTAGGAAGAGTCAGTCTTCTTGTACTTAAGTCGGCATTGTGCCTTTTGTATTTAGTTCCGATGCAATTTATGTGTTTCATCGTCAATAAGAAGGTCTTAGGGATACAGTAAACCTGAAGTGAAGCATCGGAATCTATAACTAGTGTCACAGGAATGGTTCAAAACATATTCAGTAAGAACAGTCAGTCTTCTTGTACTTAAGTCGGCATTGTGCATTTTGTACTTAATTCCGATGCAATTTCTGTGTTTCATCGTCGAATAGAAGGTCAGAGGGATACAGTAAACCTGAAGTGAAGAATCGGAATCTATAACTAGTGTCACAGGAATGGTTCTAAACATAGACAGTAAGAAGAGTCAGTCTTCTTGTACTTAAGTCGGCATTGTGCCTTTGTATTTAATTCCGATGCAATATCTGTGTTTCATCGTCAATAAGAAGGTGCAAGGGATACAGTAAACCTGAAGTGAAGCATCGGAATCTATAACTAGTGTCACAGGAATGGTTCTAAACATAGACAGTAAGAAGGGTCAGTCTTCTTGTACTTAAGTCGGCATTGTGCCTTTTGTATTTAATTCCGATGCAATATCTGTGTTTCACCGTCAATACGAAGGTGCAAGGGATACAGTAAACCTGAAGTGAAGCATCGGAATCTATAACTAGTGTCACTGGAATGGTTCCAAACATAGTCAGTAAGAAGAGTCAGTCTTCTTGTGCTTAAGTCGACATTGTTTCTTTTCTATTTAATTCCCAAGCAATATCTGTGTTTCATCTTCAATAAGAAGGTCAGAGGGATACAGTAAACCTGAAGTGAAGCCTCGGAATCCATAACACGTGTCACAGGAATGGTTCAAAACAGTCAGTAAGGAGAGTCAGTCATCTTGTAATTAAGTCGGCATTGTGCCTATTATATTAAATTCCGAATTAATTTCTGCATTTCGTCGCCAATTAGAAGGTCCAAAGTATACAGTAACCCCGAAGTGAAGCATCGGAATCCATAACTAATGTCAAAGGAAACGTTCAAAACATAGGCAGTAGGAAGAGTCAGTCTTCTTGTACTTAAGTCGGCATTGTGCCTTTTGTATTTAATTCCGATGCAATTTCTGTGTTTCATCGTCAAAAAGAAGTTCAGAGGGATACAGTAAACGTAAAGTGAAGCATCGGAATCTATAACTAGTGTCACAGGAATGGTTCAAAACATAATCAGTAAGAACAGTGAGTCTTATTGTACTTTAGTCGGCATTGTGCCTTTCTATTTAATTCCGATGCAATTTCTGTGTTTTATCGTCAATACGACGGTCCAAGAGATACTGTAAACCTGAAGTGAATCATCGTAATCTATAACTAGTGTCACAGGAATGGTTCAAAACATAGTCAGTACGAAGAGTCAGTCTTCTTGCACTTAAGTCGGCATTGTGCCTTTTGTATTTAATTCCGATGCAATTTCTGTGTTTCATCGTCAATAAGAAGGTCCGAGGGATACAGTAAACCTGAAGTGAAGAATCGGAATCTATAACTAGTGTCACAGGAATGGTTCTAAACGTAGACAGTAAGAAGAGTCAGTCTTCTTGTACTTAAGTCGGCATTGTGCCTTTGTATTTAATTCCGATGCAATATCTGTGTTTCATCGTCAATAAGAAGGTGCAAGGGATACAGTAAACCTGAAGTGAAGCATCGGAATCTATAACTAGTGTCACAGGAATGGTTCTAAACATAGACAGTAAGAAGGGTCAGTCTTCTTGTACTTAAGTCGGCATTGTGCCTTTTCTATTTAATTCCGATGCAATACCTGTGATTCATCGACAATAAGAAGGTGCAAGTGATACAGTAAACCTGAAGTGAAGCATCGGAATCTATAACTAGTGTCACAGGAATGGTTCAAACCATAGTCAGTAGGAAGAGTCAGTCTTCTTGTACTTAAGTCGGCATTGTGCCTTTTCTATTTAATTCCGATGCAATTTCTGTGTTTCATCGCCAATAAGAAGGTCCTAGAAATAGAGTAAACCTGAAGTGAAGCATCGGAAACTATAACTAATGTCACAGGAATCGTTCAAACATAGACAGTAGGAAGAAACAGTCCTCTTGTACTTAAGTCGGCATTGTGCATTTTGTATTTCGTTCCGATGCTATTTCTGTGTTTCATAGTCAATAAGAAGGTCCAAAGGATACAGTAAACCTGAAGTGAAGCATCAGAATCTGTAACTAATGTCACAGGAATCGTTCAAAACATAGAGAGTAGGAAGAGTCAGTCTTCTAGTACTTAAGTCGGCATTGTGCCTTTTGTATTTAATTCCGATGCAATTTCTGTGTTTCATCGTCAAAAAGAAGGTCAGAGGGATACAGTAAACCTGAAGTGAAGCCTCGGAATCTATAACTAGTGTCACAGGAATGGTTCAAAACATAGTCAGTAAGAAGAGTCAGTCATCTTGTGCTTAAGTCGGCATTGTGCATTTTGTACTTAATTCCGATGCAATTTCTGTGTTTCATCGTCGAATAGAAGGTCAGAGGGATACAGTAAACCTGAAGTGAAGCATCGGAATCTATAACTAGTGTCACAGGAATGGTTCAAAACATAGACAGTAAGAAGGGTCAGTCTTCTTGTACTTAAGTCGGCATTGTGCCTTTTGTATTTAATTCCGATGCAATATCTGTGTCTCACCGTCAATACGAAGGTGCAAGGGATACAGTAAACCTGAAGTGAAGCATCGGAATCTATAACTAGTGTCACAGGAATGGTTCAAAACATAGTCAGTAAGAAGAGTCAGTCTTCTTGTGCTTAAGTCGGGATTGTGCATTTTGTACTTAATTCCGATGCAATTTCTGTGTTTCATCGTCGAATAGAAGGTCAGAGGGATACAGTAAACCTGAAGTGAAGCATCGGAATCTATAACTAGTGTCACAGGAATGGTTCAAAACATAGACAGTAAGAAGGGTCAGTCTTCTTGTACTTAAGTCGGCATTGTGCCTTTTGTATTTAATTCCGATGCAATATCTGTGTTTCACCATCAATACGAAGGTGCAAGGGATACAGTAAACCTGAAGTGAAGCATCGCAATCTATAACTAGTGTCACAGGAATGGTTCAAAACATAGTCAGTAAGAAGAGTCAGTCTTCTTGTGCTTAAGTCGGCATTGTCTCTTTTCTATTTAATTCCAAAGCAATATCTGTGTTTCATCTTCAATAAGAAGGTCCGAGGGATACAGTAAACCTGAAGTGAAGCCTCGGAATCCATAACAAGTGTCACAGGAATGGTTGAAAACAGTCAGTAAGAAGAGTCAGTCATCTTGTGCTTAAGTCGGCATTGTGCCTTTTATATTTATTTCCGAATTAATTTCTGCATTTCGTCGCCAATTAGAAGGTCCAAAGTATACAGTAACCCCGAAGTAAAGCATCGGAATCAGTAACTAATGTCAAAGGAACCGTTCAAAACATAGGCAGTAGGAAGAGTCAGTCTTCTTGTTCTTAAGTCGGCATTGTGCCTTTTGTATTTAATTCCGATGCAATTTCTGTGTTTCATCGTCAAAAAGAAGTTCAGAGGGATACAGTAAACGTAAAGTGAAGCATCGGAATCTATAACTAGTGTCACAGGAATGGTTCAAAACATAATCAGTAAGAACAGTGAGTCTTATTGTACTTAAGTCGGCATTGTGCCTTTCTATTTAATTCCGATGCAATTTCTGTGTTTCATCGTCAATAAGAAGGTCAGAGGTATACAGTAAACTTGAAGTGAGGCATCGGAATCCATAACGAGTGTCACAGGAATGGTTCCAAACATAGTCAGTAAGAAGAATCAGTCTTCTTGTACTTAAGTCGGCATTGTGCCTTTTCTATTTAATTCCGATGCAATTTCTGTGTTTTATCGTCAATACGACGGTCCAAGAGATACTGTAAACCTGAAGTGAATCATCGTAATATATAACTAGTGTCACAGGAATGGTTCAAAACATAGTCAGTACGAAGAGTCAGTCTTCTTGTACTTAAGTCGGCATTGTGCCTTTTGTATTTAATTCCGATGCAATTTCTGTGTTTCATCGTCAATAAGAAGGTCAGAGGGATACAGTAAACCTGAAGTGAAGCATCGGAATCTATAACTAGTGTCACAGGAATGGTTCTAAACATAGACAGTAAGAAGGGTCAGTCTTCTTGTACTTAAGTCGGCATTGTGCCTTTTCTATTTAATTCCGATGCAATACCTGTGATTCATCGACAATAAGAAGGTGCAAGTGATACAGTAAACCTGAAGTGAAGCATCGGAATCTATAACTAGTGTCACAGGAATGGTTCAAAACATAGTCAGTAGGAAGAGTCAGTCTTCTTGTACTTAAGTCGGCATTGTGCCTTTTCTATTTAATTCCGATGCAATTTCTGTGTTTCATCGCCAATAAGAAGGTCCTAGAAATAGAGTAAACCTGAAGTGAAGCATCGGAAACTATAACTAATGTCACAGGATTCGTTCAAACATAGACAGTAGGAAGAAACAGTCCTCTTATCCTTAAGTCGGCATTGTGCATTTTGTATTTCGTTCCGATGCAATTTCTGTGTTTCATAGTCAATAAGAAAGTCCAAAGGATACAGTAAACCTGAAGTGAAGCATCAGAATCTGTAACTAATGTCACAGGAATCGTTCAAAACATAGAGAGTAGGAAGAGTCAGTCTTCTAGTACTTAAGTCGGCATTGTGCCTTTTGTATTTAATTCCGATGCAATTTCTGTGTTTCATCGTCAAAAAGAAGGTCAGAGGGATACAGTAAACCTGAAGTGAAGCCTCGGAATCTATAACTAGTGTCACAGGAATGGTTCAAAACATAGACACTAGGAAGAGTCAATCTTCTTGTACTTAAGTCTGCATTGTGCCATTTCTATTTAATTCCGATGCAATTTCAGTGTTTCATCGTCAATACGAATGTCAGAGTGATACAGTAACCCTGAAGTGAAGCATCGGAATCTGTAACTAGCGTCACAGGAATGGTTCAAAACATAGTCAGAAAGAGGAGTCAGTCTTCTTGTACGTAAAACGGCATTGTGCCTTTTGTATTTAATTTCGATGCTATTTCTGTGTTTCATCGTCAATAAGAAGGTCCAAGGGATACAGTAAACCTGAAGTGAATCATCGTAATCTATAACTAGTGTCACAGGAATGGTTCAAAACATAGTCAGTACGACGAGTCAGTCTTCTTGTACTTAAGTCGGCATTGTGCATTTTGTATTTAATTCCGATGCAATATCTGTATTTCATCGTCAAAAAGAAGGTCAGAGGGATACAGTAAACCTGAAGTGAAGCATCGGAATCTATAACTAGTGTCACAGGAATGGTTCAAAACAGAGTCAGTAAGAAGAGTCAGTCATCTTGTGCTTAAGTCGGCATTGTGCATTTTGTACTTAATTCCGATGCAATATCTGTGTTTCACCGTCAATACGAAGGTGCAAGGGATACAGTAAACCTGAAGTGAAGCATCGGAATCTATAACTAGTGTCACAGGAATGGTTCAAAACATAGTCAGTAAGAAGAGTCAGTCTTCTTGTGCTTAAGTCGGGATTGTGCATTTTGTACTTAATTCCGATGCAATTTCTGTGTTTCATCGTCGAATAGAAGGTCAGAGGGATACAGTAAACCTGAAGTGAAGCATCGGAATCTATAACTAGTGTCACAGGAATGGTTCAAAACATAGACAGTAAGAAGGGTCAGTCTTCTTGTATTTAAGTCGGCATTGTGCCTTTTGTATTTAATTCAGATGCAATATCTGTGTTTCACCATCAATACGAAGGTGCAAGGGATACAGTAAACCTGAAGTGAAGCATCGCAATCTATAACTAGTGTCACAGGAATGGTTCAAAACATAGTCAGTAAGAAGAGTCAGTCTTCTTGTGCTTAAGTCGGCGTTGTCTCTTTTCTATTTAATTCCAAAGCAATATCTGTGTTTCATCTTCAATAAGAAGGTCCGAGGGATACAGTAAACCTGAAGTGAAGCCTCGGAATCCATAACAAGTGTCACAGGAATGGTTGAAAACAGTCAGTAAGAAGAGTCAGTCATCTTGTGCTTAAGTCGGCATTGTGCCTTTTATATTTATTTCCGAATTAATTTCTGCATTTCGTCGCCAATTAGAAGGTCCAAAGTATACAGTAACCCCGAAGTGAAGCATCGGAATCAGTAACTAATGTCAAAGGAACCGTTCAAAACATAGGCAGTAGGAAGAGTCAGTCTTCTTGTTCTTAAGTCGGCATTGTGCCTTTTGTATTTAATTCCGATGCAATTTCTGTGTTTCATCGTCAAAAAGAAGTTCAGAGGGATACAGTAAACGTAAAGTGAAGCATCGGAATCTATAACTAGTGTCACAGGAATGGTTCAAAACATAATCAGTAAGAACAGTGAGTCTTATTGTACTTATGTCGGCATTGTGCCTTTCTATTTAATTCCGATGCAATTTCTGTGTTTCATCGTCAATAAGAAGGTCAGAGGGATACAGTAAACTTGAAGTGAGGCATCGGAATCCATAACGAGTGTCACAGGAATGGTTCCAAACATAGTCAGTAAGAAGAATCAGTCTTCTTGTACTTAAGTCGGCATTGTGCCTTTTCTATTTAATTCCGATGCAATTTCTGTGTTTTATCGTCAATACGACGGTCCAAGAGATACTGTAAACCTGAAGTGAATCATCGTAATATATAACTAGTGTCACAGGAATGGTTCAAAACATAGTCAGTACGAAGAGTCAGTCTTCTTGTACTTAAGTCGGCATTGTGCCTTTTGTATTTAATTCCAATGCAATTTCTGTGTTTCATCGTCAATAAAAATGTCAGAGGGATACAGTAAACCTGAAGTGAAGCATCGGAATCTATAACTAGTGTCACAGGAATGGTTCTAAACATAGACAGTAAGAAGGGTCAGTCTTCTTGTACTTAAGTCGGCATTGTGCCTTTTCTATTTAATTCCGATGCAATACCTGTGATTCATCGACAATAAGAAGGTGCAAGTGATACAGTAAACCTGAAGTGAAGCATCGGAATCTATAACTAGTGTCACAGGAATGGTTCAAAACATAGTCAGTAGGAAGAGTCAGTCTTCTTGTACTTAAGTCGGCATTGTGCCTTTTCTATTTAATTCCGATGCAATTTCTGTGTTTCATCGCCAATAAGAAGGTCCTAGAAATAGAGTAAACCTGAAGTGAAGCATCGGAAACTATAACTAATGTCACAGGATTCGTTCAAACATAGACAGTAGGAAGAAACAGTCCTCTTATACTTAAGTCGGCATTGTGCATT
Source organism: Schistocerca americana (assembly GCF_021461395.2). NCBI lineage: Eukaryota > Metazoa > Arthropoda > Insecta > Orthoptera > Acrididae > Schistocerca > Schistocerca americana. The sequence continues at coordinate 22,264,663 of NC_060128.1, forward strand.
TTGTATTTCGTTCCGATGCAATTTCTGTGTTTCATAGTCAATAAGAAGGTCCAAAGTATACAGTAAACCTGAAGTGAAGCATCAGAATCTGTAACTAATGTCACAGGAATCGTTCAAAACATAGAGAGTAGGAAGAGTCAGTCTTCTAGTACTTAAGTCGGCATTGTGCCTTTTGTATTTAATTCCGATGCAATTTCTGTGTTTCATCGTCAAAAAGACGGTCAGAGGGATACAGTAAACCTGAAGTGAAGCCTCGGAATCTATAACTAGTGTCACAGGAATGGTTCAAAACATAGACACTAGGAAGAGTCAATCTTCTTGTACTTAAGTCTGCATTGTGCCATTTCTATTTAATTCCGATGCAATTTCAGTGTTTCATAGTCAATACGAATGTCAGAGTGATACAGTAACCCTGAAGTGAAGCATCGGAATCTGTAACTAGCGTCACAGGAATGGTTCAAAACATAGTCAGAAAGAGGAGTCAGTCTTCTTGTACGTAAGTCGGCATTGTGCCTTTTGTATTTAATTTCGATGCTATTTCTGTGTTTCATCGTCAATAAGAAGGTCCAAGGGATACAGTAAACCTGAAGTGAATCATCGTAATCTATAACTAGTGTCACAGGAATGGTTCAAAACATAGTCAGTACGAAGAGTCAGTCTTCTTGTACTTAAGTCGGCATTGTGCATTTTGTATTTAATTCCGATGCAATATCTGTATTTCATCGTCAAAAAGAAGGTCAGAGGGATACAGTAAACCTGAAGTGAAGCATCGGAATCTATAACTAGTGTCACAGGAATGGTTCAAAACATAGTCAGTAAGAAGAGTCAGTCATCTTGTGCTTAAGTCGGCATTGTGCATTTTGTACTTAATTCCGATGCAATTTCTGTGTTTCATCGTCGAATAGAAGGTCAGAGGGATACAGTAAACCTGAAGTGAAGCATCGGAATCTATAACTAGTGTCACAGGAATGGTTCAAAACATAGACAGTAAGAAGGGTCAGTCTTCTTGTACTTAAGTCGGCATTGTGCCTTTTGTATTTAATTCCGATGCAATATCTGTGTTTCACCGTCAATACGAAGGAGCAAGGGATACAGTAAACCTGAAGTGAAGCATCGGAATCTATAACTAGTGTCACAGGAATGGTTCAAAACATAGTCAGTAAGAAGAGTCAGTCTTCTTGTGCTTAAGTCGGGATTGTGGATTTTGTACTTAATTCCGATGCAATTTCTGTGTTTCATCGTCGAATAGAAGGTCAGAGGGATACAGTAAACCTGAAGTGAAGCATCGGAATCAATAACTAGTGTCACAGGAATGGTTCAAAACATAGACAGTAAGAAGGGACAGTCTTCTTGTACTTAAGTCGGCATTGTGCCTTTTGTATTTAATTCCGATGCAATATCTGTGTTTCACCGTCAATACGAAGGTGCAAGGGATACAGTAAACCTGAAGTGAAGCATCGCAATCTATAACTAGTGTCACAGGAATGGTTCAAAACAAGGTCAGTAAGAAGAGTCAGTCTTCTTGTGCTTAAGTCGGCATTGTCTCTTTTCTATTTAATTCCAAAGCAATATCTGTGTTTCATCTTCAATAAGAAGGTCCGAGGGATACAGTAAACCTGAAGTGAAGCCTCGGAATCCATAACACGTGTCACAGGAATGGTTGAAAACAGTCAGTAAGAAGAGTCAGTCATCTTGTGCTTAAGTCGGCATTGTGCCTTTTATATTTAATTCCGAATTAATTTCTGCATTTCGTAGCCAATTAGAAGGTCCAAAGTATACAGTAACCCCGAAGTGAAGCATCGGAATCAATAACTAATGTCAAAAGAACCGTTCAAAACATAGGCAGTAGGAAGAGTCAGTCTTCTTGTACTTAAGTCGGCATTGTGCCTTTTGTATTTAATTCCGATGCAATTTCTGTGTTTCATCGTCAAAAAGAAGTTCAGAGGGATACAGTAAACGTAAAGTGAAGCATCGGAATCTATAACTAGTGTCACAGGAATGGTTCAAAACATAATCAGTAAGAACAGTGAGTCTTATTGTACTTAAGTCGGCATTGTGCCTTTCTATTTAATTCCGATGCAATTTCTGTGTTTCATCGTCAATAAGAAGGTCAGAGGGATACAGTAAACTTGAAGTGAGGCATCGGAATCTATAACGAGTGTCACAGGAATGGTTCCAAACATAGTCAGTAAGAAGAATCAGTCTTCTTGTACTTAAGTCGGCATTGTGCCTTTTCTATTTAATTCCGGGCAATTTCTGTGTTTTATCGTCAATACGACGGTCCAAGAGATACTGTAAACCTGAAGTGAATCATCGTAATATATAACTAGTGTCACAGGAATGGTTCAAAACATAGTCAGTACGAAGAGTCGGTCTTCTTGTACTTAAGTCGGCATTGTGCCTTTTGTATTTAATTCCGATGCAATTTCTGTGTTTCATCGTCAATAAGAAGGTCAGAGGGATACAGTAAACCTGAAGTGAAGAATCGGAATCTATAACTAGTGTCACAGGAATGGTTCTAAACATAGACAGTAAGAAGGGTCAGACTTCTTGTACTTAAGTCGGCATTGTGCCTTTGTATTTAATTCCGATGCAATATCTGTGTTTCATCGTCAATAAGAAGGTGCAAGGGATACAGTAAACCTGAAGTGAAGCATCGGAATCTATAACTAGTGTCACAGGAATGGTTCTAAACATAGACAGTAGGAAGGGTCAGTCTTCTTGTACTTAAGTCGGCATTGTGCCTTTTCTATTTAATTCCGATGCAATACCTGTGATTCATCGACAATACGAAGGTGCAAGTGATACAGTAAACCTGAAGTGAAGCATCGGAATCTATAACTAGTGTCACAGGAATGGTTCAAAACATAGACAGTAGGAAGAGTCAGTCTTCTTGTACTTAAGTCGGCATTGTGCCTTTTCTATTTAATTCCGATGCAATTTCTGTGTTTCATCGTCAATAAGAAGGTCCTAGAAATAGAGTAAACCTGAAGTGAAGCATCGGAAACTATAACTAATGTCACAGGAATCGTTCAAACATAGACAGTAGGAAGAAACAGTCCTCTTGTACTTAAGTCGGCATTGTGCATTTTGTATTTCGTTCCGATGCAATTTCTGTGTTTCATCGTCAAAAAGAAGGTCACAGGGATACAGTAAACCTGAAGTGAAGCCTCGGAATCTATAACTAGTGTGACAGGAATGGTTCAAAACATAGACACTAGGAAGAGTCAATCTTCTTGTACTTAAGTCGGCATTGTGCCATTTCTATTTAATTCCGATGCAATTTCAGTGTTTCATCGTCAATAAGAATGTCAGAGTGATACAGTAACCCTGAAGTGAAGCATCGGAATCTGTAAGTAGCGTCACAGGAATGGTTCAAAACATAGACAGAAAGAGGCGTCAGTCTTCTTGTACTTAAGTCGGCATTGTGCCTTTTGTATTTAAATTCGATGCTATTTCTGTGTTTCATCGTCAATAAGAAGGTCCAAGGGATACAGTAAACCTGAAGTGAATCATCGTAATCTATAACTAGTGTCACAGGAATGGTTCAAAACATAGTCAGTACGAAGAGTCAGTCTTCTTGTACTTAAGTCGGCATTGTGCATTTTGTATTTAATTATGATGCAATATCTGTGTTTCATCGTCAAAAAGAAGGTCAGAGGGATACAGTAACCCTGAAGTGAAGCATCGGAATCTGTAACTAGCGTCACAGGAATGGTTCAAAACATAGACAGAAAGGGGAGTCAGTCTTCTTGTACTTAAGTCGGCATTGTGCATTTTCCATTTAATTCCGATGCAATGTCTATGTTTCATCGTCAATAAGAAGATCCAAGGGATACAGTAAACCTGAGCGAAGCATCGGATTCTATAACTAGTGTCACAGGAATGTTTCCAAACAAAGACAGTAATAAGAGGTTTTTTTCTTGTACTTAAGTCGGCATTGTGCCTTTTGTATTTAATTCCGATGCAATTTCCGGGTTTCATCGGCAATAAGAAGGTCAGAGGGATACAGTAAACCTGAAGTGAAGCATCGGAATCTATATCTAGTGTCACAGGAATGGTTCAAAACATAGTCAGTAAGAAGAGTGAGTCTTCTTGTACTTAAGTCGGCATTGTGCCTTTTCTATTTAATTCCGATGCAATATCGGTGTTTCATCGTCAATAAGAAGGTCAGAGGAATACAGTAAACCTGAAGTGAGGCATCGGAAACTATAACTAGTGTCACAGGAATGGTTCCAAACATAGTCAGTAAGAAGAGTCAGTCTTCTTGTACTTAAGTCGGCATTGTGCCTTTTCTATTTAATTCCGATGCAATTTCTGTGTTTCATCGTCAATAAGAAAGTCCAACGGATACAGTAAACCTGAAGTGAATCATCGTAATCTATAACTAGTGTCACAGGAATGGTTCAAAACATAGTCAGTACGAAGAGTCAGTCTTCTTGTACTTAAGTCGGCATTGTGCATTTTGTATTTAATTCCGATGCAATTTCTGTATTTCATCGTCAAAAAGAAGGTCAGAGGGATACAGTAAACCTGAAGTGAATCATCGGAATCTATAACTAGTGTCACAGGAATGGTTCAAAACAGTCAGTAAGAAGAGTCAGTCTTCTTGTACTTAAGTCGGCATTGTGCCTTTTGTATTTAATTCCGATGCAATTTCTGTGTTTCATCGTCAATAGGAAGTTCAGAGGGATACAGTAAACTTGAAGTGAAGCCTCGGAATCTATAACTAGTGTCACAGGAATGGTTCAAAACAGTCAGTAAGAAGAGTCAGTCATCTTGTACTTAAATCGGCATTGTGCCTTTTGTATTTAATTCCGAAAGTATTTCTGCGTTTCGTCGCCAATTAGATGGTCCAAAGGTTACAGTAAACCCGAAGTCAAGCATCGGAATCAATAACTAATGACACAGGAATCGTTCAAAACATAGACAGTAGGAAGAGTCAGTCTTCTTGTACTTAAGTCGGCATTGTGCCTTTTCTATTTAATTCCGATGCAATTTCTGTGTTTCATCGTCAATAAGAAGGTCAGAGGGATACAGTAAACCTGAAGTGAGGCATCGGAATCTGTAACTAGTGTCACAGGAATGGTTGCAAACTTAGTCAGTAAGAAGAATCAGTCTTCTTGTACTTAAGTCGGCATTGTGATTTTTCTATTTAATTCCGATGCAATTTCTGTGTTTCATCGTCAATACGACGGTCCAAGAGATACTGTAAACCTGAAGTGAATCATCGTAATCTATAACTAGTGTCACAGGAATGTTTCAAAACATAGTCAGTACGAAGAGTCAGTCTTCTTGTACTTAAGTCGGCATTGTGCCTTTTGTATTTAATTCCGATGCAATTTCTGTGTTTCATCGTCAATAAGAAGGTCAGAGGGATACAGTAAACCTGAAGTGAAGCATCGGAATCTATAACTAGTGTCACAGGAATGGTTCTAAACATAGACAGTAAGAAGGGTCAGTCTTCTTGTACTTAAGTCGGCATTGTGCCTTTTCTATTTAATTCCGATGCGATATCTGTGTTTCATCGTCAATAAGAGGGTGCAAGGGATACAGTAAACCTGAAGTGATGCATCGGAATCTATAACTAAGGTCACAAGAATGGTTTAAAACATAGACGGTAGGAAAAGTCAGTCTTCTTGTAATTAAGTCGGCATTGTGCCTTTTCTATTTAATTCCGATGCAATTTCTGTGTTTCATCGTCAATAAGAAGGTCCTAGGGATAGAGTAAACCTGAAGTGAAGCATCAGAATCTATAACTAATGTCACACGAATCGTTCATACATAGACAGTTGGAAGAAACAATCCTCTTGTACTTAAGTCGGCATTGTGCCTTTTGTATTTAGTTCCGATGCAATTTCTGTGTTTCATCGTCAATAAGAAGGTCCAAAGGATACAGTAAACCTGAAGTGAAGCATCGGAATCTATAACTAATGTCACAGGAATCGTTCAAAACATAGACAGTAGGAAGAGTCAGTCTTCTAGTACTTAAGTCGGCATTGTGCCTTTTGTATTTAATTCCGATGCAATTTCTGTGTTTCATCGTCAAAAAGAAGGTCAGAGGGATACAGTAACCCTGAAGTGAAGCATCGGAATCTGTAACTAGCGTCACAGGAATGGTTCAAAACATAGACAGAAAGGGGAGTCAGTCTTCTTGTACTTAAGTCGGCATTGTGCATTTTCCATTTAATTCCGATGCAATGTCTATGTTTCATCGTCAATAAGAAGATCCAAGGGATACAGTAAACCTGAGCGAAGCATCGGATTCTATAACTAGTGTCACAGGAATGGTTCCAAACATAGACAGTAATAAGAGTTAGTTTTCTTGTACTTAAGTCGGCATTGTGCCTTTTGTATTTAATTCCGATGCAATTTCCGGGTTTCATCGGCAATAAGAAGGTCAGAGGGATACAGTAAACCTGAAGTGAAGCATCGGAATCTATATCTAGTGTCACAGGAATGGTTCAAAACATAGTCAGTAAGAAGAGTCAGTCTTCTTGTACTTAAGTCGGCATTGTGCCTTTTCTATTTAATTCCGATGCAATATCGGTGTTTCATCGTCAATAAGAAGGTCAGAGGAATACAGTAAACCTGAAGTGAGGCATCGGAAACTATAACTAGTGTCACAGGAATGGTTCCAAACATAGTCAGTAAGAAGAGTCAGTCTTCTTGTACTTAAGTCGGCATTGTGCCTTTTCTATTTAATTCCGATGCAATTTCTGTGTTTCATCGTCAATAAGAAGGTCCAACGGATACAGTAAACCTGAAGTGAATCATCGTAATCTATAACTAGTGTCACAGGAATGGTTCAAAACATAGTCAGTACGAAGAGTCAGTCTTCTTCTACTTAAGTCGGCATTGTGCATTTTGTATTTAATTCCGATGCAATTTCTGTATTTCATCGTCAAAAAGAAGGTCAGAGGGATACAGTAAACCTGAGGTGAATCATCGGAATCTATAACTAGTGTCACAGGAATGGTTCAAAACAGTCAGTAAGAAGAGTCAGTCTTCTTGTACTTAAGTCGGCATTGTGCCTTTTGTATTTAATTCCGATGCAATTTCTGTGTTTCATCGTCAATAAGAAGTTCAGAGGGATACAGTAAACTTGAAGTGAAGCCTCGGAATCTATAACTAGTGTCACAGGAATGGTTCAAAACAGTCAGTAAGAAGAGTCAGTCATCTTGTACTTAAGTCGGCGTTGTGCCTTTTGTATTTAATTCCGAAAGTATTTCTGCATTTCGTCGCCAATTAGATGGTCCAAAGGTTACAGTAAACCCGAAGTGAAGCATCGGAATCAATAACTAATGTCACAGGAATCGTTCAAAACATAGACAGTAGGAAGAGTCAGTCTTCTTGTACTTAAGTCGGCATTGTGCCTTTTGTATTTAATTCCGATGCAATTTCTATGTTTCATCGTCAAAAAGATGTTCAGAGGGATACAGTAAACCTAAAGTGAAGCATCGGAATCTATAACTAGTGTCACAGCAATGGTTCAAAACATAGTCAGTAAGAAGAGTGAGTCTTCTTGTACTTAAGTCGGCATTGTGCCTTTTCTATTTAATTCCGATGCAATTTCTGTGTTTCATCGTCAATAAGAAGGTCAGAGGGATACAGTAAACCTGAAGTGAGGCATCGGAATCTGTAACTAGTGTCACAGGAATGGTTGCAAACTTAGTCAGTAAGAAGAATCAGTCTTCTTGTACTTAAGTCGGCATTGTGATTTTTCTATTTAATTCCGATGCAATTTCTGTGTTTCATCGTCAATACGACGGTCCAAGAGATACTGTAAACCTGAAGTGAATCATCGTAATCTATAACTAGTGTCACAGGAATGTTTCAAAACATAGTCAGTACGAAGAGTCAGTCTTCTTGTACTTAAGTCTGCATTGTGCCTTTTGTATTTAATTCCGATGCAATTTCTGTGTTTCATCGTCAATAAGAAGGTCAGAGGGATACAGTAAACCTGAAGTGAAGCATCGGAATCTATAACTAGTGTCACAGGAATGGTTCTAAACATAGACAGTAAGAAGGGTCAGTCTTCTTGTACTTAAGTCGGCATTGTGCCTTTTCTATTTAATTCCGATGCAATTTCTGTGTTTCATCGTCAATAAGAAGGTCCTAGGGATAGAGTAAACCTGAAGTGAAGCATCAGAATCTATAACTAATGTCACACGAAGCGTTCAAACATAGACAGTTGGAAGAAACAATCCTCTTGTACTTAAGTCGGCATTGTGCCTTTTGTATTTAGTTCCGATGCAATTTCTGTGATTCATCGTCAATAAGAAGGTCCAAAGGATAGAGTAAACCTGAAGTGAAGCATCGGAATCTATAACTAATGTCACAGGAATCGTTCAAAACATAGACAGTAGGAAGAGTCAGTCTTCTAGTACTTAAGTCGGCATTGTGCCTTTTGTATTTAATTCCGATGCAATTTCTGTGTTTCATCGTCAAAAAGAAGGTCAGAGGGATACAGTAATCCTGAACTGAAGCATCGGAATCTGTAACTAGCGTCACAGGAATGGTTCAAAACATAGACAGAAAAGGGAGTCAGTCTTCTTGTACTTAAGTCGGCATTGTGCATTTTCCAATTAATTCCGATGCAATGTCTATGTTTCATCGTCAATAAGAAGGTCCAAGGGATACAGTAAACCTGAGCGAAGCATCGGATTCTATAACTAGTGTCACAGGAATGGTTCCAAACATAGACAGTAATAAGAGTTAGTTTTCTTGTACTTAAGTCGGCATTGTGCCTTTTGTATTTAATTCAGATGCAATTTCCGGGTTTCATCGTCAAAAAGAAGGTCAGAGGGATACAGTAAACCTGAAGTGAATCATCGGAATCTGTAACTAGTGTCACAGGAATGGTTCAAAACAGTCAGTAAGAAGAGTCAGTCTTCTTGTACTTAAGTCGGCATTGTGCCTTTTCTATTTAATTCCGATGCAATTTCTGTGTTTCATCGTCAATAAGAAGGTGCAAGGGATACAGTAAACCTGAAGTGATGCATCGGAATCTATAACTAAGGTCACAAGAATGGTTCAAACCATAGACGGTAGGAAGAGACAGTCATCTTGTACTTAAGTCGGCATTGTGCCTTTTGTATTTAATTCCGAAAGTATTTCTGCATTTCGTCGCCAATTAGATGGTCCAAAGGTTACAGTAAACCCGAAGTGAAGCATCGGAATCAATAACTAATGTCACAGGAATCGTTCAAAACATAGACAGTAGGAAGAGTCAGTCTTCTTGTACTTAAGTCGGCATTGTGCCTTTTGTATTTAATTCCGATGCATTTTCTATGTTTCATCGTCAAAAAGAAGTTCAGAGGGATACAGTAAACCTAAAGTGAAGCATCGGAATCTATAACTAGAGTCACAGCAATGGTTCAAAACATAGTCAGTAAGAAGAGTGAGTCTTCTTGTACTTAAGTCGGCATTGTGCATTTTCTATTTAATTCCGATGCAATTTCTGTGTTTCATCGTCAATAAGAAGGTCAGAGGGATACAGTAAACCTGAAGTGAGGCATCGGAATCTGTAACTAGTGTCACAGGAATGGTTGCAAACTTAGTCAGTAAGAAGAATCAGTCTTCTTGTACTTAAGTCGGCATTGTGATTTTTCTATTTAATTCCGATGCAATTTCTGTGTTTCATCGTCAATACGACGGTCCAAGAGATACTGTAAACCTGAAGTGAATCATCGTAATCTATAACTAGTGTCACAGGAATGTTTCAAAACATAGTCAGTACGAAGAGTCAGTCTTCTTGTACTTAAGTCGGCATTGTGCCTTTTGTATTTAATTCCGATGCAATTTCTGTGTTTCATCGTCAATAAGAAGGTCAGAGGGATACAGTAAACCTGAAGTGAAGCATCGCAATCTATAACTAGTGTCACAGGAATGGTTCTAAACATAGACAGTAAGAAGGGTCAGTCTTCTTGCACTTAAGTCGGCATTGTGCCTTTTCTATTTAATTCCGATGCGATATCTGTGTTTCATCGTCAATAAGAAGGTGCAGGGGATACAGTAAACCTGAAGTGATGCAACGGAATCTATAACTAAGGTCACAGGGAATGGTTCAAAACATAGACGGTAGGAAGAGTCAGTCTTCTTGTAATTAAGTCGGCATTGTGCCTTTTCTATTTAATTCCGATGCAATTTCTGTGTTTCATCGTCAATAAGAAGGTCCTAGGGATAGAGTAAACCTGAAGTGAAGCATCAGAATCTATAACTAATGTCACACGAATCGTTCAAACATAGAGAGTTGGAAGAAACAATCCTCTTGTACTTAAGTCGGCATTGTGCCTTATGTATTTAGTTCCGATGCAATTTCTGTGTTTCATCGTCAATAAGAAGGTCCAAAGGATACAGTAAACCTGAAGTGAAGCATCGGAATCTATAACTAATGTCGCAGGAATCGTTCAAAACATAGACAGTAGGAAGAGTCAGTCTTCTAGTACTTAAGTCGGCATTGTGCCTTTTGTATTTAATTCCGATTCAATTTCTGTGTTTCATCGTCAAGAAGAAGGTCAGAGGGATACAGTAACCCTGAAGTGAAGCATCGGAATCTGTAACTAGCGTCACAGGAATGGTTCAAAACATAGACAGAAAGGGTAGTCAGTCTTCTTGTACTTAAGTCGGCATTGTGCATTTTCCATTTAATTCCGATGCAATGTCTATGTTTCATCGTCAATAAGAAGGTCCAAGGGATACAGTAAACCTGCGCGAAGCATCGGATTCTATAACTAGTGTCACAGGAATGGTTCCAAACATAGACAGTAATAAGAGTTAGTTTTCTTGTACTTAAGTCGGCATTGTGCCTTTTGTATATAATTCCGATGCAATTTCCGGGTTTCATCGGCAATACGAAGGTCAGAGGGATACAGTAAACCTGAAGTGAAGCATCGGAATCTATATCTAGTGTCACAGGAATGGTTCAAAACATAGTCAGTAAGAAGAGTCAGTCTTCTTGTACTTAAGTCGGCATTGTGCCTTTTCTATTTAATTCCGATGCAATATCGGAGTTTCATCGTCAATAAGAAGGTCAGAGGAATACAGTAAACCTGAAGTGAGGCATCGGAAACTATAACTAGTGTCACAGGAATGGTTCCAAACATAGTCAGTAAGAAGAGTCAGTCTTCTTGTACTTAAGTCGGCATTGTGCCTTTTCTATTTAATTCCGATGCAATTTCTGTGTTCCATCGTCAATAAGAAGGTCCAACGGATACAGTAAACCTGAAGTGAATCATCGTAATCTATAACTAGTGTCATAGGAATGGTTCAAAACATAGTCAGTACGAAGAGTCAGTCTTCTTGTACTTAAGTCGGCATTGTGCATTTTGTATTTAATTCCGATGCAATTTCTGTATTTCATCGTCAAAAAGAAGGTCAGAGGGATACAGTAAACCTGAAGTGAATCATCGGAATCTATAACTAGTGTCACAGGAATGGTTCAAAACAGTCAGTAAGGAGAGTCAGTCTTCTTGTACTTAAGTCGGCATTGTGCCTTTTGTATTTAATTCCGAAGCTATTTCTGCATTTCGTAGCCAATTAGAAGGTCCAAAGGATAAAGTAAACCTGAAGTGAAGCATCGGAATCAATAACTAATGTCACAGGAATCGTTCAAAACATAGACAGTAGGCAGAGTCAGTCTTCTTGTACTTAAGTCGGCATTGTGCCTTTTGTATTTAATTCCGGTGCAATTTCTGTGTTTCATCGTCAAAAAGAATGTCAGAGGGATACAGTAAACCTGAAGTGAAGCATCGGAATCTGTAACTAGTGTCACAGGAATGGTTCAAAACATAGTCAGTAAGAAGAGTCAGTCTTCTTGTACTTAAGTCGGCATTGTGCCTTTTCTATTTAATTCCGATGCAATATTGGTGTTTCATCGTCAATAAGAAGGTCAGAGGGATACAGTAAACCTGAAGTGAGGCATCGGAAACTCTAACTAGTGTCACAGGAATGGTTCCAAACATAGTCAGTAAGAAGAGTCAGTCTTCTTGTACTTAAGTCGGCATTGTGCCTTTTCTATTTAATTCCGATGCAATTTCTGTGTTTCATCGTCAATAAGAAGGTCCAAGGGATACAGTAAACCTGAAGTGAATCATCGTAATCTATAACTAGTGTCACAGGAATGGTTCAAAACATAGTCAGTACGAAGAGTCAGTCTTCTTGTACTTAAGTCAGCATTGTGCATTTTGTATTTAATTCCGATGCAATTTCTGTATTTCATCGTCAAAAAGAAGGTCAGAGGGATACAGTAAACCTGAAGTGAATCATCGCAATCTATAACAAGTGTCACAGGAATGGTTCAAAACAGTCAGTAAGAAGAGTCAGTCTTCTTGTACTTAAGTCGGCATTGTGCCTTTTGTATTTAATTCCGAAGCTATTTCTGTGTTTCACCGTCAATAAGAAGGTCCAAAGGATAAAGTAAACCTGAAGTGAAGGATCGGAATCAGTAACTAATGTCACAGGAATCGTTCAAAACATAGACAGTAGGCAGAGTCAGTCTTCTTGTACTTAAGTCGGCATTGTGCCTTTTGTATTTAATTCCGATGCAATTTCTGTGTTTCATCGTCAAAAAGAGGGTCAGAGGGATACAGTAAACCTGAAGTGAAGCATCGGAATCTGTAACTAGTGTCACAGGAATGGTTCAAAACATAGACAGTAGGAAGAGTCAGTCTTCTTGAACTTAAGTCGGCATTGTGCCTTTTGTATTTAATTCCGATGCAATATCTGTGTTTCATTGTCAATAAGATGGTCCAAAGGATACAGTAACCCTGAAGTGAAGCAATTGAATCTGTAACTAGCGTCACAGCAATGGTTCAAAACATAGACAGAAAGAAAAGTCAGTCTTCTTGTACTTAAGTCGGCATTGTGCCTTTTCTATTTAATTCCGATGCAATTTCTGTGTTTCATCGTCAATGAGAAGGTCCAAGGGATACAGTAAACCTGAAGTGAAGCATCGGAATCTGTAACTAGCGTCACAGGAAGGGTTCAAACATAGACAGAAAGTGGAGTCAGTCTTCTTGTACTTAAGTCGGCATTGTGCCTTTTCCATTTAATTCCGATGCAATTTCTATGTTTCATCGTCAATAAGAAGGTCCAAGGGATACAGTAAACCTGAGTGAAGCATCGGATTCTATAACTAGTGTCACAGGAATGGTTCCAAACATAGACAGTAATAAGAGTTAGTTTTCTTGTACTTAAGTCGGCATTGTGCCTTTTGTATTTAATTCCGATGCAATTTCTGTGTTTCATCGGCAATAAGAAGGTCAGAGGGATACAGTAAACCTGATGTGAAGCATAGGAATCTATAACTAGTGTCACAGGAATGGTTCAAAACATAGTCAGTAAGAAGAGTCAGTCTTCTTGTACTTAAGTCGGCATTGTGCCTTTTCTAATTAATTCCGATGCAATATCGGTGTTTCATCGTCAATAAGAAGGTCAGAGGGATACAGTAAACCTGAAGTGAGGCATCGGAAACTATAACTAGTGTCACAGGAATGGTGCCAAACATAGTCAGTAAGAAGAGTCATTCTTCTTGTACTTAAGTCGGCATTGTGCTTTTTCTATTTAATTCCGATGCAATTTCTGTGTTTCATCGTCAATAAGAAGGTCCAAGGGATACAGTAAACCTGAAGTGAATCATCGTAACCTATAACTAGTGTCACAGGAATGGTTCAAAGCATAGTCAGTACGAAGAGTCAGTCTTCTTGTACTTAAGTCGGCATTGTGCATTTTGTATTTAATTCCGATGCAATTTCTGTATTTCATCGTCAAAAAGAAGGTCAGAGGGATACAGTAAACCTGAAGTGAATCATCGAAATCTATAACAAGTGTCACAGGAATGGTTCAAAACAGTCAGTAAGAAGAGTCAGTCTTCTTGTACTTAAGTCGGCATTGTGCCTTTTGGATTTAATTCCGAAGCTATTTCTGCATTTCGTCGCCAATTAGAAGGTCCAAAGGATAAAGTAAACCTGAAGTGAAGCATCGGAATCAATAACTAATGTCACAGGAATCGTTCAAAACATAGACAGTAGGCAGAGTCAGTCTTCTTGTACTTAAGTCGGCATTGTGCCCTATGTATTTAATTCCGATGCAATTTCTGTGTTTCATCGTCAAAAAGAGGGTCAGAGGGATACAGTAAACCTGAAGTGAAGCATCGGAATCTGTAACTAGTGTCACAGGAATGGTTCAAAACATAGACAGTAGGAAGAGTCAGTCTTCTTGAACTTTAGTCGGCATTGTGCCTTTTGTATTTAATTCCGATGCAATATCTGTGTTTCATTGTCAATAAGAAGGTCCAAAGGATACAGTAACCCTGAAGTGAAGCATCGGAATCTGTAACTAGCGTCACAGCAATGGTTCAAAACATAGACAGAAAGAAAAGTCAGTCTTCTTGTACTTAAGTCGGCATTGTGCCTTTTCTATTTAATTCCGATACAATTTCTGTGTTTCATCGTCAATGAGAAGGTCCAAGGGATACAGTAAACCTGAAGTGAAGCATCGGAATCTGTAACTAGCGTCACAGGAAGGGTTCAAACATAGACAGAAAGTGGAGTCAGTCTTCTTGTACTTAAGTCGGCATTGTGCCTTTTTAATTTAATTCCGATGCAATTTCTATGTTTCATCGTCAATAAGAAGGTCCAAGGGATACAGTAAACCTGAGTGAAGCATCGGATTCTATAACTAGTGTCACAGGAATGGTTCCAAACATAGACAGTAATAAGAGTTAGTTTTCTTGTACTTAAGTCGGCATTGTGCCTTTTGTATTTAATTCCGATGCAATTTCTGTGTTTCATCGGCAATAAGAAGGTCAGAGGGATACAGTAAACCTGATGTGAAGCATAGGAATCTATAACTAGTGTCACAGGAATGGTTCAAAACATAGTCAGTAAGAAGAGTCAGTCTTCTTGTACTTAAGTCGGCATTGTGCCTTTTCTATTTAATTCCGATGCAATATCGGTGTTTCATCGTCAATAAGAAGGTCAGAGGGATACAGTAAACCTGAAGTGAGGCATCGGAAACTATAACTAGTGTCACAGGAATGGTGCCAAACATAGTCAGTAAGAAGAGTCATTCTTCTTGTACTTAAGTCGGCATTGTGCTTTTTCTATTTAATTCCGAAGCAATTTCTGTGTTTCATCGTCAATAAGAAGGTCCAAGGGATACAGTAAACCTGAAGTGAATCATCGTAACCTATAACTAGTGTCACAGGAATGGTTCAAAGCATAGTCAGTACGAAGAGTCAGTCTTCTTGTACTTAAGTCGGCATTGTGCATTTTGTATTTAATTCCGATGGAATTTCTGTATTTCATCGTCAAAAAGAAGGTCAGAGGGATACAGTAAACCTGAAGTGAATCATCGAAATCTATAACAAGTGTCACAGGAATGGTTCAAAACAGTCAGTAAGAAGAGTCAGTCTTCTTGTACTTAAGTCGGCATTGTGCCTTTTGTATTTAATTCCGAAGCTATTTCTGCATTTCGTCGCCAATTAGAAGGTCCAAAGGATAAAGTAAACCTGAAGTGAAGCATCGGAATCAATAACTAATGTCACAGGAATCGTTCAAAACATAGACAGTAGGCAGAGTCAGTCTTCTTGTACTTAAGTCGGCATTGTGCCTTTTGTATTTAATTCCGATGCAATTTCTGTGTTTCATCGTCAAAAAGAGGGTCAGAGGGATACAGTGAACCTGAAGTGAAGCATCGTAATCTGTAACTAGTGTCACAGGAATGGTTCAAAACATAGACAGTAGGAAGAGTCAGTCTTCTTGAACTTAAGTCGGCATTGTGCCTATTGTATTTAATACCGATGCAATATCTGTGTTTCATCGTCAATAAGAAGGTCCAAAGGATACAGTAACCCTGAAGTGAAGCATCGGAATCTGTAACTAGCGTCACAGCAATGGTTCAAAACATAGACAGAAAGAAAACTCAGTCTTCTTGTACTTAAGTCGGCATTGTGCCTTTTCTATTTAATTCCGATGCAATTTCTGTGTTTCATCGTCAATGAGAAGGTCCAAGGGATACAGTAACACTGAAGTGAGGCATCGGAATCTATAACTAGTGTCACAGGAATGGTTCAAAACAGTCAGTAAGAAGAGTCAATCATCTTGTACTTAAGTCGGCAATATGCCTTTTGTTTTTAATTCCGATGCATTTTCTGTGTTTCATCGTCAATAAGAAGGTCCAAGGGATACAGTAAACCTGAAGTGAAGCATCGGAATCTATAACTAGCGTCAAAGAAAAGGTTCAAAACATAGACAGTAATAAGAGTCAGTCTTCTTGTACTTACGCCGGCAATGTGCCTTTTCTATTTAATTCCAATGCAATTTCTGTATTTCGTCGCCAATAAGAAAGTCCAAAGGATATAGTAAACCTGAAGTGAAGCATCGGAATCTATAACTAATGTCACAGGAATCGTTCATACATAGGCAGTAGGAAGAGTCAGTCTTCTTGTACTTAAGTCGGCATTGTGCCTTTTGTATTTAGTTCCGATGCAATTTCTGTGTTTCATCGTCAATAAGAAGGTCCTAGGGATAGAGTAAACCTGAAGTGTAGCATCGGAATCTATAACTAGTGTCACAGGAATGGTTCAAAACATAGTCAATAAGAAGAGTCAGTCTTCTTGTACTTAAGTCGGCATTGTGCCTTTTGTATTTAATTCCGATGCAATTTCTGTCTTTTATCGTCAAAAAGACGGTCAGAGGGATATAGTGAACCTGAAGTGAATTATCGGAATCTATAACTAATGTCACAAGAATGGTTCAAAGCATAGACAGTAGGAAGAGTCAGTCTTCTTGTACTTAAGTCGGCATTGTGCCTTTTCTAACTAATTCCGATGCAATTTCTGTGTTCTTCGTCAATAAGAAGGTCCAAGAGATACTGTAAACCTAAAGTGAAGCATCGGAATCTATAACTAGAGTCACAGGAATGGTTCAAAACATAGGCAGTAAAAAGAGTCAGTCTTCTTGTACTTAAGTCGGCAATGTGCTTTTTCTATTTAATTCCAATGCAATTTCTGCATTTCGTCGCCAATAAGAAGGTCCAAAAGATATAGTAAACCTGAAGTGAAGCATCGGAATCTATAACTAATGTCACAAGAATCGTTCAAACATAGACAGTAGGAAGAGTCAGTCTTCTTGTACTTAAGTCGGCATTGTGCCTTTTGTATTTAATTCCGATGCAATTTCTGTGTTTCATCGTCAATAAAAAGGTAATAGGGATAGAGTAAACCTGAAGTGAAGCATCGGAATCTATAACTAGTGTCACAGGAAAGGTTCAAAACATAGACAGTAAGAAGGGTCAGTCTTCTTGTACTTAAGTCGGCATTGTGCATTTTCTATTTAATTCCGATGCAATATCTGTGTTTCATCGTCAATAAGAAGGTCCAAGGGATACAGTAAACCTGAAGTGAAGCATCGGAATCTGTAACTAGCGTCACAGGAATGGTTCAATACACAGTCAGTAAGAGGAGTCAGTCTTCTTGTACTTAAGTCGGCATTGTGCCTTTTCTGTTTAATTCCGATGCAATTTCTGTGTTTCATCGTCAATAAGAAGGTCTGAGGGATACAGTAAACCTGAAGTGAAGCATCGGAATCTATAACTAGTGTCACAGGAATGGTTCAAACATAGACAGTAGGATGAGTCAGTCTTCTTGTACTTAAGTTGGCATTGTACCTTTTCTATTTAATTCCGATGCAATGTCTGTGTTTCATCGTCAATAAGAAGGTCAGAGGGATACAGTAAACCTGGAGTGAGGCATCGGAATCTATAACTAGTGTCACAGGAATGGTTCCAAACATAGTAAGAGGAGTCAATCTTCTTGTACTTTAGTCGGCATTGTGCCTTTTGTATTTAATTCCGATGCAAGATCTGTGTTTCATCGTCAATAAGAAGGTCCAAGGGATACAGTAAACCTGATGTGAAGCATCGGAATCTATAACTAGTGTCATAGGAATGGTTCAAAACATAGACAGTAAGAAGGGTCAGTCTTTTTGTACTTAAGTCGGCATTGTGCCTTTTGTATTTAATTCCGATGCAGTATCTGTGTATCATCGTCAATAAGAGGGTGCAAGGGATACAGAAAACCTGGAGTGAAGCATCGGAATCTATAACTAGTGTCACAGGAATGGTTCAAAACAGTCAGTAAGAAGAGTCAATCATCTTGTACTTAAGTCGGCAATGTGCCTTTTGTTTTTAATTCCGATGCATTTTCTGTGTTTCATCGTCAATAAGAAGGTCCAAGGGATACAGTAAACCTGAAGTGAAGCATCGGAATCTATAACTATCGTCACAGAAAAGGTTCAAAACATAGACAGTAATAAGAGTCAGACTTCTTGTACTTACGTCGGCAATGTGCCTTTTCTATTTAATTCCAATGCAATTTCTGTATTTCGTCGCCAATAAGGAAGTCCAAAGGATATAGTAAACCTGAAGTGAAGCATCGGAATCTATAACTAATGTCACAGGAATCGTTCATACATAGACAGTAGGAAGAGTCAGTCTTCTTGTACTTAAGTCGGCATTGTGCCTTTTGTATTTAATTCCGATGCAATTTCTGTGTTTCATCGTCAATAAGAAGGTCAGAGGGATATAGTAAACCTGAAGTGAAGCATCGGAATCTATAACTAGTGTCACAGGAATAGTTCAAAACAGTAAGTAAGAAGAGTCAATCTTCTTGTACTTAAGTCGGCATTCTGCCTTTTGTATTTAATTCCGATGCATTTTCTGTGTTTCATCGTCAATAAGAAGGTCCAAGGGATACAGTAAACCTGAAGTGAAGCATCGGAATCTATAACTAGTGTCACAGGAATGGTTCAAAACATAGTCAATAAGAAGAGTCAGTCTTCTTGTACTTAAGTCGGCATTGTGCCTTTTGTATTTAATTCCGATGCAATTTCTGTGTTTTATCGTCAAAAAGGCGGTCAGAGGGATACAGTGAACCTGAAGTGAATTATCGGAATTTATATCTAGTGTCACAAGAATGGTTCAAAACTTAGACAGTAGGAAGAGTCAGTCTTCCTGTACTTAAGTCGGCATTGTGCCTTTTCTAACTAATTCCGATGCAATTTCTGTGTTGTTCGTCAACAAGAAGGTCCAAGAGATACTGTAAACCTAAAGTGAAGCATCGGAATCTATAACTAGAGTCACAGGAACGGTTCAAAACATAGGCAGTAAAAGAGTCAGTCTTCTTGTATTTAAGTCGGCAATGTGCTTTTTCTATTTAATTCCAATGCAATTTCTGTATTTCGTCGCCAATAAGAAGGTCCAAAAGATATAGTAAACCTGAAGTGAAGCATCGGAATCTATAACTAGTGTCACAGGATAGGTTCAAAACATAGTCAGTAAGAAGAGTCAGTCTTCTTGTGCTTAAGTCGGCATTGTGCTTTTTCTATTTAATTCCGATGCAATTTCAGTGTCTCATCGTCAATAAGAAGGTCCTAGGGATAGAGTAAACCTGAAGTGAAGCATCGGAATCTATAACTAGTGTCACTGGAAAGGTTCAAAACATAGACAGTAAGAAGGGTCAGTCTTCTTGTACTTAAGTCGGCATTGTGCCTTTTGTATTTCATTCCGATGCAATATCTGTGTTTCACCGTCAATACGACGGCGCAAGGGATACAGTAAACCTGAAGTGAAGCATCGGAATCTATAACTAGTGTCACAGGAATGGTTCAAAACATAGTCAGTAAGAAGAGTCAGTCTTCTTGTGCTTAAGTCTTCATTGTGCTTTTTCTATTTAATTCCGATGCAATTTCTGTGTTTCATCGTCAATAAGAAGGTCCTAGGGATAGAGTAAACCTGAAGTGAAGCATCGGAATCTATAACTAGTGTCACAGGATAGGTTCAAAACATAGACAGTAAGAAGGGTCAGTCTTCTTGTACTTAAGTCGGCATTGTGCCTTTTGTATTTCATTCCGATGCAATTTCTGTACTTCGTCGCCAATAAGAAGGTCCAAAGGATAAAGTAAACCTGAAGTGAAGAATCGGAATCAATAACAAATGCAACAGGAATCGTTCAAAACATAGACAGTAGGAAGAGTCAGTCTTCTGTTACTTAAGTCGGCATTGTGCCTTCTGTATTTCATTCCGATGCAATTTCTGTGTTTCATCGTCAAAACGAAGGACACAGGGATACAGTAAACCTGAAGTGAAGCATCGGAATGTGTAACTAGTGTCACAGGAATGGTTAAAAACATAGCCAGTAGGAAGAGTCAGTCTTTATGTACTTAAGTCGGCATTGTGCCTTTTGTATATAATTCCGATGCAATTTCTGTGTTTCATCGTCAATAAGAAGGTCTGAGGGATACAGTAAACCTGAAGTGAGCATCGGAATCTATAACTAGTGTCACAGGAATGGTTCAAACATAGACAGTAGGATGAGTCAGTCTTCTTGTACTTAAGTTGGCATTGTACCTTTTCTATTTAATTCCGATGCAATGTCTGTGTTTCATCGTCAATAAGAAGGTCAGAGGGATACAGAAAACCTGGAGTGAGGCATCGGAATCTATAACTAGTGTCACAGGAATGGTTCCAAAATAAGTCAGTAAGAGGAGTCAATCTCCTTGTACTTAAGTCGGTATTGTGCCTTTTGTATTTAATTCCGATGCAATATCTGTGTTTCATCGTCAATAAGAAGGTCCAAGGGATACAGTAAACCTGAAGTGAAGCATCGGAATCTATAACTAGTGTCATAGGAATGGTTCAAAACATAGACTGTAAGAAGGGTCAGACCTCTTGTACTTAGGTCGGCATTGTGCCTTTTATATTTAATTCCGATGCAGTATCTGTGTATCATCGTCAATAAGAGGGTGCAAGGGATACAGAAAACCTGGAGTGAAGCATCGGAATCTATAACTAGTGTCACAGGAATGGTTCAAAACATAGACAGTAAGAAGAGTCAGTCTTCTTCTACCTACGTCGGCATTGTGCCTTTTGTATTTAATTCCGATGCAATTTCTGTGTTTCATCGTCAATAAGAAGGTCAGAGGGATACAGTAAACCTGCAGTGAAGCATCGGAATCTATAACTAGTGTCACAGGTATGGTTCAAAACAGTCAGTAAGAAGAGTCAATCTTCTTGTTCTTAAGTCGGCATTGTGCCTTTTGTATTTAATTCCGATGCAATATCTGTGTTTCATCGTCAATAAGAAGGTCCAAGGGATACAGTAAACATGAAGTGAAGCATCGGAATCTATAACTAGTGTCACAGGAATTGTTCAAAACATAGACAGTAGGAAGAGTCAGTCTTCTTGTACTTAAGTCGGCATTGTAACTTTTCTATTTAATTCCGATGCAATTTCAGTATTTCATCGTCAACAAGAATGTCAGAGGGATACAGTAACCCTGAAGTGAAGCATCGGAATCTGTAACTAGCGTCACAGGAATGGTTCAAAACATAGACAGAAAGAAGAGTCAGTCTTCTTGTACTTAAGTCGGCATTGTGCCTTTTCCATTTAATTCCGATGCAATTTCTGTGTTTCATCGTCAATAAGAAGGTCCAAGGGATACAGTAAGCCTGAAGTGAAGCATCGGAATCTATAACTAGTGTCACAGGAATGGTTGAAACATAGACAGTAAGAGGAGTCAGTGTTCTTGTACTTAAGTCGGCATTGTGCCTTTTCTATTTAATTCCGATGCAATTTCTGTGTTTCATCGTCAATAAGAAGGTCAGAGGGATACAGTAAACCTGAAGTGAAGCATCGGAATCTATAACTAGTGTCACAGGAATTGTTCAAAACATAGTCAGTAAGAAGAGTCGGTCTTCTTGTACTTAAGTCGGCGTTGTGCCTTTTTTGTATTTAATTCCGATGCAATTTCTGTGTTGCAACGTCAATAAGAAGGTCAGAGGGATACAGTAAACCTGAAGTGAAGCATCGGAATTTAAAACTAGTGTCACAGGAATGGTTCAAAACAGTCAGTAAGAAGAGTCAATCTTCTTGTACTTAAGACGGCATTGTGCCTTTTGTACTTAATTCCGATGCATTTTCTGTGTTTCATCGACAATATAAAGGTCCAAGGGATACAGTAAACCTAAAGTGAAGCATCGGAATCTATAACTAGTGTCACAGGAATGGTTCAAAACAGTCAGTAAGAAGAGTCAGTCATCTTGTACTTAAGTCGGCATTGTGCCTTTTCTATTTCATTCCGATGCAATTTCTGTACTTCGTCCCCAATAAGAAGGTCCAAAGGATACAGTAAAGCTGAAGTGAAGCATCGGAATCTATTACTAATGTCACAGGAATCGTTCAAAACATAGACAGTAGGAAGAGTCAGTCTACTTGTACTTAAGTCAGCATTGTGCATTTGTATTTAACTCCGATGCTATTTCTGTGTTTCATCGTCAAATCGAAGGTCAAAGGGATACAGTAAACCTGAAGTGAAGCATCGGAATCTGTAACTAGTGTCACAGGAATGGTTCAAATCATAGACAGTAGGAAGAGTCAGTCTTTTTGTACTTAAATCGGCATTGTGCCTTTTGTATTTAATTCCGATGCAATATCTGTGATTCATCGTCTATAAGAAGGTCCAAGGGATGCAGTAAACCTGAAGTGAAGCATCGGAATCTATAACTAGTGTCACAGGAATGGTTCAAAACATAGACAGTAGGATGAGTCAGTCTTCTTGTACTTAAGTCGGCATTGTACCTTTTCTATGTAATTCCGATGCAATTTCAGTGTTTCATCGTCAATAAGAATGTCAGGGGGATACAGTAACCCTGAAGTGTAGCATCGGAATCTATAAGTAGTGTCACAGGAATGGTTCAAAACATAGTCAGTAAGAAGATTCTGTCTTCTTGTACTTAAGTCGGCATTGTGCCTTTTGTATTTAATTCCGATGCAATATCTGTGTTTCATCGTCAATAAGAATGTCCAAGGGATACAGTAAACCTGAAGTGAAGCATCGGAATCTATAACTAATGTCACAGGAATCGTTCAAAACATAGACAGTAGGAAGAGTCAGTCTTCTTGTACTAAAGTCGGCATTGTACCTTTTCTATTTAATTCCGATCGCAATTTCAGTGTTTCATCGTCAATAAGAATGTCAGTGGGATACAGTAACCCTGAAGTGAAGCATCGGAATCTGTAACTAGCGTCACAGGAATGGTTCAAAACATAGACAGTAAGAGGAGTCAGTCTTCTTGTGCTTAGGTCGGCATTGTGCCTTTTCTATTTAATTCCGATGCAATTTCTGTGTTTCATCGTCAATAAGAAGGTCAGAGGGATACAGTAAACCTGAAGTGAAGCATCGGAATCTATAACTAGTGTCACAGGAATTGTTCAAAATATAGTCAGTAAGAAGAGTCGGTCTTATTGTACTTGAGACGGCATTGTGTCTTTTGTATTTAATTCCAATGCAATTTCTGTGTTTCATCGTCAATACGACGGTCAGAGGGATACAGTAAACCTGAAGTGAAGCATCGGAATTTATAACTAGTGTCACAGGAATGGTTCAAAACAGTCAGTAAGAAAAGTCAATCTTCTTGTACTTGAGTCGGCATTGTGCCTTTTGTATTTAATTCCGATGCATTTTCTGTGTTTCATTGTCAATATAAAGGTCCAAGGGATACAGTAAACCTGAAGTGAAGCATCGGAATCTATATCTAGTGTCACAGGAATGGTTCAAAACAGTCAGTAAGAAGAGTCAGTCATCTTGTACTTAAGTCGGCATTGTGCGTTTTGTATTTCATTCCGATGCAATTTCTGTACTTCGACGCCAATAAGAAGGTCCAAAGGATACAGTAAACCTGAAGTGAAGCATCGGAATCCAAACTAATGTCACAGGAATCGTTCAAAACAGTCGGTAAGAAGAGTCAGTCTTCTTGCACTTAAGTCGGCATTGTGCCTTTTCTATTTAATTCCGAAGCAATTTCTGTGTTTCATCGTCAATAAGAAGGTCCAAGGGATACAGTAAACCTGAAGTGAAGCATCGGAATCTGTAACTAGCGTCACAGGAATGGGTCAAAACATAGTCAGTAGGAAGCGTCAGTCTTCTTGTACTTATGTCGGCATTGTGCCTTTTGTATTTAATTCCGTTGCAATTTCTGTGTTTCATCGTCAATAAGAAGGTCCAACGGATACAGTAAACATGAAGTGAAGCATCGGAATCTTCAACTAGTGTCACAGGAACGGTTCAAATCACAGACAGTAGGAAGAGTCAGTCTTCTTCTACCTACGTCGGCATTGTGCCTTTTGTATTTAATTCCGATGCAATTTCTGTGTTTCATCGTCAATAAGAAGGTCAGAGGGATACAGTAAACCTGCAGTGAAGCATCGGAATCTATAACTAGTGTCACAGGTATGGTTCAAAACAGTCAGTAAGAAGAGTCAATCTTCTTGTTCTTAAGTCGGCATTGTGCCTTTTGTATTTAATTCCGATGCAATTTCTGTGTTTCATCGTCAATAAGAAGGTCTGAGGGATACAGTAAACCTGAAGTGAGCATCGGAATCTATAACTAGTGTCACAGGAATGGTTCAAACATAGACAGTAGGATGAGTCAGTCTTCTTGTACTTAAGTTGGCATTGTACCTTTTCTATTTAATTCCGATGCAATGTCTGTGTTTCATCGTCAATAAGAAGGTCAGAGGGATACAGAAAACCTGGAGTGAGGCATCGGAATCTATAACTAGTGTCACAGGAATGGTTCCAAAATAAGTCAGTAAGAGGAGTCAATCTTCTTGTACTTAAGTCGGTATTGTGCCTTTTGTATTTAATTCCGATGCAATATCTGTGTTTCATCGTCAATAAGAAGGTCCAAGGGATACAGTAAACCTGAAGTGAAGCATCGGAATCTATAACTAGTGTCATAGGAATGGTTCAAAACATAGACTGTAAGAAGGGTCAGACTTCTTGTACTTAGGTCGGCATTGTGCCTTTTATATTTAATTCCGATGCAGTATCTGTGTATCATCGTCAATAAGAGGGTGCAAGGGATACAGAAAACCTGGAGTGAAGCATCGGAATCTATAACTAGTGTCACAGGAATGGTTCAAAACATAGACAGTAAGAAGAGTCAGTCTTCTTCTACCTACGTCGGCATTGTGCCTTTTGTATTTAATTCCGATGCAATTTCTGTGTTTCATCGTCAATAAGAAGGTCAGAGGGATACAGTAAACCTGCAGTGAAGCATCGGAATCTATAACTAGTGTCACAGGTATGGTTCAAAACAGTCAGTAAGAAGAGTCAATCTTCTTGTTCTTAAGTCGGCATTGTGCCTTTTGTATTTAATTCCGATGCAATATCTGTGTTTCATCGTCAATAAGAAGGTCCAAGGGATACAGTAAACCTGAAGTGAAGCAGCGGAATCTATAACTAACGTCACAGGAATCGTTCAAATCATAGACAGTAGGAAGAGTCAGTCTTCTTGTACTTAAGTCGGCATTGTGCCTTTTGTATTTAATTCCGATGCAATTTCTGTGTTTCATCGCCAATAAGAAGGTCCAAGGGATGCAGTAAACATGAAGTGAAGCATCGGAATCTATAACTAGTGTCACAGGAATTGTTCAAAACATAGACAGTAGGAAGAGTCAGTCTTCTTGTACTTAAGTCGGCATTGTAACTTTTCTATTTAATTCCGATGCAATTTCAGTATTTCATCGTCAACAAGAATGTCAGAGGGATACAGTAACCCTGAAGTGAAGCATCGGAATCTGTAACTAGCGTCACAGGAATGGTTCAAAACATAGACAGAAAGAAGAGTCAGTCTTCTTGTACTTAAGTCGGCATTGTGCCTTTTCCATTTAATTCCGATGCAATTTCTGTGTTTCATCGTCAATAAGAAGGTCCAAGGGATACAGTAAGCCTGAAGTGAAGCATCGGAATCTATAACTAGTGTCACAGGAATGGTTGAAACATAGACAGTAAGAGGAGTCAGTGTTCTTGTACTTAAGTCGGCATTGTGCCTTTTCTATTTAATTCCGATGCAATTTCTGTGTTTCATCGTCAATAAGAAGGTCAGAGGGATACAGTAAACCTGAAGTGAAGCATCGGAATCTATAACTAGTGTCACAGGAATTGTTCAAAACATAGTCAGTAAGAAGAGTCGGTCTTCTTGTACTTAAGTCGGCGTTGTGCCTTTTTTGTATTTAATTCCGATGCAATTTTTGTGTTGCAATGTCAATAAGAAGGTCAGAGGGATACAGTAAACCTGAAGTGAAGCATCGGAATTTAAAACTAGTGTCACAGGAATGGTTCAAAACAGTCAGTAAGAAGAGTCAATCTTCTTGTACTTAAGACGGCATTGTGCCTTTTGTACTTAATTCCGATGCATTTTCTGTGTTTCATCGACAATATAAAGGTCCAAGGGATACAGTAAACCTAAAGTGAAGCATCGGAATCTATAACTAGTGTCACAGGAATGGTTCAAAACAGTCAGTAAGAAGAGTCAGTCATCTTGTACTTAAGTCGGCATTGTGATTTTTCTATTTCATTCCGATGCAATTTCTGTACTTCGTCCCCAATAAGAAGGTCCAAAGGATACAGTAAAGCTGAAGTGAAGCATCGGAATCTATTACTAATGTCACAGGAATCGTTCAAAACATAGACAGTAGGAAGAGTCAGTCTACTTGTACTTAAGTCAGCATTGTGCATTTGTATTTAACTCCGATGCTATTTCTGTGTTTCATCGTCAAATCGAAGGTCAAAGGGATACAGTAAACCTGAAGTGAAGCATCGGAATCTGTAACTAGTGTCACAGGAATGGTTCAAATCATAGACAGTAGGAAGAGTCAGTCTTTTTGTACTTAAATCGGCATTGTGCCTTTTGTATTTAATTCCGATGCAATATCTGTGATTCATCGTCTATAAGAAGGTCCAAGGGATACAGTAAACCTGAAGTGAAGCATCGGAATCTATAACTAGTGTCACAGGAATGGTTCAAAACATAGACAGTAGGATGAGTCAGTCTTCTTGTACTTAAGTCGGCATTGTACCTTTTCTATGTAATTCCGATGCAATTTCAGTGTTTCATCGTCAATAAGAATGTCAGGGGGATACAGTAACCCTGAAGTGTAGCATCGGAATCTATAAGTAGTGTCACAGGAATGGTTCAAAACATAGTCAGTAAGAAGATTCTGTCTTCTTGTACTTAAGTCGGCATTGTGCCTTTTGTATTTAATTCCGATGCAATATCTGTGTTTCATCGTCAATAAGAATGTCCAAGGGATACAGTAAACCTGAAGTGAAGCATCGGAATCTATAACTAATGTCACAGGAATCGTTCAAAACATAGACAGTAGGAAGAGTCAGTCTTCTTGTACTAAAGTCGGCATTGTACCTTTTCTATTTAATTCCGATCGCAATTTCAGTGTTTCATCGTCAATAAGAATGTCAGTGGGATACAGTAACCCTGAAGTGAAGCATCGGAATCTGTAACTAGCGTCACAGGAATGGTTCAAACATAGACAGTAAGAGGAGTCAGTCTTCTTGTGCTTAGGTCGGCATTGTGCCTTTTCTATTTAATTCCGATGCAATTTCTGTGTTTCATCGTCAATAAGAAGGTCAGAGGGATACAGTAAACCTGAAGTGAAGCATCGGAATCTATAACTAGTGTCACAGGAATTGTTCAAAATATAGTCAGTAAGAAGAGTCGGTCTTATTGTACTTGAGACGGCATTGTGTCTTTTGTATTTAATTCCAATGCAATTTCTGTGTTTCATCGTCAATACGACGGTCAGAGGGATACAGTAAAGCTGACGTGAAGCATCGGAATTTATAACTAGTGTCACAGGAATGGTTCAAAACAGTCAGTAAGAAAAGTCAATCTTCTTGTACTTCAGTCGGCATTGTGCCTTTTGTATTTAATTCCGATGCATTTTCTGTGTTTCATTGTCAATATAAAGGTCCAAGGGATACAGTAAACCTGAAGTGAAGCATCGGAATCTATATCTAGTGTCACAGGAATGGTTCACAACAGTCAGTAAGAAGAGTCAGTAATCTTGTACTTAAGTCGGCATTGTGCGTTTTGTATTTCATTCCGATGCAATTTCTGTACTTCGACGCCAATAAGAAGGTCCAAAGGATACAGTAAACCTGAAGTGAAGCATCGGAATCCAAACTAATGTCACAGGAATCGTTCAAAACAGTCGGTAAGAAGAGTCAGTCTTCTTGTACTTAAGTCGGCATTGTGCCTTTTCTATTTAATTCCGAAGCAATTTCTGTGTTTCATCGTCAATAAGAAGGTCCAAGGGATACAGTAAACCTGAAGTGAAGCATCGGAATCTGTAACTAGCGTCACAGGAATGGGTCAAAACATAGTCAGTAGGAAGCGTCAGTCTTCTTGTACTTATGTCGGCATTGTGCCTTTTGTATTTAATTCCGTTGCAATTTCTGTGTTTCATCGTCAATAAGAAGGTCCAACGGATACAGTAAACATGAAGTGAAGCATCGGAATCTTCAACTAGTGTCACAGGAACGGTTCAAATCACAGACAGTAGGAAGAGTCAGTCTTCTTGTATTTAAGTCGGCATTGTACCTTTACTATTTAATTCAGATGCAATTTCAGTGTTTCATCGTCAATAAGAATGTCAGAGGGATACAGTAACCCTGAAGTAAATCATATGAATCTGTAACTAGCGTCACAGGAATGGTTCAAACAAAGACAGAAAGAAGAGTCAGTCTTCTTGTACTTAAGTCGGCAATGTGCCTTTTCTATTTAATTCCAATGCAATTTCTGTATTTCGTCGCCAATAAGAAGGTCCAAAGGAAACAGTAAACCTGAAGTGAAGCATCGGAATCTATAACTAATGTCACAGGAATCGTTCAAAACATAGACAGTAGGAAGAGTCAGTCTTCTTGTACTTAAGTCGACATTGTGCCTTTTGTATTTAAATCCGATGCAATTTCTGTGTTTCATCGTCAATAAGAAGGTCCAAGGGATACAACAAACCTGAAGTGAAGCATCGGAATCTGTAACTAGCGTCACAGGAATGGGTCAAAACATAGTCAGTAGGAAGCGTCAGTCTTCTTGTACTTAAGTCGGCATTGTGCCTTTTCTATTTAATTCCGATGCAATTTCTGTGTTTCATCGTCAATAAGAAGGTCCAAGGGATACAGTAAACCTGATGTGAAGCATCGGAATCTATAACTAGTGGCACAGGAATGGTTCAAAACATAGACAGTAGGATGAGTCAGTCTTCTTGTACTTAAGTCGGCATTGTGCCTTTTCTATTTAATTCCGATGCAATTTCTGTGTTTCATCGTCAATTAGAAGGTGCAAGGGATACAGTAAACCTGAAGTGAAGCATCGGAATCTATAACTAGTGTCACAGGAATGGTTCAAAACATAGACAGTAAGAAGAGTCAGTCTTCTTGTACTTAAGTCGGCATTGTGCCTTTTGTATTTAATTCCGATGCATTATCTGTGTTTCATCGTCAATAAGAAGGTAAAAGGAATACAGTAAACCAGAAGTGAAGCCTCGGAATCTATAACTAGTGTCACAGGAATGGTTCAAAACATAGACAGTAGGAAGATTCAGTCCTCTTGTACTTAAGTCGGCAATGTGCCTTTTCTATTTATTTCCAATGCAATTTCTGTATTTCGTCGCCAATAAGAATGTCCAAAGGAAACAGTAAACCTGAAGTGAAGCATCGGAATCTATAACTAATGTCACAGGAATCGTTCAAAACATAGACAGTAAGAAGAGTCAGTCTTCTTGTACTTAAGTCGGCATTGTGCCTTTTGTATTTAATTCCGATGCAATTTCTGTGTTTCATCGTCAATAAGAAGGTCCAACGGATACAGTAAACATGAAGTGAAGCATCGGAATCTATAACTAGTGTCACAGGAATGGTTCAAATCATAGACAGTAGGAAGAGTCAGTCTTCTTGTACTTAAGTCGGCATTGTACCTTTACTATTTAATTCAGATGCAATTTCAGTGTTTCATCGTCAATAAGAATGTCAGAGGGATACAGTAACCCTGAAGTAAATCATCTGAATCAGTAACTAGCGTCACAGGAATGGTTCAAACAAAGACAGAAAGAAGAGTCAGTTTTCTTGTACTTAAGTCGGCAATGTGCCTTTTCTATTTAATTCCAATGCAATTTCTGTATTTCGTCGCCAATAAGAAGGTCCAAAGGAAACAGTAAGCCTGAAGTGAAGCATCGGAATCTATAACTAATGTCACAGGAATCGTTCAAAACATAGACAGTAGGAAGAGTCAGTCTTCTTGTACTTAAGTCGGCATTGTACCTTTTCTATTTAATTCCGATGCAATTTCAGTGTTTCATCGTCAATAAGAAATTCAGAGGGATACAGTAACCCTGAAGTGAAGCATCGCAATCTGTAACTAGCGTCACAGGAATGGTTCAACCATAGACAGAAAGAAGAGTCAGTCTTCTTGTACTTAAGTCGGCATTAAGCCTTTTCTATTTAATTCCGATGCCATTTCTGTGTTTCATCGTCAATAAGAAGGTCCAAGGGATACAGTAAACCTGAAGTGAAGCATCGGAATCTATAACTAGTGTCACAGGAATGGTTCCAAACATGGTCAGTAAGAAGAGTCAGTCTTCTTGTACTGAAGTCGGCATTGTGCCTTTTCTATTTAATTCCGATGCAATTTCTGTGTTTCAGCGTCAATAAGAAGGTTAGAGGGATACAGTAAACCTGAAGTGAAGCATCGGAATCTATAACTAGTGGCACAGGAATGGTTCAAAACAGTCAGTAAGAAGAGTCAGTCCTCATGTACTTCAGTCGGCAATGTGATTTTTCTATTTAATTCCAATGTAATTTTTGTATTTCGTCGCCAATAAGAAAGTCCAAAGGAAACAGTAAACCTGAAGTGAAGCATCGGAATCTATAACTAATGTCACTGGAATCGTTCAAAACATAGACAGTAGGAAGAGTCAGTCTTCTTGTACTGAAGTCGGCATTGTGCCTTTTCTGTTTAATTCCGATGCAATATCTGTGTTTCATCGTCAATATGAACGTCCAAGGGATACAGTAACCCTGAAGTGAAGCATCGGAATCTGTAACTAGCGTCACAGGAATGGTTCAAAACATAGACAGAAAGAAGAGTCAGTCTTCTTGTACTTCAGTCGGCATTGTTCCTTTTCTATCTAATTCCGATGCAATTTCTGTGTTTCATCGTCAATAAGAAGGTCCAAGGGATACAGTAAACCTGAAGTGAAGCATCGGAATCTATAACTAGTGTCACAGGAATGGTTCAAATCATAGACAGTAAGAAGAGTCAGTCTTCTTGTACTTAATTCGGCATTGTGCCTTTTCTATTTAATTCCGATGCAATTTCTGTGTTTCATCGTCAATAAGAAGGTCCAAGGGATACAGTAAACCTGAAGTGAATCATCGTAATCTATAACTAGTGTCACAGGAATGGTTCAAAACATAGACAGTAAGAAGGGGCAGTCTTCTTGTACTTAAGTCGGCATTGTGCCTTTTGTACTTAATACCGATGCAATATCTGTGTTTCATCGTCAATAAGAAGGTCAGAGGGATACAGTAAATCTGAAGTGAAGCATCGGAATCTATAACAAGTGTCACAGGAATGGTTCAAAGCAGTCAGTAAGAAGAGTCAGTCTTCTTGTACTTAAGTCGGCATTGTGCCTTTTGTAATTAATTCCGAAGCTATTTCTGCTTTTCGTCGCCAATTAGAAGGTCCAAAGGATACAGTAAACCTGAAGTGAAGCATCGGAATCAATGACTAATGTCACAGGAATCGTTCAAAGCATAGACAGTAGGAAGAGTCAGTCTTCTTGTTCTTAAGTCGGCATTGTGCCTTTTGTATTTAATTCCGATGCAATTTCTGTGTGTCATCGTTAAAAGAAGGTCAGAGGGATACCGTAAACCTGAAGAGAAGCATCGGAATCCGTAACTAGCGTCACAGGAATGGGTCAAAACATAGTCAGTAGGAAGCGTCAGTCTTCTTGTACTTAAGTCGGCATTGTGCCTTTTCAATTTAATACCGATGCAATTTCAGTATTTCATCGTCAATAAGAAGGTCCAAAGGAAACAGTAAACCTGAAGTGAAGCATCGGAATCTATAACTAATGTCACAGGAATCGTTCAAAACATAGACAGTAAGAAGAGTCAGTCTTCTTGTACTTAAGTCGACATTGTGCCTTTTGTAGTTAAATCCGATGCAATTTCTGTGTTTCATCGTCAATAAGAAGGTCCAACGGATACAGTAAACATGAAGTGAAGCATCGGAATCTTCAACTAGTGTCACAGGAACGGTTCAAATCACAGACAGTAGGAAGAGTCAGTCTTCTTGTACTTAAGTCGGCATTGTACCTTTACTATTTAATTCAGATGCAATTTCAGTGTTTCATCGTCAATAAGAATGTCAGAGGGATACAGTAACCCTGAAGTAAATCATATGAATCTGTAACTAGCGTCACAGGAATGGTTCAAACAAAGACAGAAAGAAGAGTCAGTCTTCTTGTACTTAAGTCGGCAATGTGCCTTTTCTATTTAATTCCAATGCAATTTCTGTATTTCGTTGCCAATAAGAAGGTCCAAAGGAAACAGTAAACCTGAAGTGAAGCATCGGAATCTATAACTAATGTCACAGGAATCGTTCAAAACATAGACAGTAGGAAGAGTCAGTCTTCTTGTACTTAAGTCGACATTGTGCCTTTTGTAGTTAAATCCGATGCAATTTCTGTGTTTCATCGTCAATAAGAAGGTCCAAGGGATACAGTAAACCTGAAGTGAAGCATCGGAATCTGTAACTAGCGTCACAGGAATGGGTCAAAACATAGTCAGTAGGAAGCGTCAGTCTTCTTGTACTTAAGTCGGCATTGTGCCTTTTCTATTTAATTCCGATGCAATTTCTGTGTTTCATCGTCAATAAGAAGGTCCAAGGGATACAGTAAACCTGATGTGAAGCATCGGAATCTATAACTAGTGGCACAGGAATGGTTCAAAACATAGACAGTAGGATGAGTCAGTCTTCTTGTACTTAAGTCGGCATTGTGCCTTTTCTATTTAATTCCGATGCAATTTCTGTGTTTCATCGTCAATTAGAAGGTGCAAGGGATACAGTAAACCTGAAGTGAAGCATCGGAATCTATAACTAGTGTCACAGGAATGGTTCAAAACATAGACAGTAAGAAGAGTCAGTCTTCTTGTACTTAAGTCGGCATTGTGCCTTTTGTATTTAATTCCGATGCATTATCTGTGTTTCATCGTCAATAAGAAGGTAAAAGGAATACAGTAAACCAGAAGTGAAGCCTCGGAATCTATAACTAGTGTCACAGGAATGGTTCAAAACATAGACAGTAGGAAGATTCAGTCCTCTTGTACTTAAGTCGGCAATGTGCCTTTTCTATTTATTTCCAATGCAATTTCTGTATTTCGTCGCCAATAAGAATGTACAAAGGAAACAGTAAACCTGAAGTGAAGCATCGGAATCTATAACTAATGTCACAGGAATCGTTCAAAACATAGACAGTAAGAAGAGTCAGTCTTCTTGTACATGAGTCGGCATTGTGCCTTTTGTATTTAATTCCGATGCAATTTCTGTGTTTCATCGTCAATAAGAAGGTCCAACGGATACAGTAAACATGAAGTGAAGCATCGGAATCTATAACTAGTGTCACAGGAATGGTTCAAATCATAGACAGTAGGAAGAGTCAGTCTTCTTGTACTTAAGTCGGCATTGTACCTTTACTATTTAATTCAGATACAATTTCAGTGTTTCATCGTCAATAAGAATGTCAGAGGGATACAGTAACCCTGAAGTAAATCATCTGAATCTGTAACTAGCGTCACAGGAATGGTTCAAACAAAGACAGAAAGAAGAGTCAGTTTTCTTGTACTTAAGTCGGCAATGTGCCTTTTCTATTTAATTCCAATGCAATTACTGTATTTCGTCGCCAATAAGAAGGTCCAAAGGAAACAGTAAACCTGAAGTGAAGCATCGGAATCTATAACTAATGTCACAGGAATCTTTCAAAACATAGACAGTAGGAAGAGTCAGTCTTCTTGTACTTAAGTCGGCATTGTACCTTTTCTATTTAATTCCGATGCAATTTCAGTGTTTCATCGTCAATAAGAAATTCAGAGGGATACAGTAACCCTGAAGTGAAGCATCGCAATCTGTAACTAGCGTCACAGGAATGGTTCAACCATAGACAGAAAGAAGAGTCAGTCTTCTTGTACTTAAGTCGGCATTGTGCCTTTTCTATTTAATTCCGATGCCATTTCTGTGTTTCATCGTCAATAAGAAGGTCCAAGGGATACAGTAAACCTGAAGTGAAGCATCGGAATCTATAACTAGTGTCACAGGAATGGTTCAAAACATAGACAGTAAGAAGGGGCAGTCTTCTTGTACTTAAGTCGGCATTGTGCCTTTTGTACTTAATACCGATGCAATATCTGTGTTTCATCGTCAATAAGAAGGTCAGAGGGATACAGTAAATCTGAAGTGAAGCATCGGAATCTATAACAAGTGTCACAGGAATGGTTCAAAGCAGACAGTAAGAAGAGTCAGTCTTCTTGTACTTAAGTCGGCATTGTGCCTTTTGTAATTAATTCCGAAGCTATTTCTGCATTTCGTCGCCAATTAGAAGGTCCAAAGGATACAGTAAACCTGAAGTGAAGCATCGGAATCAATGATTAATGTCACAGGAATCGTTCAAAGCATAGACAGTAGGAAGAGTCAGTCTTCTTGTTCTTAAGTCGGCATTGTGCCTTTTGTATTTAATTCCGATGCAATTTCTGTGTGTCATCGTTAAAAGAAGGTCAGAGGGATACCGTAAACCTGAAGTGAAGCTTCGGAATCTGTAACTAGTGTCACAGGAATGGTTCAAAACATAGTCAGTAGGAAGCGTCAGTCTTCTTGTACTTAAGTCGGCATTGTGCCTTTTCTATTTAATACCGATGCAATTTCAGTATTTCATCGTCAATAAGAAGGTCCAAGGGATACAGTAAACCTGATGTGAAGCATCGGAATCTATAACTAGTGGCACAGGAATGGTTCAAAACATAGACAGTAGGATGAGTCAGTCTTCTTGTACTTAAGTCGGCATTGTGCCTTTTCTATTTAATTCCGATGCAATTTCTGTGTTTCATCGTCAACAAGAAGGTGCAAGGGATACAGTAAACCTGAAGTGAAGCATCGGAATCTATAACTAGTGTCACAGGAATGGTTCAAAACATAGACAGTAAGAAGAGTCAATCTTCTTGTACTTAAGTCGGCATTGTGCCTTTTGTATTTAATTCCGATGCATTATCAGTGTTTCATCGTCAATAAGAAGGTAAAAGGAATACAGTAAACCAGAAGTGAAGCCTCGGAATCTATAACTAGTGTCACAGGAATGGTTCAAAACATAGACAGTAGGAAGATTTAGTCCTCTTGTACTTAAGTCGGCAATGTGCCTTTTCTATTTAATTGCAATGCAATTTCTGTATTTCGTCGCCAATAAGAATGTCCAAAGGAAACAGTAAACCTCAAGTGAAGCATCGGAATCTATAACTAATGTCACAGGAATCGTTCAAAACATAGACAGTAAGAAGAGTCAGTCTTCTTGTACTTAAGTCGGCATTGTGCCTTTTGTATTTAATTCCGATGCAATTTCTGTGTTTCATCGTCAATAAGAAGGTCCAACGGATACAGTAAACGTGAAGTGAAGCATCGGAATCTATAACTAGTGTCACAGGAATGGTTCAAATCATAGACAGTAGGAAGAGTCAGTCTTCTTGTACTTAAGTCGGCATTGTACCTTTACTATTTAATTCAGATGCAATTTCAGTGTTTCATCGTCAATAAGAATGTCAGAGGGATACAGTAACCCTGACGTAAATCATATGAATCTGTAACTAGCGTCACAGGAATGGTTCAAACAAAGACAGAAAGAAGAGTCAGTCTTCTTGTACTTAAGTCGGCAATGTGCCTTTTCTATTTAATTCCAATGCAATTTCTGTATTTCGTCGCCAATAAGAAGGTCCAAAGGAAACAGTAAACCTGAAGTGAAGCATCGGAATCTATAACTAATGTCACAGGAATCGTTCAAAACATAGACAGTAGGAAGAGTCAGTCTTCTTGTACTTAAGTCGACATTGTGCCTTTTGTATTTAAATCCGATGCAATTTCTGTGTTTCATCGTCAATAAGAAGGTCCAAGGGATACAGTAAACCTGAAGTGAAGCATCGGAATCTGTAACTAGCGTCACAGGAATAGGTCAAAACATAGTCAGTAGGAAGCGTCAGTCTTCTTGTACTTAAGTCGGCATTGTGCCTTTTCTATTTAAATCCGATGCAATTTCTGTGTTTCATCGTCAATAAGAAGGTCCAAGGGATACAGTAAGCCTGATGTGGAGCATCGGAATCTATAACTAGTGGCACAGGAATGGTTCAAAACATAGACAGTAAGAAGAGTCAGTCTTCTTGTACTTAAGTCGGCATTGTGCCTTTTGTATTTAATTCCGATGCATTATCTGTGTTTCATCGTCAATAAGAAGGTAAAAGGAATACAGTAAACCAGAAGTGAAGCCTCGGAATCTATAATTCGTGTCACAGGAATGGTTCAAATCATAGACAGTAGGAAGAGTCAGTCTTCTTGTACTTAAGTCGGCATTGTACCTTTTCTATTTAATTCAGATGCAATTTTCAGTGTTTCATCGTCAATAAGAATGTCAGAGGGATACAGTAACCCTGAAGTAAATCATCTGAATCTGTAACTAGCGTCACAGGTATGGTTCAAACAAAGACAGAAAGAAGAGTCAGTCTTCTTGTACTTAAGTCGGCAATGTGCCTTTTCTATTTCATTCCAATGCAATTTCTGTATTTCGTCGCCAATAAGAAGGTCCAAAGGAAACAGTAAACCTGAAGTGAAGCATCGGAATCTATAACTAATGTCACAGGAATCGTTCAAAACATAGACAGTAGGAAGAGTCAGTCTTCTTGTACTTAAGTCGACATTGTGCCTTTTGTATTTAAATCCGATGCAATTTCTGTGTTTCATCGTCAATAAGAAGGTCCAAGGGATACAGTAAACATGAAGTGAAGCATCGGAATCTATAACTAGTGTCACAGCAATGGTTCAAAACATAGACAGTAGGAAGAGTCAGTCTTCTTGTACTTAAGTCGGCATTGTACCTTTTCTATTTAATTCCGATGCAATTTCAGTGTTTAATCGTCAATAAGAAATTCAGAGGGATACAGTAACCCCGAAGTGAAGCATCGCAATCTGTAACTAGCGTCACAGGAATGGTTCAACCATAGTCAGAAAGAAGAGTCAGTCTTCTTGTACTTAAGTCGGCATTGTGCCTTTTCTATTTAATTCCGATGCCATTTCTGTGTTTCATCGTCAATAAGAATGTCCAAGGGATACAGTAAACCTGAAGTGAAGCATCGGAATCTATAACTAGTGTCACAGGAATGGTTCCAAACATAGTCAGTAAGAAGAGTCAGTCTTCTTGTACTGAAGTCGGCATTGTGCCTTTTCTATTTAATTCCGATGCAATTTCTGTGTTTCATCGTCAATAAGAAGGTTAGAGGGATACAGTAAACCTGAAGTGAGGCATCGGAATCTATAACTAGTGTCACAGGAATGGTTCAAATCATAGACAGTAAGAAGAGTCAGTCTTCTTGTACTTAATTCGGCATTGTGCCTTTTCTATTTAATTCCGATGCAATTTCTGTGTTTCATCGTCAATAAGAAGGTCCAAGGGATACAGTAAACCTCAAGTGAATCATCGTAATCTATAACTAGTGTCACAGGAATGGTTCAAAACATAGACAGTAAGAAGGGTCAGTCTTCTTGTACTTAAGTCGGCATTGTGCCTTTTGTACTTAATACCGATGCAATATCTGTGTTTCATCGTCAATAAGAAGGTCAGAGGGATACAGTAAATCTGAAGTGAAGCATCGGAATCTATAACAAGTGTCACAGAATTGGTTCAAAACAGTCAGTAAGAAGAGTCAGTCTTCTTGTACTTAAGTCGGCATTGTGCCTTTTGTAATTAATTCCGAAGCTATTTCTGCATTTCGTCGCCAATTAGAAGGTCCAAAGGATACAGTAAACCTGAAGTGAAGCATCGGAATCAATGACTAATGTCACAGGAATCGTTCAAAGCATAGACAGTAGGAAGAGTCAGTCTTCTTGTTCTTAAGTCGGCATTGTGCCTTTTCTATTTAATTCCGATGCAATTTCTGTGTTTCATCGTCAATAAGAAGGTGCAAGGGATACAGTAAACCTGAAGTGAAGCATCGGAATCTATAACTAGTGTCACAGGAATGGTTCAAAACATAGACAGTAAGAAGAGTCAATCTTCTTGTACTTAAGTCGGCATTGTGCCTTTTGTATTTAATTCCGATGCATTATCTGTGTTTCATCGTCAATAAGAAGGTAAAAGGAATACAGTAAACCAGAAGTGAAGCCTCGGAATCTATAACTAGTGTCACAGGAATGGTTCAAAACATAGACAGTAGGAAGATTTAGTCCTCTTGTACTTAAGTTGGCAATGTGCCTTTTCTATTTAATTCCAATGCAATTTCTGTATTTCGTCGCCAATAAGAATGTACAAAGGAAACAGTAAACCTCAAGTGAAGCATCGGAATCTATAACTAATGTCACAGGAATCGTTCAAAACATAGACAGTAAGAAGAGTCAGTCTTCTTGTACTTAAGTCGGCATTGTGCCTTTTGTATTTAATTCCGATGCAATTTCTGTGTTTCATCGTCAATAAGAAGGTCCAACGGATACAGTAAACATGAAGTGAAGCATCGGAATCTATAACTAGTGTCACAGGAATGGTTCAAATCATAGACAGTAGGAAGAGTCAGTCTTCTTGTACTTAAGTCGGCATTGTACCTTTACTATTTAATTCAGATGCAATTTCAGTGTTTCATCGTCAATAAGAATGTCAGAGGGATACAGTAACCCTGACGTAAATCATATGAATCTGTAACTAGCGTCACAGGAATGGTTCAAACAAAGACAGAAAGAAGAGTCAGTCTTCTTGTACTTAAGTCGGCAATGTGCCTTTTCTATTTAATTCCAATGCAATTTCTGTATTTCGTCGCCAATAAGAAGGTCCAAAGGAAACAGTAAACCTGAAGTGAAGCATCGGAATCTATAACTAATGTCACAGGAATCGTTCAAAACATAGACAGTAGGAAGAGTCAGTCTTCTTGTACTTAAGTCGACATTGTGCCTTTTGGATTTAAATCCGATGCAATTTCTGTGTTTCATCGTCAATAAGAAGGGCCAAGGGATACAGTAAACCTGAAGT
Organism: Schistocerca americana; assembly: GCF_021461395.2. Lineage (NCBI taxonomy): Eukaryota > Metazoa > Arthropoda > Insecta > Orthoptera > Acrididae > Schistocerca > Schistocerca americana. Next base: position 22,303,853 of record NC_060128.1, read on the forward strand.
GAAGCATCGGAATCTGTAACTAGCGTCACAGGAATGGGTCAAAACATAGTCAGTAGGAAGCGTCAGTCTTCTTGTACTTAAGTCGGCATTGTGCCTTTTCTATTTAAATCCGATGCAATTTCTGTGTTTCATCGTCAATAAGAAGGTCCAAAAGATACAGTAAGCCTGATGTGGAGCATCGGAATCTATAACTAGTGGCACAGGAATGGTTCAAAACATAGACAGTAAGAAGAGTCAGTCTTCTTGTACTTAAGTCGGCATTGTGCCTTTTGAATTTAATTCCGATGCATTATCTGTGTTTCATCGTCAATATGAAGGTAAAAGGAATACAGTAAACCAGAAGTGAAGCCTCGGAATCTATAATTCGTGTCACAGGAATGGTTCAAATCATAGACAGTAGGAAGAGTCAGTCTTCTTGTACTTAAGTCGGCATTGTACCTTTACTATTTAATTCAGATGCAATTTCAGTGTTTCATCGTCAATAAGAATGTCAGAGGGATACAGTAACCCTGAAGTAAATCATCTGAATCTGTAACTAGCGTCACAGGAATGGTTCAAACAAAGACAGAAAGAAGAGTCAGTCTTCTTGTACTTAAGTCGGCAATGTGCCTTTTCTATTTAATTCCAATGCAATTTCTGTATTTCGTCGCCAATAAGAAGGTCCAAAGGAAACAGTAAACCTGAAGTGAAGCATCGGAATCTATAACTAATGTCACAGGAATCGTTCAAAACATAGACAGTAGGAAGAGTCAGTCTTCTTGTACTTAAGTCGACATTGTGCCTTTTGTATTTAAATCCGATGCAATTTCTGTGTTTCATCGTCAATAAGAAGGTCCAAGGGATACAGTAAACATTAAGTGAAGCATCGGAATCTATAACTAGTGTCACAGCAATGGTTCAAAACATCGACAGTAGGAAGAGTCAGTCTTCTTGTACTTAAGTCGGCATTGTACCTTTTCTATTTAATTCCGATGCAATTTCAGTGTTTAATCGTCAATAAGAAATTCAAAGGGATACAGTAACCCCGAAGTGAAGCATCGCAATCTGTAACTAGCGTCACAGGAATGGTTCAACCATAGACAGAAAGAAGAGTCAGTCTTCTTGTACTTAAGTCGGCATTGTGCCTTTTCTATTTAATTCCGATGCCATTTCTGTGTTTCATCGTCAATAAGAAGGTCCAAGGGATACAGTAAACCTGAAGTGAAGCATCGGAATCTATAACTAGTGTCACAGGAATGGTTCCAAACATAGTCAGTAAGAAGAGTCAGTCTTCTTGTACTGAAGTCGGCATTGTGCCTTTTCTATTTAATTCCGATGCAATTTCTGTGTTTCATCGTCAATAAGAAGGTTAGAGGGATACAGTAAACCTGAAGTGAAGCATCGGAATCTATAACTAGTGGCACAGGAACGGTTCAAAACAGTCAGTAAGAAGAGTCAGTCCTCTTGTACTTAAGTCGGCAATGTGATTTTTCTATTTAATTCCAATGTAATTTTTGTATTTCGTCGCCAATAAGAAAGTCCAAAGGAAACAGTAAACCTGAAGTGAAGCATCGGAATCTATAACTAATGTCACTGGAATCGTTCAAAACATAGACAGTAGGAAGAGTCAGTCTTCTTGTACTGAAGTCGGCATTGTGCCTTTTCTGTTTAATTCCGATGCAATATCTGTGTTTCATCGTCAATATGAACGTCCAAGGGATACAGTAACCCTGAAGTGAAGCATCGGAATCAGTAACTAGCGTCACAGGAATGGTTCAAAACATAGACAGAAAGAAGAGTCAGTCTTCTTGTACTTCAGTCGGCATTGTTCCTTTTCTATTTAATTCCGATGCAATTTCTGTGTTTCATCGTCAATAAGAAGGTCCAAGGGATACAGTAAACCTGAAGTGAGGCATCGGAATCTATAACTAGTGTCACAGGAATGGTTCAAATCATAGACAGTAAGAAGAGTCAGTCTTCTTGTACTTAATTCGGCACTGTGCCTTTTCTATTTAATTCCGATGCAATTTCTGTGTTTCATCGTCAATAAGAAGGTCCAAGGGATACAGTAAACCTGAAGTGAATCATCGTAATCTATAACTAGTGTCACAGGAATGGTTCAAAACATAGACAGTAAGAAGGGTCAGTCTTCTTGTACTTAAGTCGGCATTGTGCCTTTTGTACTTAATACCGATGCAATATCTGTGTTTCATCGTCAATAAGAAGGTCAGAGGGATACAGTAAATCTGAAGTGAAGCATCGGAATCTATAACAAGTGTCACAGGAATGGTTCAAAACAGTCAGTAAGAAGGGTCAGTCTTCTTGTACTTAAGTCGGCATTGTGCCTTTTGTAATTAATTCCGAAGCTATTTCTGCATTTCGTCGCCAATTAGAAGGTCCAAAGGATACAGTAAACCTGAAGTGAAGCATCGGAATCAATGACTAATGTCACAGGAATCGTTCAAAGCATAGACAGTAGGAAGAGTCAGTCTTCTTGTTCTTAAGTCGGCATTGTGCCTTTTGTATTTAATTCCGATGCAATTTCTGTGTGTCATCGTTAAAAGATGGTCAGAGGGTTACCGTAAACCTGAAGTGAAGCTTCGGAATCTGTAACTAGTGTCACAGGAATGGTTCAAAACATAGTCAGTAAGAAGGGTCAGTCTTCTTGTTCTTAAGTCGGCATTGTGCCTTTTCTATTTAATTCCGATGCTATTTCTGTGTTTCATCGTGAATAAGAATGTCAGAGGGATACAGTAACCCTGAAGGGAAGCATCGGAATCTGTAACTAGCGTCACAGGAATGGTTCAAAACATAGACAGAAAGAAGAGTCAGTCTTCTTTTACTTAAGTCGGCATTGTGCCTTTTGTATTTAATTCCGTTGCAATTTCTGTGTTTCATCGTCAATAAGAGGGTCCAAGGGATACAGTAAACCTGAAGTGAAGCATCGGAATCTATAACTAGTGTCACAGGAAAGGTTCCAAAAATAGTCAGTAAGAAGAGTCAGTCTTCTTGTACTGAAGTCGGCATTGTGCCTTTTCTATTTAATTCCGATGCAATTTCTGTGTTTCATCGTCAATAAGAAGGTTAGAGGGATACAGTAAACCTGAAGTGAAGCATCGGAATCTATAACTAGTGGCACAGGAATGGTTCCAAACAGTCAGTAAGAAGAGTCAGTCCTCTTGTACTTAAGTCGGCATTGTGCCTTTTGTATTTAATTCCGATGCAATATCTGTGTTTCATCGTCAATAAGAATGTCCAAGGGATACAGTAAACCTGAAGTGAAGCATCGGAATCTATAACTAATGTCACAGGAATGGTTCAAAACATAGACAGTAGGAAGAGTCAGTCTTCTTGTACTGAAGTCGGCATTGTGCCTTTTCTGTTTAATTCCGATGCAATATCTGTGTTTCATCGTCAATAAGAGGGTCCAAGGGATACAGTAAACCTGAAGTGAAGCATCGGAATCTATAATTAGTGTCACAGGAATGGTTCAAAACATAGACAGTAAGAAGAGACAGTCTTCTTGTAATTAAGTCGGCATTGTGCCTTTTCTATTTAATTCCGATGCAATTTCTGCGTTTCAACGTCAATACGAAGGTCCAAGGGATACAGTAATCCTGATGTGAATAATCGTAATCTATAAGTAATGTCACAGGAATGGTTCAAAACATAGACAGTAGGAAGAGTCAGTCTCCTTGTACTTAAGTCGGCATTGTACCTTTTCTATTTAATTCCGATGCAATTTCAGTGTTTCATCGTCAATAAGAATGTTAGAGGGATACAGTAACCATGAAGTGAAGCATCGGAATCTGTAACTAGCGTCACAGGAATGGTTCAAAACATAGACAGAAAGATGAGTCAGTCTTCTTGTACTTCAGTCGGCATTGTTCCTTTTCAATTTAATTCCGATGCAATTTCTGTGTTTCATCGTCAATAAGAAGGTCCAAGGGATACAGTAAACCTGAAGTGAAGCATCGGAATCTGTAACTAGAACCACATTAATGGTTCAAAACATAGACAGTAAGATGAGTCAGTCTTCTTGTACTTAAGTCGGCATTGTGCCTTTTGTATTTAATTCCGATGCAATTTCGTGTTTCATCGTCAATAAGAACGACCAAGGGATACAGTAAACCTGAAGTGAAGCATCGGAATCTATAACTAGTGTCACAGGAATGGTTCAAATCATAGCCAGTAGGAAGAGTCAGTCTTCTTGTACTTAAGTCGGCATTGTGCCTTTTCTATTCTTTTCCGATGCTATTTCAGTGTTTCATCGTCAATAAGAACGTCAGAGGGATACAGTAACCCTGAAGTGAAGAATCGGAATCTGTAACTAGCGTCACAGGAATGGTTCAAAACATAGACAAAAAGAAGAGTCAGTCTTCTTGTACTTAAGTCGGCATTGTGCCTTTTGTATTTAATTCCGTTGCAATTTCTGTGTTTCATCGTCAATAAGAGGGTACAAAGGATACAGTAAACCTGAAGTGAAGCATCGGAATCTATAACTAGTGTCACAGGAATGGTCCAAAACATAGACAGTAAGAAGAGTCAGTCTTCTTGTACTTAAGCCGGCATTGTGCCTTTTCTATTGAATTCCGATGAAATATCTGTGTTTCATCGTCAATAAGAAGTCAGAGGGATACAGTAAACATGAAGTGAAGCATCGGAATCCATAACTAGTGTCACAGGAATGGTTCAAAACATAGTCAGCTAGAAGAGTCAGTCTTCTTGTACTTCAGTCGGCATTGTGCCTTTTCTATGTAATTCCGATGCAATATCTGTGTTTCATCGTCAATAAGAAGGTCAGAGGGATACAGTAAACCTGAAGTGAGGCATCGGAATCTATAACTAGTGTCACCGGTATGGCTCCAAACATAGTCAGTAAGAAGAGTCAGTCTTCTTGTACTTAAGTCGGCATTGTGCCTTTTGTATTTAATTCCGATGTAATTTCTGTGTTTCATCGTCTATAAGAAGGTCAGAGGGATACAGTAAACCTGAAGTGAAGCATCGGAATCTATAACTACTGTCACAGGAATGATTCAAAACATAGACAGTAGGAAAAGTCAGTCTTCTTGTACTTAAGTCGGTATTGTGCCTTTTCTATTTAATTCCGAAGCTATTTCTGCATTTCGTCGCCAATTAGAAGGTCCAAAGGATACAGTAAACCTGAAGTGAAGCATCGGAATCAATGACTAATGTCACAGGAATCGTTCAAAGCATAGACAGTAGGAAGAGTCAGTCTTCTTGTTCTTAAGTCGGCATTGTGCCTTTTGTATTTAATTCCGATGCAATTTCTGTGTTTCATCGTTAAAAGAACGTCAGAGGGATACCGTAAACCTGAAGTGAAGCATCGGAATCTGTAACTAGCGTCACAGGAATGGTTCAAAACATAGTCAGTACGAAGATTCAGTCTTCTCGTACTAAAGTCGGCATTGTGCCTTTTGAATTTAATTCCGATGCAATTTCTGTATTTCATCGTCGATAAGAAGGTCAGAGGGATACAGTAAACCTGAAGTGAAGCATCGGAATCTATAACAAGAATCACAGGTATGGTTCAAAACAGTCAGTAAGAAGAGTCAGTCTTCTTGTACTTAAGTCGGCATTGTGCCTTTTGTATTTAATTCGGATGCAATTTCTGTGTTTCATCGTCAATAAGAAGATCCAAGGGATACAGTAAACCTGAAATGAAGCATCGGAATCTATAACTAGTGTCACAGGAATGGTTCAAAACATAGATAGTTGGAAGAGTCAGTCCTCTTGTACTTAAGTCGGCATTGTGCCTTTTGTATTTAATTAAGGTGCAATATCTGTGTTTCATCGTCAACTCGAAGGTCCAAGGGATACAGTGAACCTGAAGTGAAGCATCGGAATCTGTAACTAGCGTCACATTAATGGTTCAAAACATAGTCAGTAAGAAGAGTCAGTCTTCTTGTACTTAAGTCGGCATTGTGCCTTTTCTATTTAATTCCGATGCAATTTCGTGTTTCATCGTCAATAAGAACGTCCAAGGGATACAGTAAACCTGAAGTGAAGCATCGGAATCTATAACTAGTGTCACAGGAATAGTTCAAATCATAGACAGTAGGAAGAGTAAGTCTTCTTGTACTTAAGTCGGCATTGTGCCTTTTCTATTCAATTTAGATGCTATTTCAGTGTTTCATCGTCAATAAGACTGTCAGAGGGATACAGTAACCCTGAAGTGAAGAATCAGCGTCACAGGAATGGTTCAAAACATAGACAGAAAGAAGAGTCAGTCTTCTTGTACTTAAGTCGGCGTTGTGCCTTTTGTATTTAATTCCGATGCAATTTCTGTGTTTCATCGTCAATAAGAAGGTCAGAGGGATACAGTAAACCTGAAGTGAAGCATCGGAATCTATAACTAGTGTCACAGGAATGGTTCAAAACATAGACAGTAGGAAGAGTCAGTCTTCTTGTACTTAAGTCGGCATTGTGCCTTTTCTATTTAATTCCGATGGAATTTCTGTGTTTCATCGGCAATAAGAAGGTCCAAAGGATACAGTAAACCTGAAGTGAAGTTTCGGAATCTATAACTAATGTCACAGGACTCGTTCAAAACATAGACAATAGGAAGAGTCAGTCTTCTTGTACTTAAGTCGGCATTGTGCTTTTTGTATTTAATTCCGATGCAATTTCTGTGTTTCATCGTCTCAAAGAAGGTCAGAGGGATACAGTAAACCTGAAGTGAAGCATCGGAATCTATAACTAGTGTCACAGAAATGGTTCAAAGCATAGACAGTAGGAAGGGACAGCCTTCTTGTACTTAAGTCGGCATTGTGCCTCTTCTATTTATTTCCGATGCACTATCTGTGTTCCATCGTCAATAAGAAAATCCAAGGGATACAGTAAGCCTGAAATGAAGCATCGGAATCTATAACTAGTGTCACAGGAATGGTTCAAAACATAGACAGTAGGAAGAGTCAGTCCTCTTGTACTTAAGTCGGCATTGTGCCTTTTGTATTTAATTAAGATGCAATATCTGTATATCATCGTCAACAAGAAGGTCCAAGGGATACAGTAAACCTGAATTGAAGCATCGGAATCTGTAACTAGCGCCACATTAATGGTTAAAAACATAGTCAGTAAGAAGAGTCAGTCTTCTTGTACTTAAGTCGGCATTGTGCTTTTTCTATTTAATTCCGATGCAATTTCGTGTTTCATCGTCAATAAGAACGTCCAAGGGATACAGTAAACCTGTAGTGAAGCATCGGAATCTATAACTAGTGTCAGAGGAATGGTTCAAATCATTGACAGTAGGAAGAGTCAGTCTTCTTGTACTTAAGTCGGCATTGTGCCTTTTCTATTCAATTGCGATGCTATTTCAGTGTTTCATCGTCAATAAGAATGTCAGAGTGATACAGTAACCCTGAAGTGATGCATCGGAATCTGTAACTAGCGTCACAGGAATCGTTCATAACATAGACAGTACGAAGAGTCAGTCTTCTTGTACTTAAGTCAGCATTGTGCCTTTTGTATTTAACTCCGATGCAATTTCTGTGTTTCATCGTAAATAAGAAGGTCCAAGGGATACAGTAAACCTGAAGTGTAGCATCGGAATCTGTAACTAGCGTCATAGGAATGGGTCAAAACATAGTCAGTAAGAAGAGTCAGTCTTCTTGTACTTAAGTCGGCATTGTGCCTTTTCTATTTAATTCCGATGCAATTTCTGTGTTTCATCGTCAATAAGAAGGTCCAAGGGATACAGTAAACCTGAAGTGAAGCATCGGAATCTATAACTAGTGTCACAGGAATGGTTCAAAACATAGACAGTAGGATGAGTCGGTCTTCTTGAACTTAAGTCGGCATTGTGCCTTTACAACTTAATTCCGATGCAATATCTGTGTTTCATTGTCAATAAGGAGGTAAGAGGGATGCAGTAAACCTGAAGTGAGGCATCGGAATCTATAACTAGTGTCACAGGAATGGTTCCAAACATAGTCAGTAAGAAGAGTCAGTCTTCTTGTTCTTAAGTCAGCATTGTGCCTTTTCTATTTAATTCCGATGCATTTTCTGTGTTTCATCGTCAATAAGAAGGTCCAAGGGATACAGTAAACCTGAAGTGAATCATCGTAATCTATAACTAGTGTCACAGGAATGGTTCAGAACATAGTCAGTACGAAGAGTAAGTCTTCTTGTACTTAAGTCGGCATTGTGCCTTTTGTAATTAATTCTGATGCTATTTCTATGTTTCACGTTCAATAAGAAGGTCAGAGGGATACAGTAAACCTGAAGTGAAGCATCGGCATCTATAACTAGTGTCACAGGAATGGTTCAAAACATAGACAGTAAGAAGGGTCAGTCTTCTTGTACTTAAGTCGGCATTGTGCCTTTTGTATTTAATTCCGATGCAATATCTGTGTTTCATCGTCAATAAGAAGGTGCAAGGGATACAGTAAACCTGAAGTGAAGCATCGGAATCTATAACTTGTGTCACAGGAATGGTTCAAAACATAGACAGTTATAAGAGTCAGTCTTCTTGTACTTAAGTCGGCATTGTGCCTTTTGTATTTAATTCCGATGCATTATCTGTGATTCTTCGTCAATAAGAAGGTCCAAGGGATACAGTATACCAGAAGTGAAGCCTCGGAATCTATAACTAGTGTCACAGGAATGGTTCAAAACATAGACAGTAGGAAGATTCAGTCCTCTTGTACTTAAGTCGGCAATGTGCCTTTTCTATTTAATTCCAATGCAATTTCTGTATTTCGTCGCCAATAAGAATGTCCAAAGGAAACAGTAAACCCGAAGTGAAGCATCGGAATCTACAACTAATGTCACAGGAATCGTTCAAAACATAGACAGTAAGAAGAGTGAGTCTTCTTGTACTTAAGTCGGCATTGTGCCTTTTGTATTTAATTCCGATGCAATTTCTGTGTTTCATCGTCAATAAGAAGGTCCAACGGATACAGTAAACATGAAGTGAAGCATCGGAAACTATAACTAGTGTCACAGGAATGGTTCAAATCATAGACAGTAGGAAGAATCAGTCTTCTTGTACCTAAGTCGGCATTGTACCTTTTCTATTTAATTCAGATGCAATTTCAGTGTTTCATCGTCAATAAGAATGTCAGAGGGATACAGTAACCCTGAAGTAAAGCATCTGAATCTGTAACTAGCGTCACAGGAATGGTTCAAACAAAGACAGAAAGAAGAGTCAGTCTTCTTGTACTTAAGTCGGCATTGTGCCTTTTCTATTTAATTCCGATGCAATTTCTGTGTTTCATCGTCAATAAGAAGGTCCAAGGGATACAGTAAACCTGAAGTGAATCATCGTAATCTATAACTAGTGTCACAGGAATGGTTCAAAATATAGTCAGTACGAAGAGTCAGTCTTCTTGTACTTAAGTCGGCATTGTGCCTTTTCTATTTAATTCCGATGCAATTTCTGTGTTTCATAGTCAATAAGAAGGTCAGAGGGATACAGTAAACCTGAAGTGAAGCATCGGAATCTATAACTAGTGTCACAGGAATGGTTCAAAACATAGACAGTAGGAAGAGTCAGTCTTCTTGTACTTAAGTCGGCATTGTGCCTTTTCTATTTAATTCCGATGCAATTTCTGTCTTTCATCGGCAATAAGAAGGTCCAAAGGATACAGTAAACCTGAAGTGAAGTTTCGGAATCTATAACTAATGTCACAGGACTCGTTCAAAACATAGACAGTAGGAAGAGTCAGTCTTCTTGTACTTAAGTCGGCATTGTGCTTTTTGTATTTAATTCCGATGCAATTTCTGTGTTTCATCGTCTCAAAGAAGGTCAGAGGGATACAGTAAACCTGAAGTGAAGCATCTGAATCTATAACTAGTGTCACAGGAATGGTTCAAAGCATAGACAGTAGGAAGGGACAGCCTTCTTGTACTTAAGTCGGCATTGTGCCTCTTCTATTTATTTCCGATGCACTATCTGTGTTCCATCGTCAATAAGAAGATCCAAGGGATACAGTAAGCCTGAAATGAAGCATCGGAATCTATAACTAGTGTCACAGGAATGGTTCAAAACATAGACAGTAGGAAGAGTCAGTCTTCTTGTACTTAAGTCGGCATTGTGCCTTTTGTATTTAATTAAGATGCAATATCTGTATTTCATCGTCAACAAGAAGGTCCAAGGGATACAGTAAACCTGAATTGAAGCATCGGAATCTGTAACTAGCGTCACATTAATGGTTAAAAACATAGTCAGTAAGAAGAGTCAGTCTTCTTGTACTTAAGTCGGCATTGTGCTTTTTCTATTTAATTCCGATGCAATTTCTGTGTTTCATCGTCAATAAGAAGGTCCAAGGGATACAGTAAACCTGAAGTGAAGCATCGGAATCTATAACTAGTGTCACAGGAATGGTTCAAAACATAGACAGTTATAAGAGTCAGTCTTCTTGTACTTAAGTCGGCTTTGTGCCTTTTGTATTTAATTCCGATGCATTATCTGTGATTCTTCGTCAATAAGAAGGCCCAAGGGATACAGTATACCAGAAGTGAAGCCTCGGAATCTATAACTAGTGTCACAGGAATGGTTCAAAACATAGACAGTAGGAAGATTCAGTCCTCTTGTACTTAAGTCGGCAATGTGCCTTTTCTATTTTATTCCAATGCAATTTCTGTATTTCGTCGCCAATAAGAATGTCCAAAGGAAACAGTAAACCCGAAGTGAAGCCTCGGAATCTACAACTAATGTCACAGGAATCGTTCAAAACATAGACAGTAAGAAGAGTGAGTCTTCTTGTACTTAAGTCGGCATTGTGCCTTTTGTATTTAATTCCGATGCAATTTCTGTGTTTCATCGTCAATAAGAAGGTCCAACGGATACAGTAAACATGAAGTGAACCATCGGAAACTATAACTAGTGTCACAGGAATGGTTCAAATCATAGACAGTAGGAAGAATCAGTCTTCTTGTACCTAAGTCGGCATTGTACCTTTTCTATTTAATTCAGATGCAATTTCAGTATTTCATCGTCAATAAGAATGTCAGAGGGATACAGTAACCCTGAAGTAAAGCATCTGAATCTGTAACTAGCGTCACAGGAATGGTTCAAACAAAGACAGAAAGAAGAGTCAGTCTTCTTGTACTTAAGTCGGCATTGTGCCTTTTCTATTTAATTCCGATGCAATTTCTGTGTTTCATCGTCAATAAGAAGGTCCAAGGGATACAGTAAACCTGAAGTGAATCATCGTAATCTATAACTAGTGTCACAGGAATGGTTCAAAACATAGTCAGTACGAAGAGTCAGTCTTCTTGTACTTAAGTCGGCATTGTGCCTTTTCTATTTAATTCCGATGCAATTTCTGTGTTTCATAGTCAATAAGAAGGTCAGAGGGATACAGTAAACCTGAAGTGAAGCATCGGAATCTATAACTAGTGTCACAGGAATGGTTCAAAACATAGACAGTAGGAAGAGTCAGTCTTCTTGTACTTAAGTCGGCATTGTGCCTTTTCTATTTAATTCCGATGCAATTTCTGTGTTTCATCGGCAATAAGAAGGTCCAAAGGATACAGTAAACCTGAAGTGAAGTTTCGGAATCTATAACTAATGTCACAGGAATCGTTCAAAACATAGACAGTAGGAAGAGTCAGTCTTCTTGTACTTAAGTCGGCATTGTGCTTTTTGTATTTAATTCCGATGCAATTTCTGTGTTTCATCGTCTCAAAGAAGGTCAGAGGGATACAGTAAACCTGAAGTGAAGCATCGGAATCTATAACTAGTGTCACAGGAATGGTTCAAAGCATAGACAGTAGGAAGGGACAGCCTTCTTGTACTTAAGTCGGCATTGTGCCTCTTCTATTTATTTCCGATGCACTATCTGTGTTCCATCGTCAATAAGAAGATCCAAGGGATACAGTAAGCCTGAAATGAAGCATCGGAATCTATAACTAGTGTCACTGGAATGGTTCAAAACATAGACAGTAGGAAGAGTCAGTCCTCTTGTACTTAAGTCGGCATTGTGCCTTTTGTATTTAATTAAGATGCAATATCTGTATTTCATCGTCAACAAGAAGGTCCAAGGGATACAGTAAACCTGAATTGAAGCATCGGAATCTGTAACTAGCGACACATTAATGGTTAAAAACATAGTCAGTAAGAAGAGTCAGTCTTCTTGTACTTAAGTCGGCATTGTGCTTTTTCTATTTAATTCCGATGCAATTTCTGTGTTTCATCGTCAATAAGAAGGTCCAAGGGATACAGTAAACCTGAAGTGAAGCATCGGAATCTATAACTAGTGTCACAGGAATGGTTCAAAACATAGACAGTAGGATGAGTCGGTCTTCTTGTACTTAAGTCGGCATTGTGCCTTTACAATTTAATTCCGATGCAATATCTGTGTTTCATTGTCAATAAGAAGGTAAGAGGGATGCAGTAAACCTGAAGTGAGGCATCGGAATCTATAACTAGTGTCACAGGAATGGTTCCAAACATAGTCAGTAAGAAGAGTCAGTCTTCTTGTTCTTAAGTCAGCATTGTGCCTTTTCTATTTAATTCCGATGCATTTTCTGTGTTTCATCGTCAATAAGAAGGTCCAAGGGATACAGTAAACCTGAAGTGAATCATCGTAATCTATAACTAGTGTCACAGGAATGGTTCAGAACATAGTCAGTACGAAGAGTAAGTCTTCTTGTACTTAAGTCGGCATTGTGCCTTTTGTAATTAATTCTGATGCTATTTCTATGTTTCATGTTCAATAAGAAGGTCAGAGGGATACAGTAAACCTGAAGTGAAGCATCGGCATCTATAACTAGTGTCACAGGAATGGTTCAAAACATAGACAGTAAGAAGGGTCTGTCTTCTTGTACTTAAGTCGGCATTGTGCCTTTTGTATTTAATTCCGATGCAATATCTGTGTTTCATCGTCAATAAGAAGGTGCAAGGGATACAGTAAACCTGAAGTGAAGCATCGGAATCTATAACTAGTGTCACAGGAATGGTTCAAAACATAGACAGTTATAAGAATCAGTCTTCTTGTACTTAAGTCGGCATTGTGCCTTTTGTATTTAATTCCGATGCATTATCTGTGATTCTTCGTCAATAAGAAGGTCCAAGGGATACAGTATACCAGAAGTGAAGCCTCGGAATCTATAACTAGTGTCACAGGAATGGTTCAAAACATAGACAGTAGGAAGATTCAGTCCTCTTGTACTTAAGTCGGCAATGTGCCTTTTCTATTTTATTCCGATGCAATTTCTGTATTTCGTCGCCAATAAGAATGTCCAAAGGAAACAGTAAACCCGAAGTGAAGCATCGGAATCTACAACTAATGTCACAGGAATCGTTCAAAACATAGACAGTAAGAAGAGTGAGTCTTCTTGTACTTAAGTCGGCATTGTGCCTTTTGTATTTAATTCCGATGCAATTTCTGTGTTTCATCGTCAATAAGAAGGTCCAACGGATACAGTAAACATGAAGTGAAGCATCGGAAACTATAACTAGTGTCACAGGAATGGTTCAAATCATAGACAGTAGGAAGAATCAGTCTTCTTGTACCTAAGTCGGCATTGTACCTTTTCTATTTAATTCAGATGCAATTTCAGTGTTTCATCGTCAATAAGAATGTCAGAGGGATACAGTAACCCTGAAGTAAAGCATCTGAATCTGTAACTAGCGTCACAGGAATGGTTCAAACAAAGACAGAAAGAAGAGTCAGTCTTCCTGTACTTAAGTCGGCATTGTGCCTTTTCTATTTAATTCCGATGCAATTTCTGTGTTTCATCGTCAATAAGAAGGTCCAAGGGATACAGTAAACCTGAAGTGAATCATCGTAATCTATAACTAGTGTCACAGGAATGGTTCAAAACATAGTCAGTACGAAGAGTCAGTCTTCTTGTACTTAAGTCGGCATTGTGCCTTTTCTATTTAATTCCGATGCAATTTCTGTGTTTCATAGTCAATAAGAAGGTCAGAGGGATACAGTAAACCTGAAGTGAAGCATCGGAATCTATAACTAGTGTCACAGGAATGGTTCAAAACATAGACAGTAGGAAGAGTCAGTCTTCTTGTACTTAAGTCGGCATTGTGCCTTTTCTATTTAATTCCGATGCAATTTCTGTGTTTCATCGGCAATAAGAAGGTCCAAAGGATACAGTAAACCTGAAGTGAAGTTTCGGAATCTATAACTAATGTCACAGGACTCGTTCAAAACATAGACAGTAGGAAGAGTCAGTCTTCTTGTACTTAAGTCGGCATTGTGCTTTTTGTATTTAATTCCGATGCAATTTCTGTGTTTCATCGTCTCAAAGAAGGTCAGAGGGATACAGTAAACCTGAAGTGAAGCATTGGAATCTATAACTAGTGTCACAGGAATGGTTCAAAGCATAGACAGTAGGAAGGGACAGCCTTCTTGTACTTAAGTCGGCATTGTGCCTCTTCTATTTATTTCCGATGCACTATCTGTGTTCCATCGTCAATAAGAAGATCCAAGGGATACAGTAAGCCTGAAATGAAGCATCGGAATCTATAACTAGTGTCACAGGAATGGTTCAAAACATAGACAGTAGGAAGAGTCAGTCCTCTTGTACTTAAGTCGGCATTGTGCCTTTTGTATTTAATTAAGATGCAATATCTGTATTTCATCGTCAACAAGAAGGTCCAAGGGATACAGTAAACCTGAATTGAAGCATCGGAATCTGTAACTAGCGTCACATTAATGGTTAAAAACATAGTCAGTAAGAAGAGTCAGTCTTCTTGTACTTAAGTCGGCATTGTGCTTTTTCTATTTAATTCCGATGCAATTTCTGTGTTTCATCGTCAATAAGAAGGTCCAAGGGATACAGTAAACCTGAAGTGAAGCATCGGAATCTATAACTAGTGTCACAGGAATGGTTCAAAACATAGACAGTAGGATGAGTCGGTCTTCTTGTACTTAAGTCGGCATTGTGCCTTTACAATTTAATTCCGATGCAATATCTGTGTTTCATTGTCAATAAGAAGGTAAGAGGGATGCAGTAAACCTGAAGTGAGGCATCGGAATCTATAACTAGTGTCACAGGAATGGTTCCAAACATAGTCAGTAAGAAGAGTCAGTCTTCTTGTTCTTAAGTCAGCATTGTGCCTTTTCTATTTAATTCCGATGCATTTTCTGTGATTCACCGTCAATAAGAAGGTCCAAGGGATACAGTAAACCTGAAGTGAATCATCGTAATCTATAACTAGTGTCACAGGAATGGTTCAGAACATAGTCAGTACGAAGAGTAAGTCTTCTTGTACTTAAGTCGGCATTGTGCCTTTTGTAATTAATTCTGATGCTATTTCTATGTTTCATGTTCAATAAGAAGGTCAGAGGGATACAGTAAACCTGAAGTGAAGCATCGGCATCTATAACTAGTGTCACAGGAATGGTTCAAAACATAGACAGTAAGAAGGGTCTGTCTTCTTGTACTTAAGTCGGCATTGTGCCTTTTGTATTTAATTCCGATGCAATATCTGTGTTTCATCGTCAATAGGAAGGTGCAAGGGATACAGTAAACCTGAAGTGAAGCATCGGGATCTATAACTAGTGTCACAGGAATGGTTCAAAACATAGACAGTTATAAGAGTCAGTCTTCTTGTACTTAAGTCGGCATTGTGCCTTTTGTATTTAATTCCGATGCATTATCTGTGATTCTTCGTCAATAAGAAGGTCCAAGGGATACAGTATACCAGAAGTGAAGCCTCGGAATCTATAGCTAGTGTCACAGGAATGGTTCAAAACATAGACAGTAGGAAGATTCAGTCCTCTTGTACTTAAGTCGGCAATGTGCCTTTTCTATTTAATTCCAATGCAATTTCTGTATTTCGTCGCCAATAAGAATGTCCAAAGGAAACAGTAAACCCGAAGTGAAGCATCGGAATCTACAACTAATGTCACAGGAATCGTTCAAAACATAGACAGTAAGAAGAGTGAGTCTTCTTGTACTTAAGTCGGCATTGTGCCTTTTGTATTTAATTCCGATGCAATTTCTGTGTTTCATCGTCAATAAGAAGGTCCAACGGATACAGTAAACATGAAGTGAAGCATCGGAAACTATAACTAGTGTCACAGGAATGGTTCAAATCATAGACAGTAGGAAGAATCAGTCTTCTTGTACCTAAGTCGGCATTGTACCTTTTCTATTTAATTCAGATGCAATTTCAGTGTTTCATCGTCAATAAGAATGTCAGAGGGATACAGTAACCCTGAAGTAAAGCATCTGAATCTGTAACTAGCGTCACAGGAATGGTTCAAACAAAGACAGAAAGAAGAGTCAGGCTTCTTGTACTTAAGTCGGCATTGTGCCTTTTCTATTTAATTCCGATGCAATTTCTGTGTTTCATCGTCAATAAGAAGGTCCAAGGGATACAGTAAACCTGAAGTGAATCATCGTAATCTATAACTAGTGTCACAGGAATGGTTCAAACATAGTCAGTACGAAGAGTCAGTCTTCTTGTACTTAAGTCGGCATTGTGCCTTTTCTATTTAATTCCGATGCAATTTCTGTGTTTCATAGTCAATAAGAAGGTCCAAGGGATACAGTAAACCAGAAGTGAAGCGTCGGAATCTATAACTAGTGTCACAGGAATGGTTCAAAACTCAGACAGTAAGAAGATTTAGTCCTCTTGTTCTTAAGTCGGCAATGTGCCTTTTCTATTTAATTCCAATGCAATTTCTGTATTTCGTCGCCAATAAGAAGGTCCAAAGGAAACAGTAAGCCTGAAGTGAAGCATCGGAATCTATAACTAATGTCACAGGAATCGTTCAAAACATAGACAGTAGGAAGAGTCAGTCTTCTTGTAATTAAGTCGGCATTGTGCCTTTTGTATTTAAATCCGATGCAATTTCTGTGTTTCATCGTCAATAAGAAGGTCCAAGGGATACAGTAAACCTGAAGTGAAGCATCGGAATCTATAACTAGTGTCACAGGAATGGTTAAAAACATAGACAGTAAGAAGGGTCAGTCTTCTAGTACTTAAGTCGGAATTGTGCCTTTTGTACTCAATACCGATGCAATATCTGTGTTTCATCGTCAATAAGAAGGTCAGAGGGATACAGTAAACCTGAAGTGAAGCATCGGAATCTATAACAAGTGTCACAGGAATGGTTCAAAACAGTCAGGAAGAAGAGTCAGTCTTCTTGTACTTAAGTCGGCATTGTGCCTTTTGTATTTAATTCCGAAGCTATTTCTGCATTTCGTCGCCAATTACAAGGTCCAAAGGATACAGTAAACCTGAAGTGAAGCATCGGAATCAATGACTAATGTCACAGGAATCGTTCAAAGCATAGACAGTAGGAAGAGTCAGTCTTCTTGTTCTTAAGTCGGCATTGTGCCTTTTGTATTTAATTCCGATGCAATTTCTGTGTTTCATCGTTAAAAGAAGGTCAGAGGGATACCGTAAACCTGAAGTGAAGCATCGGAATCTGTAACTAGTGTCACAGGAATGGTTCAAATCATAGTCAGTAAGAAGGGTCAGTTTTCTTGTTCTTAAATCGGCATTGTGCCTTTTCTATTTAATTCCAATGCAATTTCTGTGTTTCATCGTCAATAAGAACGTGCAAGGGATACAGTAAACCTGAAGGGAAGCATCGGAATCTATAACTAGTGTCACAGGAATGGTTCAAAACATAGACAGTAGGAAGAGTCAGTCTTCTTGTACTTAAGTCGGCATTGTGCCATTTCTATTCAATTCCGATGCAATTTCAGTGTTTCATCGTCAATAAGAATGTCAGAGGGATACAGTAACCCTGAAGTGAAGCATCGGAATCTGTAACTAGCGTCACAGGAATGGTTCAAAACATAGACAGAAAGAAGAGTCAGTCTTCTTGTACTTAAGTCGGCATTGTGCCTTTTGTATTTAATTCCGTTGTAATTTCTGTGTTTCATCCTCAATAAGAGGGTCCAAGGGATACAGTAAACCTGAAGTGAAGCATCGGAATCTATAACTAGTGTCACGGGAATGGTTCAAAACATAGACAGTAAGAACAGTCAGTCTTCTTGTAATTAAGTCGGCATTGTGCCTTTTCTATTTAATTCCGATGCAATATCTGTGTTTCATCGTCAATAAGAAGGTCAGAGGGATACAGTAAACATGAAGTGAAGCATCGGAATCCATAACTAGTGTCACAGGAATGGTTCAAAACATAGTCAGTAAGAAGAGTCAGTCTACTTGTACTTCAGTCGGCATTGTGCCTTTTCTATTTAATTCCGATGCAATATCTGTGTTTCATCGTCAATAAGAAGGTCAGAGGGATACAGTATACCTGAAGTGAGGCATCGGAATCTATAACTAGTGTCACCGGAATGGTTCCAAACATAGTCAGTAAGAAGAGTCAGTCTTCTTGTACTTAAGTCGGCATTGTGCCTTTTCTATTTAATTCCGATGCAATTTCTGCGTTTCATCCTCAATAAGAAGGTCCAAGGGATACAGTAATCCTGATGTGAATCATTGTAATCTATAAGTAGTGTCACAGGAATGGTTCAAAACATAGTCAGTACGTAGATTCAGTCTTCTTGTACTAAAGTCGGCATTGTGCCTTTTGAATTTAATTCCGATGCAAATTCTGTATTTCATCGTCGATAAGAAGGTCAGAGGGATACAGTAAACCTGAAGTGAGGCATCGGAATCTATAACAAGTGTCACAGGTATGGTTCAAAACAGTCAGTAAGAAGAGTGAGTCTTCTTGTACTTAAGTCGGCATTGTGCCTTTTGTATTTAATTCCCATGCAATTTCTGTGTTTCATCGTCAATAAGAAGATCCAAGGGATACAGTAAACCTGAAATGAAGCATCGGAATCTATAACTAGTGTCACAGGAATGGTTCAAAACATAGACAGTTGGAAGAGTCAGTCCTCTTGTACTTAAGTCGGCATTGTGCCTTTTGTATTTAATTAAGATGCAATATATGTGTTTCATCGTCAACAAGAAGGTCCAAAGGATACAGTAAACCTGAAGTGAGGCATCGGAATCTATAACTAGTGTCACCGGAATGGTTCCAAACATAGTCAGTAAGAAGAGTCAGTCTTCTTGTACTTAAGTCGGCATTGTGCCTTTTCTATTTAATTCCGATGCAATTTCTGCGTTTCATCGTCAATAAGAAGGTCAGAGGGATACAGTAAACCTGAAGTGAAGCATCGGAATCTATAACTAGTGACACAGGAATGGTTCAAAACATTGACAGTAGGAAGAGTCAGTCCTCTTGTACTTAAGTCGGCATTGTGCATTTTCTATTTAATTCCGAAGCTAGTTCTGCATTTCGTCGCCAATTAGAAGGTCCAAAGGATACAGTAAACCTGAAGTGAAGCATCGGAATCAATGACTAATGTCACAGGAATCGTTCAAAGCATAGACAGTAGGAAGAGTCAGTCTTCTTGTTCTTAAGTCGGCATTGTGCCTTTTGTATTTAATTCCGATGCAATTTCTGTGTTTCATCGTTAAAAGAAGGTCAGAGGGATACCGTAAACCTGAAGTGAAGCATCGGAATCTGTAACTAGCGTCACAGGAATGGTTAAAACATAGTCAGTACGAAGATTCAGTCTTCTTGTACTAAAGTCGGCATTGTGCCTTTTGAATTTAATTCCGATGCAATTTCTGGATTTCATCGTCGATAAGAAGGTCAGAGGGATACAGTAAACCTGAAGTGAAGCATCGGAATCTATAACAAGAATCACAGGTATGGTTTAAAACAGTCAGTAAAAAGAGTCAGTCTTCTTGTACTTAAGTCGGCATTGTGCCTTTTGTATTTAATTCGGATGCAATTTCTGAGTTTCATCGTCAATAAGAAGATCCAAGTTATACAGTAAACCTGAATGAAGCATCGGAATCTATAACTAGTGTCACAGGAATGGTTCAAAACATAGATAGTTGGAAGAGTCAGTCCTCTTGTACTTAAGTCGGCATTGTGCCTTTTGTATTTAATTAAGGTGCAATATCTGTGTTTCATCGTCAACAAGAAGGTCCAAGGGATACAGTGAACCTGAAGTGAAGCATCGGAATCTGTAACTAGCATCACATTAATGGTTCAAAACATAGTCAGTAAGAAGAGTCAGTCTTCTTGTACTTAAGTCGGCATTGTGCCTTTTCTATTTAATTCCGATGCAATTTCGTGTTTCATCGTCAATAAGAACGTCCAAGGGATACAGTAAACCTGAAGTGAAGCATCGGAATCTATAACTAGTGTCACAGGAATGGTTCAAATCATAGACAGTAGGAAGAGTCAGTCTTCTTGTACTCAAGTCGGCATTGTGCCTTTTCTATTCAATTTAGATGCTATTTCAGTGTTTCATCGTCAATAAGAATGTCAGAGGGATACAGTAACCCTGAAGTGAAGAATCGGAATCTGTAACTAGCGTCACAGGAATTTTTCAAAACATAGACAGAAAGAAGAGTCAGTCTTCTTGTACTTAAGTCGGCATTGTGCCTTTTGTATTTAATTCCGTTGCAATTTCTGTGTTTCATCGTCAATAAGAGGGTACAAAGGATACAGTAAACCTGAAGTGAAGCATCGGAATCTATAACTAGTGTCACACGAATGGTCCAAAACATAGACAGTAAGAAGAGTCAGTCTTCTTGTACTTAAGCCGGCATTGTGCCTTTTCTATTTAATTCCGATGCAATATATGTGTTTCATCGTCAATAAGAAGGTCAGAGGGATACAGTAAACCTGAAGTGAAGCATCGGAATCTATAACTAGTGTCACAGGAATGGTTCAAAACATAGACAGTAGGAAGAGTCAGTCTTCTTGTACTTAAGTCGCCATTGTGCCTTTTCTATTTAATTCCGATGCAATATCTGTGTTTCATCGTCAATACGAAGGTCAGAGGCATACAGTAAACATGAAGTGAGGCATCGGAATCTATAACTAGTGTCACCGGTATGGTTCCAAACATAGTCAGTAAGAAGAGTCAGTCTTCTTGTACTTAAGTCGGCATTGTGCCTTTTCTATTTAATTCCGATGCAATTTCTGTGTTTCATCGTCAATAAGAAGGTCCAAGGGATACAGTAATCCTGAAGTGAATCATCGTAATCTATAACTAGTGTCACAGGAATGGTTCAAAACATAGTCAGTACGAAGATTCAGTCATCTTGTACTTAAGTCGGCATTGTGCCTTTTATATTTAATATCGATGCAATTTCTGTATTTCATCGTCAATAAG
The DNA here is from genome assembly GCF_021461395.2 of Schistocerca americana. Taxonomy (NCBI): domain Eukaryota; kingdom Metazoa; phylum Arthropoda; class Insecta; order Orthoptera; family Acrididae; genus Schistocerca; species Schistocerca americana. The sequence continues at coordinate 22,324,934 of NC_060128.1, forward strand.
AAGATCAGAGGGATACAGTAAACCTGAAGTGAAGCATCGGAATCCATAACAAGTGTCACAGGTATGGTTCAAAACAGTCAGTAAGAAGAGTCAGTCTTCTTGAACTTAAGTCGGCATAGTGCCTTTTGTATTTAATTCCGATGCAATTTCTGTGTTTCATCGTCAATAAGAAGGTCAGAGGGATACAGTAAACCTGAAGTGAAGCATCGGAATCAATAACTAGTGTCACAGGAATGGTTCAAATCATAGACAGTAGGAAGAGTCAGTCTTCTTGTACTTAAGTCGGCATTGTGCCTTTTCTATTTAATTCCGATGCAATTTCTGTGTTTCATCGGCAATAAGAAGGTCCAAAGGATACAGTAAACCTGAAGTGAAGTTTCGGAATCTATAACTAATGTCACAGGAATCGTTCAAAACATAGACAGTAGGAAGAGTCAGTCTCCTTGTACTTAAGTCGGCATTGTGCTTTTTGTATTTAATTCCGATGCAATTTCTGTGTTTCATCGTCACAAAGAAGGTCAGAAGGATACAGTAAACCTGAAGTGAAGCATCGGAATCTATAACTAGTGTCACAGGAATGGTTCAAAGCATAGACAGTAGGAAGGGACAGCCTTCTTGTACTTAAGTCGGCATTGTGCCTCTTCTATTTATTTCCGATGCACTATCTGTGTTCCATCGTCAATAAGAAGATCCAAGGGATACAGTAAACCTGAAATGAAGCATCGGAATCTATAACTAGTGTCACAGGAATGGTTCAAATCATTGACAGTAGGAAGAGTCTGTCTTCTTGTACTTATGTCGGCATTGTGCCTTTTCTATTCAATTGCGATGCTATTTCAGTGTTTCATCGTCAATAAGAATGTCAGAATGATACAGTAACCCTGAAGTGATGCATCAGAATCTGTAACTAGCGTCACAGGAATCGTTCATAACATAGACAGTACGAAGAGTCAGTCTTCTTGTACTTAAGTCAGCATTGTGCCTTTTGTATTTAACTCCGATGCAATTTCTGTGTTTCATCGTAAATAAGAAGGTCCAAGGGATACAGTAAACCTGAAGTGAAGCATCGGAATCTGTAACTAGCGTCATAGGAATGGGTCAAAACATAGTCAGTAAGAAGAGTCAGTCTTCTTGTACTTAAGTCGGCATTGTGCCTTTTCTATTTAATTCCGATGCAATTTCTGTGTTTCATCGTCAATAAGATGGTCCAAGGGATACAGTAAACCTGAAGTGAAGCATCGGAATCTATAACTAGTGTCACAGGAATGGTTCAAAACATAGACAGTAGGATGAGTCGGTCTTCTTGTACTTAAGTCGGCATTGTGCCTTTACAATTTAATTCCGATGCAATATCTGTGTTTCATTGTCAATAAGAAGGTAAGAGGGATGCAGTAAACCTGAAGTGAGGCATCGGAATCTATAACTAGTGTCACAGGAATGGTTCCAAACATAGTCAGTAAGAAGAGTCAGTCTTCTTGTTCTTAAGTCAGCATTGTGCCTTTTCTATTTAATTCCGATGCATTTTCTGTGTTTCATCGTCAATAAGAAGGTCCAAGGGATACAGTAAACCTGAAGTGAATCATCGTAATCTATAACTAGTGTCACAGGAATGGTTCAGAACATAGTCAGTACGAAGAGTAAGTCTTCTTGTACTTAAGTCGGCATTGTGCCTTTTGTAATTAATTCTGATGCTATTTCTATGTTTCATGTTCAATATGAAGGTCAGAGGGATACAGTAAACCTGAAGTGAAGCATCGGCATCTATAACTAGTGTCACAGGAATGATTCAAAGCATAGACAGTAAGAAGGGTCAGTCTTCTTGTACTTAAGTCGGCATTGTGCCTTTTGTATTTAATTCCGATGCAATATCTGTGTTTCATCGTCAATAAGAAGGTGCAAGGGATACAGTAAACCTGAAGTGAAGCAGCGGAATCTATAACTAGTGTCACAGGAATGGTTCAAAACATAGACAGTAATAAGAGTCAGTCTTCTTGTACTTAAGTCGGCATTGTGCCTTTTGTATTTAATTCCGATGCATTATCTGTGTTTCTTCGTCAATAAGAAGGTCCAAGGGATACAGTATACCAGAAGTGAAGCCTCGGAATCTATAACTAGTGTCACAGGAATGGTTCAAAACATAGACAGTAGGAAGATTCAGTCCTCTTGTACTTAAGTCGGCAATGTGCCTTTTCTATTTAATTCCAATGCAATTTCTGTATTTCGTCGCCAATACGAATGTCCAAAGGAAACAGTAAACCGGAAGTGAAGCATCGGAATCTACAACTAATGTCACAGGAATCGTTCAAAACATAGACAGTAAGACGAGTGAGTCTTCTTGTACTTAAGTCGGCATTGTGCCTTTTGTATTTAATTCCGATGCAATTTCTGTGTTTCATCGTCAATAAGAAGGTCCAACGGATACAGTAAACATGAAGTGAAGCATCGGAATCTATAACTAGTGTCACAGGAATGGTTCAAATCATAGACAGTAGGAAGAGTCAGTCTTCTTGTACCTAAGTCGGCATTGTACCTTTTCTATTTAATTCAGATGCAATTTCAGTGTTTCATCGTCAATAAGAATGTCAGAGGGATGCAGTAACCCTGAAGTTAAGCATCTGAATCTGTAACTAGCGTCACAGGAATGGTTCAAACAAAGACAGAAAGAAGAGTCAGTCTTCTTGTACTTAAGTCGGCATTGTGCCTTTTCTATTTAATTCCGATGCAATTTCTGTGTTTCATAGTCAATAAGAAGGTCCAAGGGATACAGTAAACCAGAAGTGAAGCGTCGGAATCTATAACTAGTGTCACAGGAGTGGTTCAAAACTCAGACAGTAAGAAGATTTAGTCCTCTTGTACTTAAGTCGGCAATGTGCCTTTTCTATTTAATTCCAATGCAATTTCTGTATTTCGTCGCCAATAAGAAGGTCCAAAGGAAACAGTAAGCCTGAAGTGAAGCATCAGAATCTATAACTAATGTCACAGGAATCGTTCAAAACATAGACAGTAGGAAGAGTCAGTCTTCTTGTAATTAAGTCGGCATTGTGCCTTTTGTATTTAAATCTGATGCAATTTCTGTGTTTCATCGTCAATAAGAAGGTCCAAGGGATACAGTAAACATGAAGTGAAGCATCGGAATCTATAACTAGTGTCACAGGAATGGTTCAAAGCACAGACAGTAAGAAGAGTCAGTCTTCTTGTACTTAAGTCGGCATTGTGCCTTTTCTATTTAATTCCGATGCAAGTTCAGTGTTTCATCGTCAATAAGAAATTCAGAGGGATACAGTAACCCTGAAGTGAAGCATCGCAATCTGTAACTAGCGTCGCAAGAATGGTTCAAACATAGACAGAAAGAAGAGTCAGTCTTCTTGTACTTAAGTCGGCATTGTGCCTTTTCTATTTAATTCCGATGCAATTTCTGTGTTTCATCGTCAATAAGAAGGTCCAAGGGATACAGTTAACCTGAAGTGAAGCATCGGAATCTATAACTAGTGTCACAGGAATGGTTCCAAACATAGTCAGTAAGAAGAGTCAGTCTTCTTGTACTGAAGTTGGCATTGTGCCTTTTCTATTTAATTCCGATGCAATTTCTGTGTTTCATCGTCAATAAGTAGGTTAGAGGAATACAGTAAACCTGAAGTGAAGCATCGGAATCTATAACTAGTGGCACAGGAATGGTTCAAAACAATCAGTAAGAAGAGTCAGTCCTCTTGTACTTAAGTCGGCAATGTGATTTTTCTATTTAATTCCAATGCAATTTCTGTATTTCGTCGCCAATAAGAAAGTCCAAAGGAAACAGTAAACCTGAAGTGAAGCATCGGAATCTATAACTAATGTCACTGGAATCGTTCAAAGCATAGACAGTAGGAAGAGTCAGTCTTCTTGTACTTAAGTCGGCATTGTACCTTTTCTATTTAATTCCGATGCAATTTCAGTGTTTCATCGTCAATAAGAATGTTAGAGGGATACAGTAACCCTGAAGTGAAGCATCGGAATCTGTAACTAGCGTCACAGGAATGGTTCAAAACATAGACAGAAAGAAGAGTCAGTCTTCTTGTACTTCAGTCGGCATTGTTCCTTTTCTATTTAATTCCGATGCAATTTCTGTGTTTCATCGTCAATAAGAAGGTCCAAGGGATACAGTAAACCTGAAGTGAAGCATCGGAATCTATAACTAGTGTCACAGGAATGGTTAAAAACATAGACAGTAAGAAGGGTCAGTCTTCTAGTACTTAAGTCGGCATTGTGCCTTTTGTACTTAATACCGATGCAATATCTGTGTTTCATCGTCAATAAGAAGGTCAGAGGGATACAGTAAACCTGAAGTGAACCATCGGAATCTATAACAAGTGTCACAGGAATGGTTCAAAACAGTCAGGAAGAAGAGTCAGTCTTCTTGTACTTAAGTCGGCATTGTGCCTTTTGTATTTAATTCCGAAGCTATTTCTGCATTTCGTCGCCAATTAGAAGGTCCAAAGGATACAGTAAACCTGAAGTGAAGCATTGGAATCAATGACTAATGTCACAGGAATCGTTCAAAGCATAGACAGTAGGAAGAGTCAGTCCTCTTGTACTTAAGTCGGCATTGTGCCTTTTGTATTTAATTCCGATGCAATTTCTGTGTTTCATCGTTAAAAGAAGGTCAGAGGGATACCGTAAACCTGATGTGAAGCATCGCAATCTGTAACTAGTGTCACAGGAATGGTTCAAAACATAGTCAGTAAGAAGGGTCAGTTTTCTTGTTCTTAAGTCGGCATTGTGCCTTTTCTATTTAATTCCGATGCAATTTCTGTGTTTCATCGTCAATAAGAACGTGCAAGGGATACAGTAAACCTGAAGTCAAGCATCGGAATCTATAACTAGTGTCACAGGAATGGTTCAAAACATAGACAGTAGGAGGAGTAAGTCTTCTTGTACTTAAGTCGGCATTGTGCCTTTTCTATTTAATTCCGATGCAATTTCAGTGTTTCATCGTCAATAAGAATGTCAGAGGGATACAGTAACCCTGAAGTGAAGCATCGGAATCTGTAACTAGCGTCACAGGAATGGTTCAAAACATAGACAGAAAGAAGAGTCAGTCTTCTTGTACTTAAGTCGGCATTGTGCCTTTTGTATTTAATTCCGTTGTAATTTCTGTGTTTCATCCTCAATAAGAAGGTCCAAGGGATACAGTAAACCTGAAGTGAAGCATCGGAATCTATAACTAGTGTCACAGGAATGGTTCAAAACATAGACAGTAAGAAGAGTCAGTCTTCATGTAATTAAGTCGGCATTGTGCCTTTTCTATTTAATTCCGATGCAATATCTGTGTTTCATCGTCAATAAGAAGGTCAGAGGGATACAGTAAACATGAAGTGAAGCATCGGAATCCATAACTAGTGTCACAGGAATGGTTCAAAACATAGTCAGTAAGAAGAGTCAGTCTACTTGTACTTCAGTCGGCATTGTGCCTTTTCTATTTAATTCCGATGCAATATCTGTGTTTCATCGTCAATAAGAAGGTCAGAGGGATACAGTATACCTGAAGTGAGGCATCGGAATCTATAACTAGTGTCACCGGAATGGTTCCAAACATAGTCAGTAAGAAGAGTCAGTCTTCTTGTACTTAAGTCGGCATTGTGCCTTTTCTATTTAATTCAGATGCAATTTCCGCGTTTCATCGCCAATAAGAAGGTCCAAGGGATACAGTAATCCTGATGTGAATCATCGTAATCAATAAGTAGTGTCACAGGAATGGTTCAAAACATAGTCAGTACGAAGATTCAGTCTTCTTGTACTAAAGTCGGCATTGTGCCTTTTGAATTTAATTCCGATGCAATTTTTGTATTTCATCGTCGATGAGAAGGTCAGAGGGATACAGTAAACCTGAAGTGAAGCATCGGAATCTATAACAAGAATCACAGGTATGGTTCAAAACAGTCAGTAAAAAGAGTCAGTCTTCTTGTACTTAAGTCGGCATTGTGCCTTTTGTATTTAATTCGGATGCAATTTCCGTGTTTCATCGTCAATAAGAAGATCCAAGTTATACAGTAAACCTGAAATGAAGCATCGGAATCTATAACTAGTGTCACAGGAATGGTTCAAAACATAGATAGTTGGAAGAGTCAGTCCTCTTGTACTTAAGTCGGCATTGTGCCTTTTGTATTTAATTAAGGTGCAATATCTGTGTTTCATCGTCAACAAGAAGGTCCAAGGGATACAGTGAACCTGAAGTGAAGCATCGGAATCTGTAACTAGCATCACATTAATGGTTCAAAACATAGTCAGTAAGAAGAGTCAGTCTTCTTGTACTTAAGTCGGCATTGTGCCTTTTCTATTTAATTCCGATGCAATTTCGTGTTTCATCGTCAATAAGAACGTCCAAGGGATACAGTAAACCTGAAGTGAAGCATCTGAACCTATAACTAGTGTCACAGGAATGGTTCAAATCATAGACAGTAGGAAGAGTCAGTCTTCTTGTACTCAAGTCGGCATTGTGCCTTTTCTATTCAATTTAGATGCTATTTCAGTGTTTCATCGTCAATAAGAATGTCAGAGGGATACAGTAACCCTGAAGTGAAGAATCGGAATCTGTAACTAGCGTCACAGGAATGGTTCAAAACATAGACAGAAAGAAGAGTCAGTCTTCTTGTACTTAAGTCGGCATTGTGCCTTTTGTATTTAATTCCGTTGCAATTTCTGTGTTTCATCGCCAATAAGAGGGTACAAAGGATACAGTAAACCTGAAGTGAAGCATCGGAATCTATAACTAGTGTCACAGGAATGGTCCAAAACATAGACAGTAAGAAGAGTCAGTCTTCTTGTACTTAAGCCGGCATTGTGCCTTTTCTATTTAATTCCGATGCAATATATGTGTTTCATCGTCAATAAGAAGGTCAGAGGGATACAGTAAACCTGAAGTGAAGCATCGGAATCTATAACTAGTGTCACAGGAATGGTTCAAAACATAGACAGTAGGAAGAGTCAGTCTTCTTGTACTTAAGTCGCCATTGTGCCTTTTCTATTTAATTCCGATGCAATATCTGTGTTTCATCGTCAATAAGAAGGTCAGAGGCATACAGTAAACATGAAGTGAGGCATCGGAATCTATAACTAGTGTCACAGGAATGGTTCAAAACATAGACAGTAGGAAGAGTCAGTCTTCTTGTACTTAAGTCGGCATTGTGCCTTTTCTATTTAATTCCGATGCAATTTCTGTGTTTCATCGGCAATAAGAAGGTCCAAAGGATACAGTAAACCTGAAGTGAAGTTTCGGAATCTATAACTAATGTCACAGGAATCGTTCAAAACATAGACAGTAGGAAGAGTCAGTCTCCTTGTACTTAAGTCGGCATTGTGCTTTTTGTATTTAATTCCGATGCAATTTCTGTGTTTCATCGTCACAAAGAAGGTCAGAAGGATACAGTAAACCTGAAGTGAAGCATCGGAATCTATAACTAGTGTCACAGGAATGGTTCAAAGCATAGACAGTAGGAAGGGACAGCCTTCTTGTACTTAAGTCGGCATTGTGCCTCTTCTATTTATTTCCGATGCACTATCTGTGTTCCATCGTCAATAAGAAGATCCAAGGGATACAGTAAACCTGAAATGAAGCATCGGAATCTATAACTAGTGTCACAGGAATGGTTCAAAACATAGACAGTAGGAAGAGTCAGTCCTCTTGTACTTAAGTCGGCATTGTGCCTTTTGTATTTCATTAAGATGCAATATCTGTATTTCATCGTCAACAAGCAGGTCCAAGGGATACAGTAAACCTGAATTGAAGCATCGGAATCTGTAACTAGCGTCACATTAATGGTTAAAAACATAGTCAGTAAGAAGAGTCAGTCTTCTTGTACTTAAGTCGGCATTGTGCTTTTTCTATTTAATTCCGATGCAATTTCGTGTTTCATCGTCAATAAGAACGTCCAAGGGATACAGTAAACCTGAAGTGAAGCATCGGAATCTATAACTAGTGTCAGAGGAATGGTTCAAATCATTGACAGTAGGAAGAGTCTGTCTTCTTGTACTTATGTCGGCATTGTGCCTTTTCTATTCAATTGCGATGCTATTTCAGTGTTTCATCGTCAATAAGAATGTCAGAATGATACAGTAACCCTGAAGTGATGCATCAGAATCTGTAACTAGCGTCACAGGAATCGTTCATAACATAGACAGTACGAAGAGTCAGTCTTCTTGTACTTAAGTCAGCATTGTGCCTTTTGTATTTAACTCCGATGCAATTTCTGTGTTTCATCGTAAATAAGAAGGTCCAAGGGATACAGTAAACCTGAAGTGAAGCATCGGAATCTGTAACTAGCGTCATAGGAATGGGTCAAAACATAGTCAGTAAGAAGAGTCAGTCTTCTTGTACTTAAGTCGGCATTGTGCCTTTTCTATTTAATTCCGATGCAATTTCTGTGTTTCATCGTAAATAAGAAGGTCCAAGGGATACAGTAAACCTGAAGTGAAGCATCGGAATCTATAACTAGTGTCACAGGAATGGTTCAAAACATAGACAGTAGGATGAGTCGGTCTTCTTGTACTTAAGTCGGCATTGTGCCTTTACAATTTAATTCCGATGCAATATCTGTGTTTCATTGTCAATAAGAAGGTAAGAGGGATGCAGTAAACCTGAAGTGAGGCATCGGAATCTATAACTAGTGTCACAGGAATGGTTCCAAACATAGTCAGTAAGAAGAGTCAGTCTTCTTGTTCTTAAGTCAGCATTGTGCCTTTTCTATTTAATTCCGATGCATTTTCTGTGTTTCATCGTCAATAAGAAGGTCCAAGGGATACAGCAAACCTGAAGTGAATCATCGTAATCTATAACTAGTGTCACAGGAATGGTTCAGAACATAGTCAGTACGAAGAGTAAGTCTTCTTGTACTTAAGTCGGCATTGTGCCTTTTGTAATTAATTCTGATGCTATTTCTATGTTTCATGTTCAATAAGAAGGTCAGAGGGATACAGTAAACCTGAAGTGAAGCATCGGCATCTATAACTAGTGTCACAGGAATGGTTCAAAGCATAGACAGTAAGAAGGGTCAGTCTTCTTGTACTTAAGTCGGCATTGTGCCTTTTGTATTTAATTCCGATGCAATATCTGTGTTTCATCGTCAATAAGAAGGTGCAAGGGATACAGTAAACCTGAAGTGAAGCATCGGAATCTATAACTAGTGTCACAGGAATGGTTCAAAACATAGACAGTAATAGGAGTCAGTCTTCTTGTACTTAAGTCGGCATTGTGCCTTTTGTATTTAATTCCGATGCATTATCTGTGTTTCTTCGTCAATAAGAAGGTCCAAGGGATACAGTATACCAGAAGTGAAGCCTCGGAATCTATAACTAGTGTCACAGGAATGGTTCAAAACATAGACAGTAGGAAGATTCAGTCTTCTTGTACTTAAGTCGGCAATGTGCCTTTTCTATTTAATTCCAATGCAATTTCTGTATTTCGTCGCCAATACGAATGTCCAAAGGAAACAGTAAACCTGAAGTGAAGCATCGGAATCTACAACTAGTGTCACAGGAATCGTTCAAAACATAGACAGTAAGACGAGTGAGTCTTCTTGTACTTAAGTCGGCATTGTGCCTTTTGTATTTAATTCCGATGCAATTTCTGTGTTTCATCGTCAATAAGAAGGTCCAACGGATACAGTAAACATGAAGTGAAGCATCGGAATCTATAACTAGTGTCACAGGAATGGTTCAAATCATAGACAGTAGGAAGAGTCAGTCTTCTTGTACCTAAGTCGGCATTGTACCTTTTCTATTTAATTCAGATGCAATTTCAGTGATTCATCATCAATAAGAATGTCAGAGGGATACAGTAACCCTGAAGTTAAGCATCTGAATCTGTAACTAGCGTCACAGGAATGGTTCAAACAAAGACAGAAAGAAGAGTCAGTCTTCTTGTACTTAAGTCGGCATTGTGCCTTTTCTATTTAATTCCGATGCAATTTCTGTGTTTCATCGTCAATAAGAAGGTCCAAGGGATACAGTAAACCTGAAGTGAATCATCGTAATCTATAACTAGTGTCACAGGAATGGTTCAAAACATAGTCAGTACGAAGAGTCAGTCTTCTTGTACTTAAGTCGGCATTGTGCCTTTTCTATTTAATTCCGATTCAATTTCTGTGTTTCATAGTCAATAAGAAGGTCCAAGGGATACAGTAAACCAGAAGTGAAGCGTCGGAATCTATAACTAGTGTCACAGGAGTGGTTCAAAACTCAGACAGTAAGATGATTTAGTCCTCTTGTACTTAAGTCGGCAATGTGCCTTTTTTATTTAATTCCAATGCAATTTCTGTATTTCGTCGCCAATAAGAAGGTCCAAAGGAAACAGTAAGCCTGAAGTGAAGCATCGGAATCTACAACTAATGTCACAGGAATCGTTCAAAACATAGACAGTAGGAAGAGTCAGTCTTCTTGTAATTAAGTCGGCATTGTGCCTTTTGTATTTAAATCCGATGCAATTTCTGTGTTTCATCGTCAATAAGAAGGTCCAAGGGATACAGTAAACATGAAGTGAAGCATCGGAATCTATAACTAGTGTCACAGGAATGGTTCAAAGCACAGACAGTAAGAAGAGTCAGTCTTCTTGTACTTAAGTCGGCATTGTGCCTTTTCTATTTAATTCCGATGCAATTTCAGTGTTTCATCGTCAATAAGAAATTCAGAGGGATACAGTAACCCTGAAGTGAAGCATCGCAATCTGTAACTAGCGTCGCAAGAATGGTTCAAACATAGACAGAAAGAAGAGTCAGTCTTCTTGTACTTAAGTCGGCATTGTGCCTTTTCTATTTAATTCCGATGCAATTTCTGTGTTTCATCGTCAATAAGAAGGTCCAAGGGATACAGTTAACCTGAAGTGAAGCATCGGAATCTATAACTAGTGTCACAGGAATGGTTCCAAACATAGTCAGTAAGAAGAGTCAGTCTTCTTGTACTGAAGTTGGCATTGTGCCTTTTCTATTTAATTCCGATGCAATTTCTGTGTTTCATCGTCAATAAGTAGGTTAGAGGAATACAGTAAACCTGAAGTGAAGCATCGGAATCTATAACTAGTGGCACAGGAATGGTTCAAAACAATCAGTAAGAAGAGTCAGTCCTCTTGTACTTAAGTCGGCAATGTGACTTTTCTATTTAATTCCAATGCAATTTCTGTATTTCGTCGCCAATAAGAAACTCCAAAGGAAACAGTAAACCTGAAGTGAAGCATCGGAATCTATAACTAATGTCACTGGAATCGTTCAAAACATAGACAGTAGGAAGAGTCAGTCTTCTTGTACTTAAGTCGGCATTGTACCTTTTCTATTTAATTCCGATGCAATTTCAGTGTTTCATCGTCAATAAGAATGTTAGAGGGATACAGTAACCCTGAAGTGAAGCATCGGAATCTGTAACTAGCGTCACAGGAATGGTTCAAAACATAGACAGAAAGAAGAGTCAGTCTTCTTGTACTTCAGTCGGCATTGTTCCTTTTCTATTTAATTCCGATGCAATTTCTGTGTTTCATCGTCAATAAGAAGGTCCAAGGGATACAGTAAACCTGAAGTGAAGCATCGGAATCTATAACTAGTGTCACAGGAATGGTTAAAAACATAGACAGTAAGAAGGGTCAGTCTTCTAGTACTTAAGTCGGCATTGTGCCTTTTGTACTTAATACCGATGCAATATCTGTGTTTCATCGTCAATAAGAAGGTCAGAGGGATACAGTAAACCTGAAGTGAAGCATCGGAATCTATAACAAGTGTCACAGGAATGGTTCAAAACAGTCAGGAAGAAGAGTCAGTCTTCTTGTACTTAAGTCGGCATTGTGCCTTTTGTATTTAATTCCGAAGCTATTTCTGCATTTCGTCGCCAATTAGAAGGTCCAAAGGATACAGTAAACCTGAAGTGAAGCATTGGAATCAATGACTAATGTCACAGGAATCGTTCAAAGCATAGACAGTAGGAAGAGTCAGTCCTCTTGTTCTTAAGTCGGCATTGTGCCTTTTGTATTTAATTCCGATGCAATTTCTGTGTTTCATCGTTAAAAGAAGGTCAGAGGGATACCGTAAACCTGATGTGAAGCATCGCAATCTGTAACTAGTGTCACAGGAATGGTTCAAAACATAGTCAGTAAGAAGGGTCAGTTTTCTTGTTCTTAAGTCGGCATTGTGCCTTTTCTATTTAATTCCGATGCAATTTCTGTGTTTCATCGTCAATAAGAACGTGCAAGGGATACAGTAAACCTGAAGTCAAGCATCGGAATCTATAACTAGTGTCACAGGAATGGTTCAAAACATAGACAGTAGGAGGAGTAAGTCTTCTTGTACTTAAGTCGGCATTGTGCCTTTTCTATTTAATTCCGATGCAATTTCAGTGTTTCATCGTCAATAAGAATGTCAGAGGGATACAGTAACCCTGAAGTGAAGCATCGGAATCTGTAACTAGCGTCACAGGAATGGTTCAAAACATAGACAGAAAGAAGAGTCAGTCTTCTTGTACTTAAGTCGGCATTGTGCCTTTTGTATTTAATTCCGTTGTAATTTCTGTGTTTCATCCTCAATAAGAAGGTCCAAGGGATACAGTAAACCTGAAGTGAAGCATCGGAATCTATAACTAGTGTCACAGGCATGGTTTAAAACATAGACAGTAAGAAGAGTCAGTCTTCATGTAATTAAGTCGGCATTGTGCCTTTTCTATTTAATTCCGATGCAATATCTGTGTTTCATCGTCAATAAGAAGGTCAGAGGGATACAGTAAACATGAAGTGAAGCATCGGAATCCATAACTAGTGTCACAGGAATGGTTCAAAACATAGTCAGTAAGAAGAGTCAGTCTACTTGTACTTCAGTCGGCATTGTGCCTTTTCTATTTAATTCCGATGCAATATCTGTGTTTCATCGTCAATAAGAAGGTCAGAGGGATACAGTATACCTGAAGTGAGGCATCGGAATCTCTAACTAGTGTCACCGGAATGGTTCCAAACATAGTCAGTAAGAAGAGTCAGTCTTCTTGTACTTAAGTCGGCATTGTGCCTTTTCTATTTAATTCAGATGCAATTTCTGCGTTTCATCGCCAAGAAGAAGGTCCAAGGGATACAGTAATCCTGATGTGAATCATCGTAATCAATAAGTAGTGTCACAGGAATGGTTCAAAACATAGTCAGTACGAAGATTCAGTCTTCTTGTACTAAAGTCGGCATTGTGCCTTTTGAATTTAATTCCGATGCAATTTCTGTATTTCATCGTCGATGAGAAGGTCAGAGGGATACAGTAAACCTGAAGTGAAGCATCCCAATCCATAACTAGTGTCACAGGAATGGTTCAAAACAGAGACAGTAGGAAGAGTCAGTCTTCTTGTACTTAAGTCGTCATTGTGCCTTTTGTATATAATTCTGATGCAATTTCTGTGTTTCATCGTAAATACGAAGGTCAGAGGGATACAGTAAACCTGAAGTGAGGCATCGGAAACTATAACAAGTGTCACAGGTATGGTTCAAAACAGTCAGTAAGAAGAGTCAGTCTTCTTGTACTTAAGTCGGCATTGTTCCTTTTCTATTTAATTCCGATGCAATATCTGTGTTTCATCGTCAATAAGGAGGTCCAAGTGATAAAGTAAACCTGTAGTGAATCATCGGAAACTATAACTAGTGTCACTGGAATGGTTCAAAACATAGACAGTAAGAAGAGTCAGTCTTCTTGTACTTAAGTCGGCATTGTGCCTTTTGTATTTAATTCCGATGCAATTTCTGTGTTTCATCGTAAATAAGAAGGTCAGAGGGATACAGTAAACCTGAAGTGAAGCATCGGAATCTATAACTAGTGTCACAGGAATGGTTCTAAACATAGACAGTAAGAAGAGTCAGTCTTCTTGTACTTAAGTCGGCATTGTGCTTTTTGAATTTAATTCCGATGCAATTTCTGTGTTTCATCGTCAATAAGAAGGTCAGAGGGATACAGTTAACCTGAAGTGAAGCATCCCAATCCATAACTAGTGTCACAGGAATGGTTCAAAACAGAGACAGTAGGAAGAGTCAGTCTTCTTGTACTTAAGTCGTCATTGTGCCTTTTGTATATAATTCCGATGCAATTTCTGTGTTTCATCGTAAATACGAAGGTCAGAGGGATACAGTAAACCTGAAGTGAGGCATCGGAAACTATAACAAGTGTCACAGGTATGGTTCAAAACAGTCAGTAAGAAGAGTCAGTCTTCTTGTACTTAAGTCGGCATTGTGCCTTTTGTATTTAATTCCGATGCAATTTCTGTGTTTCATCGCCAATAAGAAGATCCAAGGGATACAGTAAACCTGAAATGAAGCATCGGAATCTATAACTATTGTCACAGGAATGGTTCAAAACATAGACAGTTGGAAGAGTCAGTCCTCTTGTACTTAAGTTGGCATTGTGCCTTTTGTATTTAATTAAGATGCAATACATGTGTTTCATCGTCAACAAGAAGGTCCAAGGGATACTGTAAACCTGAAGTGAAGCATCGGAATCTGTAACTAGCGTCACATTAATGGTTCAAAACATAGTCAGTAAGAAGAGTCAGTCTTCTTGTACTTAATTCGGCATTGTGCCTTTTCTATTTAATTCCGATGCAATTTCGTGTTTCATCGTCAATAAGGACGTCCAAGGGATACAGTAAACCTGAAGTGAAGCATCGGAATCTATATCTAGTGTCACAGGAATGGTTCAAATCATAGACAGTAGGAAGAGTCAGTCTTCTTGTACTTAAGTCGGCATTGTGCCTTTTCTATTCAATTCCGATGCTATTTCAGTGTTTCACCGTCAATAAGAATGTCAGAGGGATACAGTAACCCTGAAGTGATGAATCGGAATCTGTAACTAGCGTCACAGGAATGGTTCAAAACATAGACAGAAAGAAGAGTCAGTCTTCTTGTACTTAAGACGGTATTGTGCCTTTTGTATTTAATTCCGTTGCAATTTCTGTGTTTCATCGTCAATAAGAGGGTACAAAGGATACAGTAATCCTGAAGTGAAGCATCGGAATCTATAACTAGTGTCACAGGAATGGTCCAAAACATAGACAGTAAGAAGAGTCAGTCTTCTTGTACTTAAGCCGGAATTGTGCCTTTTCTATTTAATTCCGATGCAATTTCTGTGTTTCATCGTCAATACGAAGGTCAGAGCGATACAGTAAACATGAAGTGAAGCATCGGAATCCATAACTAGTGTCACAGGAATGGTTCAAAACATAGTCAGTAAGAAGAGTCAGTCTTCTTGTACTTCAGTCGGCATTGTGCCTTTTCTATTTAATTCCGACGCAATATCTGTGTTTCATCGTCAATAAGAAGGTCAGAGGGATACAGTAAACCTGAAGTAAGGCATCGGAATCTATAACTAGTGTCACCGGTATGGTTCCAAACATAGTCAGTAAGAAGAGTCAGTCTTCTTGTACTTAAGTCGGCATTGTGCCTTTTCAATTTAATTCCGATGCAATTTCTGTGTCTCATCGTCAATAACAAGGTCCAAGGGATACAGTAATCCTGAAGTGAATCATCGTAATCTATAACTAGTGTCACAGGAATTGTTCAAAACATAGTCAGTACGAAAATTCAGTCTTCTTGTACTTAAGTCGGCATTGTGCCTTTTATATTTAATTCCGATGCAATTTCTGTGTTTCATCGTCAATAAGAAGGTCAGAGGGATACAGTAAACCTGAAGTGAAGCATCGGAATCTATAACAAGTGTCACAGGTATGGTTCAAAACAGTCAGTAAGAAGAGTCAGTCTTCTTGTACTTAAGTCGGCATTGTGCCTTTTGTATTTAATTCCGATGCAATTTCTGTGTTTCATCGTTAAAAGAAGGTCAGAGGGATACAGTAAACCTGAAGAGAAGCATCGGAATCTGTAACTAGTGTCACAGGAATGGTTCAAAACATAGACAGTAGGAAGAGTCAGTCTTCTTGTACTTAAGTCGGCATTGTGCCTTTTCTATTTAATTCCGATGCAATTTCTGTGTTTCATCGGCAATAAGTAGGTCCAAAGGATACAGTAAACCTGAAGTGAAGTTTCGGAATCTATAACTAATGTCACAGGAATCGTTCAAAACATAGACAGTAGGAAGAGTCAGTCTTCTTGTACTTAAGTCGGCATTGTGCATTTTGTATTTAATTCCGATGCAATTTCTGTGTTTCATCGTCACAAAGAAGGTCAGAGGGATACAGTAAACCTGAAGTGAAGCATCGTAATCTATAACTAGTGTCACAGTATTGTTTCAAAACATAGACAGTAGGATGAGACAGCCTTCTTGTATTTAAGTCGGCATTGTGCCTCTTCTATTTATTTCCGATGCACTATCTGTGTTCCATCGTCAATAAGAAGATCCAAGGGATACAGTAAACCTGAAATGAAGCATCGGAATCTATAACTAGTGTCACAGGAATGGTTCAAAACATAGACAGTAGGAAGAGTCAGTCCTCTTGTACTTAAGTCGGCATTGTGCCTTTTGTATTTAATTAAGATGCAATATCTGTATTTCATCGTCAACAAGAAGGTCCAAGGGATACAGTAAACCTGAAGTGAAGCATCGGAATCTGTAACTAGCGTCACATTAATGGTTAAAAACATAGTCAGTAAGAAGAGTCAGTCTTTTTGTACTTAATTCGGCATTGTGCTTTTTCTATTTAATTCCGATGCAATTTCGTGTTTCATCGTCAATAAGAAGGTGCAAGGGATACAGTGAACCTGAAGTGAATCATCGTAGTCTATAACTAGTGTTACAGGAATGGTTCAAAACATAGACAGTAGGAAGAGTCAGTCTTTTTGTACTTAAGTCGGCATTGTGCCTTTTTTATTCAATTCCGATGCAATTACTGTGTTTCATCGTCAATAAGAACGTCCAAGGGATACATTAAACCCGAAGTGAAGCATCGGAATCTATAACTAGTGTCACAGGAATGGTTCAAAACATAGTCAGTAAGAAGAGTCAGTCTTCTTGTACTTAAGTCGGCATTGTACCTTTTCTAATTAATTCCGATGCAATTTCAGTGTTTCATCGTCAATAAGATAGTCAGAGGGATACAGTAACCCTGAAGTGAAGCATCGGAATCTGTAACTAGCGTCACAGGAATGGTTCAAGACTTAGACAGAAAGAAAAGTCAGTCTTCTTGTACTTAAGTCGGCATTGTTCCTTTTCTATTTAATTCCGATGCAATTTCTGTGTTTCATCGTCAATAAGAAGGTCCAAGGGATACAGTAAAGCTGAAGTGAAGCATCGGAATCTACAACTAGTGTCACAGGAATGGTTCAAAACATAGACAGTAAGAATAGTCAGTCTTGTTGTACTTTAGTCGGCATTGTGCCTTTTCTATTTAATTCCGATGCAATTTCTGTGTTTCATCGTCAATAAGAAGGTCAGAGGGATACAGTAAACTTGAAGTGAAGCATCGGAATCTATAACTAGTGTCACAGGAATGGTTCGAAACAGTCAGTAAGAAGAGTCAGTCTTCTTGTACTTAAGTCGGCATTGTACCTTTTCTATATAACTCCGATGCAATATCAGTGTTTCATCGTCAATAAGAATGTCAGAGGGATACAGTAACCCTGAAGTGAAGCATCGGAATCTATAACTAGTGTCACAGGAATGGTTCAAATCATAGACAGTAGGAAGAGTCAGTCTTCTTGTACTTAAGTCGGCATTGTGCCTTTTCTATTTAATTCCGATGCTATTTCAGTGTTTCATCGTCAATAAGAATGTCAGAGGGATACATTAACCCTGAAGTGAAGCATCGGAATCTGTAACTGGCGTCACAGGAATGGTTCAAAACATAGACAGAAAGAAGGGTCAGTCTTCTTTTACTTAAGTCGGCATTGTGCCTTTTGTATTTAATTCCGATGCAATTTCTGTGTTTCATCGTCAATAAGAAGGTCCAAGGGATACAGTAAACCTGAAGTGAAGCATCGGAATCAATAACAAGTGTCACAGGAATGGTTCCAAGCATAGTCAGTAAGAAGAGTCAGTCTTCTTGTACTTAAGTCGGCATTGTGCCTTTTCTATTTAATTCCGATGCAATTTCTGTGTTTCATCGTCAATAAGAAGGGCCAAGGGATACAGTAATCCTCAAGTGAATCATCGTAATCTATTACTAGTGTCACAGTAATGGTTCAAAACATAGTAGGTACGAAGAGTCATTCTTCTTGCATTTAAGTCGGCATTGTGCCTTTTGTATTTAATTCCGATGCAATTTCTGTGTTTCATCGTCAAAAAGGAGGTCAGAGGGATACAGTAAACCTGAAGTGAAGCATCTGAATCTATAACAAGTGTCACAGGAATGGTTCAAAACAGTCAGTAAGTAGAGTCATTCTTCTTATACTTAAGTCGGCATTGTGCCTTTTGTATTTAATTCCCAAGCTATTTCTGCATTTCGTCGCCAGTTAGAAGGTCCAAAGGATACAGTAAACCAGAAGTGAAGCATCTGAATGTATAACAAGTGTCACAGGAGTGGTTCAAAACAGTCAGTAAGAAGGGTGAGTCTTCTTATACTTAAGTCGGCATAATGCCTTTTCTATTTAATTCCGATGCAATTTCTGTGTTTCATCGTCAATAAGAGGGTCCAAGGGATACAGTAAACCTGTAGTTAATCATCGTAATCTATAACTAGTGTCACATAAATGGTTCAAAACATAGTCAGTACGAGGAGTCAGTCTTCTAGTACTTAAGTCGGCATTGTGCCTTTTGTATTTAATTCCGATGCAATTTCTGTGTTTCATCGTCAATAAGAAGGTCAGAGCGATACAGTAAACCTGAAGTGAAGCATCGGAATCTATTACTATTGTCACAGGAATGGTTCTAAACATAGCCAGTAAGAAGGGTCAGTCTTCTTGTACTTAAGTCGGCATTGTGCCTTTTGTATTTAATTCCGATGCAATTTCTGTGTTTCATCGTCAATAAGAAGGGCCAAGGGATACAGTAAACCTAAAGTGAATCATCGTAATCAATAACTAGTATCACAGGAATGGTTCTAAACAGTCAGTAAGGAGAGTCAATCTTCTTGTACTTAAGTCGGCATTGTGCCTTTTGTATTTAATTCCGATGCATTTTCTGTGTTTCATCGTCAATAAGAAGGACCAAAGGATACAGTAAACCTGAAGTGAAGCATCGGAATCTATAACTAATGTCACAGGAATCGTTCAAAACATAGACAGTAGGAAAAGTCAGTCTTCTTGTACTTAAGTCGGCATTGTGCCTTTTGTATTTAATTCCGATGCAATTTCTGTGTTTCATCGTCAAAATGAAGGTCGAAGGGATACAGTAAACCTGAAGTGAAGCATCGGAATCTATAACAAGTGTCACAGGAATGGTTCAAAACAGCCAGTAAGAAGAGTCTGTCTTCTTGTACTTAAGTCGGCATTGTGCCTTTTGTATTTAATTCCGAAGCTATTTCTGCATTTCGTGGCCAATTAGAAAGTCCAAAGGATACAGTAAACCTGAAGTGAAGCATCGGAATCAATA
This sequence comes from Schistocerca americana, assembly GCF_021461395.2. Classification (NCBI taxonomy): domain Eukaryota; kingdom Metazoa; phylum Arthropoda; class Insecta; order Orthoptera; family Acrididae; genus Schistocerca; species Schistocerca americana. The sequence continues at coordinate 22,344,379 of NC_060128.1, forward strand.
ACTAATGTCACAGGAATCGTTCAAAAAATAGACAGTAGGAAGAGTCAGTCTTCTTGTACTTCAGTCGGCATTGTGCCTTTTGTATTTAATTCCGATGCAATTTCTGTGCTTCATCGTCAATAAGAAGGTCAGAGGGATACAGTAAACCTGAAGTGAAGCATCGGAATCTATAACTAGTGTCACAGGAATGGTTCGAAACAGTCACTAAGAAGAGTCAGTCTTCTTGTACATAAGTCGGCATTGTGCTTTTTTTTATTTAATTCCGATGCAATATCTGTACGTCGTCGCCAATAAGAAGGTCCAAAGGATAAAGTAAATCTGAAGTGAAGCATCGGTATCTATAACTAATGCCACAGGAATCGTTCAAAACATAGACAGTAGGAAGAGTCAGTCTTCTTGTACTTAAGTCGGCATTGTGCCTTTTGTATTTAATTCCGATGCAATTTCTGTGTTTCATCGTCAAAAAGAAGGTCAGAAGGATACAGTAAACCTGAAGTGAAGCATCGGAATCTGTAACTAGTGTCACAGGAATGGTTCAAAACATAGACAGTAGGAAGAGTCAGTCTTATGTAGTTAAGTCGGCATTGTGCCTTTTGTATTTAATTCCGATGCTATTACTGTGTTTCATCGTCAATAAGAACGTCCAAGGGATACAGTAACCCTGAAGTGAAGCATCGGAATCTATAACTAGTGTCACAGGAATGGTTCAAAACATAGACAGTAGGAAGAGTCAGTCTTCTTGTACTTAAGTCGGCATTGTATCTTTTCTATATAACTCCGATGCAATTTCAGTGTTTCATCGTCAATAAGAATGTCAGAGGGATACAGTAACCCTGAAGTGAAACATCGGAATCTTTAACTAGCGTCGCAGGAATGGTTCAAAACATAGACAGAACGAAGAGTCAGTCTTCTTGTTCTTCAGTCGGCATTGTTCCTTTTCTATTTAATTCCGATGCAATTTCTGTGTTTCATCGTCAATAAGAAGTTCCAAGGGATACAGTAAAGCTGAAGTGAAGCATCGGAATCTATAACTAGTGTCACAGGAATGGTTCAAAACAATGACAGTAAGAAGAGTCAGTCTTCTTGTACTTAAGTCGGCATTCCGCCTTTTCTATTTAATTCCGATGCAATTTCTGTGTTTCATCGTCAATAAGAAGGTCAGAGGGATACAGTAAACCTGAAATGAAGCATCGAAAGCTATAACTAGTGTCACAGGAATGTTTCAAAACATAGACAGTACGAAGAGTCAGTCCTCTTGTACTTAAGTCGGCATTGTGCCTTTTGTATTTAATTAAGGTGCAATATCTGTGTTTCATCGTCAACAAGAAGGTCCAAGGGATACAGTAAACCTGAAGTGAAGCATTGGAATCTGTAACTAGAGTCACATTAATGGTTCAAACATAGTCAGTAAGAAGAGCAGTCTTCTTGTACTTAAGTCGGCATTGTGCTTTTTCTATTTAATTCCGATGCAATTTCTGTGTTTCATCGTCAATAAGAACGTCCAAGGGATACAGTAAACCTGAAGTGAAGCATCGGAATCTATAACTAGTGTCACAGGAATGGTTCAAATCATAGACAGTAGGAAGAGTCAGTCTTCTTGTACTTAAGTCGGCATTGTGCCTTTTCTATTTAATTCCGATGCTATTTCAGTGTTTCATCGTCAATAAGAATGTCAGAGGGATACATTAACCCTGAAGTGAAGCATCGGAATCTGTAACTAGCGTCACAGGAATGGTTCAAAACATAGACAGACAGAAGGGTCAGTCTTCTTTTACTTAAGTCGGCATTGTGCCTTTTGTATTTAATTCCGATGCAATTTCTGTGTTTCATCGTCAATAAGATGGTCCAAGGGATACAGTAAACCTGAAGTGAAGCATCGGAATCTATAAATAGTGTCACAGGAATGGTTCAAAACATAAACAGCAAGAAGGGTCAGTCTTCTCGTACTTAAGTCGGCGTTGTGCCTTTTGTATTTAATTCCGATGCAATTTCTGTGTTTCATCGTCAATAAGAAGGGCCAAGGGATACAGTAATCAAGGAAGTGAATCATCGTAATCTATTACTAGTGTCACAGAAATGGTTCAAAACATAGTAGGTACGAAGAGTCAGTCTTCTTGCATTTAAGTCGGCATTGTGCCTTTTGTATTTAATTCCGATGCAATTTCTGTGTTTCATCGTCAAACAGAAGGTCAGAGGGATACAGTAAACCTGAAGTGAAGCATCTGAATCTATAACAAGTGTCACAGGAATGGTTCAAAACAGTCAGTAAGAAGAGTCAGTCTTCTTATACTTAAGTCGGCATTGTGCCTTTTGTATTTAATTCCGAAGCTATTTCTGCATTTCGACGCCAATTAGAAGGTCCAAAGGATACAGTAAACCAGAAGTGAAGCATCTGAATGTATAACAGGTGTCACAGGAATGGTTCAAAACAGTCAGTAAGAAGGGTAGGTCTTCTTATACTTAAGTCGGCATTATGCCTTTTCTATTTAATTCCGATGCAATTTCTGTGTTTCATCGTCAATAAGAAGGTCCAAGTGATACAGTAAACCTGAAGTGAATCATCGTAATCTATAACTAGTGTCACAGGAATGGTTCAAAACATAGTCAGTACGAGGAGTCAGTCTTCTTGTACTTAAGTCGGCATTGTGCCTTTTGTATTTAATTCCGATGCAATTTCTGTGTTTCATCGTCAATAAGAAGGTCAGAGGGATACAGTAAACCTGAAGTGAAGCATCGGAATCTATAACTATTGTCAAAGGAATGGTTCTAAACATAGACAGTAAGAAGGGTCAGTCTTCTTGTACTTAAGTCGGCATTGTGCCTTTTGTATTTAATTCCGATGCAATATCTGTGTTTCATCGTCAATAAAAAGGTGCAAGGGATACATTAAACCCGAAGTGAAGCATCGGAATCTATAACTAGTGTCACAGGAATGGTTCAAAACATAGACAGTAAGAAGAGTCAGTCTTCTTGTATTTAAGTCGGCATTGTGCCTTTTGTATTTAATTCCGATGCAATTTCTGTGCTTCATCGTCAATAAGAAGGTCAGAGGGATACAGTAAACCTGAAGTGAAGCATCGGAATCTATAACTAGTGTCACAGGAATGGTTCGAAACAGTCAGTAAGAAGAGTCAGTCTTCTTGTACATAAGTCGGCATTGTGCCTTTTGGAATTTAATTCCGATGCAATTTCTGTACTTCGTCGCCAATAAGAAGGTCCAAAGGATACAGTAAACCTGAAGTGAAGCATCGGAATCTATAACTAGTGTCACAGGAATGGTTCGAAGCAGTCACTAAGAAGAGTCAGTCTTCTTGTACATAAGTCGGCATTGTGCCTTTTGTATTTAATTCCGATGCAATTTCTGTGTTTCATCGTCAAAAAGAAGTTCAGAAGGATACAGTAAACCTGAAGTGAAGCATCGGTATCTGTAAGTAGTGTCACAGGAATGGTTCAAAACATAGACAGTAGGAAGAGTCAGTCTTTTTGTACTTAAGTCGGCATTGTCCCTTTTGTATTTAATTCCGATGCAATTACTGTGTTTCATCGTCAATAAGAACGTCCAAGGGATACAGTAACCCTGAAGTGAGGCATCGGAATCTATAACTAGTGTCACAGGAATGGTTCAAAACATAGACAGTAGGAAGAGTCAGTCTTCTTGTACTTAAGTCGGCATTGTGCCTTTTCTATTTAATTCCGATGCTATTTCAGTGCTTCATCGTCAATAAGAATGTCAGAGGGATACATTAACCCTGAAGTGAAGCATCGGAATCTGTAACTAGCGTCACAGGAATGGTTCAAAACATAAACAGCAAGAAGGGTCAGTCTTCTCGTACTTAAGTCGGCATTGTGCCTTTTCTATTTCATTCCGATGCAATTTCTGTGTTTCATCGTCAATAAGAAGGTCAGATGGATACAGTAAACCTGAAGTGAGGCATCGGAATCTATAACAAGTGTCACAGGAATGGTTCCAAACATAGTCAGTAAGAGGAGTCAGTCTTCTTGTACTTAAGTCGGCATTGTGCCTTTTGTATTTAATTCCGATGCAATTTCTGTGTTTCATCGTCAATAAGAAGGGCCAAGGGATACAGTAATCCAGGAAGTGAATCATCGGAATCTATAACTATTGTCACAGGAATGGTTCTAAACATAGACAGTAAGAAGGGTCAGTCTTCTTGTACTTAAGTCGGCATTGTGCCTTTTGTATTTAATTCCGATGCAATATCTGTGTTTCATCGTCAATAAAAAGGTGCAAGGGATACATTAAACCTGAAGTGAAGCATCGGAATCTATAACTAGTGTCACAGGAATGGTTCAAAACATAGACAGTAAGAAGAGTCAGTCTTCTTGTATTTAAGTCGGCATTGTGCCTTTTGTATTTAATTCCGATGCAATTTCTGTGCTTCATCGTCAATAAGAAGGTCAGAGGGATACAGTAAACCAGAAGTGAAGCATCGGAATCTATAACTAGTGTCACAGGAATGGTTCGAAACAGTCAGTAAGAAGAGTCAGTCTTCTTGTACATAAGTCGGCATTGTGCCTTTTGTATTTAATTCCGATGCAATTTCTGTACTTCGTCGCCAATAAGAAGGTCCAAAGGATACAGTAAACCTGAAGTGAAGCATCGGAATCTATAACTAGTGTCACAGGAATGGTTCGCAGCAGTCACTAAGAAGAGTCAGTCTTCTTGTACATAAGTCGGCATTGTGCCTTTTGTTTTTAATTCCGATGCAATTTCTGTGTTTCATCGTCAAAAAGAAGGTCAGAAGGATACAGTAAACCTGAAGTGAAGCATCGGAATCTGTAAGTAGTGTCACAGGAATGGTTCAAAACATAGACAGTAGGAAGAGTCAGTCTTTTTGTACTTAAGTCGGCATTGTGCCTTTTGTATTTAATTCCGATGCAATTACTGTGTTTCATCGTCAATAAGAACGTCCAAGGGATACAGTAACCCTGAAGTGAAGCATCGGAATCTATAACTAGTGTCACAGGGATGGTTCAAAACATAGACAGTAGGAAGAGTCAGTCTTCTTGTACTTATGTCGGCATTGTACATTTTCCATATAATTCCGATGCAATTTCAGTGTTTCATCGTCAATAAGAATGTCAGAGGGATACAGTAACCCTCAAGTGATGCATCGGAATCTGTAACTAGCGTCACAGGAATGGTTCAAAACATAGACAGAACGAAGAGTCAGTCTTCTTGTACTTAAGTCGGCATTGTTCCTTTTCTATTTAATTCCGATGCAATTTCTATGTTTCATCGTCAATAAGAAGGTCCAAGGGATACAGTAAAGCTGAAGTGAAGCATCGGAATCTATAACTAGTGTTACAGGAATGGTTCAAAACAATGACAGTAAGAAGAGTCAGTCTTCTTGTACTTAAGTCGACATTGCGCCTATTCTATTTAATTCCGATGCAATTTCTGTGTTTCATCGTCAATACGAAGGTCAGAGGGATACAGTAAAAATGAAATGAAGCATCGGAAGCTATAACTAGTGTCACAGGAATGTTTCAAAACATAGACAGTAGGAAGAGTCAGTCCTCTTGTACTTAAGTCGGCATTGTGCCTTTTCTATTTAATTAAGATGCAATATCTGTGTTTCATCGTCAACAAGAAGGTCCAAAGGATACAATAAACTTGAATTGAAGCATCGGAATCTGTGACTAGCGTCACATTAATGGTTCAAACATAGTCAGTAAGAAGAGTCAGTCTTCTTGTACTTAAGTCGGCATTGTGCTTTTTCTATTTAATTCCGATGCAATTTCTGAGTTTCATCGTCAATAAGAACGTCCAAGGGATACAGTAAAACGGAAGTGAAGCATCGGAATCTATAACTAGTGTCACAGGAATGGTTCAAATCATAGACAGTGGGAAGAGTCAGTCATCTTGTACGTAAGTCGGCATTGTGCCTTTTCTATTTAATTCCGATGCTATTTCAGTGTTTCATCGTCAATAAGAATGTCAGAGGGATACAGTAACCCTGAAGTGAAGCATCGGAATCTGTAACTAGCGTCACAGGAATGGTTCAAAACATAGACAGAAGGAAGAGTCAGTCTTCTTTTACTTAAGTCGGCATTGTGCCTTTTGTATTTACTTCCGATGCAATTACTGTGTTTCATCGTCAATAAGAAGGTCCAAGGGATACAGTAAACCTGAAGTGAAGCATCGGTATCTATAAATAGTGTCACAGGAATGGTTCAAAACATAAACAGCAAGAAGAGTCAGTCTTCTTGTACTTAAGTCGGCATTGTGCCTTTTCTATTTCATTCCGATGCAATATCTGTGTTTCATCGTCGATAAGAAGGTCAGAGGGATACAGTAAACCTGAAGTGAGGCATCGGAATCTATAACAAGTGTCACAGGAATGGTTCCAAACATAGTCTGTAAGTAAGGTCAGTCTTCTTGTACTTAAGTCGGCATTGTGCCTTTTCTATTTAATTCCGATGCAATTTCTGTGTTTCATCGTCAATAAGAAGGGCCAAGACATACAGTAATCCTGAAGTGAATCATCGTAATCTATTACTAGTGTCACAGGAATGGTTTGAAACATAGTAGGTACGAAGAGTCAGTCTTCTTGCATTTAAGTCGGCATTGTGCCTTTTGTATGTAATTCCGATGCAATTTCTGTGTTTCATCGTCAATAAGAAGGTCCAAGGGATACAGTAAACCTGAAGTGAAGCATCGGAATCTATAAATAGTGTCACAGGAATGGTTCAAAACATAAACAGCAAGAAGAGTCAGTCTTCTTGTACTTAAGTCGGCATTGTGCCTTTTCTATTTCATTCCGATGCAATTTCTGTGTTTCATCGTCAAAAAGAAGGTCAGAGGGATACAGTAAACCTGAAGTGAAGCATCTGAGTCTATAACAAGTGTCACAGGAATGGTTCAAAACAGTTAGTAAGAAGAGTCAGTCTTCTTGTACTTAAGTCGGCATTGTGCCTTTTGTATTTAATCCCGATTCAATTTCTGTGTTTCATCGTCAATAAGAAAGTCCAAAGGATACAGCAAACCTGAAGTGAAGCTTCAGAATCTATAACTAGTGTCACAGGAATGGTTCAAAACTTAGACAGTAAGAAGAGTCAGTCTTCTTGTACTTATGTCGGCATTGTGCCTTTTCTATTTAATTCCGATGCAATTTCTGTGTTTCGTCGTCAATAAGAATGATGAAGGGATACAGTAAACCTGTAGTGAAGCATCGGAATCAAAAACCGGTCTCACAGGAAAGTTCCAAAGCATAGAGGGTAAGTAGAGCCTGTCATTTTGTATTTGAGTCGGCATTGTGCCTTTTGTATTTAATTCCGATGCAATTTCTGTGTTTCATCGTCAATAAGAAGGTCAGAGGGATACAGTAAACCGGAAGTGAAGCATCGGAATCTATAACTAGTGTCACAGTAATGGTTAAAACATAGACACTAGGAAGGGTCAGTCTTCTTGTACTTTAGTCGGTATTGTGCCTTTTGTATTTAATCCTAATTAGATTTCTGTGTTTCGTCGTCAATATGAAGGTCCAAGGAATACAGTAAACCTGAAGTGAAGCATCGGAATCCATAACTAGTGTCACAGGAATGGTTCAAAACATAGACAGTAAGAAGAGTCAGTCTTCTTGTACTTAAGTCGGCATTGTGCCTTTTGTATTTAACTCTGATGCTACTTATGTGTTTCATCGTCGATAAGAAGGTCCAAGGTATACAGTAAACCTGAAGTGAAGAATCGGAATCCATAACTAGCGTCACAGGAATTGCTCAAAACATAGACAGAAAGAAGAGTCAGTCTTCTTGTACTTAAGTCGTCATTGTGCCTTTTGTATTTAATTCCGATGCAAATTCTGTGTTTCATCGTCAATAAGAAAGTCCAAAGGATACAGCAAACCTGAAGTGAAGCTTCAGAATCTATAACTAGTGTCACAGGAATGGTTCAAAACTTAGACAGTAAGAAGAGTCAGTCTTCTTGTACTTAAAACGGCATTGTGACTTTTGTATTTAATTCCGATGCAATTTCTGTGTTTCATCGTCAATAAGAGTGTCAGAGGAATACAGTAAACCTGAAGTGAAGCATCGGAACCTATAACTATTATCACAGGAATGGTTCAAACCATAGCCAGTTGGATGAGTCAGTCTTCTTCTACTTAAGTCGGTATTGTGCCTTTTCTATTTAATTCCGATGCAATTTCTGAGTTTCGTCGTCAATAAAAAGGTCCAAGGGATACAGTAAACCTGAAGTGGAGCATCGGAATCTGTAACTAGTTTCACAGGAATGGTTCAAAACATACACAGCAAGAAGAGTCAGTCTTCTTGTTCTTAAGTCGGCATTGTGCATTTTGTATTTCATTCCGATGCAATCTCTGTGTTTCATCGTCAATGAGAAGGTCCAAGGGATACAGTAAACCTGAAGTGAAGCATCGGAATCTATAACTAGAGTCACAGGAATGGTTCAAATCATAGACAGTAGGAAGAGTCAGTCTTCTTGTACTTAATTCGGCATTGTGCATTTTCTATTTAATTCCGATGCAATTTCTATGTTTCGTCGCCAATAAGAAGGTCAGAGGGATACACTAAACCTGAAGTGAAGCATCGGAATCTATAACTAGTTTCACAGGAATGGTTCAAAACATACACAGCAAGAAGAGTCAGTCTTCTTGTTCTTATGTCGGCATTGTGCATTTTGTATTTCATTCCGATGCAATCTCTGTGTTTCATCGTCAATGAGAAGGTCCAAGGGGTACAGTAAACCTGAAGTGAAGCATCGGAATCTATAACTAGTGTCACAGGAATGGTTCAAAGCATAGACAGTCGGAAGAGTCAGTCTTCTTGTACGTAAGTCGGCATTGTGCCTCTTGTATTTAATTCCGATGCAATTTCTGTGTTTCATCGTCAATAAGAAGGTCCAAGGGATACAGTGAACTTATAGTGAATCATCGGAATCTAAAACTGGTCTCACAGAAAATGTTCAAATCATAGTCAGTAAGAAGAGTCAGTCTTCTTATACTTAAGTCGGCTTTGTGCCTTTTGTACTTAATTCCGATGCAATTTCTGTGTTTCATCCTCAATAAGAAGGTCCAAGGGATACAGTAAGCATATAGTGAAGCATCGGAATCTAAAAGTGGTCTCACAGGAAATGTTCACAACATAGTCAGTAAGAAGAGTCAGTCTTCTTGTACTTAAGTCGGCACTGTGCCGTTTGTATTTAATTCCGATGCAATTTCTGTGTTTCATCGTCAATAAGAATGTCAGAGGTATACAGTAAAACCTGGAGTAAAGCATCGGAATCTATAACCAGTGTCACAGGAATGGTTTAAAACACAGACAGTAGGACGAGTCAGTCTTCTTGTACATGAGTCGGCATTGTGCCTTTTGTATTTAATTCCGATGCAATTACTGAGTTTCATCGTCAATAGGAAGGTCAGAGGGATACAGCAAACATGAACTGAAGCATCGGAATCTATAACTAATGTCACAGGAATGGTTCAAAACATACACAGCAAACAGAGTCAGTCTTCTTGTACTTAAGTCGGCATTGTGCCTTTTGTATTTAATTCCGATGCGATTTGTGTGTTTCATCGCCAACAAGATGGTCAAAGGGATACAGTAAACATATAGTGAAGCATCGGAATGTAAAACTGGTCCCACAGGAAATGTTCAAATCATAGTCAGTAAGAAGAGTCAGTCTTCTTGTACTTATGTCGGCATTGTGCCTTTTCTATTTAATTCCGTTGCAATTTCTGTGTTTCGTCGTCAATAAGGAGGTCCATGGGATACAGTAAACCTGAAGTGAAGCATCGGAATCTAAAACCCGTCTCACAGGAAAAGTTCAAAAAATAGAGAGTAAGAAGAGCCAGTCTAATTGTATTTGAGTCGGCATTGTGCCATTTCTATTTAATTCCGATGCAATTTCTGTGTTTCATCGTCAACAACAAGGTCAAAGGGATACAGTAAACCAGTAGTGAAGCATCGGAATCTATAACTAGTGACACAGGAATGGTTAAAACATAGACAGTAGGATGGGTCAGTCTTCTTGTACTTAAGTCGGAATTGTGCCTTTTGTATTTAATCCTGATTCAATATCTGTGTTTCGTCGTCAATAAGATGGTCCAAGTGATACAGTAAACCTGAAGTGAAGCATCGGAATCTATAACTAGTGTCACAGGAATGGTTCAAAACATAGACAGTAAGAAGAGTCAGTCTTCTTGTACTTAAGTCGGCACTGTGCCTTTTGTATTTAATTCCGATGCAATTTCTGTGTCTCATCGTCAGTTAGTGTGTCAGAGGGATACAGTAAACCTGAGGTGCAGCCTCGGAATCTATAAGTAGTGTCACAGGAATTTTTCAAAACATAGACAGTTGGATGAGTCAGCCTTCTTGTACTTAAGTCGGCATTGTGCCGTTTGTATTTAATTCCGATGCTATTTCTGTGTTTCATCGTCGATAATTAGGTCCAAGGGATACAGTAAACTTGAAGTGAAGCATCGGAATCTATAACTAGTGTCACAGGAGTTGCTCAAAACATAGACAGTAAGAAGAGTCAGTATTCTTGTATTTAAGTCGGCATCGTGCTTTTTCTATTTAATTCCGATGCAATTTCTGTGTTTCATCGTCAATAAGAAGGTCAGAGGGATACAGTAAACCTGACGTGAAACATCTGAATCTATAACTAGTGTCGCAGGAATGGTTCAAAGCATGGACAATAGGAAGGGTCAGTCTTCCTGTACTTAAGTCGGCATTGTGCCTTTCCTATTTAATTCCAATGCAATTTCTGTGAATCATCGTCATTAAGAAGGTCCAAGGGATGCAGTAAACCTGAAGTGAAGCAACGGAATCTATAACTAGTGTCACAGGAATGGTTCTAAACATAGACAGTAAGAAGAGTCAGTCTTCTTGTACTTATGTCGGCATTGTGCTTTTTGAATTTAATTCCGATGCAATTTCTGTGTTTCATCGTCAATAAGAAGGTCAGAGGGATACAGTAAACCTGAAGTGAAGCATCCCAATCTATAACTAGTGTCACAGGAATGGTTCAAAACAGAGACAGTAGGAAGACTCAGTCTTCTTGTACTTAAGTCGGCATTGTGCCTTTTGTATATAATTCCGATGCAATTTCTGTAATTCATCGTCAATAAGAAGGTCCAAGCGATACTATAAACATGTAGTGAAGCATCGGAAACTATAACTAGTGTCACCGGAATGGTTCAAACATAGACAGTAAGAAGAGTCAGTCTTCTTGTACTTAAGTCGGCATTGTGCCTTTTGTATTTAATTCCGATGCAATTTCTGTGTTTCATCGTAAATAAGAAGGTCAGAGGGATTCAGTAAACCTGAAGTGAAGCATTAGAATCTATAACTAGTGTCACAGGAATGGTTCTAAACATAGACAGTAAGAAGAGTCAGTCTTCTAGTACTTAAGTCGGCATTGTGCCTTTTGTATTTAATTCCGATGCAATTTCTGTGTTTCATCGTAAATAAGAAGGTCAGAGGGAAACAGTAAATCTGAAGTGAAGCATCGGAATCTATAACTAGTGTCACAGGAATTGTTCAAAACATAGACAGTAAGAAGAGTCAGTCTTCTTGTACTTAAGTCAGCATTGTGCCTTTTGTATCTAATTCCGATGGAGTTTCTGTGTTTCATCGACAATAAGAAGGTCAGAGGAAATCAGTAAACCTGAAGTGAAGCATCGGAATCTATAACTAGTGTCACAGGAATGGTTAAAACATAGACAGTAGGAAGAGTCAGTCTTGTTGTACTTAAGTCGGCATTGTGCCTTTTCTAATTAATTCCGATGCAAGTTCTGTGTTTCATCGTCAATTAGAAGGTCCATGGGATACAGTAAACATACAGTGAAGCATCGGAATCTAAAACTGGTCTCCCAGGAAATGTTCACAACATAGTCAGTAAGAAGAGTCAGTCTTCTTGTACTTAAGTCGGCATTGTGCTTTTTCTATTTAATTCCGATGCAATTTCTGTGTTTCATCGTTAATAAGAGGGTCAGAGGGATAGAGTAAACCTGAAGTGAAACATCGGATTCTACAACTAGTGTCACAGGAATGGTTCAAAACATAGACAATAGGAAGGATCAGTCTTCTTGTACTTAAGTCGGCATTGTGCCTTTCCTATTTAATTCCAATGCAACTCCTGTGATTCGTCGTCAATAAGAAGGTCCAAGGGATGCAGTAAGCCTGAAGTGAAGCAACGGAATCTATAACTAGTGTCACAGGAATTGTTCAAAACATAGACAGTAAGAAGAGTCATTCTTCTTGTACTTAGGTCGGCATTGTGCCTTTTGTATCTAATTCCGATGCAATTTCTGTGTTTCATCGTCAATAAGAAGGTCCAAGGGATACTATAAATATGTAGTGAAGCATCGGAATCTAAAACTGGTCTCACAGGAAATGTTCACAACATAGCCAGAAAGAAGAGACTGTCTTCATGTACTTAAGTCGGCATTGTGCCTTTTGTATTTAATTCCGATGCAATTTCTGTAATTCATCGTCAATAAGAAGGTCCAAGCGATACTATAAACATGTAGTGAAGCATCGGAAACTATAACTAGTGTCACCGGAATGGTTCAAAACATAGACAGTAAGAAGAGTCAGTCTTCTTGTACTTAAGTCGGCATTGTGCCTTTTGTATTTAATTCCGATGCAATTTCTGTGTTTCATCGTAAATAAGAAGGTCAGAGGGATTCAGTAAACCTGAAGTGAAGCATTAGAATCTATAACTAGTGTCACAGGAATGGTTCTAAACATAGACAGTAAGAAGAGTCAGTCTTCTAGTACTTAAGTCGGCATTGTGCCTTTTGTATTTAATTCCGTTGCAATTTCTGTGTTTCATCGTCAATAAGGAGGTCCAAGTGGTAAAGTAAACCTGAAGTGAATCATCGGAAACTATAACTAGTGTCACCGGAATGGTTCAAAACATAGACAGTAAGAAGAGTCAGTCTTCTTGTACTTAAGTCGGCATTGTGCCTTTTGTATTTAATTCCGATGCAATTTCTGTGTTTCATCGTCAATAAGGAGGTCCAAGTGATAAAGTAAACCTGAAGTGAATCATCGGAAACTATAACTAGTGTCACCGGAATGGTTCAAAACATAGACAGAAAGAAGAGTCAGTCTTCTTGTACTTAAGTCGGCATTGTGCCTTTTGTATTTAATTCCGATGCAATTTCTGTGTTTCATCGTAAATAAGAAGGTCAGAGGGATACAGTAAACCTGAAGTGAAGCATCCCAATCTATAACTAGTGTCACAGGAATGGTTCTAAACATAGACAGTAAGAAGAGTCAGTCTTCTTGTACTTATGTCGGCATTGTGCCTTTTGTATTTAATTCCGATGCAATTTCTGTGATTCATCGTCAATAAGAAGGTCCAAGGGATACTATAAACATGTAGTGAAGCATCGGAAACTATAACTAGTGTCACCGGAATGGTTCAAAACATAGACAGTAAGAAGAGTCAGTCTTCTTGTACTTAAGTCGGCATTGTGCCTTTTGTATTTAATTCCGATTCAATTTCTGTGTTCCATCGTAAATAAGAAGGTCAGAGGGATACAGTAAACCTGAAGTGAAGCATCGGAATCTATAACTAGTGTCACAGGAATGGTTCTAAACGTAGACAGTAAGAAGAGTCAGTCTTCTTGTACTTAAGTCGGCAGTGTGCCTTTTGTATTTAATTCCGATGCAATTTCTGTGTTTCATCGTAAATAAGAAGGTCAGAGGGATACAGTAAACCTGAAGTGAAGCATCGGAATCTATAACTAGTGTCACAGGAATGGTTCAAAACAGAGACAGTAGGAAGAGTCAGTCTTCTTGTACTTAAGTCGGCATTGTGCCTTTTTTTTAATTCCGATGCAATTTCTGTGTTTCATCGTAAATAAGAAGGTCAGAGGGATACAGTAAGTCTGAAGTGAAGCATCGGAATCTATAACTAGTGTCACAGGAATTGTTCAAAACATGGACAGTAAGAAGAGTCAGTCTTCTTGTACTTAAGTCAGCATTGTGCCTTTTGTATTTAATTCCGATGCAGTTTCTGTGTTTCATCAACAATAAGAAGGTCAGAGGAAATCAGTAAACCTGAAGTGAAGCATCGGAATCTATAACTAGTGTCACAGGAATGGTTAAAACATAGACAGTAGGAAGCGTCAGTCTTGTTGTACTTAAGTCGGCATTGTGCCTTTTCTAATTAATTCCGAAGCAAGTTCTGTGTTTCATCGTCAATAAGAAGGTCCATGGGATACAGTAAACATATAGTGAAGCATCTGAATCTAAAACTGGTCTCACAGGAAATGTTTACAACATAGTCAGTAAGAAGAGTCAGTCTTCTTGTACTTAAGTCGGCATTGTGCTTTTTCTATTTAATTCCGATGCAATTTCTGTGTTTCATCGTCAATAAGAGGGTCAGAGGGATACAGTAAACCTGAAGTGAAACATCGGATTCTACAACTAGTGTCACAGGAATGGTTAAAAACATAGACAATAGGAAGGGTCAGTCTTCTTGTACTTAAGTCGGCATTGTGCCTTTCCTATTTAATTCCAATGCAACTTCTGTGATTCGTCGTCAATAAGAAGGTCCAAGGGATGCAGTAAACCTGAAGTGAAGCAACGGAATCTATAACTAGTGTCACAGGATTTGTTCAAAACATAGACAGTAAGAAGAGTCAGTCTTCTTGTACTTAAGTCAGCATTGTGCCTTTTGTATTTAATTCCGATGCAATTTCTGTGTTTCATCGTCAAAACGAAAGTCCAAGTGATACAGCAAACCTGAAGTGAATCATCGGAAACTATAACTAGTGTCACCGTAATGGTTCAAAACATAGACAGTAAGAAGAGTCAGTCTTCTTGTACTTAAGTCGGCATTGTGCCTTTTGTATTTAATTCCGATGCAATTTCTGTGTTTCATCGTAAATAAGAAGGTCAGAGGGATACAGTAAACCTGAAGTGAAGCATCGGAATCTATAACTAGTGTCACAGGAAAGGTTCTAAACATAGACAGTAAGAAGAGTCATTCTTCTTGTACTTAAACGGGCATTGTGCCCTTTGTATTTAATTCCGATGCAATTTCTGTGTTTCATCGTCAATAAGAAGGTCCAAGGGATACTATAAATATGTAGTGAAGCAGCGGAATCTAAAACTGGTCTCACAGGAAATGTTCACAACATAGCCAGAAAGAAGAGACTGTCCTCATGTACTTAAGTCGGCATTGTACCTTTTGTATTTATTTCCGATGCAATTTCTGTGTTTCATCGTCAACAAGAAGGTCAGAGGGATGCAGTAAACCTGAAGTGAAGCAACGGAATCTATAACTAGTGTCACAGGAATTGTTCAAAACATAGACAGTAAGAAGAGTCAGTCTTCATGTACTTAAGTCGGCATTGTGCCTTTTGTATTTAATTCCGATGCAATTTCTGTGTTTCATCGTCAATAAGGAGGTCCAAGTGATAAAGTAAACCTGTAGTGAATCATCGGAAACTATAACTAGTGTCACTGGAATGGTTCAAAACATAGACAGTAGGAAGAGTCAGTCTTCTTGTACTTAAGTCGGCATTGTGCCTTTTGTATTTAATTCCGATGCAATTTCTGTGTTTCATCGTAAATAAGACGGTCAGAGGGATACAGTAAACCTGAAGTGAAGCATCGGAATCTGTAACTAGTGTCACAGGAATGGTTCTAAACATAGACAGTAAGAAGAGTCAGTCTTCTTGTACTTAAGTCGGCTTTGTGCTTTTTTAATTTAATTCCGATGCAATTTCTGTGTTTCATCGTCAATAAGAAGGTCAGAGGGATACAGTAAACCTGAAGTGAAGCATCCCAATCTATAACTAGTGTCACAGGAATGGTTCAAAACAGAGACAGTAGGAAGAGTCAGTCTTCTTGTACTTAAGTCGGCATTGTGCCTTTTGTATATAATTCCGATGCAATTTCTGTGTTTCATCGTAAATACGAAGGTCAGAGGGATACAGTAAACCTGAAGTGAAGCATCGGAATCTACAGCTAGTGTCACAGGAATGGTTCTAAACATAGACAGTAACAAGAGTCAGTCCTCTTGTACTTAAGTCGGCATTGTGCCTTTTGTATTTAATTCCGATGCAGTTTCTGTGATTCATCGTCAATAAGAAGGTCAGAGGGATACAGTAAACCTGAAGTGAAGCATCGGAATCTATAACTAGTGTCACAGGAATGGTTCAAAACAGAGACAGTAGGAAGAGTCAGTCTTCTTGTACTTAAGTCGGCATTGTGCCTCTTGTATTTAATTCCGATGCAATTTCGGTGTTTCATCGTAAGTAAGAAGGTCAGAGGGATACAGTAAGTCTGAAGTGAAGCATCGGAATCTATAACTAGTGTCACAGGAATTGTTCAAAACATAGACAGTAAGAAGAGTCAGTCTTCTTGTACTTAAGTCAGCATTGTGCCTTTTGTATTTAATTCCGATGCAGTTTCTGTGTTTCATCGTCAATACGAAAGTCCAAGTGATACAGTAAACCTGAAGTGAATCATCGGAAACTATAACTAGTGTCACCGTAATGGTTCAAAACATAGACAGTAAGAAGAGTCAGTCTTCTTGTACTTATGTCGGTATTGTGCATTTTGTATTTAATTCCGATGCAATTTCTGTGTTTCATCGTAAATAAGAAGGTCAGATGGATACAGTAAACCTGAAGTGAAGCATCGGAATCTATAACTAGTGTCACAGGAATGGTTCTAAACATAGACAGTAAGAAGAGTCATTCTTCTTGTACTTAAGTCGGCATTGTGCCTTTTGTATTTAGTTCCGATGCAATTTCTGTGTTTCATCGTCAATAAGAAGGTCCAAGGGATACAGTAAAACTGAAGTGAATCATCGGAAACAATAACTAGTGTCACCGGCATGGTTCAATACATAGACAGTATGAAGAGTCAGTCTTCATGTACTTAAGTCGGCATTGTGCCTTTTGTATTAAATTCCGATGCAATTTCTGTGTTTCATCGTAAATAAGAAGGTCAGAGGGATACAGTAAACCTGAAGTGAAGCATCGGAATCTATAACTAGTGTCACAGGAATGGTTCTAAACATAGACAGTAAGAAGAGTCAGTCTTCTTGTACTTAAGTCGGCATTGTCCTTGTTGAAGTTAATTCCGATGCAATTTCTGTGTTTCATCGTCAATGAGAAGATCAGAGGGATTCAGTAAACCTGAAGTGAAGCATCGAAATCTATAACTAGTGTCACAGGAATGGTTCAAAACAGAGACAGTAGGAAGAGTCAGTCTTCTTGTACTTAAGTCGGCATTGTGCCTTTTGTATTTAATTCCGATGCAATTTCTGTCTTTCATCGTAAATAAGAAGGTCAGAGGGATACAGTAAACCTGAAGTGAAGCATCGGAATCTATAACTAGTGTCACAGGAATGGTTCTAAACATAGACAGTAAGAAGAGTCAGTCTTCTTGTACTTAAGTCGGCATTGTGCCTTTTGTATTTAATTCCGATGCAATTTCTGTGTTTCATCGTCAATAAGGAGGTCCAAGGGATACAATAAACATGTAGTGAAGCATCGGAATCTAAAACTGGTCTCACAGGAAATGCTCACAACATAGTCAGAAAGAAGAGACAGTCTTCATGTACTTAAGTCGGCATTTTGCCTTTTGTATTTAATTCCGATGCAGTTTCTGTGTTTCATCGTCAACAAGAAGGTCAGAGGGATACAGTAAACGTGAAGTGAAGCATCGGAATCTATAACTAGTGTCACAGGAATGGTTCTAAACATAGACAGTAAGAAGAGTCAGTCTTGTTGTACTTAAGTCGGCATTGTGCTTTTTGAATTTAATTTCGATGCAATTTCTGTGTTTCATCGTCAATAAGAAGGTCAGAGGGATACAGTAAACCTGAAGTGAAGCTTCTGAATCTATAACTAGTGTCACAGAAATGGTTCAAAACATAGAGAATAAGAAGAGTCAGTCTTCTTGTACTTAAGTTGGCATTGTGCCTTTTGTATTAAATTCCGATGCTATTTCTGTTTCATCGTCGATAAGAAGGTCCAAGGGATACAGTAAACCTGAAGTGAAGCAACGTATTCTATAACTAGTGTCACAGGAATTGCTCCAAACATAGACAGTAAGAAGAGTCATTCTTCTTGTACTTAAGTCGGCAGTGTGCCTTTTTTATATAATTCAGATGCAAATTCTGTGTTTCATCGTCAATAAGAAGGTCCAAAGGATACAGTAAACCTGAAGTGAAGCTTCTGAATCTATAACTAGTGTCACAGGAATGGTTGAAAACATAGACAGTAAGAAGAGTCAGTCTTCTTGTACTTAAGTCGGCATTGTGCCCTTTGTATTTAATTCCGATGCAATTTCTGTGTTTCATCCTCAATAAGAAGGACAGAGGGATACAGTAAACGTGAATTGACGCATCGGAATCTATGACTAGAGTCACAGGAATGGTACAAAACATAGACAATAGGAAGAGTCAGTCTTCTTGTACTTAAGTCGGCATTGTGCCTTTTCTATTTAATTCCGTTGCAATTTCTGTGTTTCGTCGACAATAAGAGGGTCAGAGGGATACAGTAAACCTGAAGTGAAGCATCGGAATCTATAACTAGTGTCACAGGAATGGTTCAAAACATACACAGCAAAAAGTGTCAGTCTTCTTGTACTTAAGTCGGCATTGTGCCTTTTCTATCTAATTCCAATGCAATTTCTGTGTTTCATCGTCAATAAGAGGGTCAGAGGGATACAGTAAACCTGAAGTGAAACATCGGAATCCATAACTAGTGTCACAGGAATGGTTCAAAACATAGACAATAGGAAGGGTCAGTCTTCTTGTACTTAAGTCGGCATTGTGCCTTTCCTATTTAATTCCAATGCATTTTCTGTGATTCGTCGTCAATAAGAAGGTCCAAGGGATGCAGTAAACCTGAAGTGAAGCAACGGAATCTATAACTAGTGTCACAGGAATTGTTCAAAACATAGACTCTAAGAAGAGTCAGTCTTCTTGTACTTAAGTCGGCATTGTGCCTTTTGTATTTAATTCCGACGCAATTTCTGTGTTTCATCGTCAATAAGGAGGTCCAAGTGATAAAGTAAACCTGTAGTGAATCATCGGAAACTATAACTAGTGTCACTGGAATGGTTCAAAACATAGACAGTAAGAGGAGTCAGTCTTCTTGTACTTAAGTCGGCATTGTGCCTTTTGTATTTAATTCCGATGCAATTTCTGTGTTTCATCGTAAATAAGAAGGTCAGAGGGATACAGTAAACCTGAAGTGAAGCATCGGAATCTATAACTAGTGTCACAGGAATGGTTCTAAACATAGACAGTAAGAAGAGTCAGTCTTCTTGTACTTAAGTCGGCATTGTGCTTTTTGAATTTAATTCCGATGCAATTTCTGTGTTTCATCGTCAATAAGAAGGTCAGAGGGATACAGTAAACCTGAAGTGAAGCATCCCAATCCATAACTAGTGTCACAGGAATGGTTCAAAACAGAGACAGTAGGAAGAGTCAGTCTTCTTGTACTTAAGTCGTCATTGTGCCTTTTGTATATAATTCCGATGCAATTTCTGTGTTTCATCGTAAATACGAAGGTCAGAGGGATACAGTAAACCTGAAGTGAAGCATCGGAATCTATAACTAGTGTCACAGGAATGGTTCTAAACATAGACAGTAACAAGAGTCAGTCCTCTTGTACTTAAGTCGGCATTGTGCCTTTTGTATTTAATTCCGATGCAATTTCTGTGATTCATCGTCAATAAGAAGGTCAGAGGGATACAGTAAACCTGAAGTGAAGCATCGGAATCAATAACTAATGTCACAGGAATGGTTCAAAACAGAGACAGTAGGAAGAGTCAGTCTTCTTGTACTTAAGTCGGCATTGTGCCTTTTGTATTTAATTCCGATGCAATTTCTGTGTTTCATCGTAAGTAAGAAGGTCAGAGGGATACAGTAAGTCTCAAGTGAAGCATCGGAATCTATAACTAGTGTCACAGGAATTGTTCAAAACATAGACAGTAGGAAGAGTCAGTCTTCTTGTACTTGACTCAGCATTGTGCCTTTTGTATTTAATTCCGATGCAGTTTCTGTGTTTCATCGTCAATACGAAAGTCCAAGTGATACAGTAAACCTGAAGTGAATCATCGGAAACTATAACTAGTGACACCGTAATGGTTCAAAACATAGACAGTAAGAAGAGTCAGTCTTCTTGTACTTAAGTCGGCATTGTGCCTTTTGTATTTAATTCCGATGCAATTTCTGTCTTTCATCGTAAATAAGAAGGTCAGAGGGATACAGTAAACCTGAAGTGAAGCATCGGAATCTATAACTAGTGTCACAGGAATGGTTCTAAACATAGACAGTAAGAAGAGTCATTCTTCTTGTACCTAAGTCGGCATTGTGCCTTTTGTATTTAATTCCGATGCAATTTCTGTGTTTCATCGTCAAAAAGAAGGCCCAAGGGATACAGTAAACATATAATGAAGCATCGGAATCTAAAACTGGTCTCACAGGAAATGTTCAAATCATAGTCAGTAAGAAGAGTCAGTCCTCTTGTACTTATGTCGGCATTGTGCCTTTCTATTTAATTCCGATGCAATTTCTGTGTTTCGTCGTCAATAAGAAGGTCCAAGGGATACAGTAAACCTGAAGTGAAGCATCGGAATCTAAAACCGGTCTCACAGGAAAGGTTCAAAACATAGAGAGTAAGGAGAGCCAGTCATCTTGTATTTGAGTCAACATTGTGCCTTCTGTATTTAATTCCGATGCAATTTCTGTGTTTCATCGTCAATAAGAAGGTCAGCGGGATACAGTAAACCTGAAGTGAAGCATCGGAATCTATAACTAGTGTCACAGGAATGGTTAATATATAGACAGTAGGAAGAGTCAGTCTGCTTGTACTTAAGTCGGCATTGTGCGTTTTGTATTTAATCCCGATTCAATTTCTGTGTTTCGTCGTCAATAAGAAGGTCCAAGGGATACAGTAAACCTGAAGTGAAGCATCGGAATCTATAACTAGTGACACAGGAATTGTTCAAAACATAGACTGTAACAAGAGTCAGTCTTAATGTACTTAAGTCGGCATTGTGCCTTTTGTATTTAATTTCGATGCTATTTCTGTGTTTCATCGTCGATAAGAAGGTCCAAAGGATACCGTAAACCTGAGGTGAAGCATCGGAATTTATAACTAGTGTCAATGGAATTGCTCAAAACATAGACAGTAGGAAGAGTCAGTCTTCTTGTACTGAAGTCGGCATTGTGCCTTTTCTATTTAATTCCGATGCTATTTCAGTGTTTCGTCGACAATAAGAAGGTCCAAGGGATACAGTAAACCTGAAGCGAAGCATCGGAATCTGTAACTAGTATCAGAGAAAGGGTTCAAAACCTAGACAGTAAGAAGAGTCAGTCTTCTTGTACTTAAGTCGGCATTGTGCCTTTTGTATTTAATTCCGATGCAATTTCTGTGTTTCATCCTCAATAAGAAGGACAGAGGGATACAGTAAACGTGAATTGAAGCATCGGAATCTATGACTAGAGTCACAGGAATGGTACAAAACATAGACAATAGGAAGAGTCAGTCTTCTTGTACTTAAGTCAGCATTGTGCCTTTTCTATTTAATTCCGTTGCAATTTCTGTGTTTCGTCGACAATAAGAGGGTCAGAGGGATACAGTAAACCTGAAGTGAAGCATCGGAATCTATAACTAGTGTCACAGGAATGGTTCAAAACATACACAGCAAAAAGTGTCAGTCTTCTTGTACTTAAGTCGGCATTGTGCCTTTTCTATCTAATTCCAATGCAATTTCTGTGTTTCATCGTCAATAAGAGGGTCAGAGGGATACAGTAAACCTGAAGTGAAACATCGGAATCCATAACTAGTGTCACAGGAATGGTTCAAAACATAGACAATAGGAAGGGTCAGTCTTCTTGTACTTAAGTCGGCATTGTGCCTTTCCTATTTAATTCCAATGCATTTTCTGTGATTCGTCGTCAATAAGAAGGTCCAAGGGATGCAGTAAACCTGAAGTGAAGCAACGGAATCTATAACTAGTGTCACAGGAATTGTTCAAAACATAGACACTAAGAAGAGTCAGTCTTCTTGTACTTAAGTCGGCATTGTGCCTTTTGTATTTAATTCCGACGCAATTTCTGTGTTTCATCGTCAATAAGGAGGTCCAAGTGATAAAGTAAACCTGTAGTGAATCATCGGAAACTATAACTAGTGTCACTGGAATGGTTCAAAACATAGACAGTAAGAAGAGTCAGTCTTCTTGTACTTAAGTCGGCATTGTGCCTTTTGTATTTAATTCCGATGCAATTTCTGTGTTTCATCGTAAATAAGAAGGTCAGAGGGATACAGTAAACCTGAAGTGAAGCATCGGAATCTATAACTAGTGTCACAGGAATGGTTCTAAACATAGACAGTAAGAAGAGTCAGTCTTCTTGTACTTAAGTCGGCATTGTGCTTTTTGAATTTAATTCCGATGCAATTTCTGTGTTTCATCGTCAATAAGAAGGTCAGAGGGATACAGTAAACCTGAAGTGAAGCATCCCAATCCATAACTAGTGTCACAGGAATGGTTCAAAACAGAGACAGTAGGAAGAGTCAGTCTTCTTGTACTTAAGTCGTCATTGTGCCTTTTGTATATAATTCCGATGCAATTTCTGTGTTTCATCGTAAATACGAAGGTCAGAGGGATACAGTAAACCTGAAGTGAAGCATCGGAATCTATAACTAGTGTCACAGGAATGGTTGTAAACATAGACAGTAACAAGAGTCAGTCCTCTTGTACTTAAGTAGGCATTGTGCCTTTTGTATTTAATTCCGATGCAATTTCTGTGATTCATCGTCAATAAGAAGGTCAGAGGGATACAGTAAACCTGAAGTGAAGCATCGGAATCAATAACTAATGTCACAGGAATGGTTCAAAACAGAGACAGTAGGAAGAGTCAGTCTTCTTGTACTTAAGTCGGCATTGTGCCTTTTGTATTTAATTCCGATGCAATTTCTGTGTTTCATCGTAAGTAAGAAGGTCAGAGGGATACAGTAAGTCTCAAGTGAAGCATCGGAATCTATAACTAGTGTCACAGGAATTGTTCAAAACATAGACAGTAGGAAGAGTCAGTCTTCTTGTACTTGACTCAGCATTGTGCCTTTTGTATTTAATTCCGATGCAGTTTCTGTGTTTCATCGTCAATACGAAAGTCCAAGTGATACAGTAAACCTGAAGTGAATCATCGGAAACTATAACTAGTGACACCGTAATGGTTCAAAACATAGACAGTAAGAAGAGTCAGTCTTCTTGTACTTAAGTCGGCATTGTGCATTTTGTATTTAATTCCGATGCAATTTCTGTCTTTCATCGTAAATAAGAAGGTCAGAGGGATACAGTAAACCTGAAGTGAAGCATCGGAATCTATAACTAGTGTCACAGGAATGGTTCTAAACATAGACAGTAAGAAGAGTCATTCTTCTTGTACCTAAGTCGGCATTGTGCCTTTTGTATTTAATTCCGATGCAATTTCTGTGTTTCATCGTCAAAAAGAAGGCCCAAGGGATACAGTAAACATATAATGAAGCATCGGAATCTAAAACTGGTCTCACAGGAAATGTTCAAATCATAGTCAGTAAGAAGAGTCAGTCCTCTTGTACTTATGTCGGCATTGTGCCTTTCTATTTAATTCCGATGCAATTTCTGTGTTTCGTCGTCAATAAGAAGGTCCAAGGGATACAGTAAACCTGAAGTGAAGCATCGGAATCTAAAACCGGTCTCACAGGAAAGGTTCAAAACATAGAGAGTAAGGAGACCCAGTCATCTTGTATTTGAGTCAACATTGTGCCTTCTGTATTTAATTCCGATGCAATTTCTGTGTTTCATCGTCAATAAGAAGGTCAGCGGGATACAGTAAACCTGAAGTGAAGCATCGGAATCTATAACTAGTGTCACAGGAATGGTTAATATATAGACAGTAGGAAGAGTCAGTCTTCTTGTACTTAAGTCGGCATTGTGCGTTTTGTATTTAATCCCGATTCAATTTCTGTGTTTCGTCGTCAATAAGAAGGTCCAAGGGATACAGTAAACCTGAAGTGAAGCATCGGAATCTATAACTAGTGACACAGGAATTGTTCAAAACATAGACTGTAACAAGAGTCAGTCTTAATGTACTTAAGTCGGCATTGTGCCTTTTGTATTTAATTTCGATGCTATTTCTGTGTTTCATCGTCGATAAGAAGGTCCAAAGGATACCGTAAACCTGAGGTGAAGCATCGGAATTTATAACTAGTGTCAATGGAATTGCTCAAAACATAGACAGTAGGAAGAGTCAGTCTTCTTGTACTGAAGTCGGCATTGTGCCTTTTCTATTTAATTCCGATGCTATTTCAGTGTTTCGTCGACAACAAGAAGGTCCAAGGGATACAGTAAACCTGAAGCGAAGCATCGGAATCTGTAACTAGTATCAGAGAAAGGGTTCAAAACCTAGACAGTAAGAAGAGTCAGTCTTCTTGTACTTAAGTCGGCATTGTGCCTTTTGTATTTAATTCCGATGCAATTTCTGTGTTTCATCATCAATAAGAAGGTCCATGGGATACAGTAAACCTGAAGTGAAGCATCGAAATCTATAACTAGTGTCACAGGAATGGTTCAAAACATACACAGCAAGAAGAGTCAGTCTTGTTGTACTTAAGTCCGCATTGTGCCTATTGTATTTAATTCCGATGCATTTTCTGTGTCTCATCGTCAACAAGAAGGTCCAAGGGATACAGTAAACCTGAAGTGTTGCATATGAATCCATAACTAGTGCCACAGGAATGGTTCAAATCATAGACAATTGGAAGAGTCAGTCTTCTTGTACTTAAGTCGGCATTGTGCCTTTTGTATTTAATTCCGACGCAATTTCTGTGTTTCATCGTCAATAACAAGGTCCAAGGGATACAGTAAACCTGAAGTGAAGCATCAGAATCTATAACTAGTGTCACAGAAATGGTTCAAAACATAGGCAGTAAGAGGATTCAGTCTTCTTGTACTTATGTCTGCATTGTGCCTTTTGTATTTAATTCCGATGCATTTTCTGTGTTTCTTCGTCAATAAGAGGGTCCAAGAGATACAGTAAACATATAGTGAAACATCGGAATCTAAAACTGGTCTCACAGGAATGTTCAAATCTTAGTCAGTAAGAAGAGTCAGTCTTCTTATACTTAAGTCGGCATTGTGCCTTTTGTATTTAATTCCGATGCACTCTCTGTGTTTCATCATCAATAAGAAGGTCCAAGGGATACAGTAAACATATAGTGAAGCATCGGAATCTAAAACTGGTTATAAAATTAATATCTCGCGTTTCCGAGGAAACTCACGCTCGGCATGCAAATGTGCCTATATATGGTCTCACAGGAAATGTTTACAACATAGTCAGTAGGAAGAGTCAGTCTTCTTGTACTTAAGTCGGCACTGTGCCTTTTGTATTTAATTCCGATGAAATTTCTGTGTTTCATCGTCAATAAGAATGTCAGAGGGTTACAGTAAACCTGAGGTGAAGCATCGGAATCTATAACTAGTGACACAGGAATGGTTCAAAACATAGACAGTAAGAAGAGTGAGTCTTCTTGTACTTAAGTCGACATTGTACCTTTTGTATTTAATTCCGATGCTATTCCTGATTTTCATCGTCAATAAGAAGGTCCAACGGATACAGTAAACCTGAAGTGAAGCATGTAATCTATAACTAGTGTCAATGGAATTGCTCAAAACATAGACAGTAAGAAGAGTCAGTCTTCTTGTACTTAAGACGGCATTGTTCCTTTTGTATTTAATTCCGATGCAAATTCTGTGTTTCATAGTCAATAAGAAGGTCCAAAGTATACAGTATACCTGAAGTGAAGCTTCGGAATCTATAACTAGTGTCACAGGATTGGGTCAAAGCATAGACAGTAATAAGAGTCAGTCTTCTTGTACTTAAGTCGGCATTGTGCCTTTTGTATTTAATTCCGATGCTATTTCTGTGTTTCATCGTCAATAAGAGTGTCAGAGGGATACAGTAAACCTGAAGTGAAGCATCGGAATCTATAACTAGTGTCACAGGAATGGTTCAAAACATAGACATTTGGAAGAGTCAGTCTTCTTGTACTTATGTCGGCATTGTGCCTTTTCTATTTAATTCCGATGCAATTTCTGTGTTTCGTCGTCAATAAGAATGACCAAGGGATACAGTAAACCTGTAGTGAAGCATCGGAATCAAAAACCGGTCTCACAGGAAAGTTCCAAAACATAGAGGGTAAGTAGAGCCTGTCATTTTGTATTTGAGTCGGCATTGTGCCTTTTGTATTTAATTCCGATGCAATTTCTGTGTTTCATCATCAATAAGAAGGTCAGAGGGATACAGTAAACCGGAAGTGAAGCATCGGAATCTATAACTAGTGTCACAGTAATGGTTAAAACATAGACAGTAGGAAGGGTCAGTCTTCTTGTACTTTAGTCGGTATTGTGCCTTTTGTATTTAATCCTCATTAGATTTCTGTGTTTCGTCGTCAATATGAAGGTCCAAGGAATACAGTAAACCTGAAGTGAAGCATCGGAATCCATAACTAGTGTGACAGGAATGGTTCAAAACATAGACAGTAAGATGAGTCAGTCTTCTTGTACTTAAGTCGGCATTGTGCCTTTTGTATTTAACTCTGATGCTACTTATGTGTTTCATCGTCGATAAGAAGGTCCAAGATATACAGTAAACCGGAAGTGAAGAATCAGAATCCGTAACTAGTGTCACAGGAATTGCTCAAAACAAAGACAGAAAGAAGAGTCAGTCTTCTTGTACTTAAGTCGTCATTGTGCCTTTTGTATTTAATTCCGATGCAAATTCTGTGTTTCATCGTCAATAAGAAGGTCCAAAGGATACAGCAAACCTGAAGTGAAGCTTCAGAATCTATAACTAGTGTCACAGGAATGGTTCAAAACTTAGACAGTAAGAAGAGTCAGTCTTCTTGTACTTAAAACGGCATTGTGACTTTTGTATTTAATTCCGATGCAATTTCTGTGTTTCATCGTCAATAAGAGTGTCAGAGGAATACAGTAAACCTGAAGTGAAGCATCGGAATCTATAACTATTATCACAGGAATGGTTCAAAACATAGACAGTTGGATGAGTCAGTCTTCTTCTACTTAAGTCGGTATTGTGCCTTTTCTATTTAATTCCGATGCAATTTCTGAGTTTCGTCGTCAATAAAAAAATCCAAGGGATACAGTAAACATGAAGTGCAGCATCGGAATCTATATCTACTGTCACAGGAATGGTTGAAAACATAAACACGGAAGAGTCAGTCTTCTTGTACTTATGTCGGCATTGTGCCTTTTGTATTTAATTCCGATGCAAATTCTGTGTTTCGTCGTAAATAAGAAGGTCAGAGGGATACAGTAAACCTGAAGTGAAACATCGGAATCTATAACTAGTGTCACAGGAATGGTTCAAAGCATAGACAATAGGAAGGGTCAGTCTTCTTGTACTTAAGTCGGCATTGTGCCTTTTCTATTTAATTCCAATGCATTTTCTGTGATTCGTCGTCAATAAGAAGGTCCAAGGGATGCAGTAAACCTGAAGTGAAGCAACGGAATCTATAACTAGTGTCACAGGAATTGTTCAAAACATAGACAGTAAGAAGAGTCAGTCTTCATGTACTTAAGTCGGCATTGTGCCTTTTGTATTTAATTCCGATGCAATTTCTGTGTTTCATCGTCAATAAGGAGGTCCAAGTGATAAAGTAAACCTGTAGTGAATCATCGGAAACTATAACTAGTGTCACTGGAATGGTTCAAAACATAGACAGTAGGAAGAGTCAGTCTTCTTGTACTTAAGTCGGCATTGTGCCTTTTGTATTTCATTCCGATGCAATTTCTGTGTTTCATCGTAAATAAGACGGTCAGAGGGATACAGTAAACCTGAAGTGAAGCATCGGAATCTGTAACTAGTGTCACAGGAATGGTTCTAAACATAGACAGTAAGAAGAGTCAGTCTTCTTGTACTTAAGTCGGCATTGTGCTTTTTGAATTTAATTCCGATGCAATTTCTGTGTTTCATCGTCAATAAGAAGGTCAGAGGGATACAGTAAACCTGAAGTGAAGCATCCCAATCTATAACTAGTGTCACAGGAATGGTTCAAAACAGAGACAGTAGGAAGAGTCAGTCTTCTTGTACTTAAGTCGGCATTGTGCCTTTTGTATATAATTCCGATGCAATTTCTGTGTTTCATCGTAAATACGAAGGTCAGAGGGATACAGTAAACCTGAAGTGAAGCATCGGAATCTATAACTAGTGTCACAGGAATGGTTCTAAACACAGACAGTAACAAGAGTCAGTCCTCTTGTACTTAAGTCGGCATTGTGCCTTTTGTATTTAATTCCGATGCAATTTCTGTGATTCATCGTCAATAAGACGGTCAGAGGGATACAGTAAACCTGAAGTGAAGCATCGGAATCTATAACTAGTGTCACAGGAATGGTTCAAAACAGAGACAGTAGGAAGAGTCAGGCTTCTTGTACTTAAGTCGGCATTGTGCCTCTTGTATTTAATTCCGATGCAATTTCGGTGTTTCATCGTAAGTAAGAAGGTCAGAGGGATACAGTAAGTCTGAAGTGAAGCATCGGAATCTATAACTAGTGTCACAGGAATTGTTCAAAACATAGACAGTAAGAAGAGTCAGTCTTCTTGTACTTAAGTCAGCATTGTGCCTTTTGTATTTAATTCCGATGCAGTTTCTGTGTTTCATCGTCAATACGAAAGTCCATGTGATACAGTAATCCTGAAGTGAATCATCGGAAACTATAACTAGTGTCACCGTAATGGTTCAAAACATAGACAGTAAGAAGAGTCAGTCTTCTTGTACTTATGTCGGTATTGTGCATTTTGTATTTAATTCCGATGCAATTTCTGTGTTTCATCGTAAATAAGAAGGTCAGAGGGATACAGTAAACCTGAAGTGAAGCATCGGAATCTATAACTAGTGTCACAGGAATGGTTCTAAACATAGACAGTAAGAAGAGTCATTCTTCTTGTACTTAAGTCGGCATTGTGCCTTTTGTATTTAGTTCCGATGCAATTTCTGTGTTTCATCGTCAATAAGAAGGTCCAAGGGATACAGTAAAACTGAAGTGAATCATCGGAAACAATAACTAGTGTCACCGGAATGGTTCAATACATAGACAGTATGAAGAGTCAGTCTTCATGTACTTAAGTCGGCATTGTGCCTTTTGTATTAAATTCCGATGCAATTTCTGTGTTTCATCGTAAATAAGAAGGTCAGAGGGATACAGTAAACCTGAAGTGAAGCATCGGAATCTATAACTAGTGTCACAGGAATGGTTCTAAACATAGACAGTAAGAAGAGTCAGTCTTCTTGTACTTAAGTCGGCATTGTGCTTGTTGAATTTAATTCCGATGCAATTTCTGTGTTTCATCGTCAATAAGAAGGTCAGAGGGATTCAGTAAACCTGAAGTGAAGCATCGAAATCTATAACTAGTGTCACAGGAATGGTTCAAAACAGAGACAGTAGGAAGAGTCAGTCTTCTTGTACTTAAGTCGGCATTGTGCCTTTTGTATTTAATTCCGATGCAATTTCTGTCTTTCATCGTAAATAAGAAGGTCAGAGGGATACAGTAAACCTGAAGTGAAGCATCGGAATCTATAACTAGTGTCACAGGAATGGTTCTAAACATAGACAGTAAGAAGAGTCAGTCTTCTTGTACTTAAGTCGGCATTGTGCCTTTTGTATTTAATTCCGATGCAATTTCTGTGTTTCATCGTCAATAAGGAGGTCCAAGGGATACAATAAACATGTAGTGAACCATCGGAATCTAAAACTGGTCTCACAGGAAATGCTCACAACATAGTCAGAAAGAAGAGACAGTCTTCATGTACTTAAGTCGGCATTTTGCCTTTTGTATTTAATTCCGATGCAGTTTCTGTGTTTCATCGTCAACAAGAAGGTCAGAGGGATACAGTAAACGTGAAGTGAAGCATCGGAATCTATAACTAGTGTCACAGGAATGGTTCTAAACATAGACAGTAAGAAGAGTCAGTCTTGTTGTACTTAAGTCGGCATTGTGCTTTTTGAATTTAATTTCGATGCAATTTCTGTGTTTCATCGTCAATAAGAAGGTCAGAGGGATACAGTAAACCTGAAGTGAAGCTTCTGAATCTATAACTAGTGTCACAGAAATGGTTCAAAACATAGAGAGTAAGAAGAGTCAGTCTTCTTGTACTTAAGTTGGCATTGTGCCTTTTGTATTAAATTCCGATGCTATTTCTGTTTCATCGTCGATAAGAAGGTCCAAGGGATACAGTAAACCTGAAGTGAAGCAACGTATTCTATAACTAGTGTCACAGGAATTGCTCAAAACATAGACAGTAAGAAGAGTCATTCTTCTTGTACTTAAGTCGGCAGTGTGCCTTTTTTATATAATTCAGATGCAAATTCTGTGTTTCATCGTCAATAAGAAGGTCCAAAGGATACAGTAAACCTGAAGTGAAGCTTCTGAATCTATAACTAGTGTCACAGGAATGGTTGAAAACATAGACAGTAAGAAGAGTCAGTCTTCTTGTACTTAAGTCGGCATTGTGCCCTTTGTATTTAATTCCGATGCAATTTCTGTGTTTCATCCTCAATAAGAAGGACAGAGGGATACAGTAAACGTGAATTGAAGCATCGGAATCTATGACTAGAGTCACAGGAATGGTTCAAAACATAGACAATAGGAAGAGTCAGTCTTCTTGTACTTAAGTCGGCATTGTGCCTTTTCTATTTAATTCCGTTGCAATTTCTGTGTTTCGTCGACAATAAGAGGGTCAGAGGGATACAGTAAACCTGAAGTGAAGCATCGGAATCTATAACTAGTGTCACAGGAATGGTTCAAAACATACACAGCAAGAAGTGTCAGTCTTCTTGTACTTAAGTCGGCATTGTGCCTTTTGTATTTAAATCCGATGCAATTTCTGTGTGTCATCGTCAATACGAAGGTCCAAGGGATACAGTAAACTGAGGTGATGCATTGGAATCTATAACTAGTGTCACAGGAATGGTTCAAAGCATAGTCTGTCGGAAGTGTCAGTCTTCTTGTACTTAAGTCGGCATTGTGCTTTTTGTATTTAATTCCGATGCAATTTCTGTGTTTCATCGTCAATAACAAGTTCCAAGGGATACAGTAAATCTGAAGTGAAGCATCGTAATCTATAACTAGTGTCACAGGAATGGTTCAAAACATAGACAGTAAGAATAGTCAGTCTTCTTGTACTTCAGTCGGCCTTGTGCCCTTTGTATTTAATTCCGATGCAATATCTGTGTTTCATCGTCAATAGGAACGTACAAGGGATACAGTACACTTATAGTGAAGCATCGGACTCTAAAACTGGTCTCACAGGAAATGTTCAAATCATAGTCAGTAAGAAGAGTCAGTCTTATTATACTTAAGTCGGCTCTGTGCCTTTTGTATTTAATTCTGAAGCAATATCTGTGTTTCATCGGCAATAAGAAGGTCCAAGGGATACAGTAAATTTGAAGTGAAGCATCGAAATCTATAACTATTGTTACAGGAATTATTCAATACATTAACTGTAAGAAGAGTCAGTCTTCTTGTACTTAATACGGCATGGTGCCTTTTGTATTTAATTCCGATGCAATTTCTGTGTTTCATCGTCAATAAGAAGGTCCAAGTGATACAGTAAACCTGAAGTGAATCATCGGAATCTATAACTAGTGTCACAGGAATGGTTCAAAACATACACAGCAAAAAGTGTCAGTCTTCTTGTACTTAAGTCGGCATTGTGCCTTTTCTATCTAATTCCGATGCAATTTCTGTGTTTCATCGTCAATAAGAGGGTCAGAGGGATACAGTAAACCTGAAGTGAAACATCGGAATCCATAACTAGTGTCACAGGAATGGTTCAAAACATAGACAATAGGAAGGGTCAGTCTTCTTGTACTTAAGTCGGCATTGTGCCTTTCCTATTTAATTCCAATGCATTTTCTGTGATTCGTCGTCAATAAGAAGGTCCAAGGGATGCAGTAAACCTGAAGTGAAGCAACGGAATCTATAACTAGTGTCACAGGAATTGTTCAAAACATAGACACTAAGAAGAGTCAGTCTTCTTGTACTTAAGTCGGCATTGTGCCTTTTGTATTTAATTCCGACGCAATTTCTGTGTTTCATCGTCAATAAGGAGGTCCAAATGACAAAGTAAACCTGTAGTGAATCATCGGAAACTATAACTAGTGTCACTGGAATGGTTCAAAACATAGACAGTAAGAAGAGTCAGTCTTCTTGTACTTAAGTCGGCATTGTGCCTTTTGTATTTAATTCCGATGCAATTTCTGTGTTTCATCGTAAATAAGAAGGTCAGAGGGATACAGTAAACCTGAAGTGAAGCATCGGAATCTATAACTAGTGTCACAGGAATGGTTTTAAACATAGACAGTAAGAAGAGTCAGTCTTCTTGTACTTAAGTCGGCATTGTGCTTTTTGAATTTAATTCCGATGCAATTTCTGTGTTTCATCGTCAATAAGAAGGTCAGAGAGATACAGTAAACCTGAAGTGAAGCATCCCAATCCATAACTAGTGTCACAGGAATGGTTCAAAACAGAGACAGTAGGAAGAGTCAGTCTTCTTGTACTTAAGTCGTCATTGTGCCTTTTGTATATAATTCCGATGCAATTTCTGTGTTTCATCGTAAATACGAAGGTCAGAGGGATACAGTAAACCTGAAGTGAAGCATCGGAATCTATAACTAGTGTCACAGGAATGGTTCTAAACATAGACTGTAACAAGAGTCAGTCCTCTTGTACTTAAGTCGGCATTGTGCCTTTTGTATTTAATTCCGATGCAATTTCTGTGATTCATCGTCAATAAGAAGGTCAGAGGGATACAGTAAACCTGAAGTGAAGCATCGGAATCTATAACTAATGTCACAGGAATGGTTCAAAACAGAGACAGTAGGAAGAGTCAGTCTTCTTGTACTTAAGTCGGCATTGTGCCTTTTGTATTTAATTCCGATGCAATTTCTGTGTTTCATCGTAAGTAAGAAGGTCAGAGGGATACAGTAAGTCTCAAGTGAAGCATCGGAATCTATAACTAGTGTCACAGGAATTGTTCAAAACATAGACAGTAAGAAGAGTCAGTCTTCTTGTACTTGACTCAGCATTGTGCCTTTTGTATTTAATTCCGATGCAGTTTCTGTGTTTCATCGTCAATACGAAAGTCCAAGTGATACAGTAAACCTGAAGTGAATCATCGGAAACTATAACTAGTGACACCGTAATGGTTCAAAACATAGACAGTAAGAAGAGTCAGTCTTCTTGTACTTAAGTCGGCATTGTGCCTTTTGTATTTAATTCCGATGCAATTTCTGTCTTTCATCGTAAATAAGAAGGTCAGAGGGATACAGTAAACCTGAAGTGAAGCATCGGAATCTATAACTAGTGTCACAGGAATGGTTCTAAACATAGTCAGTAAGAAGAGTCATTCTTCTTGTACCTAAGTCGGCATTGTGCCTTTTGTATTTAATTCCGATGCAATTTCTGTGTTTCATCGTCAAAAAGAAGGCCCAAGGGATACAGTAAACATATAATGAAGCATCGGAATCTAAAACTGGTCTCACAGGAAATGTTCAAATCATAGTCAGTAAGAAGAGTCAGTCCTCTTGTACTTATGTCGGCATTGTGCCTTTCTATTTAATTCCGATGCAATTTCTGTGTTTCGTCGTCAATAAGAAGGTCCAAGGGATACAGTAAACCTGAAGTGAAGCATCGGAATCTAAAACCGGTCTCACAGGAAAGGTTCAAAACATAGAGAGTAAGGAGAGCCAGTCATCTTGTATTTGAGTCAACATTGTGCCTTTTGTATTTAATTCCGATGCAATTTCTGTGTTTCATCGTCAATAAGAAGGTCAGCGGGATACAGTAAACCTGAAGTGAAGCATCGGAATCTATAACTAGTGTCACAGGAATGGTTAATATATAGACAGTAGGAAGAGTCAGTCTTCTTGTACTTAAGTCGGCATTGTGCGTTTTGTATTTAATCCCGATTCAATTTCTGTGTTTCATCGTCAATAAGAAGGTCCAAGGGATACAGTAAACCTGAAGTGAAGCATCGCAATCTATAACTAGTGACACAGGAATTGTTCAAAACATAGACAGTAACAAGAGACAGTCTTAATGTACTTAAGTCGGCATTGTGCCTTTTGTATTTAATTTCGATGCTATTTCTGTGTTTCTTCGTCGATAAGAAGGTCCAAAGGATACCGTAAACCTGAGGTGAAGCATCGGAATTTATAACTAGTGTCAATGGAATTGCTCAAAACATAGACAGTAGGAAGAGTCAGTCTTCTTGTACTGAAGTCGGCATTGTGCCTTTTCTATTTAATTCCGATGCTATTTCAGTGTTTCGTCGACAATAAGAAGGTCCAAGGGATACAGTAAACCTGAAGCGAAGCATCGGAATCTGTAACTAGTATCAGAGAAAGGGTTCAAAACTTAGACAGTAAGAAGAGTCAGTCTTCTTGTACTTAAGTCGGCATTGTGCCTTTTGTATTTAATTCCGATGCAATTTCTGTGTTTCATCATCAATAAGAAGGTCCAAGGGATACAGTAAACCTGAAGTGAAGCATCGAAATCTATAACTAGTGTCACAGGAATGGTTCAAAACATACACAGCAAGAAGAGTCAGTCTTGTTGTACTTAAGTCCGCATTGTGCCTTTTTTATTTAATTCCGATGCATTTTCTGTGTTTCATCGTCAACAAGAAGGTCCAAGGGATACAGTAAACGTGAAGTGTTGCATATGAATCCATAACTAGTGCCACAGGAATGGTTCAAATCATAGACAATTGGAAGAGTCAGTCTTCTTGTACTTAAGTCGGCATTGTGCCTTTTGTATTTAATTCCGACGCAATTTCTGTGTTTCATCGTCAATAACAAGGTCCAAGGGATACAGTAAACCTGAAGTGAAGCATCAGAATCTATAACTAGTGTCACAGAAATGGTTAAAATCATAGGCAGTAAGAGGATTCATTCTTCTTGTACTTATGTCTGCATTGTGCCTTTTGTATTTAATTCCGATGCATTTTCTGTGTTTCTTCGTCAATAAGAGGGTCCAAGAGATACAGTAAACATATAGTGAAACATCGGAATCTAAAACTGGTCTCACAGGAATGTTCAAATCTTAGTCAGTAAGAAGAGTCAGTCTTCTTATACTTAAGTCGGCATTGTGCCTTTTGTATTTAATTCCGATGCACTCTCTGTGTTTCATCATCAATAAGAAGGTCCAAGGGATACAGTAAACATATAGTGAAGCATCGGAATCTAAAACTGGTTATAAAATTAATATCTCGCGTTTCCGAGGAAACTCACGCTCGGCATGCAAATGTGCCTTTATATGGTCTCACAGGAAATGTTTACAACATAGTCAGTAGGAAGAGTCAGTCTTCTTGTACTTAAGTCGGCACTGTGCCGTTTGTATTTAATTCCGATGAAATTTCTGTGTTTCATCGTCAATAAGAATGTCAGAGGGTTACAGTAAACCTGAGGTGAAGCATCGGAATCTATAACTAGTGACACAGGAATGGTTCAAAACATAGACAGTAAGAAGAGTGAGTCTTCTTGTACTTAAGTCGACATTGTACCTTTTGTATTTAATTCCGATGCTATTCCTGATTTTCATCGTCAATAAGAAGGTCCAAGGGATACAGTAAACCTGAAGTGAAGCATGTAATCTATAAGTAGTGTCAATGGAATTGCTCAAAACATAGACAGTAAGAAGAGTCAGTCTTCTTGTACTTAAGCCGGCATTGTTCCTTTTGTATTTAATTCCGATGCAAAATCTGTGTTTCATCGTAAACAAGAAGGTCCAAGGGATACAGTAAACATATAGTGAAGCATCGGGATTAAATCTGGTTCCACAGGAAATGTTCAAATCATAGTCAGTAAGAAGAGTCAGTCTTCTTGTACTTATGTCGGCATTGTGCCTTTTCTATTTAATTCCGATGCAATTTCTGAGTTTCGTCGTCAATAAGAATGACCAAGGGATACAGTAAACCTGTAGTGAAGCATCGGAATCAAAAACCGGTCTCACAGGAAAGTTCCAAAACATAGAGGGTAAGTAGAGCCTGTCATTTTGTATTTGAGTCGGCATTGTGCCTTTTGTATTTAATTCCGATGCAATTTCTGTGTTTCATCGTCAATAAGAAGGTCAGAGGGATACAGTAAACCGGAAGTGAAGCATCGGAATCTATAACTAGTGTCACAGTAATGGTTAAAACATAGACAGTAGGAAGGGTCAGTCTTCTTGTACTTTAGTCGGTATTGTGCCTTTTGTATTTAATCCTCATTAGATTTCTGTGTTTCGTCGTCAATATGAAGGTCCAAGGAATACAGTAAACCTGAAGTGAAGCATCGGAATCCATAACTAGTGTGACAGGAATGGTTCAAAACATAGACAGTAAGATGAGTCAGTCTTCTTGTACTTAAGTCGGCATTGTGCCTTTTGTATTTAACTCTGATGCTACTTATGTGTTTCATCGTCGATAAGAAGGTCCAAGGTATACAGTAAACCGAAAGTGAAGAATCAGAATCCATAACTAGTGTCACAGGAATTGCTCAAAACAAAGACAGAAAGAAGAGTCAGTCTTCTTGTACTTAAGTCGTCATTGTGCCTTTTGTATTTAATTCCGATGCAAATTCTGTGTTTCATCGTCAATAAGAAGGTCCAAAGGATACAGCAAACCTGAAGTGAAGCTTCAGAATCTATAACTAGTGTCACAGGAATGGTTCAAAACTTAGACAGTAAGAAGAGTCAGTCTTCTTGTACTTAAAACGGCATTGTGACTTTTGTATTTAATTCCGATGCAATTTCTGTGTTTCATCGTCAATAAGAGTGTCAGAGGAATACAGTAAACCCGAAGTGAAGCATCGGAATCTATAACTATTATCACAGGAATGGTTCAAAACATAGACAGTTGGATGAGTCAGTCTTCTTCTACTTAAGTCGGTATTGTGCCTTTTCTATTTAATTCCGATGCAATTTCTGAGTTTCGTCGTCAATAAAAAGGTCCAAGGGATACAGTAAACCTTAGGGGAAGCAATGGAATCTATAACCAGTGTCACAGAAAAGGTTCAAAACATAGACAGTAAGAAGAGTCTGACTTCTTGTACTTAAGTCGGCATTGTGCCTTTTGTATTTAATTTTGATGCAATTTCTGTGTTTCATCGTCAATAAGAATGTCGGAGGGAGACAGTAAACGTGAAGTGAAGCATCGTAATCTATAACTAGAGTCACAGGAGTGGTTCAAATCATAGACAGTAGGAAGAGTCAGTCTTCTTGTACTTAAGTCGGCATTGTGCATTTTCTATTTAATTCCGATGCAATTTCTATGTTTCGTCGTCAATAAGAAGGTCAGCGGGATACAGTGAACCTGAAGTGAAGCATCGGAATCTATAACTAGTTTCACACGAATGGTTCAAAACATACACAGCAAGAAGAGTCAGTCTTCTTGTTCTTAAGTCGGCATTGTGCATTTTGTATTTCATTCCGATGCAATCTCTGTGTTTCGTCGTCAATAAGAACGTCCGAGGGATAGAGTAAACCTGAAGTGAAGCATCGGAATCTAAAACCCGTCTCCCAGGAAAAGTTCAAAGCATAGAGAGTAAGAAGAGCCAGTCATCTTGTATTTGAGTCGGCATTGTGCCTTTTGTATATAATTCCGATGCAATTTCGTTGTTTTATCGTCAATAAGAAGGTCAGAGGGATACAGTAAACCTGTAGTGAAGCATCGGAATCTATAACTACTGTCACAGGAATGGTTAAAACATAGAAAGTAGGAAACGTCAGTCTTCTTGTACTTAAGTCGGCATTGTGCCTTTTGTATTTAATCCTGATTCAATTTCTGTGTTTAGTCGTCAATAAGATGGTCCAAGGGATACAGTAAACCTGAAGTGAAGCATCGGAATCTATAACTAGTGTCACAGGAATGGTTCAAAACATAAACAGTAAGAAGAGTCAGTCTTCTTGTGCTTATGTCAGCATTGTGCCCATTCTATTTAATTCCGATGCAATTTCTGTGTTTCGTCGTCAATAATTAGGTCCAAGGGATACAGTAAACCTGAAGTGAAGCATTGGAATCTATATCTAGTGTCACAGGAAAGGTTCAAATCATGGACAGTAAGAAGAGTCAGTCTTCTTGTACATGAGTCGGCATTGTGCCTTTTGTATTTAATTCCGATGCGATTTGTGTGTTTCATCGTCAACAAGAAGGTCAAAGGGATACAGAAAACATATAGTGAAGCATCGGAATGTAAAACTGGTCCCACAGGAAATGTTCAAATCATAGTCAGTAAGAAGAGTCAGTCTTCTTGTACTTATGTCGGCATTGTGCCTTTTCTATTTAATTCCGTTGCAATTTCTGTGTTTCGTCGTCAATAAGAAGGTCCATGGGATACAGTAAACCGGAAGTGAAGCATCGGATTCTAAAACCCGTCTCACAGGAAAAGTTCAAAAAATAGAGAGTAAGAAGAGCCAGTCTCCTTGTATTTGAGTCGGCATTGTGCCATTTCTATTT
This sequence comes from Schistocerca americana, assembly GCF_021461395.2. Taxonomy (NCBI): domain Eukaryota; kingdom Metazoa; phylum Arthropoda; class Insecta; order Orthoptera; family Acrididae; genus Schistocerca; species Schistocerca americana. Next base: position 22,382,913 of record NC_060128.1, read on the forward strand.
AATTCCGATGCAATTTCTGTGTTTCATCGACAACAACAAGGTCAAAGGGATACAGTAAACCAGTAGTGAAGCATCGAAATCTATAACTAGTGACACAGGAATGGTTAAAACATAGACAGTAGGATTGGTCAGTCTTCTTGTACTTAAGTCGGAATTGTGCCTTTTGTATTTAATCCTGATTCAATTTCTGTGTTTCGTCGTCATTAAGATGGTCCAAGTGATACAGTAAACCTGAAGTGAAGCATCGGAATCTATAACTAGTGTCACAGGAATGGTTCAAAACATAGACAGTAAGAAGAGTCAGTCTTCTTGTACTTAACTCGGCATTGTGGATTTTGTATTTAATTCCAAAGCTATGTCTGTGTTTCATCGTCAATAGGAAGGTCCAAGGGATACAGTAAACCTGAGGTGAAGCATCGGAATTTATTACTAGTGTCACAGGAATGGTTAAAACGTAGTCAGAAGGAAGAGTCAGTCTACTTCTACTTAAGTCGGCATAGTGCCTTATGTATTTAATTCCGATGCAATTTCTGTGTTTCATCGTCAATAAGAAGGTCAGAGGGATACAGTAAACGTGAAGTGTAGCATCGGAATCTATAACTAGTGTCTCAGGAATGGTTCAAAACATAGACAGTAGAAAGAGTCAGTCTTCTTGTACTTAAGTCGGCATTGTGCCTTTTCTATTTAATTCCCATGCAATTTCTGTGATTCGTCGTCAATAAGAAGGTCAAAGGGATACAGTAAACCTGAAGTGAAGCATCGGAATCTATAACTAGTTTCACAGGAATGGTTCAAAACATACACAGCAAGAAGAGTCAGTCTTCTTGTACTTAAGTCGGCATTGTGCATTTTGTATTTAATACCGATGCCATTTCTGTGTCTCATCGTCAATAAGAAGGTCCAAGGGATACAGTAAACCTGAAGTGAAGCATCGGAATCTATAACTAGTGTCACAGGAATGGTTAAAAACATAGACAGTAAGAAGAGTCAGTCGTCTTGTACTTAAGTCGGCCTTGTGCCTTTTGTATTTAATTCCGATGCAATTACTGTGTTTCATCGTCAATAAGAAGGTCCAAGGGATACAGTAAACATATAGTTAAGCATCGGAATCTAAAACTGGTCTCACAGGAAATGTTCAAATCATAGTCAGTAAGAAGAGTCAGTCATCTTATACTTAAGTCGGCATTGTGCCTTTTCTACTTAATTCCGAAGCAATATCCGTGTTTCGTCGTCAATAAGAAGGTCCACGGGATACAGTAGACCTGAAGTGAAGCATCGGAATCTAAAACCGGTCTCACAGGAAAGATTCAAATCATAGTTAGTAGGAAGAGCCAGTCATCATGTATTTGGGTCGGCATTGTGCCTTTTGTATTTAATTCCGATGCAATATCTGTGTTTCATCTTCAATAACAAGGACCAAGGGATACAGTAAACCTGAAGTGGAGCATCGTAATATATAAGTAATGTCACAGGAATGGTTCAAAACATACACAGCAAAAAGAGTCAGTCTTCTTGTACTTATGTCGGCATTGTGCCTTTTGTATTTAATTCAGATGCAATTTCTGTGTTTCATCGTCAACAATAAGGTCATTGGGATACAGTAAACATATAGTGAAGCATCGGAATGTAAAACTGGTCTCACAGGAAATTTTCAAATCATAGTCAGTTAGAAGAGTCAGTCTTCATGTACTTATGTCTGCATTGTACATTTTCTATTTAATTCCGATGCAATTTCTGTTTTTCGTCGTCAATAAGATCGTCCGAGGGATAGAGTAAACCTGAAGTGAAGCATTGGAATCTAAAACCCGTCTCCCAGGAAAAGTTCAAAGCATAGAGAGTAAGAAGAGCCAGTCATCTTGTATTTGAGTCGGCATTGTGCCTTTTGTATATAATTCCGATGCAATTTCTTTGTTTTATCGTCAATAAGAAGGTCAGAGGGATACAGTAAACCTGTAGTGAAGCATCGGAATCTATAACTACTGTCACAGGAATGGTTAAAACACAGACAGTAGGAAGAGTCAGTCTTCTTGTACTTAAGTCGGCATTGTGCCTTTTGTATTTAATCCTGATTCAATTTCTGTGTTTAGTCGTCAATAAGATGGTCCAAGGGATACAGTAAACCTGAAGTGAAGCATCGGAATCTATAGCTAGTGTCACAGGAATGGTTCAAAACATAAACAGTCAGAAGAGTCAGTCTTCTTGTACTTAAGTCGGCAATGTGCCTTTTCTACTTAATTCAGATGCTATTTCTGTGTTTCATCGTCGATAAGAAGGTCCAAGGGATGCAGTAAACCTGAAGTGAAGCATCGGAATCTATAACTAGTGTCACAGGAATTGCTCAAAGCATAGACAGTAAGAAGAGTCAGTCTTCTTGTTCTTAAGTCGGCATTGTGCCTTTTGTATTTAATTCCGATGCGATTTGTGTGTTTCATCGTCAACAAGAAGGTCAAAGGGATACAGTATACATATAGTGAAGCATCGGAATGTAAAACTGGTCCCACAGGAAATGTCTGTAAGAAGAGTCAGTCTTCTTGTACTTATGTCGGCATTGTGCCTTTTCTATTTAATTCCGTTGCAATATCTGTGTTTCGTCGTCAATAAGAAGGTCCATGGGATACAGTAAACCTGAAGTGAAGCATCGGAATCTAAAACCCGTCTCACAGGAAAAGTTCAAAAAATAGAGAGTAAGAAGAGCCAGTCTCCTTGTATTTGAGTCGGCATTGTGCCATTTCTATTTAATTCCGATGCAATTTCTGTGTTTCATCGTCAACAACAAGGTCAAAGGGATACAGTAAACCAGTAGTGAAGCATCGAAATCTATAACTAGTGACACAGGAATGTTTAAAACATAGACAGTAGGATGGGTCAGTCTTCTTGTACTTAAGTCGGAATTGTGCCTTTTGTATTTAATCCTGATTCAATTTCTGTGTTTAGTCGTCAATAAGATGGTCCAAGTGATACAGTAAACCTGAAGTGAAGCATCGGAATCTATAACTAGTGTCACAGGAATGGTTCAAAACATAGACAGTAAGAAGAGTCAGTCTTCTTGTACTTAACTCGGCATTGTGGATTTTGTATTTAATTCCAAAGCTAAGTCTGTGTTTCATCGTCAATAGGAAGGTCCAAGGGATACAGTAAACCTGAGGTGAAGCATCGGAATTTATTACTAGTGTCACAGGAATGGTTAAAACGTAGACAGAAGGAAGAGTCAGTCTACTTCTACTTAAGTCGGCATAGTGCATTTTGTATTTAATACCGATGCAATTTCTGTGTCTCATCGTCAATAAGAAGGTCCAAGGGATACAGTAAACCTGAAGTGAAGCATCGGAATCTATAACTAGTGTCACAGGAATGGTTCAAAACATAGACAGTAAGAAGAGTCAGTCGTCTTGTACTTAAGTCGGCCTTGTGCCTTTTGTATTTAATTCCGATGCAATTACTGTGTTTCATCGTCAATAAGAAGGTCCAAGGGATACAGTAAACATATAGTTAAGCATCGGAATCTAAAACTGGTCTCACAGGAAATGTTCAAATCATAGTCAGCAAGAAGAGTCAGTCATCTTATACTTAAGTCCGCATTGTGCCTTTTCTACTTAATTCCGAAGCAATATCCGTGTTTCGTCGTCAATAAGAAGGTCCACGGGATACAGTAGACCTGAAGTGAAGCATCGGAATCTAAAACCGGTCTCACAGGAAAGATTCAAATCATAGAGAGTAAGAAGAGCCAGTCATCATGTATTTGGGTCGGCATTGTGCCTTTTGTATTTAATTCCGATGCAATTTCTGTGTTTCATCTTCAATAACAAGGACCAAGGGATACAGTAAACCTGAAGTGGAGCATCGTAATCTATAAGTAATGTCACAGGAATGGTTCAAAACATACACAGCAAAAAGAGTCAGTCTTCTTGTACCTATGTCGGCATTGTGCCTTTTGTATTTAATTCAGATGCAATTTCTGTGTTTCATCGTCAACAATAAGGTCAATGGGATACAGTAAACATATAGTGAAGCATCGGAATGTAAAACTGGTCTCACAGGAAATGTTCAAATCCTAGTCAGTAAGAAGAGTCAGTCTTCATGTACTTATGTCTGCATTGTACCTTTTCTATTTAATTCTGATGCAATTTCTGTGTTTCGTCGTCAATAAGAACGTCCGAGGGATAGAGTAAACCTGAAGTGAAGCATCGGAATCTAAAACCCGTCTCCCAGGAAAAGTTCAAAGCATAGAGAGTAAGAAGAGCCAGTCATCTTGTATTTGAGTCGGCATTGTGCCTTTTGTATATAATTCCGATGCAATTTCTTTGTTTTATCGTCAATAAGAAGGTCAGAGGGATACAGTAAACCTGTAGGGAAGCATCGGAATCTATAACTACTGTCACAGGAATGGTTAAAACATAGACAGTAGGAAACGTCAGTCTTCTTGTACTTAAGTCGGCATTGTGCCTTTTGTATTTAATCCTGATTCAATTTCTGTGTTTAGTCGTCAATAAGATGGTCCAAGGGATACAGTAAACCTGAAGTGAAGCATCGGAATCTATAACTAGTGTCACAGGAATGGTTCAAAACATAAACAGTAAGAAGAGTCAGTCTTCTTGTACTTAAGTCGGCAATGTGCCTTTTCTACTTAATTCAGATGCTATTTCTGTGTTTCATCGTCGATAAGAAGGTCCAAGGTATACAGTAAACCTGAAGTGAAGCATCGGAATCTATAACTAGTGTCACAGGAATTGCTCAAAGCATAGACAGTAAGAAGAGTCATTCTTCTTGTTCTTAAGTCGGCATTGTGCCTTTTGTATTTAGTTCCGATGCAAATTTTGTGTTTCATCGTCAATAAGAAGGTCCAAAGGGTACAGTAACCCTGAAGTAAAGCTTCGGAAACTATAACTAGGGTCGCAGGATGGTTCAAAACATAGACAGTAAGAAGAGTCAGTCTTCTTGTACTTAAGTCGGCATTGTGCCTTTTGTATTTAATTCCGATGCAATTTATGTGTTTCATAGTCAATAAGAGTGGCAGAGGGATACAGTAAACCTGAAGTGAAGCATCGGAATCTATAACTAGTGTCACAGGAATGGTTCAAAACATAGACAGTTGGAAGAGTCTGTCTTCTTGTACTTAAGTCGGCATTGTGCCTTTTCTATTTAATTCCGATGCAATTTCTGTGTTTCGTCGTCAATAAGAAGGTCCAAGGGATACAGTAAACCTGAAGTGGAGCATCGTAATCTATATCTAGTGTCACATGAAATGTTGAAAACATAAACATGGAAGAGTCAGTCTTCTTGTACTTATGTCGGAATTGTGCCTTTTGTATTTAATTCCGATGTAATTTTTGTGTTTCGTCGTCAATAAGAGGGTCCAAGGGATACAGCAAATTTGAAGTGAAGCATCTAAATCTATAACTATTGTTACAGGAATTATTCAATACATAGACTGTAAGAAGAGTCAGTCTTCTTGTACTTAATACGGCATTGTGCCTTTTCTATCTAATTCCGATGCAATTTCTGTGTTTCATCGACAATAAGAATGTCAGAGGGATACAGTAAACCTGAAGTGAAGCCCGGAATCTATAACTAGTGTCACAGGAATGATTCAAAACATAGACACTACGAAGCGTCAGTCTTCTTGTACTTATGTCGGCATTGTGCCTTTTCCTTTTGTTCCGATGCAATTTCTGTGTTTCATCGTCAATAAGAAGGTCCAAAGGACAAAGTAAACCTGAAGTGAAGCTTCGGAATCTATAACTAGTGTCACAGGAATGGTTCAAAACATAGACAGTAAGAAGAGTCAGTCTTCTTGTACTTAAGTCGGCACTGTGCCTTTTGTATTTAATTCCGATGCAATTTCTGTGTTTCATCGTCAGTTAGAGTGTCAGAGGGATACAGTAAACCTGAAGTGCAGCCTCGGAATCTATAAGTAGTGTCACAGGAATTTTTCAAAACATAGACAGTTGGATGAGTCAGCCTTCTTGTACTTAAGTCGGCATTGTGCCTTTTCTAGTTAATGCCAATGCAATTTCTGTGTTTCGTCGTCAATAAGAAGGTCCAAGGGATACACTAAATTGAAGTGAAGCATCGGAATCTAAAATCGGTCACACAGGAAAGGTTCAAAACATAGAGAGTAAGAAGAGCCAGTCATATTGTATTTGAGTCGGCATTGTGCCTTTTGTATTTAATTCCGTTGCAATTTCTGTGTTTCATCGTCAATAAGAAGGTCAGAGAGATACAGTAAACCTGAAGTGAAGCATCGGAATCTATAACTAGTGTCACAGCAATGGTTAAAACATAGACAGTAGGAAGAGTCAGTCTTCTTGTACTTAAGTCCGCATTGTGCCTTTTGTATTTAATCCCGATGCAATTTCTGTGTTTCGTCGTCAATAAGAAGGTCCAAGGGATACAGTAAACCTGAACTGAAGCATCGGAATCTATAACTAGTGTCACAGGAATGGTTCAAAACATACAGAGTAAGAAGAGTCAGTCTTCTTGTACTTAAGTCGGCATTGCGCGTTTTGTATTTAATTCCGATGCAGTTTCTGTGTTTCATCGTCAACAAGAAGGTCAGAGGGATACAGTAAACCTGAAGTGAAGCATCGGAATCTATAACTAGTGTCACAGGAATGGTTCAAAACAGAGACAGTAGGAAGAGTCAGTCTTCTTGTACTTAAGTCGGCATTGTGCCTTTTGTATTTAATTCCGAAGCAAATTCTGTGTTTCGTCGTAAATAAGAAGGTCAGAGGGATACAGTAAACCTGAAGTGAAACATCGGAATCTATAACTAGTGTCACAGGAATTGCTCAAAGCATAGACAGTAAGAAGAGTCAGTCTTCTTGTTCTTAAGTCGGCATTGTGCCTTTTGTATTTAATTCCGATGCGATTTGTGTGTTTCATCGTCAACAAGAAGGTCAAAGGGATACAGTAAACATATAGTGAAGCATCGGAATGTAAAACTGGTCCCACAGGAAATGTTCAAATCATAGTCAGTAAGAAGAGTCAGTCTTCTTGTACTTATGTCGGCATTGTGCCTTTTCTATTTAATTCCGTTGCAATTTCTGTGTTTCGTCGTCAATAAGAAGGTCCATGGGATACAGTAAACCTGAAGTGAAGCATCGGAATCTAAAACCCGTCTCACAGGAAAAGTTCAAAAAATAGAGAGTAAGAAGAGCCAGTCTCCTTGTATTTGAGTCGGCATTGTGCCATTTCTATTTAATTCCGATGCAATTTCTGTGTTTCATCGTCAACAACAAGGTCAAAGGGATACAGTAAACCAGTAGTGAAGCATCGAAATCTATAACTAGTGACACAGGAATGTTTAAAACATAGACAGTAGGATGGGTCAGTCTTCTTGTACTGAAGTCGGAATTGTGCCTTTTGTATTTAATCCTGATCCAATTTCTGTGTTTAGTCGTCAATAAGATGGTCCAAGTGATACAGTAAACCTGAAGTGAAGCATCGGAATTTATAACTAGTGTCACAGGAATGGTTCAAAACATAGACAGTAAGAAGAGTCAGTCTTCTTGTACTTAACTCGGCATTGTGGATTTTGTATTTAATTCCAAAGCTAAGCCTGTGTTTCATCGTCAATAGGAAGGTCCAAGGGATACAGTAAACCTGAGGTAAAGCATCGGAATTTATTACTAGTGTCACAGGAATGGTTAAAACGTAGACAGAAGGAAGAGTCAGTCTACTTCTACTTAAGTCGGCATAGTGCATTTTGTATTTAATACCGATGCAATTTCTGTGTCTCATCGTCAATAAGAAGGTCCAAGGGATACAGTAAACCTGAAGTGAAGCATCGGAATCTATAACTAGTGTCACAGGAATGGTTCAAAACATAGACAGTAAGAAGAGTCAGTCGTCTTGTACTTAAGTCGGCCTTGTGCCTTTTGTATTTAATTCCGATGAAATTACTGTGTTTCATCGTCAATAAGAAGGTCCAAGGGATACAGTAAACATATAGTTAAGCATCGGAATCTAAAACTGGTCTCACAGGAAATGTTATAATCATAGTCAGCAAGAAGAGTCAGTCATCTTATACTTAAGTCGGCATTGTGCCTTTTCTACTTAATTCCGAAGCAATATCCGTGTTTCGTCGTCAATAAGAAGGTCCACGGGATACAGTAGACCTGAAGTGAAGCATCGGAATCTAAAACCGGTCTCACAGGAAAGATTCAAATCATAGAGAGTAAGAAGAGCCAGTCATCATGTATTTGGGTCGGCATTGTGCCTTTTGTATTTAATTCCGATGCAATTTCTGTGTTTCATCTTCAATAACAAGGACCAAGGGATACAGTAAACCTGAAGTGGAGCATCGTAATCTATAAGTAATGTCACAGGAATGGTTCAAAACATACACAGCAAAAAGAGTCAGTCTTCTTGTACCTATGTCGGCATTGTGCCTTTTGTATTTAATTCAGATGCAATTTCTGTGTTTCATCGTCAACAATAAGGTCAATGGGATACAGTAAACATATAGTGAGGCATCGGAATGTAAAACTGGTCTCACAGGAAATGTTCAAATCATAGTCAGTAAGGAGAGTCAGTCTTCATGTACTTATGTCTGCATTGTACCTTTTCTATTTAATTCTGATGCAATTTCTGTGTTTCGTCGTCAATAAGAACGTCCGAGGGATAGAGTAAACCTGAAGTGAAGCATCGGAATCTAAAACCCGTCTCCCAGGAAAAGTTCAAAGCATAGAGAGTAAGAAGAGCCAGTCATCTTGTATTTGAGTCGGCATTGTGCCTTTTGTATATAATTCCGATGCAATTTCTTTGTTTTATCGTCAATTAGAAGGTCAGAGGGATACAGTAAACCTGTAGTGAAGCATCGGAATCTATAACTACTGTCACAGGAATGGTTAAAACATAGACAGTAGGAAGAGTCAGTCTTCTTGTACTTAAGTCGGCATTGTGCCTTTTGTATTTAATCCTGATTCAATTTCTGTGTTTAGTCGTCAATAAGATGGTCCAAGGGATACAGTAAACCTGACGTGAAGCATCGGAATCTATAACTAGTGTCACAGGAATTTTTCAAAACATAAACAGTAAGAAGAGTCAGTCTTCTTGTACTTAAGTCGGCAATGTGCCTTTTCTACTTAATTCAGATGCTATTTCTGTGTTTCATCGTCGATAAGAAGGTCCAAGGTATACAGTAAACCTGAAGTGAAGCATCGGAATCTATAACTAGTGTCACAGGAATTGCTCAAAGCATAGACAGTAAGAAGAGTCAGTCTTCTTGTTCTTAAGTCGGCATTGTGCCTTTTGTATTTAGTTCCGATGCAAATTTTGTGTTTCATCGTCAATAATAAGGTCCAAAGGGTACAGTAACCCTGAAGTAAAGCTTCGGAAACTATAACTAGGGTCGCAGGATAGTTCAAAACATAGACAGTAAGAAGAGGCAGTCTTCTTGTACTTAAGTCGGCATTGTGCCTTTTGTATTTAATTCCGATGCAATTTATGTGTTTCATAGTCAATAAGAGTGGCAGAGGGATACAGTAAACCTGAAGTGAAGCATCGGAATCTATAACTAGTGTCACAGGAATGGTTCAAAACATAGACAGTTGGAAGAGTCTGCCTTCTTGTACTTAAGTCGGCATTGTGCCTTTTCTATTTAATTCCGATGCAATTTCTGTGTTTCGTCGTCAATAAGAAGGTCCAAGGGATACAGTAAACCTGAAGTGGAGCATCGTAATCTATATCTAGTGTCACATGAAATGTTGAAAACATAAACATGGAAGAGTCAGTCATCTTGTACTTATGTCGGAATAGTGCCTTTTGTATTTAATTCCGATGCAATTTTTGTGTTTCGTCGTCAATAAGAAGGTCCAAGGGATACAGCAAATTTGAAGTGAAGCATCGAAATCTATAACTATTGTTACAGGAATTATTCAATACATAGACTGTAAGAAGAGTCAGTCTTCTTGTACTTAATACGGCATTGTGCCTTTTCTATCTAATTCCGATGCAATTTCTGTGTTTCATCGACAATAAGAATGTCAGAGGGATACAGTAAACCTGAAGTGAAGCCCGGAATCTATAACTAGTGTCACAGGAATGATTCAAAACGTAGACACTACGAAGCGTCAGTCTTCTTGTACTTATGTCGGCATTGTGCCTTTTCCTTTTGTTCCGATGCAATTTCTGTGTTTCATCGTCAATAAGAAGGTCCAAAGGACAAAGTAAACCTGAAGTGAAGCTTCGGAATCTATAACTAGTGTCACAGGAATGGTTCAAAACATAGACAGTAAGAAGAGTCAGTCTTCTTGTACTTAAGTCGGCACTGTGCCTTTTGTATTTAATTCCGATGCAATTTCTGTGTTTCATCGTCAGTTAGAGTGTCAGAGGGATACAGTAAACCTGAAGTGCAGCCTCGGAATCTATAAGTAGTGTCACAGGAATTTTTCAAAACATAGACAGTTGGATGAGTCAGCCTTCTTGTACTTAAGTCGGCATTGTGCCTTTTCTATTTAATGCCGATGCAATTTCTGTGTTTCGTCGTCAATAAGTAGGTCCAAGGGATACACTAAATTGAAGTGAAGCATCGGAATCTAAAATCGGTCACACAGGAAAGGTTCAAAACATAGAGAGTAAGAAGAGCCAGTCATATTGTATTTGAGTCGGCATTGTGCCTTTTGTATTTAATTCCGTTGCAATTTCTGTGTTTCATCGTCAATAAGAAGGTCAGAGAGATACAGTAAACCTGAAGTGAAGCATCGGAATCTATAACTAGTGTCACAGCAATGGTTAAAACATAGACAGTAGGAAGAGTCAGTCTTCTTGTACTTAAGTCCGCATTGTGCCTTTTGTATTTAATCCCGATGCAATTTCTGTGTTTCGTCGTCAATAAGAAGGTCCAAGGGATACAGTAAACCTGAACTGAAGCATCGGAATCTATAACTAGTGTCACAGGAATGGTTCAAAACATACAGAGTAAGAAGAGTCAGTCTTCTTGTACTTAAGTCGGCATTGCGCGTTTTGTATTTAATTCCGATGCAGTTTCTGTGTTTCATCGTCAACAAGAAGGTCAGAGGGATACAGTAAACCTGAAGTGAAGCATCGGAATCTATAACTAGTGTCACAGGAATGGTTCAAAACAGAGACAGTAGGAAGAGTCAGTCTTCTTGTACTGAAGTCGGCATTGTGCCTTTTGTATTTAATTCCGAAGCAAATTCTGTGTTTCGTCGTAAATAAGAAGGTCAGAGGGATACAGTAAACCTGAAGTGAAACATCGGAATCTATAACTAGTGTCACAGGAATGGTGCAAAGCATAGACAATAGGAAGGGTCAGTCTTCTTGTACTTAAGTCGGCATTGTGCCTTTCCTATTTAATTCCAATGCATTTTCTGTGATTCGTCGTCAATAAGAAGCTCCAAGGGATGCAGTAAACCTGAAGTGAAGCAACGGAATCTATAACTAGTGCACAGGAATTGTTCAAAACATAGACAGTAAGAAGAGTCAGTCTTCTTGTACTTAAGTCGGCATTGTGCCTTTTGTATTTAATTCCGATGCAATTTCTGTGTTTCATCGTCAATAAGGAGGTCCAAGTGATAAAGTAAACCTGAAGTGAATCATCGGAAACTATAACTAGTGTCACCGGAATGGTTCAAAACATAGACAGTAAGAAGAGTCAGTCTTCTTGTACTTCAGTCGGCATTGTGCCTTTTGTATTTAATTCCGATGCAATTTCTGTGTTTCATCGTCAATAAGGAGGTCCAAGTGATAAAGTAAACCTGAAGTGAATCATCGGAAACTATAACTAGTGTCACCGGAATGGTTCAAAACATAGACAGTAAGAAGAGTCAGTCTTCTTGTACTTAAGTCGGCATTGTGCCTTTTGTATTTAATTCCGATGCAATTTCTGTGATTCATCGTCAATAAGAAGGTCCAAGGGATACTATAAACATGTAGTGAAGCATCGGAAACTATAACTAGTGTCACCGGAATGGTTCAAAACATAGACAGTAAGAAGAGTCAGTCTTCTTGTACTTAAGTCGGCATTGTGCCTTTTGTATTTAATTCCGATTCAATTTCTGTGTTTCATCGTAAATAAGAAGGTCAGAGGGATACAGTAAACCTGAAGTGAAGCATCGGAATCTATAACTAGTGTCACAGGAATGGTTCAAAACAGAGACAGTAGGAAGAGTCAGTCTTCTTGTACTTAAGTCGGCATTGTGCCTTTTGTATTTAATTCCGATGCAATTTCTGTGTTTCATCGTAAATGAGAAGGTCAGAGGGATACAGTAAGTCTGAAGTGAAGCATCGGAATCTATAACTAGTGTCACAGGAATTGTTCAAAACATAGACAGTAAGAAGAGTCAGTCTTCTTGTACTTAAGTCAGCATTATGCCTTTTGTATTTAATTCCGATGCAGTTTCTGTGTTTCATCGACAATAAGAAGGTCAGAGGAAATCAGTAAACCTGAAGTGAAGCATCGGAATCTATAACTAGTGTCACAGGAATGGTTAAAACATAGACAGTAGGAAGAGTCAGTCTTGTTGTACTTAAGTCGGCATTGTGCCTTTTCTAATTAATTCCGATGCAAGTTCTGTGTTTCATCGTCAATAAGATGGTCCATGGGATACAGTAAACATATAGTGAAGCATCGGAATCTAAAACTGGTCTCACAGGAAATGTTTACAACATAGTCAGTAAGAAGAGTCAGTCTTCTTGTACTTAAGTCGGCATTGTGCTTTTTCTATTTAATTCCGATGCAATTTCTGTGTTTCATCGTCAATAAGAGGGTCAGAGGGATACAGTAAACCTGAAGTGAAACATCGGATTCTACAACTAGTGTCACAGGAATGGTTAAAAACATAGACAATAGGAAGGGTCAGTCTTCTTGTACTTAAGTCGGCATTGTGCCTTTCCTATTTAATTCCAATGCAACTTCTGTGATTCGTCGTCAATAAGAAGGTCCAAGGGATGCAGTAAACCTTAAGTGAAGCAACGGAATCTATAACTAGTGTCACAGGAATTGTTCAAATCATAGACAGTAAGAAGAGTCAGTCTTCTTATACCTAAGTCGGCATTGTGCCTTTTGTATTTAATTCCGATGCAATTTCTGTGTTTCATCGTCAATACGAAAGTCCAAGTGATACAGTAAACCTGAAGTGAATCATGGGAAACTATAACTAGTGTCAGCGTAATGGTTCAAAACATAGACAGTAGGAAGAGTCAGTCTTCTTGTACTTAAGTCGGCATTGTGCCTTTTGTATTTAATTCCGATGCAATTTCTGTGTTTCATCGTAAATAAGAAGGTCAGAGGGATACAGTAAACCTGAAGTGAAGCATCGGAATCTATAACTAGTGTCACAGGAAAGGTTCAAAACATACAGAGTAAGAAGAGTCAGTCTTCTTGTACTTAAGACGGCATTGTGCCGTTTGTATTTAATTCCGATGCTATTTCTGTGTTTCATCGTCGATAAGTAGGTCCAAGGGATACAGTAAACCTGAAGTGAAGCATCGGAATCTATAACTAGTGTCACAGGAATTGCTCAAAACATAGACAGTAAGAAGAGTCAGACTTCTTGTACTTAAGTCGGCATTCTGAATTTTGTATTGAATTCCGATGCAAATTCTGTGCTTCATCGTCAATAACAAGGTTAGAGGGAATCAGTAAACCTGAAGTGAAGCATCGGAACCTATAACTAGTGTCACAGGAATGGTTAAAACATAGACAGTAGGAAGAGATAGTCTGGTTGTGCTTAAGTCGCCATTGTGCCTTTTCTAATTAATTCCGATGCAAGTTCTGTGTTTCATCGTCAATAAGAAGGTCCAAGGGATACTATAAATATGTAGTGAAGCATCGGAATCTAAAACTGGTCTCACAGGAAATGTTCACAACATAGCCAGAAAGAAGAGACTGTCTTCATGTACTTAAGTCGGCATTGTGCTTTTTGTATTTAATTCCGATGCAGTTTCTGTGTTTCATCGTCAACAAGAAGGTCAAAGGGATACAGTAAACCTGAAGTGAAGCATCGGAATCTATAACTAGTGTCACAGGAATGGTTCAAAACAGAGACAGTAGGAAGAGTCAGTCTTCGTGTACTTAAGTCGGCATTGTGCCTTTTGTATTTAATTCCGATGCAAATTCTGTGTTTCGCCGTAAATAAGAAGGTCAGAGGGATACAGTAAACCTGAAGTGAAACATCGGAATCTATAACTAGTGTCACAGGAATGGTGCAAAGCATAGACAGTAGGAAGGGTCAGTCTTCTTGTACTTAAGTCGGCATTGTGCCTTTCCTATTTAATTCCAATGCATTTTCTGTGATTCGTCGTCAATAAGAAGCTCCAAGGGATGCAGTAAACCTGAAGTGAAGCAACGGAATCTATAACTAGTGCACAGGAATTGTTCAAAACATAGACAGTAAGAAGAGTCAATCTTCTTGCACTTAAGTCGGCATTGTGCCTTTTGTATTTAATTCCGATGCAATTTCTGTGTTTCATCGTCAATAAGAAGGTCCAAGTGATAAAGTAAACCTGAAGTGAATCATCGGAAACTATAACTAGTGTCACCGGAATGGTTCAAAACATAGAGAGTAAGAAGAGCCAGTCATATTGTATTTGAGTCAGCATTGTGCCTTTTGTATTTAATTCCGTTGCAATTTCTGTGATTCATCGTCAATAAGAAGGTCCAAGGGATACTATAAACATGTAGTGAAGCATCGGAAACTGTAACTAGTGTCACCGGAATAGTTCAAAACATAGACCGGAAGAAGAGTCAGTCTTCTTGTACTTAAGTCTGCATTGTGCCTTTTGTATTTAATTCCGATTCAATTTCTGTGTTTCATCGTAAATAAGAAGGTCAGAGGGATACAGTAAACATGAAGTGAAGCATCGGAATCTATAACTAGTGTCACAGGAATGGTTCAAAACAGAGACAGTGGGAAGAGTCAGTCTTCTTGTTCTTAAGTCGGCATTGTGCCTTTTGTATTTAATTCCGATGCAATTTCTGTGTTTCATCGTAAATAAGAAGGTCAGAGGGATACAGTAAGTCTGAAGTGAAGCATCGGAATCTATAACTAGTGTCACAGGAAATGTTCAAAACATAGACAGTAAGAAGAGTCAGTCTTCTTGTACTTAAGTCGGCATTGTGCCTTTTGTATTTAATTCCGATGCAATTTCTGTGTTTCATCGTCAATACGAAAGTCCAAGTGATACAGTAAACCTGAAGTAAATCATCGGAAACTATAACTAGTGTCAGCGTAATGGTTCAAAACATAGACAGTAAGAAGAGTCAGTCTTCTTGTACTTAAGTCGGCATTGTGCCTTTTGTATTTAATTCCGATGCAATTTCTGTGTTTCATCGTAAATAAGAAGGTCAGAGGGATACAGTAAACCTGAAGTGAAGCATCGGAATCTATAACTAGTGTCACAGGAAAGGTTCAAAACATAGACAGTAAGAAGAGTCATTCTTCTTGTACTTAAGTTGGCATTGTGCCCTTTGTATTTAATTCCGATGCAATTTCTGTGTTTCATCGTCAATAAGAAGGTCCAAGGGATACTATAAATATGTAGTGAAGCAGCGGAATCTAAAACTGGTCTCACAGGAAATGTTCACATCATAGCCAGAAAGAAGAGACTGTCTTCATGTACTTAAGTCGGCATTGTGCCTTTTGTATTTAATTCCGATCCAGTTTCTGTGTTTCATCGTCAACAAGAAGGTCAGAGGGATACAGTAAACCTGAAGTGAAGCATCGAAATCTATAACTAGTGTCACAGGAATGGTTCAAAACAGAGACAGTAGGAAGAGTCAGTCTTCTTGTACTTAAGTCGGCATTGTGCCTTTTGTATTTAATTCCGATGCAAATTCTGTGTTTCGTCGTAAATAAGACGGTCAGAGGGATACAGTAAACCTGAAGTGAAACATCGGAATCTGTAACTAGTGTCACAGGAACGGTTCAAAGCATAGACAATAGGAAGGGTCAGTCTTCTTGTACTTAAGTCGGCATTGTGCCTTTCCAATTTAATTCCAATGCATTTTCTGTGATTCGTCGTCAATAAGAAGGTCCAAGGGATGCAGTAAACCTGAAGTGAAGCAACGGAATCTATAACTAGTGTCACAGGAATTGTTCAAAACACAGACAGTAAGAAGAGTCAGTCTTCTTGTACTTAAGTCGGCATTGTGCCTTTTGTATTTAATTCCGACGCAATTTCTGTGTTTCATCGTCAATAAGGAGGTCCAAGTGATAAAGTAAACCTGTAGTGAATCATCGGAAACTATAACTAGTGTCACTGGAATGGTTCAAAACATAGACATAAAGAAGAGTCAGTCTTCTTGTACTTAAGTCGGCATTGTGCCTTTTCCATTTAATTCCGATGCAATTTCTGTGTTTCATCGTAAATAAGACGGTCAGAGGGATACAGTAAACCTGAAGTGAAGCATCGGAATCTATAACTAGTGTCACAGGAATGGTTCTAAACATAGACAGTAAGAAGAGTCAGTCTTCTTGTACTTAAGTCGGCATTGTGTTTTTTGAATTTAATTCCGATGCAATTTCTGTGTTTCATCGTCAATAAGAAGGTCAGAGGGATACAGTAAACCTGAAGTGAAGCATCCCAATCTATAACTAGTGTCACAGGAATGGTTCAAGACACAGACAGTAGGTAGAGTCAGTCTTCTTGTACTTAAGTCGGCATTGTGCCTTTTGTATATAATTCCGATGCAATTTCTGTGTTTCATCGTAAATACGAAGGTCAGAGGGATACAGTAAACCTGAAGTGAAGCATCGGAATCTATAACTAGTGTCACAGGAATGGTTCTAAACATAGACAGTGACAAGAATCAGTCCTCTTGTACTTAAGTCGGCATTGTGCCTTTTGTATATAATTCCGATGCAATTTCTGTGATTCATCGTCAATAAGAAGGTCAGAGGGATACAGTAAACCTGAAGTGAAGCATCGGAATCTATAACTAGTGTCACAGGAATGGTTCAAAACAGAGACAGTAGGAAGAGTCAGTCTTCTTGTACTTAAGTCGGCATTGTGCCTTTTGTATTTAATTCCGATGCAATTTCTGTGTTTCATCGTAAGTAAGAAGGTCAGAGGGATACAGTAAGTCTGAAGTGAAGCATCGGAATCTATAACTAGTGTCACAGGAATTGTTCAAAACACAGACAGTAAGAAGAGTCAGTCTTCTTGTACTTAAGTCAGCATTGTGCCTTTTGTATTTAATTCCGTTGCAGTTTCTGTGTTTCATCGTCAATACGAAAGTCCAAGTGATACAGTAAACCTGAAGTGAATCATCGGAAACTACAACTAGAGTCACCGTAATGGTTCAAAACATAGACAGTAAGAAGAGTCAGTCTTCTTGTACTTATGTCGGCATTGTGCCTTTTGTATTTAATTCCGATGCAATTTCTGTGTTTCATCGTAAATAAGACGGTCAGAGGGATACAGTAAACCTGAAGTGAAGCATCGGAATCTATAACTAGTGTCACAGGAATGGTTCTAAACATAGACAGTAAGAAGAGTCATTCTTCTTGTACTTAAGTCGGCATTGTGCCTTTTGTATTTAATTCCGATGCAATTTCTGTGTTTCATCGTCAATAAGAAGGTCCAAGGGATACTATAAATATGTAGTGAAGCATCGGAATCTAAAACTGGTCTCACAGGAAATGTTCACAACATAGCCAGAAAGAAGAGACTGTCTTCATGTACTTAAGTCGGCATTGTGCCTTTTATATTTAATTCCGATGCAGTTTCTGTGTTTCATCGACAATAAGAAGGTCAGAGGGAATCAGTAAACCTGAAGTGAAGCATCGGAATCTATAACTAGTGTCACAGGAATGATTAAAACGTAGACAATAGGAAGGGTCAGTCTTCCTGTACTTAAGTCGGCATTGTGCCTTTCCTATTTAATTCCAATGCAATTTCTGTGATTCGTGGTCAATAAGAAGGTCCAAGGGATGCAGTAAACCTGAAGTGAAGCAACGGAATATATAACTAGTGTCACAGGAATTGTTCAAAACATAGACATTAAGAAGAGTCAGTTTTCTTGTACTTAAGTCGGCATTGTGCCTTTTGTATTTAATTCCGATGCAATTTCTGTGTTTCATCGTCAATAAGAAGGTGCAAGTGATACAGTAAACCTGAAGTGAATCATCGGAAACTATAACTAGTGTCACCGGAATGGTTCAATACATAGACAGTATGAAGAGTCAGTCTTCATGTACTTAAGTCGGCATTGTGCCTTTTGTATTAAATTCCGATGCAATTTTTGTGTTTCATCGTAAATAAGAAGGTCAGAGGGATACAGTAAACCTGAAGTGAAGCATCGGAATCTATAACTAGTGTCACAGGAATGGTTCTAAACATAGACAGTAAGAAGAGTCAGTCTTCTTGTACTTAAGTCGGCATTGTGCTTGTTGAATTTAATTCCGATGCAATTTCTGTGTTTCATCGTCAATAAGAATGTCAGAGGGATACAGTAAACCTGAAGTGAAGCATCGAAATCTATAACTAGTGTCACAGGAATGGTTCAAAACAGAGACAGTAGGAAGAGTCAGTCTTCTTGTACTTAAGTCGGCATTGTGCCTTTTGTATTTAATTCCGATGCAATTTCTGTCTTTCATCGTAAATAAGAAGGTCAGAGGGATACAGTAAACCTGAAGTGAAGCATCGGAATCTATAACTAGTGTCACAGGAATGGTTCTAAACATAGACAGTAAGAAGAGTCAGCCTTCTTGTACTTAAGTCGGCATTGTGCCTTTTGCATTTAATTCCGATGCAATTTCTGTGTTTCATCGTCAATAAGGAGGTCCAAGGGATACTATAAACATGTAGTGAAGCATCGGAATCTAAAACTGGTCTCACAGGAAATGTTCACAACATAGTCAGAAAGAAGAGACAGTCTTCATGTACTTAAGTCGGCATTTTGCCTTTTGTATTTAATTCCGATGCAGTTTCTGTGTTTCATCGTCAACAAGAAGGTCAGAGGGATACAGTAAACGTGAAGTGAAGCATCGGAATCTATAACTAGTGTCACAGGAATGGTTCAAAACAGAGACAGTAGGAAGAGTCAGTCTTCTTGTGCTTAAGTCGGCATTGTGCCTTTTGTATTTAATTCCGATGCAATTTCTGTGTTTCATTGTAAATAAGCAGGTCAGAGGGATACAGTAAACCTGAAGTGAAGCATCGGAATCTATAACTAGTGTCACAGGAATGGTTCTAAACATAGACAGTAAGAAGAGTCAGTCTTGTTGTACTTAAGTTAGCATTGTGCCTTTTGTATTAAATTCCGATGCTATTTCTGTTTCATCGTCGATAAGAAGGTCCAAGGGATACTGTAAACCTGAAGTGAAGCAACGTAATCTATAACTAGTGTCACAGGAATTGCTCAAAACATAGACAGTAAGAAGAGTCATTCTTCTTGTACTTAAGTCGGCAGTGTGCCTTTTTTATATAATTCAGATGCAAATTCTGTGTTTCATCGTCAATAAGAAGGTCCTAAGGATACAGTAAACCTGAAGTGAAGCTTCTGAATCTATAACTAGTGTCACAGGAATGGTTGAAAACATAGACAGTAAGAAGAGTCAGTCTTCTTGTACTTCAGTCGGCATTTTGCCCTTTGTATTTAATTCCGATGCAATTTCTGTGTTTCATCCTCAATAAGAAGGACAGAGGGATACAGTAAACGTGAATTGAAGCATCGGAATCTATAACTAGAGTCACAGGAATGGTTCAAAACATAGACAATAGGAAGAGTCAGTCTTCTTGTACTTAAGTCGGCATTGTGCCTTTTCTATTTAATTCCGTTGCAATTTCTGTGTTTCGTCGACAATAAGAGGGTCAGAGGGATACAGTAAACCCGAAGTGAAGCATCGGAATCTATAACTAGTGTCACAGGAATGGTTCAAAACATACACAGCAAGAAGTGTCAGTCTTCTTGTACTTAAGTCGGCATTGTGCCTTTTGTATTTAAATCCGATGCAATTTCTGTGTGTCATCGTCAATACGAAGGTCCAAGGGAAACAGTAAACCTGAGGTGATGCATTGGAATCTATAACTAATGTCACAGGAATGGTTCAAAGCATAGTCTGTCGGAAGTGTCAGTCTTCTTGTACTTAAGTCGGCATTGTGCTTTTTGTATTTAATTCCGATGCAATTTCTGTGTTTCATCGTCAATAACACGTTCCAAGGGATACAGTTAATCTGAAGTGAAGCATCGTAATCTATAACTAGTGTCACAGGAATGGTTCAAAACATAGACAGTAAGAATAGTCAGTCTTCTTGTACTTCAGTCGGCCTTGTGCCCTTTGTATTTAATTCCGATGCAATATCTGTGTTTCATCGTCAATAGGAAGGTACAAGGGATACAATACACTTATAGTGAAGCATCGGACTCTAAAACTGGTCTCACAGGAAATGTTCAAATCATAGTCAGTATGAAGAGTCAGTCTTGTTATACTTAAGTCGGCTTTGTGCCTTTTGTATTTAATTCTGAAGCAATATCTGTGTTTCATCGGCAATAAGAA
Source organism: Schistocerca americana (assembly GCF_021461395.2). Lineage (NCBI taxonomy): Eukaryota > Metazoa > Arthropoda > Insecta > Orthoptera > Acrididae > Schistocerca > Schistocerca americana. Next base: position 22,403,378 of record NC_060128.1, read on the forward strand.
GGTCCAAGGGATACAGTAAATTTGAAGTGAAGCATCGAAATCTATAACTATTGTTACAGGAATTATTCAATACATAGACTGTAAGAAGAGTCAGTCTTCTTGTACTTAATACGGCATGGTGCCTTTTGTATTTAATTCCGATGCAATTTCTGTGTTTCATCGTCAATAAGAAGGTCCAAGTGATACAGTAAACCTGAAGTGAATCATCGGAATCTATAACTAGTGTCACAGGAATGGTTCAAAACATACACAGCAAAAAGTGTCAGTCTTCTTGTACTTAAGTCGGCATTGTGCCTTTTCTATCTAATTCCGATGCAATTTCTGTGTTTCATCGTCAATAAGAGGGTCAGAGGGATACAGTAAACCTGAAGTGAAACATAGGAATCCATAACTAGTGTCACAGGAATGGTTCAAAACATAGACAATAGGAAGGGTCAGTCTTCTTGTACTTAAGTCGGCATTGTGCCTTTCCTATTTAATTCCAATGCATTTTCTGTGATTCGTCGTAAATAAGAAGGTTCAAGGGATGCAGTAAACCTGAAGTGAAGCAACGGAATCTATAACTAGTGTCACAGGAATTGTTCAAATCATAGACAGTAAGAAGAGTCAGTCTTCTTGTACTTAAGTCGGCATTGTGCCTTTTGTATTTAATTCCGACGCAATTTCTGTGTTCCATCGTCAATAAGGAGGTCCAAGTGATAAAGTAAATCTGTAGTGAATCATCGGAAACTATAACTAGTGTCACTGGAATGGTTCAAAACATAGACAGTAAGAAGAGTCAGTCTTCTTGTACTTAAGTCGGCATTGTGCCTTTTGTATTTAATTCCGATGCAATTTCTGTGTTTCATCGTAAATAAGAAGGTCAGAGGGATACAGTAAACCTGAAGTGAAGCATCGGAATCTATAACTAGTGTCACAGGTATGGTTCTAAACATAGACAGTAAGAAGAGTCAGTCTTCTTGTACTTAAGTCGGCATTGTGCTTTTTGAATTTAATTCCGATGCAATTTCTGTGTTTCATCGTCAATAAGAAGGTCATAAGGATACAGTAAACCTGAAGTGAAGCATCCCAATCTGTAACTAGTGTCACAGGAATGGTTCAAAACAGAGACAGTAGGAAGAGTCAGTCTTCTTGTACTTAAGTCGTCATTGTGCCTTTTGTATATAATTCCGATGCAATTTCTGTGTTTCATCGTAAATACGAAGGTCAGAGGATACAGTAAACCTGAAGTGAAACATCGGAATCTATAACTAGTGTCACAGGAATGGTTCTAAACATAGACAGTAACAAGAGTCAGTCCTCTTGTACTTAAGTTGGCATTGTGCCTTTTGTATTTAATTCCGATGCAATTTCTGTGATTCATCGTCGATAAGAAGGTCAGAGGGATACAGTAAACCTGAAGTGAAGCTTCGGAATCTATAACTAGTGTCACAGGAATGGTTCAAAACAGAGACAGTAGGAAGAGCCAGTCTTCTTGTACTTAAGTCGGCATTGGGCCTTTTGTATTTAATTCCGATGCAATTTCTGTGTTTCATCGTAAGTAAGAAGGTCAGAGGGATACAGTAAGTCTGAAGTGAAGCATCGGAATCTATAACTAGTGTCACAGGAATTGTTCAAAACATAGACAGTAAGAAGAGTCAGTCTTCTTGTACTTAAGTCAGCATTGTGCCTTTTGTATTTAATTCCGATGCAGTTTCTGTGTTTCATCGTCAATACGAAAGTCCAAGTGATACAGTAAACCTGAAGTGAATCATCGGAAACTATAACTAGTGTCACCGTAATGGTTCAAAACATATACAGTAAGAAGAGTCAGTCTTCTTGTACTTAAGTCGGCATTGTGCCTTTTGTATTTAATTCCGATGCAATTTCTGTGTTTCATCGTAAATAAGAAGGTCAGAGGGATACAGTAAACCTGAAGTGAAGCATCGGAATCTATAACTAGTGTCACAGGAACGGTTCTAAACATAGACAGTAAGAAGAGTCATTCTTCTTGTACTTAAGTCGGCATTGTGCCTTTTGTATTTAATTCCGATGCAATTTCTGTGTTTCATCGTCAATAAGAAGGTCCAAGGGATACTGTAAATATGTAGTGATGCATCGGAATCTAAAACTGGTCTCACAGGAAATGTTCACAACATAGCCAGAAAGAAAAGACTGTCTTCATGTACTTAAGTCGGCATTGTGCATTTTGTATTTAATTCCGATGCAGTTTCTGTGTTTCATAGACAATAAGAAGGTCAGAGGGAATCAGTAAACCTGAAGTGAAGCATCGGAATCTATAACTAGTGTCACAGGAATGATTAAAACATAGACAATAGGAAGGGTCAGTCTTCCTGTACTTAAGTCGGCATTGTGCCTTTCCTATTTAATTCCAATGCAATTTCTGTGATTCGTGGTCAATAAGAAGGTCCAAGGGATGCAGTAAACCTGAAGTGAAGCAACGGAATCTATAACTAGTGTCACAGGAATTGTTCAAAACATAGACATTAAGAAGAGACAGTTTTCTTGTACTTAAGTCGGCATTGTGCCTTTTGTATTTAATTCCGATGCAATTTCTGTGTTTCATCGTCAATAAGAAGGTCCAAGTGATACAGTAAACCTGAAGTGAATCATCGGAAACTATAACTAGTGTCACGGGAATGGGTCAATACATAGACAGTATGAAGAGTCAGTCTTCATGTACTTAAGTCGGCATTGTGCCTTTTGTATTAAATTCCGATGCAATTTCTGTGTTTCATCGTAAATAAGAAGGTCAGAGGGATACAGTAAACCTGAAGTGAAGCATCGGAATCTATAACTAGTGTCACAGGAATGGTTCTAAACATAGACAGTAAGAAGAGTCAGTCTTCTTGTACTTAAGTCGGCATTGTGCTTGTTGAATTTAATTCCGATGCAATTTCTGTGTTTCATCGTCAATAAGAAGGTCAGAGGGATACAGTAAACCTGAAGTGAAGCATCGAAATCTATAACTAGTGTCACAGGAATGGTTCATAACAGAGACAGTAGGAAGAGTCAGTCTTCTTGTACTTAAGTCGGCATTGTGCCTTTTGTATTTAATTCCGATGCAATTTCTGTCTTTCATCGTAAATAAGAAGGTCAGAGGGATACAGTAAACCTGAAGTGAAGCATCGGAATCTATAACTAGTATCACAGGAATGGTTCTAAACATAGACAGTAAGAAGAGTCAGTCTTCTTGTACTTAAGTCGGCATTGTGCCTTTTGTATTTAATTCCGATGCAATTTCTGTGTTTCATCGTCAATAAGGAGGTCCAAGGGATACTATAAACATGTAGTGAAGCATCGGAATCTAAAACTGGTCTCACAGGAAATGTTCACAACATAGTCAGAAAGAAGAGACAGTCTTCATGTACTTAAGTCGGCATTTTGCCTTTTGTATTTAATTCCGATGCAGTTTCTGTGTTTCATCGTCAACAAGAAGGTCAGAGGGATACAGTAAACGTGAAATGAAGCATCGGAATCTATAACTAGTGTCACAGGAATGGTTCAAAACAGAGACAGTAGGAAGAGTCAGTCTTCTTGTACTTAAGTCGGCATTGTGCCTTTTGTATTTAATTCCGATGCAATTTCTGTGTTTCATCGTAAATAAGAAGCTCAGAGGGATACAGTAAACCTGAAGTGAAGCATCGTAATATATAACTAGTGTCACAGAAATGGTTCAAAATACAGAGAGTAAGAAGAGTCAGTCTTCTTGTACTTAAGTTGGCATTGTGCCTTTTGTATTAAATTCCGATGCTATTTCTGTTTCATCGTCGATAAGAAGGTCCAAGGGATACAGTAAACCTGAAGTGAAGCAACGTAATCTATAACTAGTGTCACAGGAATTGCTCAAAACATAGACAGTAAGAAGAGTCATTCTTCTTGTACTTAAGTGGGCAGTGTGCCTTTTTTATATAATTCAGATGCAAATTCTGTGTTTCATCGTCAATAAGAAGGTCCAAAGGATACAGTAAACCTGAAGTGAAGCTTCTGAATCTATAACTAGTGTCACAGGAATGGTTGAAATCATAGACAATAAGAAGAGTCAGTCTTCTTGTACTTAAGTCGGCATATTGCCCTTTGTATTTAATTCCGATGCAATTTCTGTGTTTCATCCACAATAAGAAGGTCAGAGGGATACAGTAAACGTGAATTAAAGCATCGGAATCTATGACTAGCGTCACAGGAATGGTTCAAAACATAGACAATAGGAAGAGTCAGTCTTCTTGTACTTATGTCAGCATTGTGCCTTTTCTATCTAATTCCGTTGCAATTTCTGTGTTTCGTCGACAATAAGAGGGTCAGAGGGATACAGTAAACCTGAAGTGAAGCATCGGAATCTATAACTAGTGTCACAGGAATGGTTCAAAACATACACAGCAAGAAGTGTCAGTCTTCTTGTACTTAAGTCGGCATTGTGCCTTTTGTATTTAAATCCGATGCAATTTCTTTGTGTCATCGTCAATACGAAGGTCCAAGGGATACAGTAAACCTGAGGTGATGCATTGGAATCTATAACTAGTGTCACAGGAATGGTTCAAAGCATAGTCTGTCGGAAGTGTCAGTCTTCTTGTACTTAAGTCGGCATTGTGCTTTTTGTATTTAATTCCGATGCAATTTCTGTGTTTCATCGTCAATAACAAGTTCCAAGGGATACAGTAAATCTGAAGTGAAGCAACGTAATCTATAACTAGTGTCACAGGAATGGTTCAAAACATAGACAGTAAGAATAGTCAGTCTTCTTGTACTTCAATCGGCCTTGTGCCCTTTGTATTTAATTCCGATGCAATATCTGTGTTTCATCGTCAATAGGAAGGTACAAGGGATACAGTACACTTATAGTGAAGCATCGGACTCTAAAACTGGTCTCACAGGAAATGTGCAAATCATAGTCAGTAAGAAGAGTCAGTCTTGTTATACTTAAGTCGGCTTTGTGCCTTTTGTATTTAATTCTGAAGCAATATCTGTGTTTCATCGGCAATAAGAAGGTCCAAGGGATACAGTAAATTTGAAGTGAAGCATCGAAATCTATAACTATTGTTACAGGAATTATTCAATACATAGACTGTAAGAAGAGTCAGTCTTCTTGTACTTAATACGGCATTGTGCCTTTTCTATCTAATTCCGATGCAATTTCTGTGTTTCATCGTCAATGAGAGGATCAGAGGGATACAGTAAACCTGAAGTGAAACATCGGAATCCATAACTAGTGTCACAGGAATGGTTCAAAACATAGACAATAGGAAGGGTCAGTCTTCTTGTACTTAAGTCGGCATTGTGCCTTTCCTATTTAATTCCAATGCAATTTCTGTGATTCGTCGTCAATAAGAAAGTCCAAGGGATGCAGTAAACCTGAAGTGAAGCAACGGAATCTATAACTAGTGTCACAGGAATTGTTCAAAACATAGACAGTAAGAAGAGTCAGTCTTCTTGTACTTAAGTCGGCATGGTGCCTTTTGTATTTAATTCCGAAGCAATTTCTGTGTTTCATCGTCAATAAGAAGGTCCAAGTGATATAGTAAACCTGAAGTGAATCATCGGAATCTATAACTAGTGTCACAGGAATGGTTCAAAACATAGACAGTAAGAAGAGTCAGTTTTCTTGTACTTAAGTCGGCATTGTGCCTTTTGTATTTAATTCCGATGCAATTTCTGTGTTTCATCGTAAATAAGAAGGTCAGTGGGAACCAGTAAACCTGAAGTGAAGCATCGGAATCTATAACTAGTGTCACAGGAGTGGTTCTAAACATAGACAGTAAGAAGAGTCAGGCTTCTTGTACTTAAGTCGGCATTGTGCTTTTTGAATTTAATTCCGATGCAATTTCTGTGTTTCATCCTCAACAAGAAGGTCAGAGGGATACAGTAAACCTGAAGTGAATCATCGGAATCTATAACTAGTGTCACAGGAATGGTTCAAAACATAGACAGTAAGAAGAGTCAGTTTTCTTGTACTTAAGTCGGCATTGTGCCTTTTGTATTTAATTCCGATGCAATTTCTGTGTTTCATCGTGAATAAGAAGGTCAGTGGGAACCAGTAAACCTGAAGTGGATCATCGGAATCTATAACTAGTGTCACAGGAGTGGTTCTAAACATAGACAGTAAGAAGAGTCAGGCTTCTTGTACTTAAGTCGGCATTGTGTTTTTGAATTTAATTCCGTTGCAATTTCTGTGTTTCATCGTCAATAAGAAGGTCAGAGGGATACAGTAAACCTGAAGTGAAGGATCGTAATCTTTAACTAGTGTCACAGGAATTGTTCAAAACATAGAGAGTAAGAAGTGTCAGTCTTCTTGCACTTAAGTCGGCATTGTGCTTTTTGTATTTAACTTCGATGCAATTTCTGTGTTTCATCGTCAATAACAAGGTCCAAGGGATGCAGTAAATCTAAAGTGATGCATCGTAATCTATAACTAGTGTCACAGGAATGGTTCAAAAGATAGACAGTAAGAATAGTCAGTCTTCTAGTAATTCAGTCGGCCTTGTGCCCTTTGTATTTAATTCCGATGCAATTTCTGTGTTTCATCGTCAATAGGAAGGTACAAGGGATACAGTACACTTATAGTGAAGCATCGGACTCTAAAACTGGTCTCACAGGAAATGTTCAAATCATAGTCAGTAAGAAGAGTCAGTCTTGTTATACTTAAGTCGGCATTGTGCCTTTTGTATTTAATTCTGATGCAATTTCTGTGTTTCATCGTCAATAAGAAGCTCCAAGGGATACAGTAAATTTAAAGTGTAGCATCGAAATCTATAACTACTGTTACAGGATTATTCAATACATTGACTGTAAGAAGAGTCAGTCTTCTTGTACTTAATACGGCATTGTGCCATTTCTATCTAATTCCGATGCAATTTCTGTGTTACATCGACAATAAGAATGTCAGAGGGCTACAGTAAACCTGAAGTGAAGCATCAGAATCTATAACTAGTGTCACAGGAACGGTTCAAAACATAGACACTAGGAAGCGTCAGTCTTCTGGTACTTATGTCGGCATTGTGCCTTTTCTTTTTGATTCCGATGGAATTTCTGTGTTTCATCGTCAATAAGAAGGTCCAAAGGGCAAAGTAAACCTGAAGTGAAGCTTCGGAATCTATAACTAGAGTCACAGGAATGGTTCAAAACATAGACAGTAAGAAGAGTCAGTCTTCTTGTACTTAAGTCGGCACTGTGCCTTTTTTATTTAATTCCGATGCAATTTCTGTGTTTCATCGTCAGTAAGAGTGTCAGAGGGATACAGTAAACCTGAAGTGAAGCCTCGGAATCTATAACTAGTGTCACAGGAATTTTTCAAAACATAGAAAGTTGGATGAGTCAGCCTTCTTGTACTTAAGTCGGCTTTGTGCCTTTTCTATTTAATGCCGATGCAATTTCTGTATTTCGTCTTCAATAAGAAGGTCCAAGGGATACAGTAAACCTAAAGTGAAGCATCGGAATCTAAAACCGGTCTCACAGGAAAGGTTCAAAACATAGAGAGTAAGAAGAGTCAGTCTTCTTGTACTTAAGTCGTCATTGTGCCTTTTGTATTTAATTCCGATGCTATTTCTGTGTTTCATCGTCGATAAGAAGGTCCAAGGGATACAGTAAACCTGAAGTGAAGCATCGGAATCTATAACTAGTGTCACAGGAATTGCTCAAAACACAGACAGTAAGAAGAGTCAGTCTTCTTGTACTTAAGTCGGCATTGTGCATTCTGTATTTAATTCCGATGCAATTTCTGTGTTTCATCATCAATAAGAAGGTCAGAGGGATACAGTAAACCTGAAGTGAAGCAACGGAATCTATAACTAGTGTCACAGGAATGGTTCAAAACATAGACAGTAGGAAGAGACAGTCTTCTTGTACTTAAGTCGGCATTGTGCCTTTTATATTAAATTCCGATGCAATTTCTGTGTTTCATCGTCGATAAGAAGGTCCAAGGGATACAGTAAACCTGAAGTGAAGCATCGGAATCTATAACTAGTGTCACAGGAATGGTTCTAAACATAGACAGTAAGAAGAGTCAGTCTTCTTGTACTTAAGTCGGCATTGTGCCTTTTGTATTTCATTCCGATGCAATTTCTGTGTTTCGTCCTCAATAAGAAGGTCCAAGGGATACAATAAACATATAGTGAAGCATCGGAATCTAAAACTGGTGTCACAGGAAATGTTCACATCTTAGTCAGAAAGAAGAGACAGTCTTCTTGTACTTAAGTCGGCATTGTGCCTTTTGTATTTAATTCCGATGCAATTTCTGTGTTTCATCGTCAATAAGAAGGTGAGAGGGATACAGTAAACCTGAAGTGAAGCATCGGAATCTATAACTAGTGTCACAGGAATGGTTCAAAACAGAGACAGTAGGAAGAGACAGTCTTCTTTTACTTAATTCGGCATAGTGCCTTTTCTATTTAATTCCGATGCAAATTCTGTGTTTCATCGTCAATAAGAAGGTCCAATTGATACAGTAAACCTGAAGTGAAGCATCGGAATCTACAACTAGTGTCACAGGAATGATTCAAAACATAGACAGTAAGAAGAGTCAGTCTTCTTGTACTTAAGTCGGCATTGTGCTTTTTCTATTTAATTCCGATGCAATTTCTGTGTTTCATCGTCAATAAGAGGGTCAGAGGGATACAGTAAACCTGAAGTGAAACATCGGAATCTATAACTAGTGTCACAGGAATGGTTCAAAACATAGACAATAGGAAGGGTCAGTCTTCTTGTACTTAAGTCGGCATTGTGTCTTTCCTATTTAATTCCAATGCAATTTCTGTTATTCGTCGTCAATAAGAAGGTCCAAGGGATGCAGTAAACCTGAAGTGAAGCAACGGAATCTATAACTAGTGTCACAGGAATGGTGCAAAGCAGAGACAGTAAGAAGAGTCAGTCTTCTTTTACTTAAGTGGGCATTGTGCCTTTTCTAATTAATTCCGATGCAATTTCTGTGTTTCATCGTCAATAAGAAGGTCCATGGGATACAGTAAACATACAGTGAAGCATCGAAATCTAAAACTGGTTTCACAGGAAATGTTCACAACATAGTCAGTAAGAAGAGTCAGTCTTCTTGTACTTAAGTCGGCATTGTGCTTTTTCTATTTAATTCCGATGCAATTTCTGTGTTTCATCGTCAATAAGAGGGTCAGAGGGATACAGTAAACCTGAAGTGAAACATCGGAATCTATAACTAGTGTCACAGGAATGGTTCAAAACATAGACAATAGAAAGGGTCAGTCTTCTTGTACTTAAGTCGGCATTGTGTCTTTCCTATTTAATTCCAATGCAATTTCTGTTGTTCGTCGTCAATAAGAAGGTCCAAGGGATGCAGTAAACCTGAAGTGAAGCAACGGAATCTATAACTAGTGTCACAGGAATGGTACAAAACATAGACAGTAAGAAGAGTCAGTCTTCTTGTACTTACGTCGGCATTGTGCCTTTTGTATTTAATTCCGATGCGATTTCTGAGTTTCATCGTCAATAAGAAGGCCCAAGTGATACAGTAAACCTGAAGTGAATCATCGGAAACTATAACTAGTGTCACCGGAATGGTTCAAAACATAGACAGTAGGAAGAGTCAGTCTTCTTGTACTGTAGTCGGCATTGTGCCTTTTGTATTTAATTCCGATGCAATTTCTTTGTTTCGTCGTAAATAAGAAGGTTTGAGGGATACAGTAAACCTGAAGTGAAGCATCGGAATCTATAACTAGTGTCACAGGAGAGGTTCTAAACATAGACAGTGAGAAGAGTGAGTCTTCTTGTACTTAAGTCGGCATTGTGCCTTTTGTATTTAATTCCGATGCAAATTCTGTCTTTTGTCGTCAATAAGAAGGTCCAAGGGATACAGTAAACCTGATGTGAAGCATTGGAATCTGTAACTAGTGTCACAGGAATGGTTTAAATCATAGACAGTAAGAAGAGTCAGTCCTCTTGTACTTAAGTCGGCATTGTGCCTTTTCTATTTAATTCCGATGCAATTTCTGTGTTTCATCGTCAATAACACGGTCAGAGGGATACAGTAAACTTGAAGTGAAGCATCGGATCCTATAACTAGTGTCACAGGAATGGTTCAAAACCTAGACAGTAGGAATTGTCAGTCTTCTTGTACTTAAGCCGGGATTGTGCCTTTCCTATTTAATTCCGATGCAATTTCTGTGTTTCATCGTCAATAAGAAGGTCTGAGGGATACAGTAAACCAGAAGTGAACCATCGGAATCTATAACTAGTGTCACAGGAATGGTGCAAAGCATAGACAGTAGGAAGAGTCAGTCTTCTTGTACTTAAGTCGGCATTGTGCTTTTCTATTTAATTTCGATGCAGTTTCTGTGTTTCGTCGTCAATACGAAGGTCAGAGGGATAGAGTAAACCTTAAGTGAAGCATCGGAATCTATAACTAGTCTCACAGGAATGGTTCAAAACATACACAGCATGAAGAGTCAGTCTTCTTGTACTTAAGTCGGCATTGTGCCTTTTGTATTTAATTCCGATGCAAATTGTGTGTTTCATCGTCAATAAGAAGGTCCAAGGGAGACAATAAACCTGAAGTGATGCGTCGGAATCTATAACTAGTGTCACAGGAATGGTTCAAACATAGACAGTAGGAAGTGTCAGTCCTCTTGTACTTAAGTCGTCATTGTGCTCTTTGTATTTAATTCCGATGCAATTTCGGTGTTTCATCGTCAATAAGAAGGTCCAAGGGATACAGTAAACCTGAAGTGAAGCATAGGAATTTAAAACTGTTCTCACAGGAAATGTTCAAATCATAGTAAATAAGAAGAGTCAGTCTTCTTGTACTTAAGTCGGCATTGTGCCTTTTCTATGTAATTTTGATGCAATTTCTGTGTTTCGTCGACAATAAAAGGTCCATGGGATACAGTAAACAAGACGTGAAGCACCGGAATCTAAAACCGGTCTCTCAGGAAGGTTCAAAAGGTAGAGAGTAAGAAGAGCCAGTCATCTCGTATTTTAGTCGGCATTGTGCCTTTTGTATTTAATTCTGATGCCGTTTCTGTGTTTCATCGTCAATAAGAAGGTCAGAGGGAATCAGTAAACCTGAAGTGAAGCATCGGAATCTATAACTAGTGTCACAGGAATGGTTAAAACATAGACAGTAGGAAGAGTCAGTCTTCTTGTACTTAAGACGGCATTGTGCCTTTTCTATTTAATTCCGATGCAATGTATGCGTTTCATCGTCAGTAAGAAGGTCCAAGGGATGCAGTATCCATATAGTGAAGCATCGGAATCTAAAACTGGTCTCACAGGAAATGTTCACAACATAGTCAGAAAGTAGAGACAGTCTTCATGTACTTAAGTCGGCATTGTGCCTTTTGTATTTAATTCCGATGCAGTTTCTGTGTTTCATCGTCAACAAGAAGGTCAGAGGGATACAGTAAACCTGAAGTGAAGCATCGTAATCTATAACTAGTGTCACAGGAATGGTTCAAAACAGAGACAGTAGGAAGAGTCAGTCTTCTTGTACTTAAGTCGGCATTGTGCCTTTTGTATTTAATTCCGATGCAAATTCTGTGTTTCGTCGTCAATAAGAAGGTCCAAGGGATACAGTAAACACGAAGTGACGCATCGGAATCTGTAACTAGTGTCACAGGAATGGTTCAAATCATAGACACTAAGAAGAGTCAGTCTTCTTGTACTTAAGTCGGCATTGTGCCTTTTCTATTTCATTCCAATGCAATTTCTGTGTTTCATCGTCAATAACACGGTCAGAGGGATACAGTAAACTTGAAGTGAAGCATCGGATCCTATAACTAGTGTCACAGGAATGGTTCAAAACCTAGACAGTAGGAAGGGTCAGTCTTCTTGTACTTAAGCCGGCATTGTGCCTTTCCTATTTAATTCCGATGCAATTTCTGTGTTTCATCGTCAATAAGAAGGTCTGAGGGATACAGTAAACTTGAAGTGAACCATCGGAATCTATAACTAGTGTCACAGGAATGGTGCAAAGCATAGACAGTAGGAAAAGTCAGTCTTCTTGTACTTAAGTCGGCATTGTGCTTTTCTATTTAATTCCGATGCAGTTTCTGTGTTTCGTCGTCAATTCGAAGGTCAGAGGGATAGAGTAAACCTTAAGTGAAGCATCGGAATCTATAACTAGTGTCACAGGAATGGATCAAAGCATACACAGCATGAAGAGTCAGTCTTCTTGTACTTAAGTCGGCATTGTGCCTTTTGTATTTAATTCGGATGCAATTTGTGTGTTTCATCGTCAATAAGAAGGTCCAAGCGATACAGTAAGCCTGAAGTGATGCATCGGAATCTATAACTAATGTCACAGGAATGGTTCAAACATAGACAGTAGGAAGTGTCAGTCTTCTTGTACTTAAGTCGTCATTGTGCTCTTTGTATTTAATTCCGATGCAATTTCTGTGTTTCATCGTCAAGAAGAAGGTCCAAGGGATACAGTAAACCTGAAGTGATGCATCGGAATCTATAACTAGTGTCACAGGAATGGTTCAAACATAGACAGTAGGAAGTGTCAGTCTTCTTGTACTTAAGTCGGCATTGTGCCATTTGTATTTAAGTCCGATGCAATGTATGTGTTTCATCGTCAATAAGAAGGTCCAAGGGATGCGGTAACCATATAGTGAAGCATCGGAATCTGACACTGGTCTCACAGGAAATGTTCACAACATAGTCAGTAAGAAGACTCAGTCTTCTTGTACTTAAGTCGGCATTGTGCATTTTGTATTTAATTCCGATGCAGTTTCTGTGTTTCGTCGTCAATACGAAGGTCAGAGGGAGACAGTAAACCTTAAGTGAAGCATCGGAAACTATAACTAGTGTCACAGGAATGGTTCAAATCATACACAGCAAGAAGAGTCAGTCTTCTTGTACTTAAGTCGGCATTGTGCCTTTTGTATTTAATTCCGATGCAATTTGTGTGTTCCATCGTCAATAAGAACGTCCCAGCGATACAGTAAACCTGTTAAGTGATGCATTGGAATCTATAACTAGTGTCACAGGAATGGTTCATAACATAGACAGTAGGAAGTGTCAGTCTTCTTGTACTTAAGTCGGCATTGTGCCTTTTGTATTGAATTCCGATGCAGTTTCTGTGTTTCGTCGTCAATACGAAGGTCAGAGGGAGACAGTAACCCTTAAGTGAAGCATCGGTATCTATAACTAGTGTCACAGGAATGGTTCAAAAAATAGACAGTAAGATGAGTCAGTCTTCTTGTACGTAAGTCGGCATTGTGCATTTTCTATTTAATTCCGAGGCAAATACTGTGTTTCATCATCTAGAAGAAGGTCAGAGGGATGCAGTAAACCTGAAGTGAAGCATCAGAATCTATAACTGGTGTCACAGAAAAGGTTCAAAACATAGACAGTAAGAAACGTCTGTCGTCTTGTACTTAAGTCGACATTTTGCCTTTTGTATTTAATTCCGATGCAATTTCGGTGTTTCATCGTCAATAAGAAGGTCTGAGGGATACAGTAAACCTAAAGTGAAGCATCAGAATCTATAACTAGTGTCACAGGAATGGTTCAAAACATACACAGCAAGAAGAGTCAGTCTTCTTGTACTTAAGTCGGCATTGTGCCTTTTGTATTTAATTCCGATGCAATTTGTGTGTTTCATTGTCAGTACGAAGGTCAGAGGGATAGAGTAAACCTTAAGTGAAGCATGGGAATCTATTACTAGTGTCACAGGAATGGTTCAAAACATACACAGCAAGAAGAGTCAGTCTTCTTGTACTTAAGTCTGCATAGTGCCTTTTGTATTTAATTCCGATGCAATTTGTGTGTTTTATCGTCAATAAGAAGGTCCAAGGGATACAGTAAACCTGAAGTGATGCATCGGAATCCATAACTAGTGTCACAGGAATGGTTCAAACATAGACAGTAGGAAGTGTCATCTACTTGTACTTAATTTGGCATTGTGCCATTTGTATTTAATTCCGATGCGATTTCTGTGATTCATCGTCAATAAGAAGGTCAAGGGATACAGTAAACCTGAAGTGAAGCATCGGAATCTATAACTAGTGTCACAGGAATGGTTCAAACATAGACAGTAAGAAGAGTCATTCTTCTTGTACGTAAGTCGGCATTGTGCCTTTTGTATTTAATTTTGATGCAATTTCTGTGTTTCATCGCCAATAAGAAAGTCCAAGGGATACAGTAAACACATAGTGAAGCATCGGAATCTAAAACTGGTCTCACAGGAAATTTTCAAATCATAGTAAGTAAGAAGAGTCAGTCTTCTCGTACTTAATTCGGCATTGTGCCTTTTCTATGTAATTTTGATGCAATTTCTGTGTTTCGTCGTCAATAAGAAGGTCCAAGGGATACAGTAAACATTAAGTGAAGCACCGGAATCTAAAACTGGTCTCTCAGGAAAGGTTCAAAACATAGAGAGTAAGGAGAGCCAGTCATCTTGTATTTCAGTCGGCATTGTGCCTTTTGTATTTAATTCCGATGCAGTTTCTGTGTTTCATCGTCAACAAGAAGGTCAGAGGGAACAGTAAACCTGAAGTGAAGCATCGGAATCTATAACTAGTGTCACAGGAATGGATAAAACATAGACAGTAGGAAGGGTCAGTCTTCTTGTACTTAAGTCGGCATTGTGCCTTTTGTATTTAATTTCGATGCAATTTCTGTGTTTCATCGTCAATAAGAAGGTCCAAGGGATACAGTAAACACATAGTGGAGCATCGGAAACTAAAACTGGTCTCACAGGAAATGTTCAAATCATAGTAAGTAAGAAGAGTCAGTCTTCTTTTACTTAAGTAGGCATTGTGCCTTTTCTATGTACTTTTGATGCAATTTCTGTGTTTCGTCGTCAATAAGAAGGTCCAAGGGATACAGTGAACCTGAAGTGAAGCACCGGAATCTAAAACCGGTCTCTCTGGAAAGGTTCAAAACATAGAGAGTAAGAAGAGCCAGTCATCTCATATTTTAGTCTTCATTGTGCCTTTTGTATTTAATTCTGATGCAGTTTCTGTGTTTCATCGTCAATAAGAACGTCAGAGGGAATCAGTAAACCTGAAGTGAAGCATCGGAATCTATAACTAGTGTCACAGGAATGGTTAAAACATAGACAGTATAAAGAGTCAGTCTTCTTGTACTTAAGTCGGCATTGTGCCTTTTCTATTTAATTCCGATGCAATGTATGTGTTTCATTGTCAATAAGAAGGTCCAAGGGATTCAGTAACCATATAGTGAAGCGTCGGAATCTAAAACCGATCTCACAGGAAATGTTCACAACATAGTCAGAAAGTAGAGACAGTCTTCATGTACTTAAGTCGGCATTGTGCCTTTTGTATTTAATTCCGATGCAGTTTCTGTGTTTCATCGTCAACAAGAAGGTCAGAGGGATACAGTAAACCTGAAGTGAAGCATCGTAACTATAACTAGTGTCACAGGAATGGTTCTAAACAGAGACAGTAGGAAGAGTCAGTCTTCTTGTACTTAAGTCGGCATTGTGCCTTTTGTATTTAATTCCGATGCAAATTCTGTGTTTCGTCGTCAATAAGAAGGTCCAAGGGACATAGTAAACCTGAAGTGAGGCATCGGAATCTGTAACTAGTGTCACAGGAATGGTTCAAATCATAGACAGTAAGAAGAGTCAGTCTTCTTGTACTTAAGTCGACATTGTGAATATTCTATTTAATTGCGATGCAATTTCTGTGTTTCATCGTCAATAACACGGTCAGAGGGATACAGTAAACTTGAAGTGAAGCATCGGATCCTATAACTAGTGTCACAGGAATGGTTCAAAACCTAGACAGTAGGAAGGGTCAGTCTTCTTGTACTTAAGCCGGCATTGTGCCTTTCCTATTTAATTCCGATGCAATTTCTGTGTTTCATCGTCAATAAGAAGGTCTGAGGGATACAGTAAACCTGAAGTGAACCATCGGAAATTATAACTAGTGTCACAGGAATATTGCAAAGCATAGACAGTAGGAAGAGTCAGTCTTCTTGTACTTAACTCGGCATTGTGCATTTCTATTTAATTCCGATGCAGTTTCTGTGTTTCGTCGTCAATACGAAGGTCAGAGGGATAGAGTAAACCTTAAGTAAAGCATCGGGATCTATAACTAGTGTCACAGGAATGGATCAAAACGTACACAGCATGAAGAGTCAGTCTTCTTGTACTTAAGTCGGCATTGTGCCTTTTGTATTTAATTCCGATGCAATTTGTGTATTTCATCGTCAATAAGACGGTCCAAGGGATACAGTAAACCTGAAGTGATGCATCGGAATCTATAACTAGTGTCACAGGAATGGTTAAAACATAGACAGTAGGAAGAGTCAGTCTTCTTGTACTTAAGTCGGCATTGTGCCTTTTCTATTTAATTCTGATGTAATTTCTGTGTTTCATCGTCAATAAGAAGGTCCAAGGGATACAGTAAACCTAAAGTGAAGCATCGGAATCTATAACTAGTGTCACAGGAATGGTTCAAAACATAGACAGTAAGAAGAGTCATTCTTCTTGTACTTAAGTCGGCATTGTGCCTTTTGTATTTAATTTCGATCCAATTTCTGTGTTTCATCGTCAATAAGAAGGTCCAAGGGATACAGTAAACACATAGTGGAGCATCGGAATCTAAAACTGGTCTCACAGGAAATCTTCAAATCATAGTAAGTAACAAGAGTCAGTCTTCTTGTACTTAAGTCGGCATTGTGCCTTTTCTATGTAATTTTGATGCAATTTCTGTGTTTCGTCGTCAATAAGAAGGTCAAAGGGATACAGTAAACATTAAGTGAAGCACCGGAATCTAAAACCGGTCTCTCAGGAAAGGTTCAAAACATAGAGAGTAAGAAGAGCCAGTCATCTTGTATTTGAGTCGTCATTGTGCCTTTTGTATTTAATTCCGATGCAGTCTCTGTGTTTCATCGCCAACAAGAAGGTCAGAGGGAATCAGTAAACCTGAAGTGAAGCATCGGAATCTATAACTAGTGTCACAGGAATGGTTAAAACATAGACAGTAGGAAGAGTCTGTCTTCTTGTACTTAAGTCGGCATTGTGCCTTTTCTATTTAATTCCGATGCAATGTATGTGTTTCATCGTCAATAAGAAGGTCCAAGGGATTCAGTAACCATATAGTGAAGCATCGGAATCTAAAACTGGTCTCACAGGAAATGTTCACAACATAGTCAGAAAGTAGAGACAGTCTTCATGTACTTAAGTCGGCATTGTGCCTTTTGTATTTAATTCCGATGCAGTTTCTGTGTTTCATCGTCAACAAGAAGGTCAGAGGATATCAGTAAACCTGAAGTGAAGCATCGGAATCTATAACTAGTGTCACAGGAATGGATAAAACATAGACAGTAGGAAGAGTCAGCCTTCTTGTACTTAAGTCGGCATTGTGCCTTTTCTATTTAATTCCGATGCAATGTATGTGTTTCATCGTCAATAAGAAGGTCCAAGGGGTACAGTAAACAATAGCGAAGCATCGGAATCTAAAACTGGTCTCACAGGAAATGTTCACAACATAGTCAGTAAGAAGAGTCAGTCTTCTTGTACATAAGTCGTCATTGTGCATTTTGTATTTAATTCCGATGCAGTTTCTGTGTTTCGTCGTCAATACGAAGGTCAGAGGGAGACAGTAAACCTTAAGTGAACCATCGGAATCTATAACTAGTGTCACAGGAATGGTTCAAAACATACACAGCAAGAAGAGTCAGTCTTCTTGTACTTAAGTCGGCATTGTGCCTTTTGTATTTAATTCCGATGCAATTTGTGTGCTTCATCGTCAATAAGAAGGTCCAAGGGATACAGTAAACCAGAAGTGAAACATCGGAATCTATAACTAGTGTCACAAGAATGGTTCAAAACATAGACAGTAAGAAGAGTCAGTCATCTTGTATTTAAGTCGGCATTGTGCCTTTTGTATTTAATTTCGATACAATTTCTGTGTTTCATCGTCAATAAGAAGGTCCAAGGGATACAGCACACACATAGTGAAGCATCGGAATCTAAAACTGGTCTCACAGGAAATGTTCAAATCATAGTAAGTAAGAAGAGTCAGTCTACTTGTACTTAAGTCGGCATTGTGCATGTTGTATTTGATTCCGATGCAATTTCTGTGTTTCATCGTCAATAACAAGGTCCAAGTGATACAGTAAACCTGAAGTGAAGCATCGGAAACTATACCTAGTGTCACCGGAATGGTTCAAAACGTAGACAGTAAGAAGTGTCAGTCTTATTGTACTTAAGTCGGCATTGTGCCTTTTGTATTTAATTCCGATGAAATTTCTGTGTTTCACCGTAAATAAGAAGGTCAGAGGGATACTGTAAACCTGAAGTGAAGCATCGGAATCTATAACTAGTGTCACAGGAATGGTTCAAAACATAGACAGTAGGAAGAGTCCATCTTGTTGTGCTTAAGTCGGCATTGTGCTGTTTCTATTTAATTCCGATGGAATTTCTGTGTTTCATCGTCAATAAGAATGTCAGAGGAATACAGTAAACCTGAAGTGAAGCATCGGAATCTATAACTAGTGTCACAGGAATGGTTCAAAGCATACACAGCAAGAAGAGTCAGTCTTCTTGTACTTAAGTCGGCATTGTGCCTTTTGTATTTAATTCCGATGCTATTCCTGATTTTCATCGTCAATAAGAAGGTCCAAGGGATACAGTAAACCTGAAGTGAAGCATGGTTATCTATAACTAGTGTCAATGGAATTGCTCAAAACATAGACAGTAAGAAGAGTCAGTCTTCTTGTACTTAAGCCGGCATTGTTCCTTTTGTATTTAATTCCGATGCAAATTCTGTGTTTCATCGTCAATAAGAAGGTCCAAAGTATACAGTATACCTGAAGTGAAGCTTCGGAATCTATAACTAGTGTCACAGGAATGGTTCAAAGCATAGACAGTAATAAGAGTCAGTCTTCTTGTACTTAAGTCGGCATTGTGCCTTTTGTATTTAAGTCCGATGCTATTTCTGTGTTTCATCGTCAATAAGAGTGTCAGAGGGATACAGTAAACCAGAAAGTGAAGCATCGGAATCTATAACTAGTGTCACAGGAATGGTTCAAAACATAGACATTTGGAAGAGTCAGTCTTCTTTTACTTAAGTCGGTTTTTTGTGCCTTTTGTATTTAATTCCGATGCAATTTCTGTGTTTCATCGTAAACAAGAAGGTCCAAGGGATACAGTAAACATATAGTGAAGCATCGGGATCTAAATCTGGTTTCACAGGAAATGTTCAAATCATAGTCAGTAAGAAGAGTCAGTCTTCTTGTACTTATGTCGGCATTGTGCCTTTTCTATTTAATTCCGATGCAATTTCTGTGTTTCGTCGTCAATAAGAATGACCAAGGGATACAGTAAACATGTAGTGAAGCATCGGAATCAAAAACCGGTCTCACAGGAAAGTTCCAAAACATAGAGGGTAAGTAGAGCCTGTCATTTTGTATTTGAGTCTGCATTGTGCCTTTTGTATTTAATTCCGATGCAATTTCTGTGTTTCATCGTCAATAAGAAGGTCAGAGGGATACAGTAAACCGGAAGTGAAGCATCGGAATCTATAACTAGTGTCACAGTAATGGTTAAAACATAGACAGTAGGAAGGGTCAGTCTTCCTGTACTTTAGTCGGTATTGTGCCTTTTGTATTTAATCCTAATTAGATTTCTGTGTTTCGTCGTCAATATGAAGGTCCAAGGAATACAGTAAACCTGAAGTGAAGCATCGGAATCCATAACTGGTGTCACAGGAATGGTTCAAAACATAGACAGTAAGAAGAGTCAGTCTTCTTGTACTTAAGTCGGCATTGTGCCTTTTGTATTTAACTCTGATGCTACTTATGTGTTTCATCGTCGATAAGAAGGTCCAAGGTATACACTAAACCTGAAGTGAAGAATCGGAATCCATAACTAGTGTCACAGGAATTGCTCAAAACATAGACAGAAAGAAGAGTCAGTCTTCTTGTACTTAAGTCGTCATTGTGCATTTGTATTTAATTCCGATGCAAATTCTGTGTTTCATCGTCAATAAGAAGGTCCAAAGGATACAGCAAACCTGAAGTGAAGCTTCAGAATCTATAACTAGTGTCACAGGAATGGTTCAAAACTTAAACAGTAAGAAGAGTCAGTCTTCTTGTACTTAAAACGGCATTGTGACTTTTGTATTTAATTCCGATGCAATTTCTGTGTTTCATCGTCAATAAGAGTGTCAGAGGAATACAGTAAACCTGAAGTGAAGCATCGGAATCTATAACTATTATCACAGGAATGGTTCAAAACATAGACAGTTGGATGAATCAGTCTTCTTCTACTTAAGTCGGTATTGTGCCTTTTCTATTTAATTCCGATGCAATTTCTGAGTTTCGTCGTCAATAAAAAGGTCCAAGGGATACAGTAAACCTGAAGTGGAGCATCGGAATCTATATCTACTGTCACAGGAATGGTTGAAAACATAAACACGGAAGAGTCAGTCTTCTTGTACTTATGTCGGCATTGTGCCTTTTGTATTTAATTCCGATGCAATTTCTGTGTTTCGTCGTCAATAAGAAGGTCCAAGGGATACTGTAAACCTTAGGGGAAGCATCGGAATCTATAACCAGTGTCACAGAAAAGGTTCAAAACATAGACAGTAAGAAGAGTCTGACTTCTTGTACTTAAGTCGGCATTGTGCCTTTTGTATTTAATTTTGATGCAATTTCTGTGTTTCATCGTCAATAAGAATGTCAGAGGGATACAGTAAACGTGAAGTGAAGCATCGCAATCTATAACTAGAGTCGCAGGAATGGTTCAAATCATAGACAGTAGGAAGAGTCAGTCTTCATGTACTTAAGTCGGCATTGTGCATTTTCTATTTAATTCCGATGCAATTTCTATGTTTCGTCGTCAATAAGAAGGTCAGAGGGGTACAGTAAACCTGAAGTGAAGCATCGGAATCTATAACTAGTTTCACAGGAATGGTTCAAAACATACACAGCAAGAAGAGTCAGTCTTCTTGTTCTTAAGTCGGCATTGTGCATTTTGTATTTCATTCCGATGCAATCTCTGTGTTTCATCATCAATAAGAAGGTCCAAGGGATACAGTAAACCTGAAGTGAAGCATCGGAATCTATAACTAGTGTCACAGGAATGGTTCAAAACATAGACACTAAGAAGAGTCAGTCTTCTTGTACTTAAGTCGGCATTGTGCCTTTTCTATTTAATTCCAATGCAATTTCTGTGTTTCATCGTCAATAACACGGTCAGAGGGATACAGTAAACTTGAAGTGAAGCATCGGATCCTATAACTAGTGTCACAGGAATGGTTCAAAACCTAGACAGTAGGAAGGGTCAGTCTTCTTGTACTTAAGCCGGCATTGTGCCTTTCCTATTTAATTCCGATGCAATTTCTGTGTTTCATCGTCAATAAGAAGGTCTGAGGGATACAGTAAACCTGAAGTGAACCATCGGAATCTATAACTAGTGTCACAGGAATGGTGCAAAGCATAGACAGTAGGAAAAGTCAGTCTTCTTGTACTTAAGTCGGCATTGTGCTTTTCTATTTAATTCCGATGCAGTTTCTGTGTTTCGTCGTCAATTCGAAGGTCAGAGGGATAGAGTAAACCTTAAGTGAAGCATCGGAATCTATAACTAGTGTCACAGGAATGGATCAAAGCATACACAGCATGAAGAATCAGTCTTCTTGTACTTAAGTCGGCATTGTGCCTTTTGTATTTAATTCGGATGCAATTTGTGTGTTTCATCGTCAATAAGAAGGTCGAAGCGATACAGTAAACCTGAAGTGATGCATCGGAATCTATAACTAATGTCACAGGAATGGTTCAAACATAGACAGTTGGAAGTGTCAGTCTTCTTGTACTTAAGTCGTCATTGTGCTCTTTGTATTTAATTCCGATGCAATTTCTGTGTTTCATCGTCAAGAAGAAGGTTCAAGGGATACAGTAAACCTGAAGTGATGCATCGGAATCTATAACTAGTGTCACAGGAATGGTTCAAACATAGACAGTAGGAAGTGTCAGTCTTCTTGTACTTAAGTCGGCATTGTGCCATTTGTATTTAAGTCCGATGCAATGTATGTGTTTCATCGTCAATAAGAAGGTCCAAGGGATGCGGTAACCATATAGTGAAGCATCGGAATCTGACACTGGTCTCACAGGAAATGCTCACAACATAGTCAGTAAGAAGACTCAGTCTTCTTGTACTTAAGTCGGCATTGTGCATTTTGTATTTAATTCCGATGCAGTTTCTGTGTTTCGTCGTCAATACGAAGGTCAGAGGGAGACAGTAAACCTTAAGTGAACCATCGGAATCTATAACTAGTGTCACAGGAATGGTTCAAAACATACACAGCAAGAAGAGTCAGTCCTCTTGTACTTAAGTCGGCATTGTGCCTTTTGTATTTAATTCCGATGCAATTTGTGTGCTTCATCGTCAATAAGAAGGTCCAAGGGATACAGTAAACCAGAAGTGAAACATCGGAATCTATAACTAGTGTCACAAGAATGGTTCAAAACATAGACAGTAAGAAGAGTCAGTCATCTTGTATTTAAGTCGGCATTGTGCCTTTTGTATTTAATTTCGATGCAATTTCTGTGTTTCATCGTCAATAAGAAGGTTCAAGGGATACAGCAAACACATAGTGAAGCATCGGAATCTAAAACTGGTCTCACAGGAAATGTTCAAATCATAGTAAGTAAGAAGAGTCAGTCTACTTGTACTTAAGTCGGCATTGTGCATTTTGTATTTGATTCCGATGCAATTTCTGTGTTTCATCGTCAATAAGAAGGTCCAAGTGATACAGTAAACCTGAAGTGAAGCTTCGGAAACTATACCTAGTGTCACCGGAATGGTTCAAAACGTAGACAGTAAGAAGTGTCAGTCTTATTGTACTTAAGTCGGCATTGTGCCTTTTGTATTTAATTCCGATGAAATTTCTGTGTTTCACCGTAAATAAGAAGGTCAGAGGGATACTGTAAACCTGAAGTGAAGCATCGGAATCTATAACTAGTGTCACAGGAATGGTTCAAAACATAGACAGTAGGAAGAGTCCATCTTGTTGTACTTAAGTCGGCATTGTGCTGTTTCTATTTAATTCCGATGGAATTTCTGTGTTTCATCGTCAATAAGAATGTCAGAGGAATACAGTAAACCTGAAGGGAAGCATCGGAATCTATAACTAGTGTCACAGGAATGGTTCAAAGCATACACAGCAAGAAGAGTCAGTCTTCTTGTACATAAGTCGGCATTGTGCCTTTTGTATTTAATTCCGATGCTATTCCTGATTTTCATCGTCAATAAGAAGGTCCAAGGGATACAGTAAACCTGAAGTGAAGCATGGTAATCTATAACTAGTGTCAATGGAATTGCTCAAAACATAGACAGTAAGAAGAGTCAGTCTTCTTGTACTTAAGCCGGCATTGTTCCTTTTGTATTTAATTCCGATGCAAATTCTGTGTTTCATCGTCAATAAGAAGGTCCAAAGTATACGGTATACCTGAAGTGAAGCTTCGGAATCAATAACTAGTGTCACAGGAATGGTTCAAAGCATAGACAGTAATAAGAGTCAGTCTTCTTGTACTTAAGTCGGCATTGTGCCTTTTGTATTTAAGTCCGATGCTATTTCTGTGTTTCATCGTCAATAAGAGTGTCAGAGGGATACAGTAAACCAGAAAGTGAAGCATCGGAATCTATAACTAGTGTCACAGGAATGGTTCAAAACATAGACATTTGGAAGAGTCAGTCTTCTTTTACTTAAGTCGGTTTTTTGTGCCTTTTGTATTTAATTCCGATGCAATTTCTGTGTTTCATCGTAAACAAGAAGGTCCAAGGGATACAGTAAACATATAGTGAAGCATCGGGATCTAAATCTGGTTTCACAGGAAATGTTCAAATCATAGTCAGTAAGAAGAGTCAGTCTTCTTGTACTTATGTCGGCATTGTGCCTTTTCTATTTAATTCCGATGCAATTTCTGTGTTTCGTCGTCAATAAGAATGACCAAGGGATACAGTAAACATGTAGTGAAGCATCGGAATCGAAAACCGGTCTCACAGGAAAGTTCCAAAACATAGAGGGTAAGTAGAGCCTGTCATTTTGTATTTGAGTCGGCATTGTGCCTTTTGTATTTAATTCCGATGCAATTTCTGTGTTTCATCGTCAATAAGAAGGTCAGAGGGATACAGTAGACCGGAAGTGAAGCATCGGAATCTATAACTAGTGTCACAGTAATGGTTAAAACATACACAGTAGGAAGGGTCAGTCTTCTTGTACTTTAGTCGGTATTGTGCCTTTTGTATTTAATCCTAATTAGATTTCTGTGTTTCGTCGTCAATATGAAGGTCCAAGGAATACAGTAAACCTGAAGTGAAGCATCGGAATCCATAACTGGTGTCACAGGAATGGTTCAAAACATAGACAGTAAGAAGAGTCAGTCTTCTTGTACTTAAGTCGGCATTGTGCCTTTTGTATTTAACTCTGATGCTACTTATGTGTTTCATCGTCGATAAGAAGGTCCAAGGTATACAGTAAACCTGAAGTGAAGAATCGGAATCCATAACTAGTGTCCAGGAATTGCTCAAAACATAGACAGAAAGAAGAGTCAGTCTTCTTGTACTTAAGTCGTCATTGTGCATTTGTATTTAATTCCGATGCAAATTCTGTGTTTCATCGTCAATAAGAAGGTCCAAAGGATACAGCAAACCTGAAGTGAAGCTTCAGAATCTATAACTAGTGTCACAGGAATGGTTCAAAACTTAGACAGTAAGAAGAGTCAGTCTTCTTGTACTTAAAACGGCATTGTGACTTTTGTATTTAATTCCGATGCAATTTCTGTGTTTCATCGTCAATAAGAGTGTCAGAGGAATACAGTAAACCTGAAGTGAAGCATCGGAATCTATAACTATTATCACAGGAATGGTTCAAAACATAGACAGTTGGATGAGTCAGTCTTCTTCTACTTAAGTCGGTATTGTGCCTTTTCTATTTAATTCCGATGCAATTTCTGAGTTTTGTCGTCAATAAAAAGGTCCAAGGGATACAGTAAACCTGAAGTGGAGCATCGGAATCTATATCTACTGTCACAGGAATGGTTGAAAACATAAACACGGAAGAGTCAGTCTTCTTGTACTTATGTCGGCATTGTGCCTTTTGTATTTAATTCCGATGCAATTTCTGTGTTTCGTCGTCAATAAGAAGGTCCAAGGGATACTGTAAACCTTAGGGGAAGCATCGGAATCTATAACCAGTGTCACAGAAAAGGTTCAAAACATAGACAGTAAGAAGAGTCTGACTTCTTGTACTTAAGTCGGCATTGTGCCTTTTGTATTTAATTTTGATGCAATTTCTGTGTTTCATCGTCAATAAGAATGTCAGAGGGATACAGTAAACGTGAAGTGAAGCATCGCAATCTATAACTAGAGTCACAGGAATGGTTCAAATCATAGACAGTAGGAAGAGTCAGTCTTCATCTACTTAAGTCGGCATTGTGCATTTTCTATTTAATTCCGATGCAATTTCTATGTTTCGTCGTCAATAAGAAGGTCAGAGGGGTACAGTAAACCTGAAGTGAAGCATCGGAATCTATAACTAGTTTCACAGGAATGGTTCAAAACATACACAGCAAGAAGAGTCAGTCTTCTTGTTCTTAAGTCGGCATTGTGCATTTTGTATTTCATTCCGATGCAATCTCTATGTTTCATCATCAATAAGATGGTCCAAGGGATACAGTAAACCTGAAGTGAAGCATCGGAATCTATAACTAGTGTCACAGGAATGGTTCAAAACATAGACGCTAAGAAGAGTCAGTCTTCTTGTACTTAAGTCGGCATTGTGCCTTTTCTATTTAATTCCAATGCAATTTCTGTGTTTCATCGTCAATAACACGGTCAGAGGGATACAGTAAACTTGAAGTGAAGCATCGGATCCTATAACTAGTGTCACAGGAATGGTTCAAAACCTAGACAGTAGGAAGGGTCAGTCTTCTTGTACTTAAGCCGGCATTGTGCCTTTCCTATTTAATTCCGATGCAATTTCTGTGTTTCATCGTCAATAAGAAGGTCTGAGGGATACAGTAAACCTGAAGTGAACCATCGGAATCTATAACTAGTGTCACAAGAGTGGTGCAAAGCATAGACAGTAGGAAAAGTCAGTCTTCTTGTACTTAAGTCGGCATTGTGCTTTTCTATTTAATTCCGATGCAGTTTCTGTGTTTCGTCGTCAATTCGAAGGTCAGAGGGATAGAGTAAACCTTAAGTGAAGCATCGGAATCTATAACTAGTGTCACAGGATTGGATCAAAGCATACACAGCATGAAGAATCAGTCGTCTTGTACTTAAGTCGGCATTGTGCCTTTTGTATTTAATTCGGATGCAATTTGTGTGTTTCATCGTCAATAAGAAGGTCGAAGCGATACAGTAAACCTGAAGTGATGCATCGGAATCTATAACTAATGTCACAGGAATGGTTCAAACATAGACAGTAGAAAGTGTCAGTCTTCTTGTACTTAAGTCGTCATTGTGCTCTTTGTATTTAATTCCGATGCAATTTCTGTGTTTCATCGTCAAGAAGAAGGTTCAAGGGATACAGTAAACCTGAAGTGATGCATCGGAATCTATAACTAGTGTCACAGGAATGGTTCAAACATAGACAGTAGGAAGTGTCAGTCTTCTTGTACTTAAGTCGGCATTGTGCCATTTGTATTTAAGTCCGATGCAATGTATGTGTTTCATCGTCAATAAGACGGTCCAAGGGATGCGGTAACCATATAGTGAAGCATCGGAATCTGACACTGGTCTCACAGGAAATGTTCACAACATAGTCAGTAAGAAGACTCAGTCTTCTTGTACTTAAGTCGGCATTGTGCATTTTGTATTTAATTCCGATGCAGTTTCTGTGTTTCGTCGTCAATACGAAGGTCAGAGGGAGACAGTAAACCTTAAGTGAAGCATCGGAAACTATAACTAGTGTCACAGGAATGGTTCAAATCATACACAGCAAGAAGAGTCAGTCTTCTTGTACTTAAGTCGGCATTGTGCCTTTTGTATTTAATTCCGATGCAATTTGTGTGTTCCATCGTCAATAAGAACGTCCAAGCGATACAGTAAACCTGTTAAGTGATGCATTGGAATCTATAACTAGTGTCACAGGAATGGTTCATAACATAGACAGTAGGAAGTGTCAGTCTTCTTGTACTTAAGTCGGCATTGTGCCTTTTGTATTGAATTCCGATGCAGTTTCTGTGTTTCGTCGTCAATACGAAGGTCAGAGGGAGACAGTAACCCTTAAGTGAAGCATCGGTATCTATAACTAGTGTCACAGGAATGAATCAAAAAATAGACAGTAAGATGAGTCAGTCTTCTTGTACGTAAGTCGGCATTGTGCATTTTCTATTTAATTCCGAGGCAAATACTGTGTTTCATCATCTAGAAGAAGGTCAGAGGGATGCAGTAAACCTGAAGTGAAGCATCAGAATCTATAACTGGTGTCACAGAAAAGGTTCAAAACATAGACAGTAAGAAACGTCTGTCGTCTTGTACTTAAGTCGACATTGTGCCTTTTGTATTTAATTCCGATGCAATTTCGGTGTTTCATCGTCAATAAGAAGGTCTGAGGGATACAGTAAACCTAAAGTGAAGCATCAGAATCTATAACTAGTGTCACAGGAATGGTTCAAAACATACACAGCAAGAAGAGTCAGCCTTCTTGTACTTAAGTCGGCATTGTGCCTTTTGTATTTAATTCCGATGCAATTTGTGTGTTTCATTGTCAGTACGAAGGTCAGAGGGATAGAGTAAACCTTAAGTGAAGCATGGGAATCTATTACTAGTGTCACAGGAATGGTTCAAAACATACACAGCAAGAAGAGTCAGTCTTCTTGTACTTAAGTCTGCATTGTGCCTTTTGTATTTAATTCCGATGCAATTTGTGTGTTTTATCGCCAATAAGAAGGTCCAAGGGATACAGTAAACCTGAAGTGATGCATCGGAATCCATAACTAGTGTCACAGGAATGGTTCAAACATAGACAGTAGGAAGTGTCATCTACTTGTACTTAATTTGGCATTGTGCCATTTGTATTTAATTCCGATGCAATTTCTGTGTTTCATCGTCAATAAGAAGGTCAAGGGATACAGTAAACCTGAAGTGAAGCATCGGAATCTATAACTAGTGTCACAGGAATGGTTCAAACATAGACAGTAAGAAGAGTCATTCTTCTTGTACTTAAGTCGGCATTGTGCCTTTTGTATTTAATTCCGATGCAATTTGTGTGTTTCATTGTCAGTACGAAGGTCAGAGGGATAGAGTAAACCTTAAGTGAAGCATGGGAATCTATTACTAGTGTCACAGGAATGGTTCAAAACATACACAGCAAGAAGAGTCAGTCTTCTTGTACTTAAGTCTGCATTGTGCCTTTTGTATTTAATTCCGATGCAATTTGTGTGTTTTATCGCCAATAAGAAGGTCCAAGGGATACAGTAAACCTGAAGTGATGCATCGGAATCCATAACTAGTGTCACAGGAATGGTTCAAACATAGACAGTAGGAAGTGTCATCTACTTGTACTTAATTTGGCATTGTGCCATTTGTATTTAATTCCGATGCAATTTCTGTGTTTCATCGTCAATAAGAAGGTCAAGGGATACAGTAAACCTGAAGTGAAGCATCGGAATCTATAACTAGTGTCACAGGAATGGTTCAAACATAGACAGTAAGAAGAGTCATTCTTCTTGTACTTAAGTCGGCATTGTGCCTTTTGTATTTAATTTTGATGCAATTTCTGTGTTTCATCGCCAATAAGAAGGTCCAAGGGATACAGTAAACACATAGTGAAGCATCGGAATCTAAAACTGGTCTCACAGGAAATTTTCAAATCATAGTAAGTGAGAAGAGTCAGTCTTCTCGTACTTAATTCGGCATTGTGCCTTTTCTATGTAATTTTGATGCAATTTCTGTGTTTCGTCGTCAATAAGAAGGTCCAAGGGATACAGTAAACATTAAGTGAAGCACCGGAATCTAAAACCGGTCTCTCAGGAAAGGTTCAAAACATAGAGAGTAAGGAGAGCCAGTCATCTTGTATTTCAGTCGGCATTGTGCCTTTTGTATTTAATTCCGATGCAGTTTCTGTGTTTCATCGTCAACAAGAAGGTCAGAGGGAACAGTAAACCTGAAGTGAAGCATCGGAATCTATAACTAGTGTCACAGGAATGGATAAAACATAGACAGTAGGAAGGGTCAGTCATCTTGTACTTAAGTCGGCATTGTGCCTTTTGTATTTAGTTTCGATGCAATTTCTGTATTTCATCGTCAATAAGAAGGTCCAAGGGATACAGTAAACACATAGTGGAGCATCGGAATCTAAAACTGGTGTCACAGGAAATGTTCAAATCATAGTAAGTAAGAAGAGTCAGTCTTCATTTACTTAAGTAGGCATTGTGCCTTTTCTATGTACTTTTGATGCAATTTCTGTGTTTCGTCGTCAATAAGAAGGTCCAAGGGATACAGTGAACCTGAAGTGAAGCACCGGAATCTAAAACCGGTCTCTCAGGAAGGGTTCAAAACATAGAGAGTAAGAAGAGCCAGTCATCTCGTATTTTAGTCTTCATTGTGCCTTTTGTATTTAATTCTGATGCAGTTTCTGTGTTTCATCGTCAATAAGAACGTCAGAGGGAATCAGTAAACCTGAAGTGAAGCATCGGAATCTATAACTAGTGTCACAGGAATGGTTAAAACATAGACAGTAGGAAGAGTCAGTCTTCTTGTACTTAAGTCGGCATTGTGCCTTTTC
The DNA here is from genome assembly GCF_021461395.2 of Schistocerca americana. NCBI lineage: Eukaryota > Metazoa > Arthropoda > Insecta > Orthoptera > Acrididae > Schistocerca > Schistocerca americana. The sequence goes on from NC_060128.1 coordinate 22,433,047, forward strand.
TATTTAATTCCGATGCAATGTATGTGTTTCATTGTCAATAAGAAGGTCCAAGGGATTCAGTAACCATATAGTGAAGCGTCGGAATCTAAAACCGATCTCACAGGAAATGTTCACAACATAGTCAGAAAGTAGAGACAGTCTTCATGTACTTAAGTCAGCATTGTGCCTTTTGTATTTAATTCCGATGCAGTTTCTGTGTTTCATCGTCAACAAGAAGGTCAGAGGGATACAGTAAACCTGTAGTGAAGCATCGTAACTATAACTAGTGTCACAGGAATGGTTCTAAACAGAGACAGTAGGAAGAGTCAGTCTTCTTGTACTTAAGTCGGCATTGTGCATTTCTATTTAATTCCGATGCAGTTTCTGTGTTTCGTCGTCAATACGAAGGTCAGAGGGATAGAGTAAACCTTAAGTAAAGCATCGGGATCTATAACTAGTGTCACAGGAATGGATCAAAACGTACACAGCATGAAGAGTCAGTCTTCTTGTACTTAAGTCGGCATTGTGCCTTTTGTATTTAATTCCGATGCAATTTGTGTATTTCATCGTCAATAAGACGGTCCAAGGGATACAGTAAACCTGAAGTGATGCATCGGAATCTATAACTAGTGTCACAGGAATGGTTAAAACATAGACAGTAGGAAGAGTCAGTCTTCTTGTACTTAAGTCGGCATTGTGCCTTTTCTATTTAATTCTGATGTAATTTCTGTGTTTCATCGTCAATAAGAAGGTCCAAGGGATACTGTAAACCTAAAGTGAAGCATCGGAATCTATAACTAGTGTCACAGGAATGGTTCAAAACATACACAGCAAGAAGAGTCAGTCTTCTTGTTCTTAAGTCGGCATTGTGCATTTTGTATTTCATTCCGATGCAATCTCTGTGTTTCATCATCAATAAGAAGGTCCAAGGGATACAGTAAACCTGAAGTGAAGCATCGGAATCTATAACTAGTGTCACAGGAATGGTTCAAAACATAGACGCTAAGAAGAGTCAGTCTTCTTGTACTTAAGTCGGCATTGTGCCTTTTCTATTTCATTCCAATGCAATTTCTGTATTTCATCGTCAATAACACGGTCAGAGGGATACAGTAAACTTGAAGTGAAGCATCGGATCCTATAACTAGTGTCACAGGAATGGTTCAAAACCTAGACAGTAGGAAGGGTCAGCCTTCTTGTACTTAAGCCGGCATTGTGCCTTTCCTATTTAATTCCGATGCAATTTCTGTGTTTCATCGTCAATAAGAAGGTCTGAGGGATACAGTAAACCTGAAGTGAACCATCGGAATCTATAACTAGTGTCACAAGAATGGTGCAAAGCATAGACAGTAGGAAAAGTCAGTCTTCTTGTACTTAAGTCGGCATTGTGCTTTTCTATTTAATTCCGATGCAGTTTCTGTGTTTCGTCGTCAATTCGAAGGTCAGAGGGATAGAGTAAACCTTAAGTGAAGCATCGGAATCTATAACTAGTGTCACAGGAATGGATCAAAGCATACACAGCATGAAGAATCAGTCTTCTTGTACTTAAGTCGGCATTGTGCCTTTTGTATTTAATTCGGATGCAATTTGTGTGTTTCATCGTCAATAAGAAGGTCGAAGCGATACAGTAAACCTGAAGTGATGCATCGGAATCTATAACTAATGTCACAGGAATGGTTCAAACATAGACAGTAGAAAGTGTCAGTCTTCTTGTACTTAAGTCGTCATTGTGCTCTTTGTATTTAATTCCGATGCAATTTCTGTGTTTCATCGTCAAGAAGAAGGTTCAAGGGATACAGTAAACCTGAAGTGATGCATCGGAATCTATAACTAGTGTCACAGGAATGGTTCAAACATAGACAGTAGGAAGTGTCAGTCTTCTTGTACTTAAGTCGGCATTGTGCCATTTGTATTTAAGTCCGATGCAATGTATGTGTTTCATCGTCAATAAGACGGTCCAAGGGATGCGGTAACCATATAGTGAAGCATCGGAATCTGACACTGGTCTCACAGGAAATGTTCACAACATAGTCAGTAAGAAGACTCAGTCTTCTTGTACTTAAGTCGGCATTGTGCATTTTGTATTTAATTCCGATGCAGTTTCTGTGTTTCGTCGTCAATACGAAGGTCAGAGGGAGACAGTAAACCTTAAGTGAAGCATCGGAAACTATAACTAGTGTCACAGGAATGGTTCAAATCATACACAGCAAGAAGAGTCAGTCTTCTTGTACTTAAGTCGGCATTGTGCCTTTTGTATTTAATTCCGATGCAATTTGTGTGTTCCATCGTCAATAAGAACGTCCAAGCGATACAGTAAACCTGTTAAGTGATGCATTGGAATCTATAACTAGTGTCACAGGAATGGTTCATAACATAGACAGTAGGAAGTGTCAGTCTTCTTGTACTTAAGTCGGCATTGTGCCTTTTGTATTGAATTCCGATGCAGTTTCTGTGTTTCGTCGTCAATACGAAGGTCAGAGGGAGACAGTAACCCTTAAGTGAAGCATCGGTATCTATAACTAGTGTCACAGGAATGGTTCAAAAAATAGACAGTAAGATGAGTCAGTCTTCTTGTACGTAAGTCGGCATTGTGCATTTTCTATTTAATTCCGAGGCAAATACTGTGTTTCATCATCTAGAAGAAGGTCAGAGGGATGCAGTAAACCTGAAGTGAAGCATCAGAATCTATAACTGGTGTCACAGAAAAGGTTCAAAACATAGACAGTAAGAAACGTCTGTCGTCTTGTACTTAAGTCGACATTGTGCCTTTTGTATTTAATTCCGATGCAATTTCGGTGTTTCATCGTCAATAAGAAGGTCTGAGGGATACAGTAAACCTAAAGTGAAGCATCAGAATCTATAACTAGTGTCACAGGAATGGTTCAAAACATACACAGCAAGAAGAGTCAGCCTTCTTGTACTTAAGTCGGCATTGTGCCTTTTGTATTTAATTCCGATGCAATTTGTGTGTTTCATTGTCAGTACGAAGGTCAGAGGGATAGAGTAAACCTTAAGTGAAGCATGGGAATCTATTACTAGTGTCACAGGAATGGTTCAAAACATACACAGCAAGAAGAGTCAGTCTTCTTGTACTTAAGTCTGCATTGTGCCTTTTGTATTTAATTCCGATGCAATTTGTGTGTTTTATCGCCAATAAGAAGGTCCAAGGGATACAGTAAACCTGAAGTGATGCATCGGAATCCATAACTAGTGTCACAGGAATGGTTCAAACATAGACAGTAGGAAGTGTCATCTACTTGTACTTAATTTGGCATTGTGCCATTTGTATTTAATTCCGATGCAATTTCTGTGTTTCATCGTCAATAAGAAGGTCAAGGGATACAGTAAACCTGAAGTGAAGCATCGGAATCTATAACTAGTGTCACAGGAATGGTTCAAAACATACACAGCAAGAAGAGTCAGCCTTCTTGTACTTAAGTCGGCATTGTGCCTTTTGTATTTAATTCCGATGCAATTTGTGTGTTTCATTGTCAGTACGAAGGTCAGAGGGATAGAGTAAACCTTAAGTGAAGCATGGGAATCTATTACTAGTGTCACAGGAATGGTTCAAAACATACACAGCAAGAAGAGTCAGTCTTCTTGTACTTAAGTCTGCATTGTGCCTTTTGTATTTAATTCCGATGCAATTTGTGTGTTTTATCGCCAATAAGAAGGTCCAAGGGATACAGTAAACCTGAAGTGATGCATCGGAATCCATAACTAGTGTCACAGGAATGGTTCAAACATAGACAGTAGGAAGTGTCATCTACTTGTACTTAATTTGGCATTGTGCCATTTGTATTTAATTCCGATGCAATTTCTGTGTTTCATCGTCAATAAGAAGGTCAAGGGATACAGTAAACCTGAAGTGAAGCATCGGAATCTATAACTAGTGTCACAGGAATGGTTCAAACATAGACAGTAAGAAGAGTCATTCTTCTTGTACTTAAGTCGGCATTGTGCCTTTTGTATTTAATTTTGATGCAATTTCTGTGTTTCATCGCCAATAAGAAGGTCCAAGGGATACAGTAAACACATAGTGAAGCATCGGAATCTAAAACTGGTCTCACAGGAAATTTTCAAATCATAGTAAGTAAGAAGAGTCAGTCTTCTCGTACTTAATTCGGCATTGTGCCTTTTCTATGTAATTTTGATGCAATTTCTGTGTTTCGTCGTCAATAAGAAGGTCCAAGGGATACAGTAAACATTAAGTGAAGCACCGGAATCTAAAACCGGTCTCTCAGGAAAGGTTCAAAACATAGAGAGTAAGGAGAGCCAGTCATCTTGTATTTCAGTCGGCATTGTGCCTTTTGTATTTAATTCCGATGCAGTTTCTGTGTTTCATCGTCAACAAGAAGGTCAGAGGGAACAGTAAACCTGAAGTGAAGCATCGGAATCTATAACTAGTGTCACAGGAATGGATAAAACATAGACAGTAGGAAGGGTCAGTCATCTTGTACTTAAGTCGGCATTGTGCCTTTTGTATTTAGTTTCGATGCAATTTCTGTATTTCATCGTCAATAAGAAGGTCCAAGGGATACAGTAAACACATAGTGGAGCATCGGAATCTAAAACTGGTCTCACAGGAAATGTTCAAATCATAGTAAGTAAGAAGAGTCAGTCTTCATTTACTTAAGTAGGCATTGTGCCTTTTCTATGTACTTTTGATGCAATTTCTGTGTTTCGTCGTCAATAAGAAGGTCCAAGGGATACAGTGAACCTGAAGTGAAGCACCGGAATCTAAAACCGGTCTCTCAGGAAAGGTTCAAAACATAGAGAGTAAGAAGAGCCAGTCATCTCGTATTTTAGTCTTCATTGTGCCTTTTGTATTTAATTCTGATGCAGTTTCTGTGTTTCATCGTCAATAAGAACGTCAGAGGGAATCAGTAAACCTGAAGTGAAGCATCGGAATCTATAACTAGTGTCATAGGAATGGTTAAAACATAGACAGTAGGAAGAGTCAGTCTTCTTGTACTTAAGTCGGCATTGTGCCTTTTCTATTTAATTCCGATGCAATGTATGTGTTTCATTGTCAATAAGAAGGTCCAAGGGATTCAGTAACCATATAGTGAAGCGTCGGAATCTAAAACCGATCTCACAGGAAATGTTCACAACATAGTCAGAAAGTAGAGACAGTCTTCATGTACTTAAGTCAGCATTGTGCCTTTTGTATTTAATTCCGATGCAGTTTCTGTGTTTCATCGTCAACAAGAAGGTCAGAGGGATACAGTAAACCTGTAGTGAAGCATCGTAACTATAACTAGTGTCACAGGAATGGTTCTAAACAGAGACAGTAGGAAGAGTCAGTCTTCTTGTACTTAAGTCGGCATTGTGCATTTCTATTTAATTCCGATGCAGTTTCTGTGTTTCGTCGTCAATACGAAGGTCAGAGGGATAGAGTAAACCTTAAGTAAAGCATCGGGATCTATAACTAGTGTCACAGGAATGGATCAAAACGTACACAGCATGAAGAGTCAGTCTTCTTGTACTTAAGTCGGCATTGTGCCTTTTGTATTTAATTCCGATGCAATTTGTGTATTTCATCGTCAATAAGACGGTCCAAGGGATACAGTAAACCTGAAGTGATGCATCGGAATCTATAACTAGTGTCACAGGAATGGTTAAAACATAGACAGTAGGAAGAGTCAGTCTTCTTGTACTTAAGTCGGCATTGTGCCTTTTCTATTTAATTCTGATGTAATTTCTGTGTTTCATCGTCAATAAGAAGGTCCAAGGGATACTGTAAACCTAAAGTGAAGCATCGGAATCTATAACTAGTGTCACAGGAATGGTTCAAAACATAGACAGTAAGAAGAGTCGTTCTTCTTGTACTTAAGTCGGCATTGTGCCTTTTGTATTTAATTTCGATCCAATTTCTGTGTTTCATCGTCAATAAGAAGGTCCAAGGGATACAGTAAACACATAGTGGAGCATCGGAATCTAAAACTGGTCTCACAGGAAATCTTCAAATCATAGTAAGTAACAAGAGTCAGTCTTCTTGTACTTAAGTCGGCATTGTGCCTTTTCTATGTAATTTTGATGCAATTTCTGTGTTTCGTCGTCAATACGAAGGTCCAAGGGATACAGTAAACATTAAGTGAAGCACCGGAATCTAAAACCGGTCTCTCAGGAAAGGTTCAAAAAATAGAGAGTAAGAAGAACCAGTCATCTTGTATTTGAGTCGTCATTGTGCCTTTTGTATTTAATTCCGATGCAGTTTCTGTGTTTCATCGCCAACAAGAAGGTCAGAGGGAATGAGTAAACCTGAAGTGAAGCATCGGAATCTATAACTAGTGTCACAGGAATGGTTAAAACATAGACAGTAGGAAGAGTCTGTCTTCTTGTACTTAAGTCGGCATTGTGCCTTTTCTATTTAATTCCGATGCAATGTATGTGTTTCATCGTCAATAAGAAGGTCCAAGGGATTCAGTAACCATATAGTGAAGCATCGGAATCTAAAACTGGTCTCACAGGAAATGTTCACAACATAGTCAGAATGTAGAGACAGTCTTCATGTACTTAAGTCGGCATTGTGCCTTTTGTATTTAATTCCGATGCAATTTATGTGTTTCATAGTCAATAAGAGTGGCAGAGGGATACAGTAAACCTGAAGTGAAGCATCGAAATCTATAACTAGTGTCACAGGAATGGTTCAAAACATAGACAGTTGGAAGAGTCTGTCTTCTTGTACTTAAGTCGGCATTGTGCCTTTTCTATTTAATTCCGATGCAATTTCTGTGTTTCGTCGTCAATAAGAAGGTCCAAGGGATACAGTAAACCTGAAGTGGAGCATCGTAATCTATATCTAGTGTCACATGAAATGTTGAAAACATAAACATGGAAGAGTCAGTCTTCTTGTACTTATGTCGGCATTGTGCCTTTTGTATTTAATTCCGATGCAATTTCTGTGTTTCGTCGTCAATACGAAGGTCCAAGGGATACAGCAAATTTGAAGTGAAGCATCGAAATCTATAACTATTGTTACAGGAATTATTCAATACATAGACTGTAAGAAGAGTCAGTCTTCTTGTACTTATTACGGCATTGTGCCTTTTCTATCTAATTCCGATGCAATTTCTGTGATTCATCGACAATAAGAATGTCAGAGGGATACAGTAAACCTGAAGTGAAGCCCGGAATCTATAACTAGTGTCACAGGAATGATTCAAAACATAGACACTACGAAGCGTCAGTCTTCTTATACTTATGTCGGCATTGTGCCTTTTCCTTTTGATTCCGATGCAATTTCTGTGTTTCATCGTCAATAAGAAGGTCCAAAGGACAAAGTAAACCTGAAGTGAAGCTTCGGAATCTATAACTAGTGTCACAGGAATGGTTCAAAACATAGACTGTAAGAAGAGTCAGTCTTCTTGTACTTAAGTCGGCACTGTGCCTTTTGTATTTAATTCCGATGCAATTTCTGTGTTTCATCGTCAGTTAGAGTGTCAAAGGGATACAGTAAACCTGAAGTGCAGCCTCGGAATCTATAAGTAGTGTCACAGGAATTTTTCAAAACATAGACAGTTGGATGAGTCAGCCTTCTTGTACTTAAGTCGGCATTGTGCCTTTTCTATTTAATGCCGATGCAATTTCTGTGTTTCGTCGTCAATAAGAAGGTCCAAGGGATACACTAAATTGAAGTGAAGCATCGGAATCTAAAATCGGTCTCACAGGAAAGGTTCAAAACATAGAGAGTAAGAAGAGCCAGTCATATTGTATTTGAGTCGGCATTGTGCCTTTTGTATTTAATTCCGTTGCAATTTCTGTGTTTCATCGTCAATAAGAAGGTCAGAGAGATACAGTAAACCTGAAGTGAAGCATCGGAATCTATAACTAGTGTCACAGGAATGGTTAAAACATAGACAGTAGGAAGAGTCAGTCTTCTTGTACTTAATTCCGCATTGTGCCTTTTGTATTTAATCCTAATTAGATTTCTGTGTTTCGTCGTCAATATGAAGGTCCAAGGAATACAGTAAACCTGAAGTGAAGCATCGGAATCCATAACTGGTGTCACAGGAATGGTTCAAAACATAGACAGTAAGAAGAGTCAGTCTTCTTGTACTTAAGTCGGCATTGTGCCTTTTGTATTTAACTCTGATGCTACTTATGTGTTTCATCGTCGATAAGAAGGTCCAAGGTATACAGTAAACCTGAAGTGAAGAATCGGAATCCATAACTAGTGTCACAGGAATTGCTCAAAACATAGACAGAAAGAAGAGTCAATCTTCTTGTACTTAAGTCGTCATTGTGCATTTGTATTTAATTCCGATGCAAATTCTGTGTTTCATCGTCAATAAGAAGGTCCAAAGGATACAGCAAACCTGAAGTGAAGCTTCAGAATCTATAACTAGTGTCACAGGAATGGTTCAAAACTTAGACAGTAAGAAGAGTCAGTCTTCTTGTACTTAAAACGGCATTGTGACTTTTGTATTTAATTCCGATGCAATTTCTGTGTTTCATCGTCAATAAGAGTGTCAGAGGAATACAGTAAACCTGAAGTGAAGCATCGGAATCTATAACTATTATCACAGGAATGGTTCAAAACATAGACAGTTGGATGAGTCAGTCTTCTTCTACTTAAGTCGGTATTGTGCCTTTTCTATTTAATTCCGATGCAATTTCTGAGTTTCGTCGTCAATAAAAAGGTCCAAGGGATACAGTAAACCTGAAGTGGAGCATCGGAATCTATATCTACTGTCACAGGAATGGTTGAAAACATAAACACGGAAGAGTCAGTCTTCTTGTACTTATGTCGGCATTGTGCCTTTTGTATTTAATTCCGATGCAATTTCTGTGTTTCGTCGTCAATAAGAAGGTCCAAGGGATACTGTAAACCATAGGGGAAGCATCGGAATCTATAACCAGTGTCACAGAAAAGGTTCAAAACATAGACAGTAAGAAGAGTCTGACTTCTTGTACTTAAGTCGGCATTGTGCCTTTTGTATTTAATTTTGATGCAATTTCTGTGTTTCATCGTCAATAAGAATGTCAGAGGGATACAGTAAACGTGAAGTGAAGCATCGCAATCTATAACTAGAGTCACAGGAATGGTTCAAATCATAGACAGTAGGAAGAGTCAGTCTTCATGTACTTAAGTCGGCATTGTGCATTTTCTATTTAATTCCGATGCAATTTCTATGTTTCGTCGTCAATAAGAAGGTCAGAGGGGTACAGTAAACCTGAAGTGAAGCATCGGAATCTATAACTAGTTTCAAAGGAATGGTTCAAAACATACACAGCAAGAAGAGTCAGTCTTCTTGTTCTTAAGTCGGCATTGTGCATTTTGTATTTCATTCCGATGCAATCTCTGTGTTTCATCATCAATAAGAAGGTCCAAGGGATACAGTAAACCTGAAGTGAAGCATCGGAATCTATAACTAGTGTCACAGGAATGGTTCAAAGCATAGACAGTCGGAAGAGTCAGTCTTCTTGTACGTAAGTCGGCATTGTGCCTCTTGTATTTAATTCCGATGCAATTTCTGTGTTTCATCGTCAATAAGAAGGTCCAAGGGATACAGTGAATATATAGTGAATCATCGGAATCTAAAACAGGTCTCACAGAAAATGTTCAAATCATAGTCAGTAAGAAGAGTCAGTCTTCTTATACTTAAGTCGGCTTTGTGCCTTTTGTACTTAATTCCGATGCAATTTCTGTGTTTCATCCTCAATAAGAAGGTCCAAGGGATACAGTAAGCATATAGTGAAGCATCGGATTCTAAAAGTGGTCTCACAGGAAATGTTCACAAAATAGTCAGTAAGAAGAGTCAGTCTTCTTGTACTTAAGACGGCACTGTGCCGTTTGGATTTAATTCCGACGCAATTTCTGTGTTTCATCGTCAATAAGAATGTCAGAGGTATACAGTAAAACCTGGAGTAAAGCATCGGAATCTATAACTAGTGTCACAGGAATGGTTTAAAACACAGACAGTAGGAAGAGTCAGTCTTCTTGTGCTTATGTCTGCATTGTGCCCATACTATTTAATTCCGATGCAATTTCTGTGTTTCGTCGTCAATAAGAAGGTCCAAGGGATACAGTAAACCTGAAGTGAAGCATTGGAATGTATATCTAGTGTCACAGGAAAGGTTCAAAACATAGACAGTAAGAAGAGTCAGTCTTCTTGTACATGAGTCGGCATTGTGCCTTTTGTATTTAATTCCGATGCAATTACTGAGTTTCATCGTCAATAGGAAGGTCAGAGGGATACAGCAAACATGAACTGAAGCATCGGAATATATAACTAATGTCACAGGAATGGTTCAAAACATACACAGCAAACAGAGTCAGTCTTCTTGTACTTAAGTAGGCATTGTGCCTTTTGTAGTTAATTCCGATGCGATTTGTGTGTTTCATCGTCAACAAGAAGGTCAAAGGGATACAGTAAACATATAGTGAAGCATCGGAATGTAAAACTGGTCCCACAGGAAATGTTCAAATCATAGTCAGTAAGAAGAGTCAGTCTTCTTGTACTTATGTCGGCATTGTGCCTTTTCTATTTAATTCCGTTGCAATTTCTGTGTTTCGTCGTCAATAAGAAGGTCCATGGGATACTGTAAACCTGAAGTGAAGCATCGGAATCTAAAACCGTCTCACAGGAAAAGTTCAAAAAATAGAGAGTAAGAAGAGCCAGTCTCCTTGTATTTGAGTCGGCATTGTGCCATTTCTATTTAATTCCGATGCAATTTCTGTGTTTCATCGTCAACAACAAGGTCAAAGGGATACAGTAAACCAGTAGTGAAGCATCGGAATCTATAACTAGTGACACAGGAATGGTTAAAACATAGACAGTAGGATGGGTCAGTCTTCTTGTACTTAAGTCGGAATTGTGCCGTTTGTATTTAATCCCGATTTAATTTCTGTGTTTCATCGTCAATTAGAAGGTCCAAGGGATACAGTAAACATATAGTTAAGCATCGGAATCTAAAACTGGTCGCACAGGAGATGTTTAAATCATAGTCAGTAAGAAGAGTCAGTCATCTTATACTTAAGTCGGCATTGTGCATTTTCTACTTAATTCCGAAGCAATATCCGTGTTTCGTCGTCAATAAGAAGGTCCACGGGATACAGTAGACCTGAAGTGAAGCATCGGAATCTAAAACCGGTCTCACAGGAAAGATTCAAATCATAGAGAGTAAGAAGAGCCAGTCATCATGTATTTGGGTCGGCATTGTGCCTTTTGTGTTTAATTCCGATGCAATTTCTGTGTTTCATCGTCAATAACAAGGACCAAGGGATACAGTAAACCTGAAGTGGAGCATCGCAATCTATAAGTAATGTCACAGGAATGGTTCAAAACATACACAGCAAAAAGAGTCAGTCTTCTTGTACTTATGTCGGCATTGTGCCTTTTGTATTTAATTCAGATGCAATTTCTGTGTTTCATCGTCAACAAGAAGGTCAATGGGATACAGTAAACATATAGTGAAGCATCGGAATGTAAAACTGGTCTCACAGGAAATGTTCAAATCATAGTCAGTAAGAAGAGTCAGTCTTCATGTGCTTATGTCTGCATTGTACCTTTTCTATTTAATTCCGATGCAATTTCTGTGTTTCGTCGTCAATAAGAACGTCCGAGGGATAGAGTAAACCTGAAGTGAAGCATCGGAATCTAAAACCCGTCTCCCAGGAAAAGTTCAAAGCATAGAGAGTAAGAAGAGCCAGTCATCTTGTATTTGAGTTGGCATTGTGCCTTTTGTATATAATTCCGATGCAATTTCTTTGTTTTATCGTCAATAAGAAGGTCAGAGGGATACAGTAAACCTGTAGTGAAGCATCGGATCTATAACTACTGTCACAGGAATGGTTAAAACATAGACAGTAGGAAGAGTCAGTCTTCTTGTACTTAAGTCGGCATTGTGCCTTTTGTATTTAATCCTGATTCAATTTCTGTGTTTAGTCGTCAATAAGATGGTCCAAGGGATACAGTAAACCTGAAGTGAAGCATCGGAATCTATAACTAGTGTCACAGGAATGGTTCAAAACATAAAAAGTAAGAAGAGTCAGTCTTCTTGTACTTAAGTCGGCAATGTGCCTTTTCTATTTAATTCAGATGCTATTTCTGTGTTTCATCGTCGATAAGAAGGTCCAAGGGATACAGTAAACCTGAAGTGAAGCATCGGAATCTATAACTAGTGTCACAGGAATTGCTCAAAGCATAGACAGTAAGAAGAGTCAGTCTTCTTGTTCTTAAGTCGGCATTGTGCCTTTTGTATTTAATTCCGATGCAAATTTTGTGTTTCAACGTCAATAAGAAGGTCCAAAGGGTACAGTAACCCAGAAGTAAAGCTTCGGAAACTATAACTAGGGTCGCAGGAATGGTTTAAATCATAGACAGTTAGAAGAGTCAGTCTTCTTGTACTTAAGTCGGCATTGTGCCTTTTGTATTTAATTCCGATGCAATTTATGTGTTTCATAGTCAATAAGAGTGGCAGAGGGATACAGTAAACCTGAAGTGAAGCATCGGAATCTATAACTAGTGTCACAGGAATGGTTCAAAACATAGACAGTTGGAAGAGTCTGTCTTCTTGTACTTAAGTCGGCATTGTGCCTTTTCTATGTAATTCCGATGCAATTTCTGTGTTTCTTCGTCAATAAGAAGGTCCAAGGGATACAATAAACCTGAAGTGGAGCATCGTAATCTATATCTAGTGTCACATGAAATGTTGAAAACATAAACATGGAAGAGTCAGTCTTCTTGTACTTATGTCGGCATTGTGCCTTTTGTATTTAATTCCGATGCAATTTCTGTGTTTCGTCGTCAATAAGAAGGTCCAAGGGATACAGCAAATTTGAAGTGAAGCATCGAAATCTATAACTATTGTTACAGGAATTATTCAATACATAGACTGTAAGAAGAGTCAGTCTTCTTGTACTTATGTTGGCATTGTGCCTTTTCCTTTTGATTCCGATGCAATTTCTGTGTTTCATCGTCAATAAGAAGGTCCAAAGGACAAAGTAAACCTGAAGTGAAGCTTCGGAATCTATAACTAGTGTCACAGGAATGGTTCAAAACATAGACAGTAAGAAGAGTCAGTCTTCTTGTACTTAAGTCGGCACTGTGCCTTTTGTATTTAATTCCGATGCAATTTCTGTGTTTCATCGTCAGTTAGAGTGTCAAAGGGATACAGTAAACCTGAAGTGCAGCCTCGGAATCTATAAGTAGTGTCACAGGAATTTTTCAAAACATAGACAGTTGGATGAGTCAGCCTTCTTGTACTTAAGTCGGCATTGTGCCTTTTCTATTTAATGCCGATGCAATTTCTGTGTTTCGTCGTCAATAAGAAGGTCCAAGGGATACACTAAATTGAAGTGAAGCATCGGAATCTAAAATCGGTCTCACAGGAAAGGTTCAAAACATAGAGAGTAAGAAGAGCCAGTCATATTGTATTTGAGTCGGCATTGTGCCTTTTGTATTTAATTCCGTTGCAATTTCTGTGTTTCATCGTCAATAAGAAGGTCAGAGAGATACAGTAAACCTGAAGTGAAGCATCGGAATCTATAACTAGTGTCACAGGAATGGTTAAAACATAGACAGTAGGAAGAGTCAGTCTTCTTGTACTTAAGTCCGCATTCTGCCTTTTGTATTTAATCCCGATGCAATTTCTGTGTTTCGTCGTCAATAAGAAGGTCCAAGGGATACAGTAAACCTGAACTGAAGCATCGGAATCTATAACTAGTGTCACAGGAATGGTTCAAAACATACAGAGTAAGAAGAGTCAGTCTTCTTGTACTTAAGTCGGCATTGTGCCGTTTGCATTTAATTCCGATGCTATTTCTGTGTTTCATCGTCGATAAGTAGGTCCAAGGGATACAGTAAACCTGAAGTGAAGCATCGGAATCTATAACTAGTGTCACAGGAATTGCTCAAAACATAGACAGTGAGAAGAGTCAGACTTCTTGTACTTAAGTCGGCATTCTGAATTTTGTATTTAATTCCGATGCAAATTCTGTGCTTCATCGTCAATAACAAGGTCAGAGGGAATCAGTAAACCTGAAGTGAAGCATCGTAACCTATAACTATTGTCACAGGAATGGTTAAAACATAGACAGTAGGAAGAGTTAGTCTTGTTGTGCTTAAGTCGCCATTGTGCCTTTTCTAATTAATTCCTATGCAAGTTCTGTGTTTCATCGTCAATAAGAAGGACCATGGGATACGGTAAACATGTAGCGAAGCATGGGAATCGAAAACTGGTCTCACTGGAAATGTTCACAACATAGTCAGTAAGAAGAGTCAATCTTCTTGTACTTAAGTCGGCATTGCGCATTTTGTATTTAATTCCGACGGAATTTCTGTGTTTCATCATCAATAAGACGGTCAGAGGGATACAGTAAACCTGAAGTTAAGCAACGGAATCTATAACTAGTGTCACAGGAATGGTTCAAAATATTGACAGTAAGAATAGTCAGTCTTCTTGTACTTAAGTTGGGATAGTGCCTTTTGTATTTAATTCCGATGCAATTTCTGTGTTTCATCGTACATAAGAAGGTCAGAGGGATACAGTAAACCTGAAGTGAAGCATCGGAATCTATAACTAGTGTCACAGGAGTGGTTCTAAACATAGACGGTAAGAAGGGTCAGTCTTGTTGTACTTAAGTCGGCATTGTGCCTTTTGTATTTAATTCCGATGCAATTTCTGTGTTTCGTCGTCAGTAAGAAGGTCCAAGGGATACAATAAACATATAGTGAAGCATCGGAATCTACAACTAGTGTCACAGGAATGGTTCTAAACATAGACAGTAAGAAGAGTCAGTCTTCTTGTACTTATGTCGGCATTGTGCTTTTTGAATTTAATTCCGATGCAATTTCTGTGTTTCATCGTCGATAAGAAGGTCAGAGGGATACAGTAAACCTGAAGTAAAGCATCCCAATCCATAACTAGTGTCACAGGAATGGTTCAAAACAGAGACAGTAGGAAGAGTCAGTCTTCTTGTACTTAAGTCGGCATTGTGCCTTTTGTATATAATTCCGATGCAATTTCTGTGTTTCATCGTAAATAAGAAGGTCAGAGGGATACAGTAAACCTGAAGTGAAGCATCGGAATCTATAACTAATGTCACAGGAATGGTTCTAAACATAGACAGTAAGAATTGTCAGTCTTCTTGTACTTAAGTCGGCATTGTGGCTTTTGTATTTAATTCCGATGCAATTTCTGTGATTCGTCGTCAATAGGAAGGTCCAAGGGATGCAGTAAACCTGAAGTGAAGCAACGGAATCTATAACTAGTGTCACAGGAATTGTTCAAAACATAGACAGTAAGGAGAGTCAGTCTTCTTGTACTTAAGTCGGCATTGTGCATTTTGTATTTACTTCCGATGCAATTTCTGTGTTTCATCGTCAATACGAAAGGCCAAGTGATACAGTAAACCGGAAGTGAATCATCGGAAACTATAACTAGTGTCACCGTAATGGTTCAAAACATAGACAGTAAGAAGAGTCAGTCTTCTTGTACTTAAGTCGGCATTGTGCCTTTTGTATTTAATTCCGATGCAATTTCTGTGTTTCATCGTAAATAAGAAGGTCAGAGGGATTCAGTAAACATGAAGTGAAGCATCGGAATCTATAACTAGTGTCACAGGAATGGTTCTAAACATAAACAGTAAGAAGAGTCATTCTTCTTGTACTTAGGTCGGCATTGTGCCTTTTGTATTTAATTCCGATGCAATTTCTGTGTTTCATCGTCAATAAGAAGGTCCAAGGGATACTATATATATGTAGTGAAGCATCGGAATCTAAAACTGGTCTCACAGGAAATGTTCACAACATAGCCAGAAAGAAGAGACTGTCTTCATGTACTTAAGTCGGCATTGTGCCTTTTGTATTTAATTCCGATGCAGTTTCTGTGTTTCATCGTCAACAAGAAGGTCAGAGGGATACAGTAAACCTGAAGTGAAGCATCGGAATCTATAACTAGTGTCACAGGAATGGTTCAAAACAGAGACAGTAGGAAGAGTCAGTCTTCTTGTACTTAAGTCGGCATTGTGCCTTTTGTATTTAATTCCAATGCAAATTCTGTGTTTCGTCGTAAATAAGAAGGTCAGAGGGATACAGTAAACCTGAAGTGAAACATCGGAATCTATAACTAGTGTCACAGGAATGGTGCAAAGCATAGACAATAGGAAGGGTCAGTCTTCTTGTACTTAAGTCGGCATTGTGCCTTTCCTATTTAATTCCAATGCTTTTTCTGTGATTCGTCGTCAATAAGAAGCTCCAAGGGATGCAGTAAACCTGAAGTGAAGCAACGGAATCTATAACTAGTGCACAGGAATTGTTCAAAACATAGACAGTAAGAAGAGTCAGTCTTCTTGTACTTAAGTCGGCATTGTGCCTTTTGTATTTAATTCCGATGCAATTTCTGTGTTTCATCGTCAATAAGGAGGTCCAAGTGATAAAGTAAACCTGAAGTGAATCATCGGAAACTATAACTAGTGTCACCGGAATGGTTAAAAACATAGACAATAGGAAGGGTCAGTCTTCTTGTACTTAAGTCGGCATTGTGCCTTTCCTATTTAATTCCAATGCAACTTCTGTGATTCGTCGTCAAAAAGAAGGTCCAAGGGATACTATAAATATGTGGTGAAGCAGCGGAATCTAAAACTGGTCTCACAGGAAATGTTCACAACATAGTCAGAAAGAAGAGACTGTCTTCATGTACTTAAGTCGGCATTGTGCCTTTTGTATTTAATTCCGATGCAGTTTCTGTGTTTCATCGTCAACAAGAAGGTCCAAGGGATACAGTAAACCTGAACTGAAGCATCGGAATCTATAACTAGTGTCACAGGAATGGTTCAAAACATACAGAGTAAGAAGAGTCAGTCTTCTTGTACTTAAGTCGGCATTGTGCCGTTTGCATTTAATTCCGATGCTATTTCTGTGTTTCATCGTCGATAAGTAGGTCCAAGGGATACAGTAAACCTGAAGTGAAGCATCGGAATCTATAACTAGTGTCACAGGAATTGCTCAAAACATAGACAGTAAGAAGAGTCAGACTTCTTGTACTTAAGTCGGCATTCTGAATTTTGTATTTAATTCCGATGCAAATTCTGTGCTTCATCGTCAATAACAAGGTCAGAGGGAATCAGTAAACCTGAAGTGAAGCATCGTAACCTATAACTAGTGTCACAGGAATGGTTAAAACATAGACAGGAGGAAGAGTTAGTCTTGTTGTGCTTAAGTCGCCATTGTGCCTTTTCTAATTAATTCCTATGCAAGTTCTGTGTTTCATCGTCAATAAGAAGGACCATGGGATACGGTAAACATGTAGCGAAGCATGGGAATCGAAAACTGGTCTCACTGGAAATGTTCACAACATAGTCAGTAAGAAGAGTCAATCTTCTTGTACTTAAGTCGGCATTGCGCATTTTGTATTTAATTCCGACGGAATTTCTGTGTTTCATCATCAATAAGACGGTCAGAGGGATACAGTAAACCTGAAGTGAAGCAACGGAATCTATAACTAGTGTCACAGGAATGGTTCAAAATATTGACAGTAAGAATAGTCAGTCTTCTTGTACTTAAGTTGGCATAGTGCCTTTTGTATTTAATTCCGATGCAATTTCTGTGTTTCATCGTACATAAGAAGGTCAGAGGGATACAATAAACCTGAAGTGAAGCATCGGAATCTATAACTAGTGTCACAGGAGTGGTTCTAAACATAGACTGTAAGAAGGGTCAGTCTTGTTGTACTTAAGTCGGCATTGTGCCTTTTGTATTTAATTCCGATGCAATTTCTGTGTTTCGTCGTCAGTAAGAAGGTCCAAGGGATACAATAAACATATAGTGAAGCATCTGAATCTATAACTAGTGTCACAGGAATGGTTCTAAACATAGACAGTAAGAAGAGTCAGTCTTCTTGTACTTATGTCGGCATTGTGCTTTTTGAATTTAATTCCGATGCAATTTCTGTGTTTCATCGTCGATAAGAAGGTCAGAGGGATACAGTAAACCTGAAGTAAAGCATCCCAATCCATAACTAATGTCACAGGAATGGTTCAAAGCAGAGACAGTAGGAAGAGTCAGTCTTCTTGTACTTAAGTCGGCATTGTGCCTTTTGTATATAATTCCGATGCAATTTCTGTGTTTCATCGTAAATAAGAAGGTCAGAGGGATACAGTAAACCTGAAGTGAAGCATCGGAATCTATAACTAATGTCACAGGAATGGTTCTAAACATAGACAGTAAGAATTGTCAGTCTTCTTGTACTTAAGTCGGCATTGTGCCTTTTGTATTTAATTCCGATGCAATTTCTGTGATTCGTCGTCAATAAGAAGGTCCAAGGGATGCAGTAAACCTGAAGTGAAGCAACGGAATCTATAACTAGTGTCACAGGAATTGTTCTAAACATAGACAGTAAGGAGAGTCAGTCTTCTTGTACTTAAGTCGGCATTGTGCCTTTTGTATTTACTTCCGATGCAATTTCTGTGTTTCATCGTCAATACGAAAGTCCAAGTGATACAGTAAACCGGAAGTGAATCATCGGAAACCATAACTAGTGTCACCGTAATGGTTCAAAACATAGACAGTAAGAAGAGTCAGTCTTCTTGTACTTAAGTCGGCATTGTGCCTTTTGTATTTAATTCCGATGCAATTTCTGTGTTTCATCGTAAATAAGAAGGTCAGAGGGATACAGTAAACCTGAAGTGAAGCATCGGAATCTATAACTAGTGTCACAGGAATGGTTCAAAACAGAGACAGTAGGAAGAGTCAGTCTTCTTGTACTTAAGTCGGCATTGTGCCTTTTGTATTTAATTCCAATGCAAATTCTGTGTTTCGTCGTAAATAAGAAGGTCAGAGGGATACAGTAAACCTGAAGTGAAACATCGGAATCTATAACTAGTATCACAGGAATGGTGCAAAGCATAGACAATAGGAAGGGTCAGTCTTCTTGTACTTAAGTCGGCATTGTGCCTTTCCTATTTCATTCCAATGCTTTTTCTGTGATTCGTCGTCAATAAGAAGCTCCAAGGGATGCAGTAAACCTGAAGTGAAGCAACGGAATCTATAACTAGTGCACAGGAATTGTTCAAAACATAGACAGTAAGAAGAGTCAGTCTTCTTGTACTTAAGTCGGCATTGTGCCTTTCCTATTTAATTCCAATGCAACTTCTGTGATTCGTCGTCAATAAGAAGGTCCAAGGGATACTATAAATATGTGGTGAAGCAGCGGAATCTAAAACTGGTCTCACAGGAAATGTTCACAACATAGCCAGAAAGAAGAGACTGTCTTCATGTACTTAAGTCGGCATTGTGCCTTTTGTATTTAATTCCGATGCAGTTTCTGTGTTTCATCGTCAACAAGAAGGTCAGAGGGATACAGTAAACCTGAAGTGAAGCATCGGAATCTATAAATAGTGTCACAGGAATGGTTCAAAACAGAGACCGTAGGAAGAGTCAGTCCTCTTGTACTTAAGTCGGCATTGTGCCTTTTGTATTTAATTCCGATGCAAATTCTGTGTTTCGTCGTAAACAGGAAGGTCAGAGGGATACAGTAAACCTGAAGTGAAACATCGGAATCTATAACTAGTGTCACAGGAATGGTTCAAAGCATAGACAATAGGAAGGGTCAGTCTTCTTGTACTTAAGTCGGCATTGTGCCTTTTCTATGTAATTCCGATGCAATTTCTGTGTTTCTTCGTCAATAAGAAGGTCCAAGGGATACAATAAACCTGAAGTGGAGCATCGTAATCTATATCTAGTGTCACATGAAATGTTGAAAACATAAACATGGAAGAGTCAGTCTTCTTGTACTTATGTCGGCATTGTGCCTTTTGTATTTAATTCCGATGCAATTTCTGTGTTTCGTCGTCAATAAGAAGGTCCAAGGGATACAGCAAATTTGAAGTGAAGCATCGAAATCTATAACTATTGTTACAGGAATTATTCAATACATAGACTGTAAGAAGAGTCAGTCTTCTTGTACTTATGTTGGCATTGTGCCTTTTCCTTTTGATTCCGATGCAATTTCTGTGTTTCATCGTCAATAAGAAGGTCCAAAGGACAAAGTAAACCTGAAGTGAAGCTTCGGAATCTATAACTAGTGTCACAGGAATGGTTCAAAACATAGACAGTAAGAAGAGTCAGTCTTCTTGTACTTAAGTCGGCACTGTGCCTTTTGTATTTAATTCCGATGCAATTTCTGTGTTTCATCGTCAGTTAGAGTGTCAAAGGGATACAGTAAACCTGAAGTGCAGCCTCGGAATCTATAAGTAGTGTCACAGGAATTTTTCAAAACATAGACAGTTGGATGAGTCAGCCTTCTTGTACTTAAGTCGGCATTGTGCCTTTTCTATTTAATGCCGATGCAATTTCTGTGTTTCGTCGTCAATAAGAAGGTCCAAGGGATACACTAAATTGAAGTGAAGCATCGGAATCTAAAATCGGTCTCACAGGAAAGGTTCAAAACATAGAGAGTAAGAAGAGCCAGTCATATTGTATTTGAGTCGGCATTGTGCCTTTTGTATTTAATTCCGTTGCAATTTCTGTGTTTCATCGTCAATAAGAAGGTCAGAGAGATACAGTAAACCTGAAGTGAAGCATCGGAATCTATAACTAGTGTCACAGGAATGGTTAAAACATAGACAGTAGGAAGAGTCAGTCTTCTTGTACTTAAGTCCGCATTCTGCCTTTTGTATTTAATCCCGATGCAATTTCTGTGTTTCGTCGTCAATAAGAAGGTCCAAGGGATACAGTAAACCTGAACTGAAGCATCGGAATCTATAACTAGTGTCACAGGAATGGTTCAAAACATACAGAGTAAGAAGAGTCAGTCTTCTTGTACTTAAGTCGGCATTGTGCCGTTTGCATTTAATTCCGATGCTATTTCTGTGTTTCATCGTCGATAAGTAGGTCCAAGGGATACAGTAAACCTGAAGTGAAGCATCGGAATCTATAACTAGTGTCACAGGAATTGCTCAAAACATAGACAGTGAGAAGAGTCAGACTTCTTGTACTTAAGTCGGCATTCTGAATTTTGTATTTAATTCCGATGCAAATTCTGTGCTTCATCGTCAATAACAAGGTCAGAGGGAATCAGTAAACCTGAAGTGAAGCATCGTAACCTATAACTATTGTCACAGGAATGGTTAAAACATAGACAGTAGGAAGAGTTAGTCTTGTTGTGCTTAAGTCGCCATTGTGCCTTTTCTAATTAATTCCTATGCAAGTTCTGTGTTTCATCGTCAATAAGAAGGACCATGGGATACGGTAAACATGTAGCGAAGCATGGGAATCGAAAACTGGTCTCACTGGAAATGTTCACAACATAGTCAGTAAGAAGAGTCAATCTTCTTGTACTTAAGTCGGCATTGCGCATTTTGTATTTAATTCCGACGGAATTTCTGTGTTTCATCATCAATAAGACGGTCAGAGGGATACAGTAAACCTGAAGTTAAGCAACGGAATCTATAACTAGTGTCACAGGAATGGTTCAAAATATTGACAGTAAGAATAGTCAGTCTTCTTGTACTTAAGTTGGGATAGTGCCTTTTGTATTTAATTCCGATGCAATTTCTGTGTTTCATCGTACATAAGAAGGTCAGAGGGATACAGTAAACCTGAAGTGAAGCATCGGAATCTATAACTAGT
This sequence comes from Schistocerca americana, assembly GCF_021461395.2. Taxonomy (NCBI): domain Eukaryota; kingdom Metazoa; phylum Arthropoda; class Insecta; order Orthoptera; family Acrididae; genus Schistocerca; species Schistocerca americana. The sequence goes on from NC_060128.1 coordinate 22,454,601, forward strand.
GTCACAGGAGTGGTTCTAAACATAGACGGTAAGAAGGGTCAGTCTTGTTGTACTTAAGTCGGCATTGTGCCTTTTGTATTTAATTCCGATGCAATTTCTGTGTTTCGTCGTCAGTAAGAAGGTCCAAGGGATACAATAAACATATAGTGAAGCATCGGAATCTACAACTAGTGTCACAGGAATGGTTCTAAACATAGACAGTAAGAAGAGTCAGTCTTCTTGTACTTATGTCGGCATTGTGCTTTTTGAATTTAATTCCGATGCAATTTCTGTGTTTCATCGTCGATAAGAAGGTCAGAGGGATACAGTAAACCTGAAGTAAAGCATCCCAATCCATAACTAGTGTCACAGGAATGGTTCAAAACAGAGACAGTAGGAAGAGTCAGTCTTCTTGTACTTAAGTCGGCATTGTGCCTTTTGTATATAATTCCGATGCAATTTCTGTGTTTCATCGTAAATAAGAAGGTCAGAGGGATACAGTAAACCTGAAGTGAAGCATCGGAATCTATAACTAATGTCACAGGAATGGTTCTAAACATAGACAGTAAGAATTGTCAGTCTTCTTGTACTTAAGTCGGCATTGTGGCTTTTGTATTTAATTCCGATGCAATTTCTGTGATTCGTCGTCAATAGGAAGGTCCAAGGGATGCAGTAAACCTGAAGTGAAGCAACGGAATCTATAACTAGTGTCACAGGAATTGTTCAAAACATAGACAGTAAGGAGAGTCAGTCTTCTTGTACTTAAGTCGGCATTGTGCATTTTGTATTTACTTCCGATGCAATTTCTGTGTTTCATCGTCAATACGAAAGGCCAAGTGATACAGTAAACCGGAAGTGAATCATCGGAAACTATAACTAGTGTCACCGTAATGGTTCAAAACATAGACAGTAAGAAGAGTCAGTCTTCTTGTACTTAAGTCGGCATTGTGCCTTTTGTATTTAATTCCGATGCAATTTCTGTGTTTCATCGTAAATAAGAAGGTCAGAGGGATTCAGTAAACATGAAGTGAAGCATCGGAATCTATAACTAGTGTCACAGGAATGGTTCTAAACATAAACAGTAAGAAGAGTCATTCTTCTTGTACTTAGGTCGGCATTGTGCCTTTTGTATTTAATTCCGATGCAATTTCTGTGTTTCATCGTCAATAAGAAGGTCCAAGGGATACTATATATATGTAGTGAAGCATCGGAATCTAAAACTGGTCTCACAGGAAATGTTCACAACATAGCCAGAAAGAAGAGACTGTCTTCATGTACTTAAGTCGGCATTGTGCCTTTTGTATTTAATTCCGATGCAGTTTCTGTGTTTCATCGTCAACAAGAAGGTCAGAGGGATACAGTAAACCTGAAGTGAAGCATCGGAATCTATAACTAGTGTCACAGGAATGGTTCAAAACAGAGACAGTAGGAAGAGTCAGTCTTCTTGTACTTAAGTCGGCATTGTGCCTTTTGTATTTAATTCCGATGCAATTTCTGTGTTTCATCGTCAATAAGGAGGTCCAAGTGATAAAGTAAACCTGAAGTGAATCATCGGAAACTATAACTAGTGTCACCGGAATGGTTAAAAACATAGACAATAGGAAGGGTCAGTCTTCTTGTACTTAAGTCGGCATTGTGCCTTTCCTATTTAATTCCAATGCAACTTCTGTGATTCGTCGTCAAAAAGAAGGTCCAAGGGATACTATAAATATGTGGTGAAGCAGCGGAATCTAAAACTGGTCTCACAGGAAATGTTCACAACATAGTCAGAAAGAAGAGACTGTCTTCATGTACTTAAGTCGGCATTGTGCCTTTTGTATTTAATTCCGATGCAGTTTCTGTGTTTCATCGTCAACAAGAAGGTCCAAGGGATACAGTAAACCTGAACTGAAGCATCGGAATCTATAACTAGTGTCACAGGAAAGGTTCAAAACATACAGAGTAAGAAGAGTCAGTCTTCTTGTACTTAAGTCGGCATTGTGCCGTTTGCATTTAATTCCGATGCTATTTCTGTGTTTCATCGTCGATAAGTAGGTCCAAGGGATACAGTAAACCTGAAGTGAAGCATCGGAATCTATAACTAGTGTCACAGGAATTGCTCAAAACATAGACAGTAAGAAGAGTCAGACTTCTTGTACTTAAGTCGGCATTCTGAATTTTGTATTTAATTCCGATGCAAATTCTGTGCTTCATCGTCAATAACAAGGTCAGAGGGAATCAGTAAACCTGAAGTGAAGCATCGTAACCTATAACTAGTGTCACAGGAATGGTTAAAACATAGACAGGAGGAAGAGTTAGTCTTGTTGTGCTTAAGTCGCCATTGTGCCTTTTCTAATTAATTCCTATGCAAGTTCTGTGTTTCATCGTCAATAAGAAGGACCATGGGATACGGTAAACATGTAGCGAAGCATGGGAATCGAAAACTGGTCTCACTGGAAATGTTCACAACATAGTCAGTAAGAAGAGTCAATCTTCTTGTACTTAAGTCGGCATTGCGCATTTTGTATTTAATTCCGACGGAATTTCTGTGTTTCATCATCAATAAGACGGTCAGAGGGATACAGTAAACCTGAAGTGAAGCAACGGAATCTATAACTAGTGTCACAGGAATGGTTCAAAATATTGACAGTAAGAATAGTCAGTCTTCTTGTACTTAAGTTGGCATAGTGCCTTTTGTATTTAATTCCGATGCAATTTCTGTGTTTCATCGTACATAAGAAGGTCAGAGGGATACAATAAACCTGAAGTGAAGCATCGGAATCTATAACTAGTGTCACAGGAGTGGTTCTAAACATAGACAGTAAGAAGGGTCAGTCTTGTTGTACTTAAGTCGGCATTGTGCCTTTTGTATTTAATTCCGATGCAATTTCTGTGTTTCGTCGTCAGTAAGAAGGTCCAAGGGATACAATAAACATATAGTGAAGCATCGGAATCTATAACTAGTGTCACAGGAATGGTTCTAAACATAGACAGTAAGAAGAGTCAGTCTTCTTGTACTTATGTCGGCATTGTGCTTTTTGAATTTAATTCCGATGCAATTTCTGTGTTTCATCGTCGATAAGAAGGTCAGAGGGATACAGTAAACCTGAAGTAAAGCATCCCAATCCATAACTAATGTCACAGGAATGGTTCAAAGCAGAGACAGTAGGAAGAGTCAGTCTTCTTGTACTTAAGTCGGCATTGTGCCTTTTGTATATAATTCCGATGCAATTTCTGTGTTTCATCGTAAATAAGAAGGTCAGAGGGATACAGTAAACCTGAAGTGAAGCATCGGAATCTATAACTAATGTCACAGGAATGGTTCTAAACATAGACAGTAAGAATTGTCAGTCTTCTTGTACTTAAGTCGGCATTGTGCCTTTTGTATTTAATTCCGATGCAATTTCTGTGATTCGTCGTCAATAAGAAGGTCCAAGGGATGCAGTAAACCTGAAGTGAAGCAACGGAATCTATAACTAGTGTCACAGGAATTGTTCTAAACATAGACAGTAAGGAGAGTCAGTCTTCTTGTACTTAAGTCGGCATTGTGCCTTTTGTATTTACTTCCGATGCAATTTCTGTGTTTCATCGTCAATACGAAAGTCCAAGTGATACAGTAAACCGGAAGTGAATCATCGGAAACCATAACTAGTGTCACCGTAATGGTTCAAAACATAGACAGTAAGAAGAGTCAGTCTTCTTGTACTTAAGTCGGCATTGTGCCTTTTGTATTTAATTCCGATGCAATTTCTGTGTTTCATCGTAAATAAGAAGGTCAGAGGGATACAGTAAACCTGAAGTGAAGCATCGGAATCTATAACTAGTGTCACAGGAATGGTTCAAAACAGAGACAGTAGGAAGAGTCAGTCTTCTTGTACTTAAGTCGGCATTGTGCCTTTTGTATTTAATTCCAATGCAAATTCTGTGTTTCGTCGTAAATAAGAAGGTCAGAGGGATACAGTAAACCTGAAGTGAAACATCGGAATCTATAACTAGTATCACAGGAATGGTGCAAAGCATAGACAATAGGAAGGGTCAGTCTTCTTGTACTTAAGTCGGCATTGTGCCTTTCCTATTTCATTCCAATGCTTTTTCTGTGATTCGTCGTCAATAAGAAGCTCCAAGGGATGCAGTAAACCTGAAGTGAAGCAACGGAATCTATAACTAGTGCACAGGAATTGTTCAAAACATAGACAGTAAGAAGAGTCAGTCTTCTTGTACTTAAGTCGGCATTGTGCCTTTCCTATTTAATTCCAATGCAACTTCTGTGATTCGTCGTCAATAAGAAGGTCCAAGGGATACTATAAATATGTGGTGAAGCAGCGGAATCTAAAACTGGTCTCACAGGAAATGTTCACAACATAGCCAGAAAGAAGAGACTGTCTTCATGTACTTAAGTCGGCATTGTGCCTTTTGTATTTAATTCCGATGCAGTTTCTGTGTTTCATCGTCAACAAGAAGGTCAGAGGGATACAGTAAACCTGAAGTGAAGCATCGGAATCTATAAATAGTGTCACAGGAATGGTTCAAAACAGAGACCGTAGGAAGAGTCAGTCCTCTTGTACTTAAGTCGGCATTGTGCCTTTTGTATTTAATTCCGATGCAAATTCTGTGTTTCGTCGTAAACAGGAAGGTCAGAGGGATACAGTAAACCTGAAGTGAAACATCGGAATCTATAACTAGTGTCACAGGAATGGTTCAAAGCATAGACAATTGGAAGGGTCAGTCTTCTTGTACTTAAGTCGGCATTGTGCCTTTCCTATTTAATTCCAATGCATTTTCTGTGATTCGTCGTCAATAAGAAGGTCCAAGGGATGCAGTAAACCTGAAGTGAAGCAACGGAATCTATAACTAGTGTCACAGGAATTGTTCAAAACATAGACAGTAAGAAGAGTCAGTCTTCTTGTACTTAAGTCGGCATTGTGCCTTTTGTATTTAATTCCGACGCAATTTCTGTGTTTCATCGTCAATAAGGAGGTCCAAGTGATAAAGTAAACCTGTAGTGAATCATCGGAAACTATAACTAGTGTCACTGGAATGGTTCAAACCATAGACATTAAGAAGAGTCAGTCTTCTTGTACTTAAGTCGGCATTGTGCCTTTTGTATTTAATTCCGATGCAATTTCTGTGTTTCATCGTAAATAAGACGGTCAGAGGGATACAGTAAACCTGAAGTGAAGCATCGGAATCTATAACTAGTGTCACAGGAATGGTTCTAAACATAGACAGTAAGAAGAGTCAGTCTTCTTGTACTTAAGTCGGCATTGTGCTTTTTGAATTTAATTCCGATGCAATTTCTGTGTTTCATCGTCAATAAGAAGGTCAGAGGGGTACAGTAAACCTGAAGTGAAGCATCCCAATCTATAACTAGTGTCACAGGAATGGTTCAAAACAGAGACAGTACAAAGAGTCAGTCTTCTTGTACTTAAGTCGGCATTGTGCCTTTTGTATATAATTCCGATGCAATTTCTGTGTTTCATCGTAAATACGAAGGTCAGAGGGATACAGTAAACCTGAAGTGAAGGATCGGAATCTATAACTAGTGTCACAGGAATGGTTCTAAACATAGACAGTAACAAGAGTCAGTCCTCTTGTACGTAAGTCGGCATTGTGCCTTTTGTATTTAATTCCGATGCAATTTCTGTGATTCATCGTCAATAAGAAGGTCAGACGGATACAGTAAACCTGAAGTGAAGCATCGGAATCTATAACTAGTGTCACAGGAATGGCTCAAAACAGAGACTGTAGGAAGAGTCAGTCTTCTTGTACTTAAGTCAGCATTGTGCCTTTTGTATTTAATTCCGATGCAGTTTCTGTGTTTCATCGTCAATACGAAAGTCCAAGTGATACAGTAAACCTGAAGTGAATCATCGGAAACTATAACTAGTGTCACCGTAATGGTTCAAAACATTGACAGTAAGAAGAGTCAGTCTTCTTGTACTTATGTCGGCATTGTGCCTTTTGTATTTAATTCCGATGCAATTTCTGTGTTTCATCGTAAATAAGAAGGTCAGAGGGATACAGTAAATCTGAAGTGAAGCATCGGAATCTATAACTAGTGTCACAGGAATGGTTCTAAACATAGACAGTAAGAAGAGTCATTCTTCTTGTACTTAAGTCGGCATTGTGCCTTTTGTATTTAATTCCGATGAATTTCTGTGTTTCATCGTCAATAAGAAGGTCCAAGGGATACTATAAATATGTAGTGAAGCATCGGAATCTAAAACTGGTCTCACAGGAAATGTTCACAATATAGCCAGAAAGAAGAGACTGTCTTCATGTACTTAAGTCGGCATTGTGCCTTTTATATTTAATTCCGATGCAGTTTCTGTGTTTCATCGACAATAAGAAGGTCAGAGGGAATCAGTAAACCTGAAGTGAAGCATCGGAATCTATAACTAGTGTCACAGGAATGATTAAAACATAGACAATAGGAAGGGTCAGTCTTCCTGTACTTAAGTCGGCATTGTGCCTTTCCTATTTATATCCATTGCAATTTCTGTGATTCGTGGTCAATAAGAAGGTCCAAGGGATGCAGCAAACCTGAAGTGAAGCAACGGAATCTATAACTAGTGTAACAGGAATTGTTCAAAACATAGACATTAAGAAGAGTCAGTCTTCATGTACTTAAGTCGGCATTGTGCCTTTTGTATTAAATTCCGATGCAATTTCTGTGTTTCATCGTTAATAAGAAGGTCAGAGGGATACAGTAAACCTGAAGTGAAGCATCGGAATCTATAACTAGTGTCACAGGAATGGTTCTAAACATAGACAGTAAGAAGAGTCAGTCTTCTTGTACTTAAGTCGGCATTGTGCTTGTTGAATTTAATTCCGATGCAATTTCTGTGTTTCATCGTCAATAAGAATGTCAGAGGGATACAGTAAACCTGAAGTGAAGCATCGAAATCTATAACTAGTGTCACAGGAATGGTTCAAAACAGAGACAGTAGGAAGAGTCAGTCTTCTTGTACTGAAGTCGGCATTGTGCCTTTTGTATTTAATTCCGATGCAATTTCTGTCTTTCATCGTAAATAAGAAGGTCAGAGGGATACAGTAAACCTGAAGGGAAGCATCGGAATCTATAACTAGTGTCACAGGAATGGTTCTAAACATAGACAGTAAGAAGAGTCAGTCTTCTTGTACTTAAGTCGGCATTGTGCCTTTTGTATTTAATTCCGATGCAATTTCTGTGTTTCATCGTCAATAAGGAGGTCCAAGGGATACTGTAAACATGTAGTGAAGCATCGGAATCTAAAACTGGTCTCACAGGAAATGTTCACAACATAGTCAGAAAGAAGAGACAGTCTTCATGTACTTAAGTCGGCATTTTGCCTTTTGTATTTAATTCCGATGCAGATTCTGTGTTTCACCGTCAACAAGAAGGTCAGAGGGATACAGTAAACGTGAAGTGAAGCATCGGAATCTATAACTAGTGTCACAGGAATGGTTCAAAACAGAGACAGTGGGAAGAGTCAGTCTTCTTGTACTTAAGTCGGCATTGTGCCTTTTGTATTAAATTCCGATGCAATTTCTGTGTTTCATCGTAAATAAGCAGGTCAGAGGGATACAGTAAACCTGAAGTGAAGCATCGGAACCTATAACTAGTGTCACAGGAATGGTTTTAAACATAGACAGTAAGAAGAGTCAGTCTTGTTGTACTTAAGTCGGCATTGTGCTTTTTGAATTTAATTCCGATGCAATTTCTGTGTTTCATCGTGAATAAGAAGGTCAGAGGGATACAGTAAACCTGAAGTGAAGCATCGTAATCTATAACTAGTGTCACAGAAATGGTTCAAAACATAGAGAGTAAGAAGAGTCAGTCTTCTTGTACTTAAGTTGGCATTGTGCCTTTTGTATTACATTCCGATGCTATTTCTGTTTCATCGTCGATAAGAAGGTCCAAGGGATACAGTAAACCTGAAGTGAAGCAACGTAATCTATAACTAGTGTCACAGGAATTGCTCAAAACATAGACAGTAAGAAGAGTAATTCTTCTTGTACTTAAGTCGGCAGTGTGCCTTTTTTATATAATTCAGATGCAAATTCTGTGTTTCATCGTCAATAAGAAGGTCCAAAGGATACAGTAAACCTGAAGGGAAGCATCGGAATCTATAACTAGTGTCACAGGAATGGTTCTAAACATAGACAGTAAGAAGAGTCAGTCTTCTTGTACTTAAGTCGGCTTTGTGCCTTTTGTATTTAATTCTGAAGCAATATCTGTGTTTCATCGGCAATAAGAAGGTCCAAGGGATACAGTAAATTTGAAGTGAAGCATCGAAATCTATAACTATTGTTACAGGAATTATTCAATACATAGACTGTAAGAAGAGTCAGTCTTCTTGTACTTAATACGGCATGGTGCCTTTTGCATTTAATTCCGATGCAATTTCTGTGTTTCATCGTCAATAAGAAGGTCCAAGTGATACAGTAAACCTGAAGTGAATCATCGGAATCTATAACTAGTGTCACAGGAATGGTTCAAAACATACACAGCAAAAAGTGTCAGTCTTCTTGTACTTAAGTCGGCATTGTGCCTTTTCTATCTAATTCCGATGTAATTTCTGTGTTTCATCGTCAATAAGAGGGTCAGAGGGATACAGTAAACCTGAAGTGAAACATCGGAAGCCATAACTAGTGTCACAGGAATGGTTCAAAACATAGACAATAGGAAGGGTCAGTCTTCTTGTACTTAAGTCGGCATTGTGCCTTTCCTATTTAATTCCAATGCATTTTCTGTGATTCGTCGTCAATAAGAAGGTCCAAGGGATGCAGTAAACCTGATGTGAAGCAACGGAATCTATAACTAGTGTCACAGGAATTGTTCAAAACATAGACAGTAAGAAGAGTCAGTCTTCTTGTACTTAAGTCGGCATTGTGCCTTTTGTATTTAATTCCGACGCAATTTCTGTGTTTCATCGTCAATAAGGAGGTCCAAGTGATAAAGTAAACCTGTAGTGAATCATCGGAAACTATAACTAGTGTCACTGGAATGGTTCAAAACATAGACACTAAGAAGAGTCAGTCTTCTTGTACTTAAGTCGGCATTGTGCCTTTTGTATTTAATTCCGACGCAATTTCTGTGTTTCATCGTCAATAAGGAGGTCCAAGTGATAAAGTAAACCTGTAGTGAATCATCGGAATCTATAACTAGTGTCACAGGAATGGTTCAAAACATACACAGCAAAAAGTGTCAGTCTTCTTGTACTTAAGTCGGCATTGTGCCTTTTCTATCTAATTCCGATGTAATTTCTGTGTTTCATCGTCAATAAGAGGGTCAGAGGGATACAGTAAACCTGAAGTGAAACATCGGAAGCCATAACTAGTGTCACAGGAATGGTTCAAAACATAGACAATAGGAAGGGTCAGTCTTCTTGTACTTAAGTCGGCATTGTGCCTTTCCTATTTAATTCCAATGCATTTTCTGTGATTCGTCGTCAATAAGAAGGTCCAAGGGATGCAGTAAACCTGATGTGAAGCAACGGAATCTATAACTAGTGTCACAGGAATTGTTCAAAACATAGACAGTAAGAAGAGTCAGTCTTCTTGTACTTAAGTCGGCATTGTGCCTTTTGTATTTAATTCCGATGCAATTTCTGTGTTTCATCGTAAATACGAAGGTCAGAGGGATACAGTAAACCTGAAGTGAAGCATCGGAATCTATAACTAGTGTCACAGGAATGGTTCTAAACATAGACAGTAACAGGAGTCAGTCCTCTTGTACTTAAGTCGGCATTGTGCCTTTTGTATTTTATTGCGATGCAATTTCTGTGATTCATCGTCAATAAGAAGGTCAGAGGTATACAGTAAACCTGAAGTGAAACATCGGAATCTATAACTAGTGTCACAGGAATGGTTCAAAACAGAGACAGTAGGAAGAGTCAGTCTTCTTGTACTTAAGTCGGCATTGTGCCTTTTGTAATTAATTTCGATGCAATTTCTGTGTTTCATCGTAAGTAAGAAAGTCAGAGGGATACAGTAAGTCTGAAGTGGAGCATCGGAATCTATAACTAGTGTCACAGGAATTGTTCAAAACATAGACAGTAAGAAGAGTCAGTCTTCTTGTACTTAAGTCAGCATTGTGCCTTTTGTATTTAATTCCGATGCAGTTTCTGTGTTTCATCGTCAATACGAAAGTCCAAGTGATAGAGTAAACCTGAAGTGAATCATCGGAAACTATAACTAGTGTCACCGTAAAGGTTCAAAACATATACAGTAAGAAGAGTCAGTCTTCTTGTACTTAAGTCGGCATTGTGCCTTTTGTATTTAATTCCGATGCAATTTCTGTGTTTCATCATAAATAAGAAGGTCAGAGGGATACAGTAAACCTGAAGTGAAGCATCGGAATCTAATACTAGTGTCACAGGAATGGTTCTAAACATAGACAGTAAGAAGAGTCATTCTTCTTGTACTTAAGTCGGCATTATGCCTTTTGTATTTAATTCCGATGCAATTTCTGTGTTTCATCGTCAATAAGAAGGTCCAAGGGATACTATAAATATGTAGTGAAGCATCGGAATCTAAAACTGGTCTCACAGGAAATGTTCACAGCATAGCCAGAAAGAAGAGACTGTCTTCATGTACTTATGTCGGCATTGTGCCTTTTGTATTTAATTCCGATGCTGTTTCTGTGTTTCATCGACAATAAGAAGGTCAGAGGGAATCAGTAAACCTGAAGTGAAGCATCGGAATCTATAACTAGTGTCACAGGAATGATTAAAACATAGACAATAGGAAGGGTCAGTCTTCCTGTACTTAAGTCGGCATTGTGCCTTTCCTATTTAATTCCAATGCAATTTCTGTGATTCGTGGTCAATAAGAAGGTCGAAGGGATGCAGTAAACCTGAAGTGAAGCAACGGAATCTATAACTAGTGTCACAGGAATTGTTCAAAACATAGACATTAAGAAGAGTCAGTTTTCTTGTACTTAAGTCGGCATTGTGCCTTTTGTATTTAATTCCGATGCAATTTCTGTGTTTCATCGTCAATAAGAAGGTCCAAGTGATACAGTAAACCTGAAGTGAATCATCGGAAACTATAACTAGTGTCACCGGAATGGTTCAATACATAGACAGTATGAAGAGTCAGTCTTCATGTACTTAAGTCGGCATTGTGCCTTTTGTATTAAATTCCGATGCAATTTCTGTGTTTCATCGTAAATAAGAAGGTAAGAGGGATACAGTAAACCTGAAGTGAAGCATCAGAATCTATAACTAGTGTCACAGGAATGGTTCTAAACATAGACAGTAAGAAGAGTCAGTCTTCTTGTACTTAAGTCGGCATTGTGCTTGTTGAATTTAATTCCGATGCAATTTCTGTGTTTCATCGTCAATAAGAAGGTCCAAGTAATACAGTAAACCTGAAGTGAATCATCGGAAACTAAAACTAGTGTCACCGGAATGGTTCAATACATAGACAGTATGAAGAGTCAGTCTTCATGTACTTAAGTCGGCATTGTGCCTTTTGTATTAAATTCCGATGCAATTTCTGTGTTTCATCGTAAATAAGAAGGTCAGAGGGATACAGTAAACCTGAAGTGAAGCATCGGAATCTATAACTAGTGTCACAGGAATGGTTCTAAACATAGACAGTAAGAAGAGTCAGTCTTCTTGTACTTAAGTCGGCATTGTGCTTGTTGAATTTAATTCCGATGCAATTTCTGTGTTTCATCGTCAATAAGAATGTCAGAGGGATACAGTAAACCTGAAGTGAAGCATCGAAATCTATAACTAGTGTCACAGGAATGGTTCAAAACAGAGACAGTAGGAAGAGTCAGTCTTCTTGAACTGAAGTCGGCATTGTGCCTTTTGTATTTAATTCCGATGCAATTTCTGTCTTTCATCGTAAATAAGAAGGTCAGAGGGATACAGTAAACCTGAAGGGAAGCATCGGAATCTATAACTAGTGTCACAGGAATGGTTCTAAACATAGACAGTAAGAAGAGTCAGTCTTCTTGTACTTAAGTCGGCATTGTGCCTTTTGTATTTAATTCCGATGCAATTTCTGTGTTTCATCGTCAATAAGGAGGTCCAAGGGATACTGTAAACATGTAGTGAAGCATCGGAATCTAAAACTGGTCTCACAGGAAATGTTCACAACATAGTCAGAAAGAAGAGACAGTCTTCATGTACTTAAGTCGGCGTTTTGCCTTTTGTATTTAATTCCGATGCAGATTCTGTGTTTCACCGTCAACAAGAAGGTCAGAGGGATACAGTAAACGTGAAGTGAAGCATCGGAATCTATAACTAGTGTCACAGGAATGGTTCAAAACAGAGACAGTGGGAAGAGTCAGTCTTCTTGTACTTAAGTCGGCATTGTGCCTTTTGTATTAAATTCCGATGCAATTTCTGTGTTTCATCGTAAATAAGCAGGTCAGAGGGATACAGTAAACCTGAAGTGAAGCATCGGAATCTATAACTAGTGTCACAGGAATGGTTCTAAACATAGACAGTAAGAAGAGTCAGTCTTGTTGTACTTAAGTCGGCATTGTGCTTTTTGAATTTAATTCCGATGCAATTTCTGTGTTTCATCGTGAATAAGAATGTCAGAGGGATACAGTAAACCTGAAGTGAAGCATCGTAATCTATAACTAGTGTCACAGAAATGGTTCCAAACATAGAGAGTAAGAAGAGTCAGTCTTCTTGTACTTAAGTTGGCATTGTGCCTTTTGTATTACATTCCGATGCTATTTCTGTTTCATCGTCGATAAGAAGGTCCAAGGGATACAGTAAACCTGAAGTGAAGCAACGTAATCTATAACTAGTGTCACAGGAATTGCTCAAAACATAGACAGTAAGAAGAGTAATTCTTCTTGTACTTAAGTCGGCAGTGTGCCTTTTTTATATAATTCAGATGCAAATTCTGTGTTTCATCGTCAATAAGAAGGTCCAAAGGATACAGTAAACCTGAAGGGAAGCATCGGAATCTATAACTAGTGTCACAGGAATGGTTCTAAACATAGACAGTAAGAAGAGTCAGTCTTCTTGTACTTAAGTCGGCTTTGTGCCTTTTGTATTTAATTCTGAAGCAATATCTGTGTTTCATCGGCAATAAGAAGGTCCAAGGGATACAGTAAATTTGAAGTGAAGCATCGAAATCTATAACTATTGTTACAGGAATTATTCAATACATAGACTGTAAGAAGAGTCAGTCTTCTTGTACTTAATACGGCATGGTGCCTTTTGTATTTAATTCCGATGCAATTTCTCTGTTTCATCGTCAATAAGAAGGTCCAAGTGATACAGTAAACCTGAAGTGAATCATCGGAATCTATAACTAGTGTCACAGGAATGGTTCAAAACATACACAGCAAAAAGTGTCAGTCTTTTTGTACTTAAGTCGGCATTGTGCCTTTTCTATCTAATTCCGATGTAATTTCTGTGTTTCATCGTCAATAAGAGGGTCAGAGGGATACAGTAAACCTGAAGTGAAACATCGGAAGCCATAACTAGTGTCACAGGAATGGTTCAAAACATAGACAATAGGAAGGGTCAGTCTTCTTGTACTTAAGTCGGCATTGTGCCTTTCCTATTTAATTCCAATGCATTTTCTGTGATTCGTCGTCAATAAGAAGGTCCAAGGGATGCAGTAAACCTGAAGTGAAGCAACGGAATCTATAACTAGTGTCACAGGAATTGTTCAAAACATAGACAGTAAGAAGAGTCAGTCTTCTTGTACTTAAGTCGGCATTGTGCCTTTTGTATTTAATTCCGACGCAATTTCTGTGTTTCATCGTCAATAAGGAGGTCCAAGTGATAAAGTAAACCTGTAGTGAATCATCGGAAACTATAACTAGTGTCACTGGAATGGTTCAAAACATAGACACTAAGAAGAGTCAGTCTTCTTGTACTTAAGTCGTCATTGTGCCTTTTGTATATAATTCCGATGCAATTTCTGTGTTTCATCGTAAATACGAAGGTCAGAGGGATACAGTAAACCTGAAGTGAAGCATCGGAATCTATAACTAGTGTCACAGGAATGGTTCTAAACATAGACAGTAACAAGAGTCAGTCCTCTTGTACTTAAGTCGGCATTGTGCCTTTTGTATTTAATTGCGATGCAATTTCTGTGATTCATCGTCAATAAGAAGGTCAGAGGGATACAGTAAACCTGAAGTGAAGCATCGGAATCTATAACTAGTGTCACAGGAATGGTTCAAAACAGAGACAGTAGGAAGAGTCAGTCTTCTTGTACTTAAGTCGGCATTGTGCCTTTTGTATTTAATTTCGATGCAATTTCTGTGTTTCATCGTAAGTAAGAAAGTCAGAGGGATACAGTAAGTCTGAAGTGGAGCATCGGAATCTATAACTAGTGTCACAGGAATTGTTCAAAACATAGACAGTAAGAAGAGTCAGTCTTATTGTACTTAAGTCAGCATTGTGCCTTGTGTATTTAATTCCGATGCAGTTTCTGTGTTTCATCGTCAATACGAAAGTCCAAGTGATAGAGTAAACCTGAAGTGAATCATCGGAAACTATAACTAGTGTCACCGTAAAGGTTCAAAACATATACAGTAAGAAGAGTCAGTCTTCTTGTACTTAAGTCGGCATTGTGCCTTTTGTATTTAATTCCGATGCAATTTCTGTGTTTCATCATAAATAAGAAGGTCAGAGGGATACAGTAAACCTGAAGTGAAGCATCGGAATCTAATACTAGTGTCACAGGAATGGTTCTAAACATAGACAGTAAGAAGAGTCATTCTTCTTGTACTTAAGTCGGCATTATGCCTTTTGTATTTAATTCCGATGCAATTTCTGTGTTTCATCGTCAATAAGAAGGTCCAAGGGATACTATAAATATGTAGTGAAGCATCGGAATCTAAAACTGGTCAGACAGGAAATGTTCACAGCATAGCCAGAAAGAAGAGACTGTCTTCATGTACTTATGTCGGCATTGTGCCTTTTGTATTTAATTCCGATGCTGTTTCTGTGTTTCATCGACAATAAGAAGGTCAGAGGGAATCAGTAAACCTGAAGTGAAGCATCGGAATCTATAACTAGTGTCACAGGAATGATTAAAACATAGACAATAGGAAGGGTCAGTCTTCCTGTACTTAAGTCGGCATTGTGCCTTTCCTATTTAATTCCAATGCAATTTCTGTGATTCGTGGTCAATAAGAAGGTCGAAGGGATGCAGTAAACCTGAAGTGAAGCAACGGAATCTATAACTAGTGTCACAGGAATTGTTCAAAACATAGACATTAAGAAGAGTCAGTTTTCTTGTACTTAAGTCGGCATTGTGCCTTTTGTATTTAATTCCGATGCAATTTCTGTGTTTCATCGTCAATAAGAAGGTCCAAGTGATACAGTAAACCTGAAGTGAATCATCGGAAACTATAACTAGTGTCACCGGAATGGTTCAATACATAGACAGTATGAAGAGTCAGTCTTCATGTACTTAAGTCGGCATTGTGCCTTTTGTATTAAATTCCGATGCAATTTCTGTGTTTCATCGTAAATAAGAAGGTAAGAGGGATACAGTAAACCTGAAGTGAAGCATCGGAATCTATAACTAGTGTCACAGGAATGGTTCTAAACATAGACAGTAAGAAGAGTCAGTCTTCTTGTACTTAAGTCGGCATTGTGCTTGTTGAATTTAATTCCGATGCAATTTCTGTGTTTCATCGTCAATAAGAAGGTCAGAGGGATACAGTAAACCTGAAGTGAAGCATCGAAATCTATAACTAGTGTCACAGGATTGGTTCAAAACAGAGACAGTAGGAAGAGTCAGTCTTCTTGTACTTAAGTCGGCATTGTGCCTTTTGTATTTAATTCCGATGCAATTTCTGTCTTTCATCGTAATTAAGAAGGTCAGAGGGATACAGTAAACCTGAAGTGAAGCATCGGAATCTATAACTAGTGTCACAGGAATGGTTCTAAACATAGACAGTAAGAAGAGTCAGTCTTGTTGTACTTAAGTCGGCATTGTGCTTTTTGAATTTAATTCCGTTGCAATTTCTGTAATTCATCGTCAATAAGAAGGTCAGAGGGATACAGTAAACCTGAAGTGAAGCATCGTAATCTATAACTAGTGTCACAGAAATGGTTCAAAACACAGAGAGTAAGAAGAGTCAGTCTTCTTGTACTTAAGTTGGCATTGTGCCTTTTGTATTAAATTCCGATGCTATTTCTGTTTCATCGTCGATAAGAAGGTCCAAGGGATACAGTAAACCTGAAGTGAAGCAACGTAATCTATAACTAG
The DNA here is from genome assembly GCF_021461395.2 of Schistocerca americana. NCBI lineage: Eukaryota > Metazoa > Arthropoda > Insecta > Orthoptera > Acrididae > Schistocerca > Schistocerca americana. The sequence continues at coordinate 22,470,756 of NC_060128.1, forward strand.
TGTCACAGGAATTGCTCAAAACATAGACAGTAAGAAGAGTCATTCTTCTTGTACTTAAGTCGGCAGTGTGCCTTTTTTATATAATTCAGATGCAAATTCTGTGTTTCATCGTCAATAAGAAGGTCCAAAGGATACAGTAAACCTGAAGTGAAGCTACTGAATCTATAACTAGTGTCACAGGAATGGTTGAAAACATAGACAGTAAGAAGAGTCAGTCTTCTTGTACTTAAGTCGGCATATTGCCCTTTGTATTTAATTCCGATGCAATTTCTGTGTTTCATCCTCAACAAGAAGGTCAGAGGGATACAGTAAACGTGAATTGAAGCATCGGAATCTATAACTAGAGTCACAGGAATGGTTCAAAACATAGACAATAGGAAGAGTCAGTCTTCTTGTACTTAAGTCGGCATTGTGCCTTTTCTATTCAATTCCGTTGCAATTTCTGTGTTTCGTCGACAATAAGAGGGTCAGAGGGATACAGTAAACCTGAAGTGAAGCATCGGAATCTATAACTAGTGTCACAGGAATGGTTCAAAACATACACAGCAAGAAGTGTCAGTCTTCTTGTACTTAAGTCGGCATTGTGCCTTTTGTATTTAAATCCGATGCAATTTCTTTGTGTCATCGTCAATACGAAGGTCCAAGGGATACAGTAAACCTGAGGTGATGCATTGGAATCTATAACTAGTGTCACAGGAATGGTTCAAAGCATAATCTGTCGGAAGTGTCAGTCTTCTTGTACTTAAGTCGGCATTGTGCTTTTTGTATTTAATTCCGATGCAATTTCTGTGTTTCATCGTCAATAACAAGTTCCAAGGGATACAGTAAATCTGAAGTGAAGCATCGTAAACTATAACTAGTGTCACAGGAATGGTTCAAAACATAGACAGTAAGAATAGTCAGTCTTCTTGTACTTCAGTCGGCCTTGTGCCCTTTGTATTTAATTCCGATGCAATATCTGTGTTTCATCGTCAATAGGAAGGTACAAGGGATACAGTACACTTATAGTGAAGCATCGGACTCTAAAACTGGTCTCACAGGAAATGTTCAAATCATAGTCAGTAAGAAGAGTCAGTCTTGTTATACTTAACTCGGCTTTGTGCCTTTTGTATTTAATTCTGAAGCAATATCTGTGTTTCATCGGCAATAAGAAGGTCCAAGGGATACAGTAAATTTGAAGTGAAGCATCGAAATCTATAACTATTGTTACAGGAATTATTCAATACATAGACTGTAAGAAGAGTCAGTCTTCTTGTACTTAATAATGCATGGTGCCTTTTGTATTTAATTCCGATGCAATTTCTGTGTTTCATCGTCAATAAGAAGGTCCAAGTGATACAGTAAACCTGAAGTGAATCATCGGAATCTATAACTAGTGTCACAGGAATGGTTCAAAACATACACAGCAAGAAGTGTCAGTCTTCTTGTACTTAAGTCGGCATTGTGCCTTTTCTATCTAATTCCGATGCAATTTCTGTGTTTCATCGTCAATAAGAGGGTCAGAGGGATACAGTAAACCTGAAGTGAAACATCGGAATCCATAACTAGTGTCACAGGAATGGTTCAAAACATAGACAATAGGAAGGGTCAGTCTTCTTGTACCTTAGTCGGCATTGTGCCTTTCCTATTTAATTCCAATGCAATTTCTGTGATTCGTCGTCAATAAGAAGGTCCAAGGGATGCAGTAAACCTGAAGTGAAGCAACGGAATCTATAACTAGTGTCTCAGGAATTGTTCAAAACATAGACAGTAAGAAGAGTCAGTCTTCTTGTACTTAAGTCGGCATGGTGCCTTTTGTATTTAATTCCGATGCAATTTCTGTGTTTCAGCGTCAATAAGAAGGTCCAAGTGATACAGTAAACCTGAAGTGAATCATCGGAATCTATAACTAGTGTCACAGGAATGGTTCAAAACATAGACAGTAAGAAGAGTCAGTTTTCTTGTACTTAAGTCGGCATTGTGCCTTTTGTATTTAATTCCGATGCAATTTCTGTGTTTCATCGTAAATAAGAAGGTCAGTGGGAACCAGTAAACCTGAAGTGAAGCATCGGAATCTATAACTAGTGTCACAGGACTGGTTCTAAACATAGACAGTAAGAAGAGTCAGTCTTCTTGTACTTAAGTCGGCATTGTGCTTTTTGAATTTAATTCCGATGCAATATCTGTGTTTCATCCTCAATAAGAAGATCAGAGGGATACAGTAAACCTGAAGTGAAGCATCGGAATCTATAACTAGTGTCACAGGAATGGTTCAAAACAGAGACAGTAGGAAGAGTCAGTCTTCTTGTACTTAAGTCGGCATTGTGCCTTTTGTATTTAAATCCGATGCAGTTTCTGTGTTTCATCATCAACAAGAAGGTCAGAGGGATACAGTAAACCTGAAGTGAAGCATCGGAATCTATAACTAGTGTCACAGGAATGGTTCAAAACAGAGACAGTAGGAAGAGTCAGTCTTCTTGTACTTAAGTCGGCATTATGCCTTTTGTATTTAATTCCGATGCAATTTCTGTGTTTCATCGTAAATAAGAAGGTAAGAGGGATACAGTAAACCTGAAGTGAAGCATCGGAATCTATAACTACTGTCACAGGAATGGTTCTAAACATAGACAGTAAGAAGAGTCAGTCTCCTTGTACTTAAGTCGGCATTGTGCTTTTTGAATTTAATTCCGATGCAATTTCTGTGTTTCATCGTCAATAAGAAGGTCAGAGGGGTACAGTAAACCTGAAGTGAAGCATCGTAATTTTTAACTAGTGTCACAGGAATTGTTCAAAACATAGAGAGTAAGAAGTGTCAGTTTTTCTTGCACTTAAGTCATCATTGTGCTTTTTGTATTTAACTTCGATGCAATTTCTGTGTTTCATCGTCAATAACAAGGTCCAAGGGATACAGTAAATCTGAAGTGAAGCATCGTAATCTATAACTAGTGTCACAGGAATGGTTCAAAAGATAGACAGTAAGAATAGTCAGTCTTCTAGTAATTCAGTCGGCCTTGTGCCCTTTGTATTTAATTCCGATGCAATTTCTGTGTTTCATCGTCAATAGGAAGGTACAAGGGATACAGTACACTTATAGTGAAGCATCGGACTCTAAAACTGGTCTCACAGGAAATGTTCAAATCATAGTCAGTAAGAAGAGTCAGTCTTGTTATACTTAAGTCGGCATTGTGCCTTTTGTATTTAATTCTGAAGCAATTTCTGTGTTTCATCGTCAATAAGAAGGTCCAAGGGATACAGTAAATTTAAAGTGTAGCATCGAAATCTATAACTACTGTTACAGGATTATTCAATACATAGACTGTAAGAAGAGTCAGTCTTCTTGTACTTAATACGGCATTGTGCCTTTTCTATCTAATTCCGATGCAATTTCTGTGTTTCATCGACAATAAGAATGTCAGAGGGATACAGTAAACCTGAAGTGAAGCATCAGAATCTATAACTAGTGTCACAGGAACGGTTCAAAACATAGACAGTAAGAAGAGTCAGTCTTCTTGTACTTAAGTCGGCACTGTGCCTTTTTTATTTCATTCCGATGCTATTTCTGTGTTTCATCGTCGATAAGAAGGTCCAAGGGATACAGTAAACCTGAAGTGAAGCAACGGAATCTATAACTAGTGTCACAGGAATGGTTCAAAACAGAGACAGTAGGAAGAGACAGTCTTCTTTTACTTAATTCGGCATAGGGCCTTTTCTATTTAATTCCGATGCAATTTCTGTGTTTCATCGTAAATAAGAAGGTTTGAGGGATACAGTAGACCTGAAGTGAAGCATCGGAATCTATAACTAGTGTCACAGGAAAGGTTCTAAACATAGACAGTAAGAAGAGTGAGTCTTCTTGTACTTATGTTTGCATTGTGCCTTTTGTATTTAATTCCGATGCAAATTCTGTGTTTTGTCGTCAATAAGAAGGTCCAAGGGATACAGTAAACCTGATGTGAAGCATCGGAATCTGTAACTAGTGTCACAGGAATGGTTCAAATCACAGACAGTAAGAAGAGTCAGTCTTCTTGTACTTAAGTCGGCATTGTGCCTTTTCTATTTATTTCCGATGCAATTTCTGTGTTTCATCGTCAATAACACGGTCAGAGGGATACAGTAAACTTGAAGTGAAGCATCGGATCCTATAACTAGTGTCACAGGAATGGTTCTAAAACCTAGACAGTAGGAATTGTCAGTCGTCTTGTACTTAAGCCGGGATTGTGCCTTTCCTATTTAATTCCGATGCAATTTCTGTGTTTCATCGTCAATAAGAAGGTCTGAGGGATACAGTAAACCTGAAGTGAACCATCGGAATCTATAACTAGTGTCACAGGAATGGTGCAAAGCATAGACAGTAGGAAGAGTCAGTCTTCTTGTACTTAAGTCGGCATTGTGCTTTTCTATTTAATTCCGATGCAGTTTCTGTGTTTCGTCGTCAATACGAAGGTCAGAGGGATAGAGTAAACCTTAAGTGAAGCATCGGAATCTATAACTAGTGTCACAGGAATGGATCAAAACATACACAGCATGAAGAGTCAGTCTTCTTGTACTTAAGTCGGCATTGTGCCTTTTGTATTTAATTCCGATGCAATTTGTCTGTTTCATCGTCAATAAGAAGGTCCAAGGGATACAGTAAACCTGAAGTGAAGCATCGGAATCTATAACTAGTATCACAGGAATGGTTCAAATCATAGACAGTAAGAAGAGTCATTCTACTTGTACTTAAGTCGGCATTGTGCCTTTTGTATTTAATTTCAATGCAATTTCTGTGTTTCATCGTCAATAAGAAGGTCCAAGGGATACAGTAAACCTGAAGTGATGCATCGGAATCTATAACTAGTGTCACAGGAATGGTTCAAACATAGACAGTAGGAAGTGTCAGTCTTCTTGTACTTAAGTCGGCATTGTGCCATTTGTATTTAATTCCGATGCAATGTATGTGTTTCATCGTCAATAAGAAGGTCCAAGTGTTGCAGTAACCATATAGTGAAGCATCGGAATCTAAAACTGGTCTCACAGGAAATGTTCACAACATAGTCAGTAAGAAGAGTCAGTCTTCTTGTACTTAAGTCGGCATTGTGCATTTTGTATTTAATTCCGATGCGGTTTCTGTGTTTCGTCGTCAATACGAAGGTCAGAGGGAGACAGTAAACCTTAAGTGAAGCATCGGAAACTATAACTAGTGTCACAGGAATGGTTCAAAACATACACAGCAAGAAGAGTCAGTCTTCTTGTACTTAAGTCGGCATTGTGCCTACTGTATTTAATTCCGATGCTATTTGTGTGTTTTATCGTCAATAAGAAGGTCCAAGCGATACGGTAAACCTGAAGTGATGCATCGGAATCTATAACTAGTGTCACAGGAACGGTTCATAACATAGACAGTAGGAAGTGTCAGTCTTCTTCTACTTAAGTCGGCATTGTCCCTTTTGTATTTAATTCCGATGCAGTTTCTGTGTTTCGTCGTCAATACGAAGGCCAGAGGGAGACAGTAAACCTTAAGTGAAGCATCGGAATCTATAACTAGTGTCACAGGAATGGTTCAAAAAATAGACAGCAAGATGAGTCAGTCTTCTTGTACGTAAGTCGGCATTGTGCCTTTTCTATTTAATTCCGATGCAAATTCTGTGTTTCATCATCAAGAAGAAGGTCAGGGGGATGCAGTAAACCTGAGGGGAAGCATCGGAATCTGTAACTGGTGTCACAGAAAAGGTTCAAAACATAGACAGTAAGAAACGTCTGTCGTCTTGTACTTAAGTCGACATTGTGCCTTTTGTATTCAATTCCGATGCAATTTCTGTGTTTCATCGTCAATAAGAAGGTCTGAGGGATACAGTAAACCTGAAGTGAAGCATCAGAATCTATTACTAGTGTCACAGGAATGGTTCAAAACATACACAGCAAGAAGAGTCAGTCTTCTTGTACTTAAGTCGGCATTGTGCCTTTTGTATTTAATTCCGATGCAATTTGTCTGTTTCATCGCCAGTACGAAGGTCAGAGGGATAGAGTAAACCTTAAGTGAAGCATGGGAATCTATTACTAGTGTCACAGGAATGGTTCAAAACATACACAGCAAGAAGAGTCAGTCTTCTTGTACTTAAGTCTGCATTGTGCCTTTTGTATTTAGTTCCGATGCATTTTGTGTGTTTCATCGTCAATAAGAAGGTCCAAGGGATACAGTAAACCTGAAGTGATGCATCGGAATCTATAACTAGTGTCACTGGAATGGTTCAAACATAGACAGTAGGAAGTGTCAGTCTTCTTGTACTTAAGTCGGCATTGTACCATTTGTATTTAATTCCGATGCAATTTCTGTGTTTCATCGTCAATCAGAAGGTCCAAGGGATACAGTAATCCTAAAGTGAAGCATCGGAATCTATAACTAGTGTCACAGGAATGGTTCATACATAGACAATAAGGAGAGTCATTCTTCTTGTACTTAAGTCGGCATTGTGCCTTTTGTACTTAATTTCGATGCAATTTCTGTGTTTCATCGTCAATAAGGAGGTCCAAGTGATAAAGTAAACCTGAAGTGAATCATCGGAAACTATAACTAGTGTCACAGGAATGGTTCAAAACATACACAGCAAAAAGTGTCAGTCTTTTTGTACTTAAGTCGGCATTGTGCCTTTTCTATCTAATTCCGATGTAATTTCTGTGTTTCATCGTCAATAAGAGGGTCAGAGGGATACAGTAAACCTGAAGTGAAACATCGGAAGCCATAACTAGTGTCACAGGAATGGTTCAAAACATAGACAATAGGAAGGGTCAGTCTTCTTGTACTTAAGTCGGCATTGTGCCTTTCCTATTTAATTCCAATGCATTTTCTGTGATTCGTCGTCAATAAGAAGGTCCAAGGGATGCAGTAAACCTGAAGTGAAGCAACGGAATCTATAACTAGTGTCACAGGAATTGTTCAAAACATAGACAGTAAGAAGAGTCAGTCTTCTTGTACTTAAGTCGGCATTGTGCCTTTTGTATTTAATTCCGACGCAATTTCTGTGTTTCATCGTCAATAAGGAGGTCCAAGTGATAAAGTAAACCTGTAGTGAATCATCGGAAACTATAACTAGTGTCACTGGAATGGTTCAAAACATAGACACTAAGAAGAGTCAGTCTTCTTGTACTTAAGTCGTCATTGTGCCTTTTGTATATAATTCCGATGCAATTTCTGTGTTTCATCGTAAATACGAAGGTCAGAGGGATACAGTAAACCTGAAGTGAAGCATCGGAATCTATAACTAGTGTCACAGGAATGGTTCTAAACATAGACAGTAACAAGAGTCAGTCCTCTTGTACTTAAGTCGGCATTGTGAGTTTTGTATTTAATTGCGATGCAATTTCTGTGATTCATCGTCAATAAGAAGGTCAGAGGGATACAGTAAACCTGAAGTGAAGCATCGGAATCTATAACTAGTGTCACAGGAATGGTTCAAAACAGAGACAGTAGGAAGAGTCAGTCTTCTTGTACTTAAGTCGGCATTGTGCCTTTTGTATTTAATTTCGATGCAATTTCTGTGTTTCATCGTAAGTAAGAAAGTCAGAGGGATACAGTAAGTCTGAAGTGGAGCATCGGAATCTATAACTAGTGTCACAGGAATTGTTCAAAACATAGACAGTAAGAAGAGTCAGTCTTATTGTACTTAAGTCAGCATTGTGCCTTTTGTATTTAATTCCGATGCAGTTTCTGTGTTTCATCGTCAATACGAAAGTCCAAGTGATAGAGTAAACCTGAAGTGAATCATCGGAAACTATAACTAGTGTCACCGTAAAGGTTCAAAACATATACAGTAAGAAGAGTCAGTCTTCTTGTACTTAAGTCGGCATTGTGCCTTTTGTATTTAATTCCGATGCAATTTCTGTGTTTCATCATAAATAAGAAGGTCAGAGGGATACAGTAAACCTGAAGTGAAGCATCGGAATCTAATACTAGTGTCACAGGAATGGTTCTAAACATAGACAGTAAGAAGAGTCATTCTTCTTGTACTTAAGTCGGCATTATGCCTTTTGTATTTAATTCCGATGCAATTTCTGTGTTTCATCGTCAACAAGAAGGTCCAAGGGATACTATAAATATGTAGTGAAGCATCGGAATCTAAAACTGGTCAGACAGGAAATGTTCACAGCATAGCCAGAAAGAAGAGACTGTCTTCATGTACTTATGTCGGCATTGTGCCTTTTGTATTTAATTCCGATGCTGTTTCTGTGTTTCATCGACAATAAGAAGGTCAGAGGGAATCAGTAAACCTGAAGTGAAGCATCGGAATCTATAACTAGTGTCACAGGAATGATTAAAACATAGACAATAGGAAGGGTCAGTCTTCCTGTACTTAAGTCGGCATTGTGCCTTTCCTATTTAATTCCAATGCAATTTCTGTGATTCGTGGTCAATAAGAAGGTCGAAGGGATGCAGTAAACCTGAAGTGAAGCAACGGAATCTATAACTAGTGTCACAGGAATTGTTCAAAACATAGACATTAAGAAGAGTCAGTTTTCTTGTACTTAAGTCGGCATTGTGCCTTTTGTATTTAATTCCGATGCAATTTCTGTGTTTCATCGTCAATAAGAAGGTCCAAGTGATACAGTAAACCTGAAGTGAATCATCGGAAACTATAACTAGTGTCACCGGAATGGTTCAATACATAGACAGTATGAAGAGTCAGTCTTCATGTACTTAAGTCGGCATTGTGCCTTTTGTATTAAATTCCGATGCAATTTCTGTGTTTCATCGTAAATAAGAAGGTAAGAGGGATACAGTAAACCTGAAGTGAAGCATCGGAATCTATTACTAGTGTCACAGGAATGGTTCTAAACATAGACAGTAAGAAGAGTCAGTCTTCTTGTACTTAAGTCGGCATTGTGCTTGTTGAATTTAATTCCGATGCAATTTCTGTGTTTCATCGTCAATAAGAAGGTCAGAGGGATACAGTAAACCTGAAGTGAAGCATCGAAATCTATAACTAGTGTCACAGGATTGGTTCAAAACAGAGACAGTAGGAAGAGTCAGTCTTCTTGTACTTAAGTCGGCATTGTGCCTTTTGTATTTAATTCCGATGCAATTTCTGTCTTTCATCGTAAATAAGAAGGTCAGAGGGATACAGTAAACCTGAAGTGAAGCATCGGAATCTATAACTAGTGTCACAGGAATGGTTCTAAACATAGACAGTAAGAAGAGTCAGTCTTGTTGTACTTAAGTCGGCATTGTGCTTTTTGAATTTAATTCCGTTGCAATTTCTGTAATTCATCGTCAATAAGAAGGTCAGAGGGATGCAGTAAACCTGAAGTGAAGCATCGTAATCTATAACTAGTGTCACAGAAATGGTTCAAAACATAGAGAGTAAGAAGAGTCAGTCTTCTTGTACTTAAGTTGGCATTGTGCCTTTTGTATTAAATTCCGATGCTATTTCTGTTTCATCGTCGATAAGAAGGTCCAAGGGATACAGTAAACCTGAAGTGAAGCAACGTAATCTATAACTAGTGTCACAGGAATTGCTCAAAACATAGACAGTAAGAAGAGTCATTCTTCTTGTACTTAAGTCGGCAGTGTGCCTTTTTTATATAATTCAGATGCAAATTCTGTGTTTCATCGTCAATAAGAAGGTCCAAAGGATACAGTAAACCTGAAGTGAAGCTACTGAATCTATAACTAGTGTCACAGGAATGGTTGAAAACATAGACAGTAAGAAGAGTCAGTCTTCTTGTACTTAAGTCGGCATATTGCCCTTTGTATTTAATTCCGATGCAATTTCTGTGTTTCATCCTCAACAAGAAGGTCAGAGGGATACAGTAAACGTGAATTGAAGCATCGGAATCTATAACTAGAGTCACAGGAATGGTTCAAAACATAGACAATAGGAAGAGTCAGTCTTCTTGTACTTAAGTCGGCATTGTGCCTTTTCTATTTAATTCCGTTGCAATTTCTGTGTTTCGTCGACAATAAGAGGGTCAGAGGGATACAGTAAACCTGAAGTGAAGCATCGGAATCTATAACTAGTGTCACAGGAATGGTTCAAAACATACACAGCAAGAAGTGTCAGTCTTCTTGTACTTAAGTCGGCATTGTGCCTTTTGTATTTAAATCCGATGCAATTTCTTTGTGTCATCGTCAATACGAAGGTCCAAGGGATACAGTAAACCTGAGGTGATGCATTGGAATCTATAACTAGTGTCACAGGAATGGTTCAAAGCATAATCTGTCGGAAGTGTCAGTCTTCTTGTACTTAAGTCGGCATTGTGCCTTTTGTATTTAATTCCGATGCAATTTCTGTGTTTCATCGTCAATAACAAGTTCCAAGGGATACAGTAAATCTGAAGTGAAGCATCGTAAACTATAACTAGTGTCACAGGAATGGTTCAAAACATAGACAGTAAGAATAGTCAGTCTTCTTGTACTTCAGTCGGCCTTGTGCCCTTTGTATTTAATTCCGATGCAATATCTGTGTTTCATCGTCAATAGGAAGGTACAAGGGATACAGTACACTTATAGTGAAGCATCGGACTCTAAAACTGGTCTCACAGGAAATGTTCAAATCATAGTCAGTAAGAAGAGTCAGTCTTGTTATACTTAACTCGGCTTTGTGCCTTTTGTATTTAATTCTGAAGCAATATCTGTGTTTCATCGGCAATAAGAAGGTCCAAGGGATACAGTAAATTTGAAGTGAAGCATCGAAATCTATAACTATTGTTACAGGAATTATTCAATACATAGACTGTAAGAAGAGTCAGTCTTCTTGTACTTAATAATGCATGGTGCCTTTTGTATTTAATTCCGATGCAATTTCTGTGTTTCATCGTCAATAAGAAGGTCCAAGTGATACAGTAAACCTGAAGTGAATCATCGGAATCTATAACTAGTGTCACAGGAATGGTTCAAAACATAGACAGTAAGAAGAGTCAGTTTTCTTGTACTTAAGTCGGCATTGTGCCTTTTGTATTTAATTCCGATGCAATTTCTGTGTTTCATCGTAAATAAGAAGGTCAGTGGGAACCAGTAAACCTGAAGTGAAGCATCGGAATCTATAACTAGTGTCACAGGACTGGTTCTAAACATAGACAGTAAGAAGAGTCAGTCTTCTTGTACTTAAGTCGGCATTGTGCTTTTTGAATTTAATTCCGATGCAATATCTGTGTTTCATCCTCAATAAGAAGATCAGAGGGATACAGTAAACCTGAAGTGAAGCATCGGAATCTATAACTAGTGTCACAGGAATGGTTCAAAACAGAGACAGTAGGAAGAGTCAGTCTTCTTGTACTTAAGTCGGCATTGTGCCTTTTGTATTTAAATCCGATGCAGTTTCTGTGTTTCATCATCAACAAGAAGGTCAGAGGGATACAGTAAACCTGAAGTGAAGCATCGAAATCTATAACTAGTGTCACAGGAATGGTTCAAAACAGAGACAGTAGGAAGAGTCAGTCTTCTTGTACCTAAGTCGGCATTATGCCTTTTGTATTTAATTCCGATGCAATTTCTGTGTTTCATCGTAAATAAGAAGGTAAGAGGGATACAGTAAACCTGAAGTGAAGCATCGGAATCTATAACTACTGTCACAGGAATGGTTCTAAACATAGACAGTAAGAAGAGTCAGTCTCCTTGTACTTAAGTCGGCATTGTGCTTTTTGAATTTAATTCCGATGCAATTTCTGTGTTTCATCGTCAATAAGAAGGTCAGAGGGGTACAGTAAACCTGAAGTGAAGCATCGTAATCTTTAACTAGTGTCACAGGAATTGTTCAAAACATAGAGAGTAAGAAGTGTCAGTTTTTCTTGCACTTAAGTCGGCATTGTGCTTTTTGTATTTAACTTCGATGCAATTTCTGTGTTTCATCGTCAATAACAAGGTCCAAGGGATACAGTAAATCTGAAGTGAAGCATCGTAATCTATAACTAGTGTCACAGGAATGGTTCAAAAGATAGACAGTAAGAATAGTCAGTCTTCTAGTAATTCAGTCGGCCTTGTGCCCTTTGTATTTAATTCCGATGCAATTTCTGTGTTTCATCGTCAATAGGAAGGTACAAGGGATACAGTACACTTATAGTGAAGCATCGGACTCTAAAACTGGTCTCACAGGAAATGTTCAAATCATAGTCAGTAAGAAGAGTCAGTCTTGTTATACTTAAGTCGGCATTGTGCCTTTTGTATTTAATTCTGAAGCAATTTCTGTGTTTCATCGTCAATAAGAAGGTCCAAGGGATACAGTAAATTTAATGTGTAGCATCGAAATCTATAACTACTGTTACAGGATTATTCAATACATAGACTGTAAGAAGAGTCAGTCTTCTTGTACTTATTACGGCATTGTGCCTTTTCTATCTAATTCCGATGCAATTTCTGTGTTTCATCGACAATAAGAATGTCAGAGGGATACAGTAAACCTGAAGTGAAGCATCAGAATCTATAACTAGTGTCACAGGAACGGTTCAAAACATAGACAGTAAGAAGAGTCAGTCTTCTTGTACTTAAGTCGGCACTGTGCCTTTTTTATTTCATTCCGATGCTATTTCTGTGTTTCATCGTCGAAGGTCCAAGGGATACAGTAAACCTGAAGTGAAGCAACGGAATCTATAACTAGTGTCACAGGAATGGTTCAAAACAGAGACAGTAGGAAGAGACAGTCTTCTTTTACTTAATTCGGCATAGGGCCTTTTCTATTTAATTCCGATGCAATTTCTGTGTTTCATCGTCAATAACACGGTCAGAGGGATACAGTAAACTTGAAGTGAAGCATCGGATCCTATAACTAGTGTCACAGGAATGGTTCTAAAACCTAGACAGTAGGAATTGTCAGTCGTCTTGTACTTAAGCCGGGATTGTGCCTTTCCTATTTAATTCCGATGCAATTTCTGTGTTTCATCGTCAATAAGAAGGTCTGAGGGATACAGTAAACCTGAAGTGAACCATCGGAATCTATAACTAGTGTCACAGGAATGGTGCAAAGCATAGACAGTAGGAAGAGTCAGTCTTCTTGTACTTAAGTCGGCATTGTGCTTTTCTATTTAATTCCGATGCAGTTTCTGTGTTTCGTCGTCAATACGAAGGTCAGAGGGATAGAGTAAACCTTAAGTGAAGCATCGGAATCTATAACTAGTGTCACAGGAATGGATCAAAACATACACAGCATGAAGAGTCAGCCTTCTTGTACTGAAGTCGGCATTGTGCCTTTTGTATTTAATTCCGATGCAATTTGTCTGTTTCATCGTCAATAAGAAGGTCCAAGGGATACAGTAAACCTGAAGTGAAGCATCGGAATCTATAACTAGTGTCACAGGAATGGTTCAAATCATAGACAGTAAGAAGAGTCATTCTACTTGTACTTAAGTCGGCATTGTGCCTTTTGTATTTAATTTCAATGCAATTTCTGTGTTTCACCGTCAATAAGAAGGTCCAAGGGATACAGTAAACCTGAAGTGATGCATCGGAATCTATAACTAGTGTCACAGGAATGGTTCAAACATAGACAGTAGGAAGTGTCAGTCTTCTTGTACTTAAGTCGGCATTGTGCCATTTGTATTTAATTCCGATGCAATGTATGTGTTTCATCGTCAATAAGAAGGTCCAAGTGTTGCAGTAACCATATAGTGAAGCATCGGAATCTAAAACTGGTCTCACAGGAAATGTTCACAACATAGTCAGTAAGAAGAGTCAGTCTTCTTGTACTTAAGTCGGCATTGTGCATTTTGTATTTAATTCCGATGCGGTTTCTGTGTTTCGTCGTCAATACGAAGGTCAGAGGGAGACAGTAAACCTTAAGTGAAGCATCGGAAACTATAACTAGTGTCACAGGAATGGTTCAAAACATACACAGCAAGAAGAGTCAGTCTTCTTGTACTTCAGTCGGCATTGTGCCTACTGTATTTAATTCCGATGCTATTTGTGTGTTTCATCGTCAATAAGAAGGTCCAAGCGATACGGTAAACCTGAAGTGATGCATCGGAATCTATAACTAGTGTCACAGGAACGGTTCATAACATAGACAGTAGGAAGTGTCAGTCTTCTTCTACTTAAGTCGGCATTGTCCCTTTTGTATTTAATTCCGATGCAGTTTCTGTGTTTCGTCGTCAATACGAAGGCCAGAGGGAGACAGTAAACCTTAAGTGAAGCATCGGAATCTATAACTAGTGTCACAGGAATGGTTCAAAAAATAGACAGCAAGATGAGTCAGTCTTCTTGTACGTAAGTCGGCATTGTGCCTTTTCTATTTAATTCCGATGCAAATTCTGTGTTTCATCATCAAGAAGAAGGTCAGGGGAATGCAGTAAACCTGAGGGGAAGCATCGGAATCTATAACTGGTGTCACAGAAAAGGTTCAAATCATAGACAGTAAGAAACGTCTGTCGTCTTGTACTTAAGTCGACATTGTGCCTTTTGTATTCAATTCCGATGCAATTTCTGTGTTTCATCGTCAATAAGAAGGTCTGAGGGATACAGTAAACCTGAAGTGAAGCATCAGAATCTATTACTAGTGTCACAGGAATGGTTCAAAACATACACAGCAAGAAGAGTCAGTCTTCTTGTACTTAAGTCGGCATTGTGCCTTTTGTATTTAATTCCGATGCAATTTGTCTGTTTCATCGCCAGTACGAAGGTCAGAGGGATAGAGTAAACCTTAAGTGAAGCATGGGAATCTATTACTAGTGTCACAGGAATGGTTCAAAACATACACAGCAAGAAGAGTCAGTCTTCTTGTACTTAAGTCTGCATTGTGCCTTTTGTATTTAGTTCCGATGCATTTTGTGTGTTTCATCGTCAATAAGAAGGTCCAAGGGATACAGTAAACCTGAAGTGATGCATCGGAATCTAAAACTAGTGTCACTGGAATGGTTCAAACATAGACAGTAGGAAGTGTCAGTCTTCTTGTACTTAAGTCGGCATTGTACCATTTGTATTTAATTCCGATGCAATTTCTGTGTTTCATCGTCAATCAGAAGGTCCAAGGGATACAGTAAACCTAAAGTGAACCATCGGAATCTATAACTAGTGTCACAGGAATGGTTCATACATAGACAATAAGGAGAGTCATTCTTCTTGTACTTAAGTCGGCATTGTGCCTTTTGTACTTAATTTAGATGCAATTTCTGTGTTTCATCGTCAATAAGGAGGTCCAAGTGATAAAGTAAACCTGAAGTGAATCATCGGAAACTATAACTAGTGTCACCGGAATGGTTCAAAACATAGACAGTAAGAAGAGTCAGCCTTCTTGTACTTAAGTCGGCATTGTGCCTTTTCTATTTAATTCCGATGCAATGTATGTGTTTCATCGTCTATAAGAAGGTCCAAGGGGTACAGTAAACAATAGTGAAGCATCGGAATCTAAAACTGGTCTCACAGGAAATGTTCACAACATAGTCAGTAAGAAGAGTCAGTCTTCTTGTACATAAGTCAGCATTGTGCATTTTGTATTTAATTCTGATGCAGTTTCTGTGTTTCGTTGTCATTACGAAGGTCAGAGGGAGACAGTAAACCTTAAGTGAACCATCGGAATCTATAACTAGTGTCACAGGAATGGTTCAAAACATACACAGCAAGAAGAGTCAGTCTTCTTGTACTTAAGTCGGTATTGTGCCTTTTGTATTTAATTCCGATGCAATTTGTGTGCTTCATCGTCAATAAGAAGGTCCAAGGGATACAGTAAACCAGAAGTGAAACATCGGAATCTATAACTAGTGTCACAAGAATGGTTCAAAACATAGACAGTAAGAAGAGTCAGTCTTCTTGTACGTAAGTCGGCATTGTGCCTTTTGTATTTAATTTCGATGCAATTTCTGTGATTCATCGTCAATAAGAAGGTCCAAGGGATACAGTAAACACATAGTGAAGCATCGGAATCTAAAACTGGTCTCACAGGAAATGTTCAAATCATAGTAAGTAAGAAGAGTCAGTCTACTTGTACTTAAGTCGGCATTGTGCACTTTGTATTTGATTCCGATGCAATTTCTGTGTTTCATCGTCAATAAGAAGGTCCACGTGATACAGTAAACCTGAAGTGAAGTATCGGAAACTATACCTAGTGTCACCGGAATATTTCAAAACGTAGACACTAAGAAGTGTCAGTCTTATTGTACTTAAGTCGGCATTGTGCCTTTTGTATTTAATTCCGATGAAATTTCTGTGTTTCCCCGTAAATAAGAAGGTCAGAGGGATACTGTAAACCTGAAGTGAAGCATCGCAATCTATAACTAGTGTCACAGGAATGGTTCTAAACATAGACAGTAAGTACAGTCAGTCTTCTTGTACTTAAGTCGGCATTGTGCCTTTTGTATTTAATTGCGATGCAATTTCTGTGTTTTATCGTCAATAAGAAGGTCCAAGGAATACAATAAACATATAGTGAAGCATCGGAATCTAAAACTGGTCTCACAGGAAATGCACACAACTTAGTCAGAAAGAAGAGACAGTCTTCTTGTACTTAAGTCGGCGTTGTGCCTTTTGTATTTAATTCCGATGCAATTTCTGTGTTTCATCGTCAATAAGAAGGTCAGAGGGATACAGTAAACCTGAAGTGAAGCATCGGAATGTCACAAGAATGGTTCAAAACATAGACAGTAGGAAGAGTCAGTCTTCTTGTACTTGAATCGGCATTGTGTCTTTTGTATTTAATTCCGATGCAATTTCTGTGTTTCATCGTCAATAAGAAGGTCAGTGGGAATCACTAAACCTGAAGTAAAGCATCGGAATCTATAACTAGTGTCACAGGAATGGTTAAAACATAGACAGTAGGAAGAGTCAGTCTTCTTGTACTTAGGTCGGCATTGTGAATTTTCTATTTAATTCCGATGCAATGTATGTGTTTCATCGTCAATAAGAAGGTCCAAGGGATACAGTAAACATATAGTGAAGCATCGGAATCTAAAACTGGTCTCGCAGGAAATGTTCACAACATAGTCAGTAAGAAGAGTCAGTCTTCTTGTACTTAAGGCGGCATTGTGCATTTTATATTTAATTCCGATGCAGTTTCTGTGTTTCGTCGTCAATAAGAAGGTCAGAGGGAGACAGTAAACCTTAAGTGAAGCATCGGAATCTATAACTAGTGTCACAGGAATTGTTCAAAAAATAGACAGTAAGATGAGTCAGTCTTCTTGTACGTAAGTCGGCATTGTGCCTTTTCTATTTAATTCCGATGCAAATTCTGTGTTTCATCATCAAGAAGAAGGTCAGAGGGATGCAGTAAACCTGAAGTGAAGCATCGGAATCTATAACTGGTGTCACAGAAAAGGTTCAAAACATTGACAGTAAAAAAAGTCTGTCGTCTTGTACTTTAGTCGACATTGTGCCTTTTGTATTTAATTCCGATGCAATTTCTGTTTTTCATCGTCAATAAGAAGGTCTGAGGGATACAGTAAACCTGAAGTGAATCATCGGAATCTATAACTAGTGTCATAGGAATGGTGCAAAGCATAGACAGTAGGAGGAGTCAGTCTTCTTGTACTTAAGTCCGCATTGTGCCTTTTCTATTTAATTCCGATGCGGTTTCTGTGTTTCGTCGTCAATACGAAGGACAGAGGGATAGAGTAAACCTTAAGTGAAGCATCGGAATCTATAACTAATGTCACAGGATTGGTTCAAAACATACACAGCAAGAGGAGTCAGTCTTCGTCTACTTAAGTCGGCATTGTGCCATTTGTATTTAATTCCGATGCAATTTCTGTGTTTCATCGTCAATAAGAAGATCCAAGGGATACAGTAAACCAGAAGTGAAGCATCGGAATCTATAACTAGTGTCACAGGAATGGTGCAAAACATAGACAGTAAGAAGAGTCATTCTTCTTGTACTTAAGTCGGCATTGTGCCCTTTGTATTTAATTTCGATGCAATTTCTGTGTTTCATCGTCAATAAGAAGGTCGGAGGGAATCAGTAAACCTGAAGTGAAGCATCGGAATCATTTACGAGCGTCACAGGAATGGATAAAACATAGACAGTAGGAAGAGTCAGTCTTCTTGTACTTAAGTCGGCATTGTGCCTTTTCTATTTAATTCCGATGCAATGTATGTGTTTCATCGTCAATAAGAAGGTCCAAAGAATACAGTAAACATATAGTGAAGCATCGGAATCTAAAACTGGTCTCACAGGAAATGTTCACAACATAGTCAGTAAGAAGAGTCAGTCTTCTTGTACTTAAGTCGGCATTGTGCATTTTGTATTTAATTCCGATGCAGTTTCTGTGTTTCGTCGTCAATACGAAGGTCAGAGGGAGACACTAAACCTTAAGTGAAGGGTCGGAATCTATAACTAGTGTCACAGGAATGGTTCAAAACATACACAGCAAGAAGAGTCAGTCTTCTTGTACTTAAGTCGGCATTGTGCCTTTTGTATTTAATTCGGATGCAATTTGTGTGTTTCATCGTCAATAAGAAGGTCAGAGGGATACAGTAAACCTGAAGTGATGCATCGGAATCTATAACTAGTGTCACAGGAATGGTTCATAACATAGACAGTAGGAAGTGTCAGTCTTCTTGTACTTAAGTCGGCATTGTGCCTTTTGTATTTAATTCCGATGCAATTTCTGTGTTTCATCGTCAATAAGAAGGTCTAAGGGATACAGTAAACCAGAAGTGAAACATTGGAATCTATATCTAGTGTCACAAGAATGGTTCAAAACATAGACAGTAAGAAGAGTCACTCTTCTTGTACTTAAGTCGGCATTGTGCCTTTTGTATATTATTTCGATGCAATTTCTGTGTTTCATCGTCAATAAGAAGGCCCAAGGGATACAGTAAACACGTAGTGAAGCATCGGAATCTAAAACTGGTCTCACAGGAAATGTTCAAATCATAGTAAGTAATAAGAGTCAGTCTTCTTTTACTTAAGTCGGCATTGTGCCTTTTCTATGTAATTTTGATGCAATTTCTGTGTATCGTCGTCAATAAGAAGGTCCAAGGGATACAGTGAACCTGAAGTGAAGCACCGGAATCTAAAACCGGTCTCTCAGGATAGGTGCAAAACATAGAGATTAAGAAGAGCCAGTCATCTTGTATTTGAGTCGGCGTTGTGCCTTTTGTATATAATTCCGATGCAGTTTCTGTGTTTCATCGTCAATAAGAAGGTCAGAGGGAATCAGTAAACCTAAAGTGAAGCATCGGAATCTATAACTAGTGTCACAGGAATGGTTAAAACATAGACAGTAGGAAGAGTCTGTCTTCTGCTACTTAAGTCGGTATTGTGCCTTTTCTATTTAATTCCGATGCAATGTATGTGTTTCATCGTCAATAAGAAGGTCCAAAGGATACAGTAAACATATAGTGAAGCATCGGAATCTAAAACTGGTCTCACAGGAAATGTTCACAACATAGTCAGTAAGAAGTGTCAGTCTACTTGTACTTAAGTCGGCATTGTGCATTTTGTATTTAATTCCGATGCAATTTCTGTGTTTCATCATCAATAAGAAGGTCGGAGAGATACAGTAAACCTGAAGTGAAGCATCTGAAACTATAACTAGTGTCACCGGAATGGCTCAAAGCATAGACAGTAAGAAGTGTCGGTCTTCTTGTACTTAAGTCGGCATTGTGCCTTTTGTATTTGATTTCGATGCAATTTCTGTGTTTCATCGTCAATAAGAAAATCCAAGTGATACAGTAAACCTGAAGTGAAGCACCGGAACTTATAACTAGTGTCACCGGAATGGTTCAAAACGTAGACAGTAAGAAGTGTAAGTCTTCTTGTACTTAAGTCGGCATTGTGCCTTTTGTATTTAATTCCGATGCAATTTCTGTGTTTCATCGTAAATAAGAAGGTCAGAGGGATACAGTAAACCTGAAGTGAAGCATCGCAATCTATAACTAGTGTCACAGGAATGGTTTTAAACATAGTCAGTAAGTAGGGTCAGTCTTCTTGTACTTATGTCGGCATTGTCCGTTTTGTACTTAATTGCGATGCAAATTCTGTGTTTCATCGTCAATAAGAAGGTCCAAGGGATACAATAAACATATAGTGAAGCATCGGAATCTAAAACTGGTCTCACAGGAAATGCGCATAACATAGTCAGAAAGAAGAGACAGTCTTCTTGTACTTGAGCCGGCATTGTGCATTTTGTATTTAATTCCGATGCAGTTTCTGTGTTTCGTTGTTAATACGAAGGTCAAAGGGAGACAGTAAACCTTAAGTGAAGCATCGGAATCTATAACTAGTGTCACAGGAATGGTTCAAAACATACACAGCTAGAAGAGTCAGTTTTTCTTGTACTTAAGTCGGCATTGTGCCTTTTGTATTTAATTCCGATGCAATTTGTGTGTTTCATCGTCAATAAGAAGGTCCAAGGGATACAGTGAACTGGAAGTGAAGCACCGGAATCTAAAACCGGTTTCTCAGGTAAGGTGCAAAACATAGAGAGTAAGAAGAGCCAGTCATCTTGTATTTGAGTTGGCATTGTGCCTTTTATATATAATTCCGATGCAGTTTCTGTGTTTCATCGTCAATAAGAAGGTCAGAGGGAATCAGTAAACCTGAAGTGAAGCATCGGAATCTATAACTAGTGTCACAGGAATGGTTAAAACATAGACAGTAGGAAGAGTCTGTCTTCTGGTAATTAAGTCGGCATTGTGCCTTTTCTATTTAATTCCGATGCAATGTATGTGTTCCATCGTCAATAAGAAGGTCCAAGGGATACAGTAAACATATAGTGAAGCATCGGAGTCTAAAACTGGTCTCACAGGAAATGTTCACAACATAGTCAGTAAGAAGAGTCAGTCTACTTGTACTTAAGTCGGCATTGTGTATTTTGTATTTGATTCCGATGCAGTTTCTGTGTTTCATCGTCAATAAAAAGGTCCAAGTGATACAGTAAACCTGAAGTGAAGCACCGGAAACTATAACTAGTGTCACCGGAATGGTTCAAAACGTAGACAGTAAGAAGTGTCAGTCTTCTTGTACTTAAGTCGGCATTGTGCCTTTTGTATTTAATTCCGATGCGATTTCTGTGTTTCATCGTAAATAAGAAGGTCAGAGAGATACAGTAAACCTGAAGTGATGCATCGCAATCTATAACTAGTGTCACAGGAATGGTTCTAAACATAGACAGTTAGTAAAGTCAGTCTTCTTGTACTTAAGTCGGCATTGTGCATTTTGTATTTAATTGCGGTGCAATTTCTGTGTTTCATCGTCAATAAGAAGGTCCAAGGGATACAATAAACATATAGTGAAGCATCGGAATCTAAAACTGGTCTCACAGGAAATGCACACAACATAGTCAGAAAGAAGAGACAGTCTTCTTGTACTTAAGCTGGCATTGTGCCTTTTGTATTTAATTCCGATGCAATTTCTGTGTTTCATCGTCAATAAGAAGGTCAGAGGGATACAGTAAAACTGAAGTGAAGCATCGGAATGTCAAAAGAATTGTTCAAAACATAGACAGTAGGAAGAGTCAGTCTTCTTGTACTTGAATCGGCATTGTGTCTTTTGTATTTAATTCCGATGCAATTTCTGTGTTTCATCGTCAATAAGAAGGTCCAAGTGATACAGTAAACCTGAAGTGAAGCATCGGAAGCTATAACTAGTGTCACCGGAATGGTTCAAAAAATAGACAGTGAGAAGGGTCAGTCTTCTTGTACTTAAGTCGGCATTGTGCCTTTTCAATTTAATTCCGATGCAATTTCTGTGTTTCATCGTAAATAAGAATGTCAGAGGGATACAGTAAACCTGAAGTGAAGCATCGGAATCTATAACTAGTCTCACAGGAATGGTTTTAAACATAGACAGTAAGAAGAGTCAGTCTACTTGTACTAAAGTCGGCATTCCGCCTTTTGAATTTAATTCCGATGCAATTTCTGTGTTTCATCGTCAATAAGAAGGTCCAAGGGATACAATAAAGATATAATGAAGCATCGGAATCTAAAACTGGACTCACAGGAAATGCTCACAACATAGTCAGAAAGAAGAGACAGTCTTCTAGTACTTAAGTCGGCATTGCGCCTTTTGTATTTAACTCCGATGCAATTTCTGTGTTTCATCGTCATTAAGAAGGTCAGAGGGATACCTTAAACCTGAAGTGAAGCATTGGAATCTATAACTTGTGTCACATAAATGGTTCAAAACAGAGACAGTAGGAAGAGTCAGTCTTCTTGTACTTAAGTCGGCATTGTGCTTTTTCTATTTAATTCCGATGCAAATTCTGTGTTTCGTCGTCAATAAGAAGATCCAAGGGATACAGTAAACCTGAAGTAAAGCATCAGAATCTATAACTAGTGTCACAGTAATGGTTCAAGACATAGTCAGTAAGAAGAGTCAGTCTTCTTGTACTTAAGTCGGCATTGTGCCTTTTCTATTTAATTCCGATGCAATGTGTGTGTTTCATCGTCAATAAGAGGGTCAGAGGTATACAGTAAATCTGAAGTGAAGCATCGGAATCTATAACTAGTGTCACAGGAATCGTTCAAAACATAGACAATAGGATAGGTCAGTCTTCTTGTACTTAAGTCGGCATTGTGCCTTTCCTATTTTATTCCGATGCAATTTCTGTGTTTCGTCGTCAATAAGAAGGTCCAAGGGATGCAGTAAACCTGAAGTGAAGCATCGGAATCTACAACTAGTGTCACAGGAATGGTTCAAAACATAGACAGTAAGAAGAGTCAGTCCTCATGTACTTAAGTCGGCATTGTGCCTTTTGTATTTAATTCCGATGCAATTTCTGTGTTTCATCGACAATAAGAAGGTCAGAGGGATACAGTAAACCTGAAGTGAAGCATCGGAATCTATAACTAGTGTCACAGGAATGGTTCAAATCATAGACAGTTGGAAGAGTCAGTCTTCTTGTACTTAAGTCGGCATTGTGCCTTTTCTATTTAATTCCGATGCAATTTCTGTGTTTCGTCGTCAATGAGAAGGTCAATGGGATACAGTAAACCTGAAGTGAAGCATCGGAATCTATAACTAGTGTCACAGGAATGGTTCAAAGAATAGACAGTAAGATGAGTCAGTCTTCTTGTACGTAAGTCGGCATTGTGCCTTTTCTATTTCATTCCGATGCAAATTCTGTGTTTCGTCGTCAATAAGAAGATCCAAGGGATACAGTAAACCTGAAGTGAAGCATCAGAATCTATAACTAGTGTCACAGTAATGGTTCAAAACATAGACAGTAAGAAGAGTCAGTCCTCATGTACTTAAGTCGGCATTGTGCCTTTTGTATTTAATTCCGATGCAATTTCTGTGTTTCATCTTCAATAAGGTCAGAGGGATACAGTAAACCTGAAGTGAAGCATCGGAATCTAAAACTAGTGTCACAGGAATGGTTCAAAACATAGAGATTAGAAAGAGTCAGTCTTCTTATACTTAAGTCGGCACTGTGTCTATTGTATTTATTTCCGATGCAATTTCTGTGCTTCATCGTCAATAAGAAGGTCAGAGGGATACAGTAAACCTTAAGTGAAGCATCGGAATGTATAACTAGAGTCACTATAATGGATCTAAACATAGACAGTAGGAAGAGTCAGTCTTCTTGTACTTGAGTCGGCATTGTGCCTTTTGTATTTATTACCGATGCCATTTCTGTGTCTCATCGTCAATAAGAAGGTCAGAGGGATACAGTAAACCTGAAGTGAAGCATCGGAATCTATAACTAGTGCCACAGGAATGGTTCAAAACATAGACAGTAGAAAGAGTCATTCTTCTTGTACTAAAATCGGCATTGTGCCTTTTCTATTTAATTCCGATACAATTTCTGTGTTTCATCGTCAATAAGAAGGTCAAAGGTATACAGTAAACGTAAAGTGAATCATCGGAATCTTTAACTAGTGTCACAGGAATAGTTCAAAACATAGACAGTGGGAAGAGTCAGTCCTCTTGTACTTGAGTCGGCATTGTGCCTTTTGTATTCAATTCCGATGCAATTTCTGTGTTTCATCGTCAACAAGAAGGTCCAAGGGATACAGTAAACCTGAAGCAAAGCATCGGAATCTATAACTAGTGTCACAGGGATGGTTCAGAGCATAGGCAGTAGGAAGAGTCAGTCTTGTTGTACTTAAGTCGGCATTGTGCGTTTTGTATTTAATTCCGATGCAATTTCTGTGTTTCATCGTCAATGAGAAGGTCAGAGGGATACAGTGAAACTGAAGTGAAGGATCGGAATCTATAACTAGTGTCACAGGAATAGTTCAAAACATAAACACTAAGAAGAGTCAGTCTACTTGTACTTAAGTCGGCATTGTGCCTTTTGTATTTATTTCCGATGCAATTTCTGTGCTTCATCGTCAATAAGAAGGTCAGAGGGATACAGTAAACCTTAAGTGAAGCATCGGAATGTATAACTAGAGTCACTATAATGGATCTAAACATAGACAGTAGGAAGAGTCAGTCCTCTTGTACTTGAGTCGGCATTGTGCCTTTTGTATTCAATCCCGATGCAATTTATGTGTTTCATCGTCAATAAGAAGGTCCATGGGATACAGTACATCTGAAGTGAAGCATCGGAATCTATAACTAGTGTCACAGGAATGGTTCAAATCATAGACAGTAAGAAGAGTCAGTCTTCTTGTACTTAAGTCGGCATAGTGCCTTTTCTATTTAATTCCGATGCAATTACTGTGTTTCATCATCAAGAAGAAGGTCACAGGGATGCAGTACACCTGAAGTGAAGCATCGGAATCTATAACTAGTGTCACAGGAATGGTTCAAAACATAGACAGTAAGATGAGTCAGTCTTCTTGTACTTAAGTCGGCATTGTGCATTTTCTATTTAATTCCGATGCAATTTCTGTGTGTCATCGTCAGTAATAAAGTCCAAGGGATATATTAAACCTGAGGTGAAGAATCGGAATCTATAACTAGTGTCACAGGATTGGTTCAAATCATAGACAGTAAGAAGAGTCAGTCTTCTGTACTTATGTCGGCATTGTGCCTTTTCTATTTAATTCCGATGCAATTTCTGTGTTTCATCGCCGATAAGAAGGTCAGTGGGATTTAGTAAACCTGAAGTGAATCTTCGGAATGTATAACTAGTGTCACAGGAATGGTTCCAATTATAGACAGTAGGAAGAGTCAGTCTCCTTGTACTTGATTCGGCATTGTGCCTTTTGTATTTAATTCCGATGCAATTTCTGTGTTTCATCGTCAATAAGAAGGTCAGAGGGATACAGTAAACCTGAAGTGAAGCATCGGAATCTATAACTAGTGTCACAGGAATGGTTCAAAACATAGACAGTAGGATGAGTCAGTCTCATTGTACTTGAGTCGGCATTGTGCCTTTTGTATTTAATTCCGATGCAACTTCTGTGTTTCATCGTCAATAAGAAGGTCCAAGAGATGGAGTACACCTGAAATGAAGCATCGGAATCTATAACTAGTGTCACAGGAATCGTTCAAATCATAGACAGTAAGGAGAGTCAGTCTCCTTCTACTTAAGTCGGCATTGTGCCTTTTCTATTTAATTCCGATGCAATTTCTGTGTTTGATCATCAAGTAGAAGGTCTGAGGGACACAGCAAACCTGAAGTGAAGCATCGGAATGTATAACTAGTGTCACAGGAGTTGTTTATAACATAGACAGTAGGAAGAGTCAGTCTTCTTGTACTTGAGTCGGCATTGTGCCTTTTGTATTTAATTCCGATGCAATTTCTGTGTTTCATCGTCAATAAGAAGGTCAGAGGTATACAGTAAACCTGAAGTGAAGCATCGGAATCTATAACTAGTGTCACACGAATGGTTAATAACATTGACAGTAAGAAGAGTCAGTCTTCTTGTACTTAAGTCGGCATTGGGCCTTTTGTATTTAATTCCGATGCAATTTCTGTGTTTCATCGACAATAAGAAGGTGAGAGGGATACAGTAAACCTGAAGTGAAGCATCGGAATCTATAACTAGTGTCACAGGAATGGTTCAAAACATAGACAGTTGGAAGAGTCAGTCTTCTTGTACTTAAGTCGGCATTGTGCCTTTTGTATTTAATTCCTTGCAATTTCTGTGTTTCATCGACAATAAGAAGGTGAGAGGGATACAGTAAACCTGAAGTGAAGCATCGGAATCTATAACTAGTGTCACAGCAATGGTTCAAAACATAGACAGTTGGAAGAGTCAGTCTTCTTGTACTTAAGTCGGCATTGTGCCTTCTCTATTTAATTCCGATGCAGTTTCTGTGTTTCGTCGTCATTGAGAAGGTCCAAGGGATACAGTAAACCTGAAGTGAAGCATCGGAATCTATAACTAGTGTCACAGGAATGGTTCAAAACATAGACAGAAGGATGAGTCAGTCTTCTTGTACGTATGTCGGCAATGTGCCTGTTGTATTTAATTCCGATGCAATTTCTATGTTTCATCGTCAATAAGAAGGGCAGAGGGATACAGTAAACCTGAAGTGAAGCATCAGAATCTATAACTAGTGTCACGGGAGTGGTTCAAAACATAGAGATTAGGAAGAGTCAGTCTTCTTATACTAAAATCAGCACTGTGCGTTTTGTACTTAATTCCGCTGCAATTTCTGTGTTTCATCGTCAATTAGAAGGTCAGAGGGGTACAGTAAACCTGAAGTGAAGCATCAGAATGTATAACTAGTGTCACAGGAATGGTTCAAATCATAGACAGTAGGAAGAGTCAGATTTCTTGTACTTGAGTCGGCATTGTGCATTTAGTATTTAATTCCGATGCAATTTCTGTGTTTCATCGTAAATAAGAAGGTCAGAGGGATACGGTAAACCTGAAGTGAAGCATCGGAATCTGTAACTAGTGTCACAGGAATGGTTCTAAACATAGACAGTAAGAAGAGTCAGTCTTCTTGTACTTAGGTCGGCATTGAGCCCTTTGTATTTAATTCCGATGCAATATCTGTGTTTCATCGTCAATAAGAAGGTCCAAGGGATACAATAAACATATTGTGAAGCATCGCAATATAAAACTGGACTCATAGGAAATGTTCACAACATAGTCAGAAAGAAGAGACAGTCTTCTTGTACTTAAGTCGCCATTGCGCCTTTTGTATTTAATTCCGATGCAATTTCTCTGTTTCGTCGTCAATAAGAAGGTCAGAGGGCTACAGTAAACCTAAAGTGGAGCAGCGGAATCTATAGCTAGTGTCACAGGAATGGTTCAAAACAGAGACAGTAGGAAGAGTCAGTCTTCTTGTACTTAAATCGGCATTGTGCCTTTTCTATTTAATTCCGATGCAAATTCTGTGTTTCGTCGTCAATAAGAAGGTCCAAGGGATACAGTAAACCTGAAGTGAAGCATCGGAATCTATAAATTGTGTCACAGGTATGGTTCAAAACATAGACAGTAAGAAAAGTCAGTCTTCCTGTACTTAAGTCGGCATTGTGCCTT
Source organism: Schistocerca americana (assembly GCF_021461395.2). NCBI lineage: Eukaryota > Metazoa > Arthropoda > Insecta > Orthoptera > Acrididae > Schistocerca > Schistocerca americana. Next base: position 22,497,961 of record NC_060128.1, read on the forward strand.
TTCTATTTAATTCCGACGCAATTTCTGTGTTTCATCATCAAGATGAAGGTCAGAGAGATACAGTAAACCTGAAGTGAGGCATCGGAATGTATAACTAGTGTCACAGGAGTGGTTCAAAACATAGAGAGTAGGAAGAGTCAGTTTTCTTGTACTTGAGTCGGCATTGTGCCTTTTGTATTTAATTCCGATGCAATTTCTGTGTTTCATCGTCAATAAGAAGGTCAGAGGGATACAGTAAACCTGAAGTGAAGCATCGGAATCTATAACAAGTGTCATAGGAATGGTTCAAATAATAGACAGTATGAAGAGTCAGTCTTCTTGTACTTAAGTCGGCATTGTGCCTTTTTTAATTAATTCCGATGCAATTTCTGTGTTTCGTCGTCAATAAGAAGGTCCAAGGGATACAGTAAACCTGAAGTGAAGCATCGGAATCTATAAATAGTGTCTCAGGAATGTTTCAAAACATAGACAGTAGGAAGAGTAAGTCTTCTAGTACTTAAGACGGCAATGTGCCTTTTGTATTTAATTCCGATGCAATTTCTGTGTTTCATCATCAATAAGAAGGTCAGAGGAATACAGTAAACCTGAAGTGAGGTATCGGAATCCATAACTAGTGTCACAGGAATGGTTCAAAACATAGTCAGTAAGAAGAGTCAGTCATCTTGTACTTAAGTCGGCATGGTGCCTTTTGTATTTAATTCCGATGCAATTTCTGTGTTTCAACGTCAATAAGAAGGTCTAAGGGATACAGTAAACATATTGTGAAGCATCGGAATCTAAAACTGGTCTCACAGGAAATGTTCAAAACATAGCCAGTAAAAAGAGTCAGTCCTCTTGTACTTAAGTCGGCATTGTGCCTTTCCTATATAATTCCGATGCAATTTCTGAGTTTCGTCGTCAATAAGAAGGTCCAAGGGATACAGTAAATCTGAAGTGAAGCATCGGAATCTAATACCGGTCTCACAGGAAAGGTTCATAGCATAGAGAGTAAGAAGAGCCAGTAATCTTGTATTTGAGTCGGCATTGTGCCTTTTGTATTTAATTCCGATGCAATTTCTGTGTTTCATCGTCAATAAGAAGGTCAGTGGGCTACAGTAAACCTGAAGTGAAGCATCGGAATCTATAACTAATGTCACAGGAATGGTTCAAAACATAGAAAGTTGGAAGAGTCAGTCTTCTTGTACTTAAGTCGGCATTGTGCCTTTTCTATTTAATTCCGATTGCAGTTTCTGTGTTTCGTCGTCAATGAGAAAGTCCAAGGGATACAGTAAACCTGAAGTGAAGCATCGGAATCTATAACTAGTGTCACAGGAATGGTTCAAAACTTAGACAGAAGGATGAGTCAGTCTTCTTTTACGTAAGTCGGCATTGTGCCTTTTGTATTTAATTCCGATGCAATTTCTGTGTTTCATCGTCAATAAGAAGGTAAGAGGGATACAGTAAACCTGAAGTGAAGCATCGTAATCTATAACCAGTATCACGGGAATGGTTCAAAACATAGAGATTAGGAAGAGTCAGTCTTCTTATACTTAATTCGGCACTGTGCCTTTTGTATTTAATTCCGATGCAATTTCTGTGTTTCATCGTCAATTAGAAGGTCAGAGGGATACAGTAAACCTGAAGTGAAGCATCGGAATCTATAACTAGTATCACGGGAATGGTTCAAAAAATAGAGATTAGGAAGAGTCAGTCTTCTTATACTTAATTCGGCACTGTGCCTTTTGTATTTAATACCGATGCAATTTCTGTGTTTCATCGTCAATAAGAAGGTCCAAGTGATACAGTAAACCTAAAGTGAAGCATCGGAAACTTTAACTAGTGTCACCGGAATGGTTCAAAACATAGACAGTAAGAAGAGTCAGTCTTCTTGTACTTAAGTCGGCATTGTGCCCTTTGTATTTAATTCCGTTGCAATTTCTGTGTTTCATCGTAAATAAGAATGTCAGAGGGATACAGTAAACCTGAAGTGAAGCATCGGAATCTGTAACTAGTGTCACAGGAATGGTTCTAAACATAGACAGTAAGAAGAGTCAGTTCTCTTGTACTTAAGTCGGCATTGTGCCTTTTCTATTTAATTCCGATGCAAATTCTGTGTTTCGTCGTCAATAACAAGGTCAGAGGGATACAGTAAACCTGAAGCGAAGCATCGGAATCTATAACAAGTGTCATAGGAATGGTTCAAATAATAGACAGTAGGAAGAGTCAGTCTTCTTGTACTTAAGTCGGCATTGTGCCTTTTTTAATTACTTCCGATGCAATTTCTGTGATTCATCGTCAATAAGAAGGTCCAAGGGATACAGTAAACCTGAAGTGAGGCATCGGAATCTATAAGTAGTGACACAGGAATGTTTCAAAACATAGACAGTAGGAAGAGTAAGTCTTCTAGTACTTAAGTCGGCAATGTGCCTTTTGTATTTAATTCCGATGCAATTTCTGTGTTTCATCATCAATAAGAAGGTCAGAGGGATACAGTAAACCGGAAGTGAGGCATCAGAATCTATAACTAGTGTCACAGGAATGGTTCAAAACATAGTCAGTAAGAAGAGTCAGTCATCTTGTACTTAAGTCGGCATGGTGCCTTTTGTATTTAATTCCGATGCAATTTCTGTGTTTCAACGTCAATAAGAAGGTCTAAGGGATACAGTAAACATATTGTGAAGCATCGGAATCTAAAACTGGTCTCACAGGAAATGTTCAAAACATAGGCAGTATGAAGAGTCAGTCCTCTTGTACTTAAGTCGGCATTGTGCCTTTTCTATTTAATTCCGATGCAATTTCTGAGTTTCGTCGTCAATAAGAAGGTCCAAGGGATACAGTAAGCCTGAAGTGAAGCATCGGAATCTAATACCGGTCTCACAGGAAAGGTTCATAGCATAGAGAGTAAGAAGAGCCAGTCATCTTGTATTTGAGTCGGCATTGTTCCTTTTGTATTTAATTCCGATGCAATTTCTGTGTCTCATCGTCAATAAGAAGGTCAGTGGGCTACAGTAAACCTGAAGTGAAGCATTGGAATCTACAGCTAGTGTCACAGGAATGGTTCAAAACATAGTCAGTAAGAAGAGTCAGTCCTCTTGTACTTAAGTCGGCATTGCGCCGTTTGTATTTAAATCCGATGCAATTTCTGTGTTTCATCGACAATAAGAAGGTCAGAGGGATACAGTAAACCTGAAGTGAAGCATCGGAATCTATAACTAATGTCACAGGAATGGTTCAAAACATAGAAATTTGGAAGAGTCAGTCTTCTTGTACTTAAGTCGGCATTGTGCCTTTTCTATTTAATTCCGATGCAGTTTCTATGTTTCGTCGTCAATGAGAAGGTCCAAGGGTTACAGTAAATCTGAAGTGAAGCATCGGAATCAATAACTAGTGTCACAGGAATGGTTCAAAACTTAGACAGAAGGATGAGTCAGTCTTCTTGTACGTAAGTCGGCATTGTGACTTTTGTATTTAATTCCGATGCAATTTCTATGTTTCATCGTCAATAAGAATGTCAGACGGATACAGTAAACCTGAAGCGAAGCATCGGAATCTATAACTAGTATCACGGGAATGGTTCAAAACATAGAGATTAGGAAGAGTCAGTCTTCTTATACTTAAGTCGGCACTGTGCCTTTTGTATTTAATTCCGATGCAATTTCTGTGTTTCATCGCCAATTAGAAGGTCAGAGGGATACAGTAAACCTGAAGTGAAGCATCGGAATTTATAACTAGTGTCACAGGAATGGTTCAAATCATAGACAGTAGGAAGAGTCAGATTTCTTGTACTTGAGTCGGCATTGTGCCTTTTGTATTTAATTCTGATGCAATTTCTGTGTTTCATCGTCAATAAGAAGGTCCTAGGGATACAATAAACATATTGTGAAGCATCGGAATCTAAAACTGGACCCACAGGAAATGTTCACAACATAGTCAGAAAGAAGAGACAGTCCTCTTGTACTTAAGTCGGCATTGCGCCTTTTGTATTTAAATCCGATGCAATTTCTGTGTTTCATCGACAATAAGAAGGTCAGAGGGATACAGTAAACCTGAAGTGAAGCATCGGAATCTATAACTAATGTCACAGGAATGGTTTAAAACATAGAAAGTTGGAAGAGTCAGTCTTCTTGTACTTAGGTCGGCATTGTGCCTTTTCTACTTAATTCCGATGCAGTTTCTGTGTTTCGTCATCAATGAGAAGGTCCAAGGGATACAGTAAACCTGAAGTGAAGCATCGGAATCTATAACTAGTGTCAGAAGAGTGGTTCAAAACTTAGACAGAAGGATGAGTCAGTCTTCTTGTACGTAAGTCGGCCTTGTGCCTTTTGTATTTAATTCCGATGCAATTTCTGTGTTTCATCGTCAATAAGAAGGTCAGAGGGATACAGTAAACCTGAAGTGAAGCATCGGAATCTATAACTAGTATCACGGGAATGGTTCAAAACATAGAGATTAGGAAGAGTCAGTCTTCTTATACTTAAGTCGGCACTGTGCCTTTTGTATTTCATTCCGATGCAATTTCTGTGTTTCGTCGTCAATTAGAAGGTCAGAGGGATACAGTAAACCTGAAGTGAAGCATCGGAATGTATAACTAGTGTCACAGGAATGGTTCAAATCATAGACAGTAGGAAGAGTCAGATTTCTTGTACTTGAGTCGGCATTGTGCCTTTTGTATTTAATTCCGATGCAATTTCTGTGTTACATCATCAATAAGAAGGTCAGAGGGATACAGTAAACCTGAAGGGAAGCATCGGAATCTATAACTAGTGTCACAGGAATGGTTCAAAACATAGTCAGTAAGAAGAGTCAGTCATCTTGTACTTAAGTCGGCATGGTGCATTTTGTATTTAATTCCGATGCAATTTCTGTGTTTCTACGTCAATAAGAAGGTCTAAGGGATATAGGAAACATATTGTGAAGCATCGGAATCTAAAACTGGTCTCACAGGAAATGTTCAAAGCATAGCCGGTAAGAAGTGTCAGTCCTCTTGTACTTAAGTCGGCATTGTGCCTTTTCTATTTAATACCGATGCAATTTCTGTGTTTCGTCGTCAATAAGAAGGTCCAAGTGATACAGTAAACCTAAAGTGAGTATCGGAAACTTTAACTAGTGTCACCGGAATGGTTCAAAACATAAACAGTAAGAAGAGTCAGTCTTCTTGTAGTTAAATCGGCATTGTGCCCTTTGTATTTAATTCCGATGCAATTTCTGTGTTTCATCGTAAATAAGAAGGTCAGAGGGATACAGTAAACCTGAAGTGAAGCATCGGAATCTGTAACTAGTGTCACAGGAATGGTTCTAAACATAGACAGTAAGAAGAGTCAGTCTTCTTGTACTAAAGTCGGCATTGTGCCTTTTGTATTTAATTCCGATGCAATATCTGTGTTTCATCGTCAATAAGAAGGTCCAAGGGATACAATAAACATATTGTGAAGCATCGGATTCTAAAACTGGACTCACAGGAAATGTTCACAACATAGTCAGAAAGAAGAGACAGTCTTCTAGTACTTAAGTCGGCATTGTGCCTTTTGTATTTAATTCCGATGCAATTTTTGTGTTTCGTCGTCGATAAGAAGGTCAGTGGGCTACAGTAAACTTGAAGTGAAGGATCGGAATCTATAGCTAGTGTCACAGGAATGGTTCAAAACAGAGACAGTAAGAAGAGTCAGTCGTCTTGTACTTAAGTCGGCATTGTGCCTTTTCTATTTAATTCCGATGCAAGTTCTGTGTTTCGTCGTCAATAAGAAGGTCCAAGGGATACAGTAAACCTGAAGTGAAGCATCGGAATCTATAACTAGTGTCACAGGAATGGTTCAAAACATAGACAGTAAGAAAAGTCAGTCTTCCTGTACTTAAGTCGGCATTGTGCCTTTTCTATTTCATTCCGATGCAATTTCTGTGTTTCATCATCAAGATGAAGGTCAGAGAGATACTGTAAACCTGAAGTGAAGCATCGGAAAGTAAAACTAGTGTCACAGGAGTGGTTCAAAACATAGAGAGTAGGAAGAGTCAGTTTACTTGTACTTGAGTCGGCATTGTGCCTTTTGTATTTAATTCCGATGCAATTTCTGTGTTACATCATCAATAAGAAGGTCAGAGGGATACAGTAAACCTGAAGGGAAGCATCGGAATCTATAACTAGTGTCACAGGAATGGTTCAAAACATAGTCAGTAAGAAGAGTCAGTCATCTTGTACTTAAGTCGGCATGGTGCATTTTGTATTTAATTCCGATGCAATTTCTGTGTTTCTACGTCAATAAGAAGGTCTAAGGGATATAGGAAACATATTGTGAAGCATCGGAATCTAAAACTGGTCTCACAGGAAATGTTCAAAGCATAGCCGGTAAGAAGTGTCAGTCCTCTTGTACTTAAGTCGGCATTGTGCCTTTTCTATTTAATACCGATGCAATTTCTGTGTTTCGTCGTCAATAAGAAGGTCCAAGGGATACAGTAAACCAGAAGTGATGCATCAGGAATCTAATACCGGTCTCACAGGAAAGGTTCATGGCATAGAGAGTAAGAAGAGCCAGTCATCTTGTATTTGAGTCGGCATTGTGCCTTTTGTATTTAAATCCGATGCAAATTCTATGTTTCATCGACAATAAGAAGGTCAGAGAGATACAGTAAACCTGAAGTGAAGCATCGGAATCTATAACTAGTGTCACAGGAATGGTTCAAAACTTAGACAGTAAGAAAAGTCAGTCTTCCTGTACTTAAGTCGGCATTGTGCCTTTTCTATTTAATTCCGATGCAATTTCTGTGTTTCATCATCAAGATGAAGGTCAGAGAGATACAGTAAACCTGAAGTGAAGCATCGGAATGTATAACTAGTGTCACAGGAGTGGTTCAAAACATAGAGAGTAGGAAGAGTCAGTTTACTTGTACTGGAGTTGGCATTGTGCCTTTTGTATTTAATTCCGATGCAATTTCTGTGTTTCATCGTCAATAAGAAGGTCAGAGGGATACAGTAAACCTGAAGTGAAGCATCGGAATCTATAACAAGTGTCATAGGAATGGTTCAAGACATAGACAGTAGGAAGAGTCAGTCTTCTAGTACTTAAGTCGGCATTGTGCCATTTGTATTTAATTCCGATGCAATTTCTGTGTTTCATCGTCAATAAGAAGGTCCAAGGGATACAGTAAACATATTGTGAAGCATCGGATTCTAAAACTGGTCTCACAGGAAATGTTCAAAACATAGCCAGTAGGAAGAGTCAGTCCTCTTGTACTTAAGTCGGCATTGTGCCTTTTCTATTTAATTCCGATGCAATTTCTGAGTTTCGTCGTCAATAAGAAGGTCCAAGGGTTACAGTAAACCTGAAGTGAAGCATCGGAATCTAATACCGGTCTCACAGGAAAGGTTCATAGCATAGAGAGTAAGAAGAGCCAGTCATCTTGTATTTGAGTCGGCATTGTGCCTTTTGTATTAATTTCCGATGCAATTTCTGTGTTTCATCGTCAATAAGAAGGTCAGTAGGCTACAGTAAACCTGAAGTGAAGCATCGGAATCTATAACTAATGTCACAGGAATGGTTCAAAACATAGAAAGTTTGAAGAGTCAGTCTTCTTGTACTTAAGTCGGCATTGTGCCTTTTCTATTTAATTCCGATGCAGTTTCTGTGTTTCGTCGTCAATGAGAAGGTCCAAGGGATACAGTAAACCTGAAGTGAAGCATCGGAATCTATAACTAGTGTCACAGGAATGGTTCAAAACTTAGACAGAAGGATGAGTCAGTCTTCTTTTACGTAAGTCGGCATTTTGCCTTTTGTATTTAATTCCGATGCAATTTGTGTGTTTCATCGTCAATAAGAAGGTAAGAGGGATACATTAAACCTGAAGTGAATCATCGGAATCTATAACTAGTATCACGGGAATGGTTCAAAACTTAGAGATTAGGGAGAGTCAGTCTTCTTATACTTAATTCGGCACTGTGCCTTTTGTATTTCATTCCGATGCATCTTCTGTGTTTCATCGTCAATTAGAAGGTCAGAGGGATACAGTAAACCTGAAGTGAAGCTTCGGAATGTATAACTAGTGTCACAGGAATGGTTCAAATCATAGACAGTAGGAAGAGTCAGATTTCTCGTACTAGAGTCGGCATTGTGCCTAAATACTAAATTCCGATGCAATTTCTGTGTTTCATCGTCAATAAGAAGGTCCAAGTGATACAGTAAACCTAAAGAGAAGCATCGGAAACTTTAACTAGTGTCACCGGAATGGTTCAAAACGTAGACAGTAAGAAGAGTCAGTCTTGTTGTACTTAAGTCGGCATAGTGCCCTTTGTATTTAATTCCGGTGCAATTTCTGTGTTTCATCGTAAATAAGAAGGTCAGAGGGATACAGTAAACCTGAAGTGAAGCATCGTAATCTGTAACTAGTGTCACAGGAATGGTTCTAAACATAGACAGTAAGAAGAGTCAGTCTTCTTGTACTTAAGTCGGCATTGTGCCTTTTGTATTTAATTCCGATGCAATATCTGTGTTTCATCGTCAATAAGATGGTCCAAGGGATACAATAAACATATTGTGAAGAATCGGAATCTAAAACTGGACTCACAGGAAATGTTCACAACATAGTCAGAAAGAAGAGACAGTCTTCTAGTACTTAAGTCGGCATTGTGCCTTTTGTATTTAATTCCGATGCAATTTCTGTGTTTCGTCGTCAATAAGAAGGTCAGAGGGCTACAGTAAACCTGAAGTGATGCATCGGAATCTGTAGCTATTGTCACAGGAATGGTTCAAAACAGAGACAGTAGGAAGAGTCAGTCTTCTTGTACTTAAGTCGGCATTGTGCCTTTTCTTTTTAATTCCGATGCAAATTCTGTGTTTCGTCGTCAATAAGAAGGTCCGAGGAGATACAGTAAACCTGAAGTGAAGCATCGGAATCTATAACTAGTGTCACAGGAATGGTTAAAAGCGGAGACAGTAGGAAGAGTCAGTCTTCTTGTACTTAAGTCGGCATTGTGCCTTTTCTATTCAATTCCGATGGAAATTCTGTGTTTCGTCGTCAATAAGAAGGTCAGAGGGATACTGTAAACCTGAAGCGAAGCATCGGAATCTATAACAAGTGTCATAGGAATGGTTCAAATAATATACAGTAGGAAGAGTCAGTCTTCTTGTACTTAAGTCGGCATTGTGCCTTTTTCAATTACTTCCGATGCAATTTCTGTGTTTCATCGTCAATAAGAAGGTCCAACGGATACAGTAAACCTGAAGTGACGCATCGGAATCTATAAGTAGTGACACAGGAATGTTTCAAAACATAGACAGTAGGAAGAGTAAGTCTTCTAGTACTTAAGTCGGCAATGTACCTTTTGTATTTAATTCCGATGCAATTTCAGTGTTTCATCATCAATAAGAAGGTCAGAGGGATACAGTAATCCTGAAGTGAGGCATCAGAATCTATAACTAGTGTCACAGGAATGGTTCAAAGCATAGTCAGTAAGAAGAGTCAGTCATCTTGTACTTAAGTCGGCATTGCGCCTTTTGTATTTAAATCCGATGCAATTTCTGTGTTTCATCGACAATAAGAAGGTCAGAGGGATACAGTAAACCTGAAGTGAAGCATCGGAATCTATAACTAATGTCACAGGAATGGTTCAAAACATAGAAAGTTGGAAGAGTCAGTCTTCTTGTACTTAAGTCGGCATTGTGCCTTTTCTATTTAATTCCGATGCAGTTTCTGTGTTTCGTCGTCAATGAGAAGGTCCAAGGGATACAGTAAACCTGAAGTGAAGCATCTGAATCAATAACTAGTGTCACAGGAATGGTTCAAAACTTAGACAGAAGGATGAGTCAGTCTTCTTGTACGTAAGTCGGCATTGTGCATTTTGTATTTAATTCCGATGCAATTTCTGTGTTTCATCGTCAATAAGAATGTCAGACGGATACAGTAAACCTGAAGTGAAGCATCGGAATCTATAACTAGTATCACGGGAATGGTTCAAAACATAGAGATTAGGAAGAGTCAGTCATCTAATACTTAAGTCGGCACTGTGCCTTTTGTATTTAATTCCGATGCAATTTCTGTGTTTCATCGCCAATTAGAAGGTCAGAGGGATACAGTAAACCTGAAGTGAAGCATCGGAATGTATAACTAGTGTCACAGGAATGGTTCAAATCATAGACAGTAGGAAGAGTCAGATTTCTTGTACTTGAGTCGGCATTGTGCTTAAGTATTTAATTCCGATGCAATTTCTGTGTTTCATCGTCAATAAGAAGGTCCAAGTGATACAGTAAACCTAAAGCGAAGCATCGGAAACTTTAACTAGTGTCACCAGAATGGTTCAAAACATAGACAGTAAGAAGAGTCAGTCTTCGTGTAGTTAAATCGGCATTGTGCCCTTCGTATTTAATTCCGATGCAATTTCTGTGTTTCATCGTAAATAAGAAGGTCAGAGGGATACAGTAAACCTGAAGTGAAGCATCGGAATCTGTAACTAGTGTCACAGGAATGGTTCTAAACATAGACAGTAAGAAGAGTCAGTCTTCTTGTACTAAAGTCGGCATTCTGCCTTTTGTATTTAATTCCGATGCAATATCTGTAATTCATCGTCAACAAGAAGGTGCAAGGGATACAATAAACATATTGTGAAGCATCGGATTCTAAAACTGGACTCACAGGAAATGTTCACAACATAGTGAGAAAGAGGAGACAGTCTTCTAGTACTTAATTCGGCATTGTGCCTTTTGTATTTAATTCCGATGCAATTTCTGTGTTTCGTCGTCTATAAGAAGGTCAGAGGGCTACAGTAAACTTGAAGTGAAGCATCGGAATCTATAGCTAGTGTCACAGGAATGGTTCAAAACAGAGACAGTAGGAAGAGTCAGTCGTCTTGTACTTAAGTCGGCATTGTGCCTTTTCTACTTAATTCCGATGCAAGTTCTGTGTTTCGTCGTCAATAAGAAGGTCCAAGGGATACAGTAAACCTGAAGTGAAGCATCGGAATCTATAACTAGTGTCACAGGAATGGTTCAAAACATAGACAGTAAGAAAAGTCAGTCTTCCTGACTTAAGTCGGCATTGTGCCTTTTCTATTTAATTCCGATGCAATTTCTGTGTTTCATCATCAAGATGAAGGTCAGAGAGATACAGTAAACCTGAAGTGAAGCATCGGAAAGTATAACTAGTGTCACAGGAGTAGTTCAAAACATAGAGAGTAGGAAGAGTCAGTTTACTTGTACTTGAGTCGGCATTGTGCCATTTGTATTTAATTCCGAAGCAATTTCTGTGTTTCATCGTCAATAAGAAGGTCAGAGGGATACAGTAAACCTGAAGTGAAGCATCGGAATCTATAACAAGTGTCATAGGAATGGTTCAAATAACAGACAGTAGGAAGAATCAGTCTTCTTGTACTTAAGTCGGCATTGTGCCTTTTGTATTTAATTCTGATGCAATTTCTGTGTTTCATCGTCAATAAGAAGGTCCAAGGGATACAGTAAACCTGAAGTGAGGCATCGGAATCTATAAGTAGTGTCACAGGAATGTTTCAAAACATAGACAGTAGGAAGAGTAAGTCTTCTACTACTTAAGTCGGCATTGTGCCTTTTGTATTTAATTCCGATGCAATTTCTGTGTTACATCATCAATAAGAAGGTCAGAGGGATACAGTAAACCTGAAGTGAAGCATCGGAATCTATAACTAGTGTCACAGGAATGGCTCAAAACATAGTCAGTAAGAAGAGTCAGTCATCTTGTACTTAAGTCGGCATGGTGCCTTTTGTTTTTAATTCCGATGCAATTTCTGTGTTTCAACGTCAATAAGAAGGTCTAAGGGATACAGTAAACATATTGTGAAGCATCGGAATCTAAAACTGGTCTCACAGGAAATGTTCAAAACATAGGCAGTAAGAAGAGTCAGTCCTCTTGTACTTAAGTCGGCATTGTGCCTTTTCTATTTAATTCCGATGCAATTTCTGAGTTACGTCGTCAATAAGAAGGTCCAAGGGATACAGTAAACCTGAAGTGAAGCATCGGAATCTAATACCGGTCTCACAGGAAAGGTTCATAGCATAGAGAGTAAGAAGAGCAGTCATCTTGTATTTTTAGTCGGCATTGTTCCTTTGTATGTAATTCCGATGCAATTTCTGTGTTTCATCGTCAATAAGAAGGTCAGTGGGCTACAGTAAACCTTAAGTGAAGCATCGGAATCTATAGCTAGTGTCACAGGAATGGTTCAAAACATAGTCAGTAAGAAGAGTCAGACCTCTTGTACTTAAGTCGGCATTGCGCCTTTTGTATTTAAATCCGATGCAATTTCTGTGTTTCATCGACAATAAAAAGGTCAGAGGGATACAGTAAACCTGAAGTGAAGCATCGGAATCTATAACTAATGTCACAGGAATGGTTCAAAACATAGAAAGTTGGAAGAGTCAGTCTTCTTGTACGTAAGTCGGCATTGTGCTTTTTGTATTTAATTCCGATGCAATTTCTGTGTTTCATCGTCAATAAGAATGTCAGACGGATACAGTAAACCTGAAGTGAAGCATCGGAATCTATAACTAGTATCACGGGAATGGTTCAAAACATAGAGATTAGGAAGAGTCAGTCATCTAATACTTAAGTCGGCACTGTGCCTTTTGTATTTAATTCCGATGCAATTTCTGTGTTTCATCGCCAATTAGAAGGTCAGAGGGATACAGTAAACCTGAAGTGAAGCATCGGAATGTATAACTAGTGTCACAGGAATGGTTCAAATCATAGCCAGTAGGAAGAGTCAGATTTCTTGTACTTGAGTCGGCATTGTGCTTAAGTATTTAATTCCGATGCAATTTCTGTGTTTCATCGTCAATAAGAAGGTCCAAGTGATACAGTAAACCTAAAGCGAAGCATCGGAAACTTTAACTAGTGTCACCAGAATGGTTCAAAACATAGACAGTGAGAAGAGTCAGTCTTCGTGTAGTTAAATCGGCATTGTGCCCTTCGTATTTAATTCCGATGCAATTTCTGTGTTTCATCGTAAATAAGAAGGTCAGAGGGATACAGTAAACCTGAAGTGAAGCATCGGAATCTGTAACTAGTGTCACAGGAATGGTTCTAAACATAGACAGTAAGAAGAGTCAGTCTTCTTGTACTAAAGTCGGCATTGTGCCTTTTGTATTTAATTCCGATGCAATATCTGTAATTCATCGTCAACAAGAAGGTCCAAGGGATACAATAAACATATTGTGAAGCATCGGATTCTAAAACTGGACTCACAGGAAATGTTCACAACATAGTGAGAAAGAGGAGACAGTCTTCTAGTACTTAACTCGGCATCGTGCCTTTTGTATTTAATTCCGATGCAATTTCTGTGTTTCGTCGTCTATAAGAAGGTCAGAGGGCTACAGTAAACTTGAAGTGAAGCATCGGAATCTATAGCTAGTGTCACAGGAATGGTTCAAAACAGAGACAGTAGGAAGAGTCAGTCGTCTTGTACTTAAGTCGGCATTGTGCCTTTTCTACTTAATTCCGATGCAAGTTCTGTGTTTCGTCGTCAATACGAAGGTCCAAGGGATACAGTAAACCTGAAGTGAAGCATCGGAATCTATAACTAGTGTCACAGGAATGGTTCAAAACATAGACAGTAAGAAAAGTCAGTCTTCCTGACTTAAGTCGGCATTGTGCCTTTTCTATTTAATTCCGATGCAATTTCTGTGTTTCATCATCAAGATGAAGGTCAGAGAGATACAGTAAACCTGAAGTGAAGCATCGGAAAGTATAACTAGTGTCACAGGAGTAGTTCAAAACATAGAGAGTAGGAAGAGTCAGTTTACTTGTACTTGAGTCGGCATTGTGCCATTTGTATTTAATTCCGAAGCAATTTCTGTGTTTCATAGTCAATAAGAAGGTCAGAGGGATACAGTAAACCTGAAGTGAAGCATCGGAATCTATAACAAGTGTCATAGGAATGGTTCAAATAACAGACAGTAGGAAGAGTCAGTCTTCTTGTACTTATGTCGGCATTGTGCCTTTTGTATTTAATTCTGATGCAATTTCTGTGTTTCATCGTCAATAAGAAGGTCCAAGGGATACAGTAAACCTGAAGTGAGGCATCGGAATCTATAAGTAGTGTCACAGGAATGTTTCAAAACATAGACAGTAGGAAGAGTAAGTCTTCTACTACTTAAGTCGGCATTGTGCCTTTTGTATTTAATTCCGATGCAATTTCTGTGTTACATCATCAATAAGAAGGTCAGAGGGATACAGTAAACCTGAAGTGAAGCATCGGAATCTATAACTAGTGTCACAGGAATGGCTCAAACATAGTCAGTAAGAAGAGTCAGTCATCTTGTACTTAAGTCGGCATGGTGCCTTTTGTTTTTAATTCCGATGCAATTTCTGTGTTTCAACGTCAATAAGAAGGTCTAAGGGATACAGTAAACATATTGTGAAGCATCGGAATCTAAAACTGGTCTCACAGGAAATGTTCAAAACATAGGCAGTAAGAAGAGTCAGTCCTCTTGTACTTAAGTCGGCATTGTGCCTTTTCTATTTAATTCCGATGCAATTTCTGAGTTACGTCGTCAATAAGAAGGTCCAAGGGATACAGTAAACCTGAAGTAAAGCATCGGAATCTAATACCGGTCTCACAGGAAAGGTTCATAGCATAGAGAGTAAGAAGAGCAGTCATCTTGTATTTTTAGTCGGCATTGTTCCTTTTGTATTTAATTCCGATGCAATTTCTGTGTTTCATCGTCAATAAGAAGGTCAGTGGGCTACAGTAAGCCTTAAGTGAAGCATCGGAATCTATAGCTAGTGTCACAGGAATGGTTCAAAGCATAGTCAGTAAGAAGAATCAGACCTCTTGTACTTAAGTTGGCATTGCGCCTTTTGTATTTAAATCCGATGCAATTTCTGTGTTTCATCGACAATAAGAAGGTCAGAGGGATACAGTAAACCTGAAGTGAAGCATCGGAATCTATAACTAATGTCACAGGAATGGTTCAAAACATAGAAAGTTGGAAGAGTCAGTCTTCTTGTACTTAAGTCGGCATTGTGCCTTTTCTATTTAATTCCGATGCAGTTTCTGTGTTTCGTCGTCAATGAGAAGGTCCAAGGGATACAGTAAACCTGAAGTGAAGCATCTGAAACAATAACTAGTGTCACAGGAATGGTTCAAAACTTAGACAGAAGGATGAGTCAGTCTTCTTGTACGTAAGTCGGCATTGTGCCTTTTGTATTTAATTCCGATGCAATTTCTGTGTTTCATCGTCAATAAGAATGTCAGACGGATACAGTAAACCTGAAGTGAAGCATCGGAATCTATAACTAGTATCACGGGAATGGTTCAAAACATAGAGATTAGGAAGAGTCAGTCATCTTATACTTAAGTCGGCACTGTGCCTTTTGTATTTAATTCCGATGCAATTTCTGTGTTTCATCGCCAATTAGAAGGTCAGAGGGATACAGTAAACCTGAAGTGAAGCATCGGAATGTATAACTAGTGTCACAGGAATGGTTCAAATCATAGACAGTAGGAAGAGTCAGATTTCTTGTACTTGAGTCGGCATTGTGCTTAAGTATTTAATTCCGATGCAATTTCTGTGTTTCATCGTAAATAAGAAGGTCAGAGGGATACAGTAAACCTGAAGTGAAGCATCGGAATCTGTAACTAGTGTCACAGGAATGGTTCTAAACATAGACAGTAAGAAGAGTCAGTCTTCTCGTACTAAAGTCGGCATTGTGCCTTTTGTATTTAATTCCGATGCAATATCTGTAATTCATCGTCAACAAGAAGGTCCAAGGGATACAATAAACATATTGTGAAGCATCGGATTCTAAAACTGGACTCACAGGAAATGTTCACAACATAGTCAGAAAGAAGAGACAGTCTTCTAGTACTTAACTCGGCATTGTGCCTTTTGTATTTAATTCCGATGTAATTTCTGTGTTTCGTCGTCTATAAGAAGGTCAGAGGGCTACAGTAAACTTGAAGTGAAGCATCGGAATCTATAGCTAGTGTCACAGGAATGGTTCAAAACAGAGACAGTAGGAAGAGTCAGTCGTCTTGTACTTAAGTCGGCATTGTGCCTTTTCTACTTAATTCCGATGCAAGTTCTGTGTTTCGTCGTCAATAAGAAGGTCCAAGGGATACAGTAAACCTGAAGTGAAGCATCGGAATCTATAACTAGTGTCACAGGAATGGTTCAAAACATAGACAGTAAGAAAAGTCAGTCTTCCTGACTTAAGTCGGCATTGTGCCTTTTCTATTTAATTCCGATGCAATTTCTGTGTTTCATCATCAAGATGAAGGTCAGAGAGATACAGTAAACCTGAAGTGAAGCATCGGAAAGTATAACTAGTGTCACAGGAATAGTTCAAAACATAGAGAGTAGGAAGAGTCAGTTTACTTGTACTTGAGTCGGCATTGTGCCATTTGTATTTAATTCCGATGCAATTTCTGTGTTTCATCGTCAATAAGAAGGTCAGAGGGATACAGTAAACCTGAAGTGAAGCATCGGAATCTATAACAAGTGTCATAGGAATGGTTCAAATAACAGACAGTAGGAAGAGTCAGTCTTCTTGTACTTAAGTCGGCATTGTGCCTTTTGTATTTAATTCCGATGCAATTTCTGTGTTTCATCGTCAATAAGAAGGTCCAAGGGATACAGTAAACCTGAAGTGAGGCATCGGAATCTATAAGTAGTGTCACAGGAATGTTTCAAAACACAGACAGTAGGAAGAGTAAGTCTTCTAGTACTTAAATCGGCATTGTGCCTTTTGTATTTAATTCCGATGCAATTTCTGTGTTACATCATCAATAAGAAGGTCAGAGGGATACAGTAAACCTGAAGTGAAGCATCGGAATCTATAACTAGTGTCACAGGAATGGCTCAAAACATAGTCAGTAAGAAGAGTCAGTCATCTTGTACTTAAGTCGGCATGGTGCCTTTTGTATTTAATTCCGATGCAATTTCTGTGTTTCTACGTCAATAAGAAGGTCTAAGGGATACAGGAAACATATTGTGAAGCATCGGAATCTAAAACTGGTCTCACAGGAAATGTTCAAAGCATAGCCGGTAAGAAGAGTCAGTCCTCTTGTACTTAAGTCGGCATTGTGCCTTTTCTATCTAATTCCGATGCAATTTCTGTGTTTCGTCGTCAATAAGAAGGTCCAAGAGATACAGTAAACCAGAAGTGAAGCATCGGAATCTAATACCGGTCTCACAGGAAAGGTTCATAGCATAGAGAGTAAGAAGAGCCAGTCATCTTGTACTTGAGTCGGCATTGTGCCTTTTGTATTTAATTCCGATGCAATTTCTGTGTTTCATCGTCAATAAGAAGGTCAGTGGGCTACAGTAAACCTGAAGTGAAGCATCGGAATCTATAGCTAGTGTCACAGGAATGGTTCAAAACATAGTCAGTAAGAAGAGTCAGTCCTCTTGTACTTAAGTCGGCATTGCGCCTTTTGTATTTAAATCCGATGCAAATTCTATGTTTCATCGACAGTAAGAAGGTCAGAGGGATACAGTAAACCTGAAGTGAAGCATCGGAATCTATAACTAGTGTCACAGGAATGGTTCAAAACTTAGACAGAAGGATGAGTCAGTCTTCTTGTACGTAAGTCGGCATTGTGCCTTATGTATTTAATTCCGATGCAATTTCTGTGTTTCATCGTCAATAAGAAGGTCAGCGGAATACAGTAAACCTGAAGTGAAGCATCGGAATCTATAAGTAGTGTCACGGGAATGGTTAAAAACATTGACAGAAAAAAGAGTCAGTCTTCGTGTACTTAAGTCGGCATCGTGCCTTTTGTATTTAATTCCGTTGCAATTTCTGTGTTTCATCGTCAATAAGAAGATCCAAGTGATACAGTAAACCTTAAGTGAAGCATCGGAATCTATAACTAGTGTCACACGAATGGTTCAAAACATAGTCAGTAAGAAGAGTCAGTCCTCTTGTACTTATGTCGGCATTGCGCCTTTTGTATTTAAATCCGATGCAATTTATGTGTTTCATCGACAATAAGAAGGTCAGAGGGATACAGTAAACCTGATGTGAAGCATCGGAATCTATAACTAATGTCACAGGAATGGTTCAAAACATAGAAATTTGGAAGAGTCAGTCTTCTTGTACTTAAGTCGGCATTGTGCCTTTTCTATTTAATTCCGATGCAGTTTCTGTGTTTCGTCGTCAATGAGAAGGTCCAAGGGATACAGTAAACCTGAAGTGGAGCATCGGAAACAATAACTAGTGTCACAGGAATGGTTCAAAACTTAGACAGAAGGATGAGTAAGTCATCTTGTACGTAAGTCGGCATTGTGCCTTTTGTATTTAATTCCGATGCATTTTCTGTGTTTCATCGTCAATAAGAAGGTCAGAGGGATACAGTAAACCTGAAGTGAAGCATCGGAATCTATAACTAGTATCACAGGAATGGTTCAAAACATAGAGATTAGGAAGAGTCAGTCTTCTTATACTTAAGTCGGCACTGTGCCTTTTGTATTTAATTCCGATGCAATATCTGTGTTTCATCGCCAATTAGAAGGCCAGAGGGATACAGTAAACCTGAAGAGAAGCATCGGAATATATAACTAGTGTCACAGGAATGGTTCAAATCATAGACAGTAGGAAGAGTCAGATTTCTTGTACTTGAGTCGGCATTGTGCCTTTTGTATTTAATTCGGATGCAATTTCTGTGTTTCATCGTCAATAAGAAGGTCCAAGGGATACAATAAACATATTGTGAAGCATCGGAATCTAAAACTGGACTCACAGAAAATGTTCACAACATAGTCAGAAAGAAGAGACAGTCCTCTTGTACTTAAGTCGGCATTGCGCCTTTTGCATTTAAATCCGATGCAATTTCTGTGTTTCATCGAGAATAAGAAGGTCAGAGGGATACAGTAAATCTGAAGTGAAGCATCGGAATCTATAACTAATGTCACAGGAATGGTTCAAAACATAGAAAGTTGGAATAGTCAGTCTTCTTGTACTTAAGTCGGCATTGTGTCTTTTCTATTTAATTCCGGTGCAGTTTCTGTGTTTCGTCGTCAATGAGAAGGTCCAAGGGATACAGTAAACCTGAAGTGAAGCATCGGAATCTATAACTAGTGTCAGAGGAATGGTTCAAAACTTAGACAGAAGGATGAGTCAGTCTTCTTGCACGTAAGTCGGCATTGTGCCTTTTGTATTTAATTCCGATGCAATTTCTGTGTTTCATCGTCAATAAGAAGGTCAGAGGGAAACAGTAAACCTGAAGTGAAGCATCGGAATCTATAACTAGTAGCACGGGAATGGTTCAAAACATAGAGATTAGGAAGAGTCAGTCTTCTTATACTTAAGTTGGCACTGTGCCTTTTGTATTTCATTCCGATGCAATTTCCGTGTTTCATCGTCAATTAGAAGGTCAGAGGGATACAGTAAACCTGAAGTGAAGCATCGGAATCTATAACTAATGTCACAGGAATGGTTCAAATCATAGACAGTAGGAAGAGTCAGATTTCTTGTACTTGAGTCGGCATTGTGCTTAAGTATTTAATTCCGATGCAATTTCTGTGTTTCATCGTCAATAAGAAGGTCCAAGTGATACAGTAAACCTAAAGCGAAGCATCGGAAACTTTAACTAGTGTCACCAGATTGGTTCAAAACATAGACAGTAAGAAGAGTCAGTCTTCGTGTAGTTAAATCGGCATTGTGCCCTTCGTATTTAATTCCGATGCAATTTCTGTGTTTCATCGTAAATAAGAAGGTCAGAGGGATACAGTAAACCTGAAGTGAAGCATCGGAATCTGTAACTAGTGTCACAGGAATGGTTCTAAACATAGACAGTAAGAAGAGTCAGTCTTCTTGTACTAAAGTCGGCATTGTGCCTTTTGTATTTAATTCCGATGCAATATCTGTAATTCATCGTCAACAAGAAAGTCCAAGGGATACAATAAACATATTGTGAAGCATCGGATTCTAAAACTGGACTCACAGGAAATGTTCACAACATAGTCAGAAAGAAGAGACAGTCTTCTAGTACTTAACTCGGCATTGTGCCTTTTGTATTTAATTCCGATGTAATTTCTGTGTTTCGTCGTCTATAAGAAGGTCCAAGGGATACAGTAAACCTGAAGTGAGGCATCGGAATCTATAAGTAGTGTCACAGGAATGTTTCAAAACATAGACAGTAGGAAGAGTAAGTCTTCTAGTACTTAAGTCGGCATTGTGCCTTTTGTATTTAATTCCGATGCAATTTCTGTGTTACATCATCAATAAGAAGGTCAGAGGGATACAGTAAACCTGAAGTGAAGCATCGGAATCTATAACTAGTGTCACAGGAATGGCTCAAAACATAGTCAGTAAGAAGAGTCAGTCATCTTGTACTTAAGTCGGCATGGTGCCTTTTGTTTTTAATTCCGATGCAATTTCTGTGTTTCAACGTCAATAAGAAGGTCTAAGGGATACAGTAAACATATTGTGAAGCATCGGAATCTAAAACTGGTCTCACAGGAAATGTTCAAAACATAGGCAGTAAGAAGAGTCAGTCCTCTTGTACTTAAGTCGGCATTGTGCCTTTTCTATTTAATTCCGATGCAATTTCTGAGTTACGTCGTCAATAAGAGGGTCCAAGGGATACAGTAAACCTGAAGTGAAGCATCGGAATCTAATACCGGTCTCACAGGAAAGGTTCATAGCATAGAGAGTAAGAAGAGCAGTCATCTTGTATTTTTAGTCGGCAATGTTCCTTTTGTATTTAATTCCGATGCAATTTCTGTGTTTCATCGTCAATAAGAAGGTCAGTGGGCTACAGTAAACCTTAAGTGAAGCATCGGAATCTATAGCTAGTGTCACTGGAATGGTTCAAAGCATAGTCAGTAAGAAGAGTCAGACCTCTTGTACTTAAGTCGGCATTGCGCCTTTTGTATTTAAATCCGATGCAATTTCTGTGTTTCATCGACAATAAGAAGGTCAGAGGGATACAGTAAACCTGAAGTGAAGCATCGGAATCTATAACTAATGTCACAGGAATGGTTCAAAACATAGAAAGTTGGAAGAGTCAGTCTTCTTGTACTTAAGTCGGCATTGTGCCTTTTCTATTTAATTCCGATGCAGTTTCTGTGTTTCGTCGTCAATGAGAAGGTCCAAGGGATACAGTAAACCTGAAGTGAAGCATCTGAATCAATAACTAGTGTCACAGGAATGGTTCAAAACTTAGACAGAAGGATGAGTCAGTCTTCTTGTACGTAAGTCGGCATTGTGCCTTTTGTATTTAATTCCGATGCAATTTCTGTGTTTCATCGTCAATAAGAATGTCAGACGGATACAGTAAACCTGAAGTGAAGCATCGGAATCTATAACTAGTATCACGGGAATGGTTCAAAACATAGAGATTAGGAAGAGTCAGTCATCTTATACTTAAGTCGGCACTGTGCCTTTTGTATTTAATTCCGATGCAATTTCTGTGTTTCATCGCCAATTAGAAGTTCAGAGGGATACAGTAAACCTGAAGTGAAGCATCGGAATGTATAACTAGTGTCACAGGAATGGTTCAAATCATAGACAGTAGGAAGAGTCAGATTTCTTGTACTTGAGTCGGCATTGTGCTTAAGTATTTAATTCCGATGCAATTTCTGTGTTTCATCGTAAATAAGAAGGTCAGAGGGATACAGTAAACCTGAAGTGAAGCATCGGAATCTGTAACTAGTGTCACAGGAATGGTTCTAAACATAGACAGTAAGAAGAGTCAGTCTTCTTGTACTAAAGTCGGCATTGTGCCTTTTGTATTTAATTCCGATGCAATATCTGTAATTCATCGTCAACAAGAAGGTCCAAGGGATACAATAAACATATTGTGAAGCATCGGATTCTAAAACTGGACTCACAGGAAATGTTCACAACATAGTCAGAAAGAAGAGACAGTCTTCTAGTACTTAACTCGGCATTGTGCCTTTTGTATTTAATTCCGATGTAATTTCTGTGTTTCGTCGTCTATAAGAAGGTCAGAGGGCTACAGTAAACTTGAAGTGAAGCATCGGAATCTATAGCTAGTGTCACAGGAATGGTTCAAAACAGAGACAGTAGGAAGAGTCAGTCGTCTTGTACTTAAGTCGGCATTGTGCCTTTTCTATTTAATTCCGATGCAAGTTCTGTGTTTCGTCGTCAATAAGAAGGTCCAAGGGATACAGTAAACCTGAAGTGAAGCATCGGAATCTATAACTAGTGTCACAGGAATGGTTCAAAACATAGACAGTAAGAAAAGTCAGTCTTCCTGACTTAAGTCGGCATTGTGCCTTTTCTATTTAATTCCGATGCAATTTCTGTGTTTCATCATCAAGATGAAGGTCAGAGAGATACAGTAAACCTGAAGTGAAGCATCGGAAAGTATAACTAGTGTCACAGGAGTAGTTCAAAACATAGAGAGTAGGATGAGTCAGTTTACTTGTACTTGAGTCGGCATTGTGCCATTTGTATTTAATTCCGATGCAATTTCTGTGTTTCATCGTCAATAAGAAGGTCAGAGGGATACAGTAAACCTGAAGTGAAGCATCGGAATCTATAACAAGTGTCATAGGAATGGTTCAAATAACAGACAGTAGGAAGAGTCAGTCTTCTTGTACTTAAGTCGGCATTGTGCCTTTTGTATTTAATTCCGATGCAATTTCTGTGTTTCATCGTCAATAAGAAGGTCCAAGGGATACAGTAAACCTGAAGTGAGGCATCGGAATCTATAAGTAGTGTCACAGGAATGTTTCTAAACATAGACAGTAGGAAGAGTAAGTCTTCTAGTACTTAAATCGGCATTGTGCCTTTTGTATTTAATTCCGATGCAATTTCTGTGTTACATCATCAATAAGAAGGTCAGAGGGATACAGTAAACCTGAAGTGAAGCATCGGAATCTATAACTAGTGTCACAGGAATGGCTCAAAACATAGTCAGTAAGAAGAGTCAGTCATCTTGTACTTAAGTCGGCATGGTGCCTTTTGTATTTAATTCCGATGCAATTTCTGTGCTTCTACGTCAATAAGAAGGTCTAAGGGATACAGGAAACATATTGTGAAGCATCGGAATCTAAAACTGGTCTCACAGGAAATGTTCAAAGCATAGCCGGTAAGAAGAGTCAGTCCTCTTGTACTTAAGTCGGCATTGTGCCTTTTCTATCTAATTCCGATGCAATTTCTGTGTTTCGTCGTCAATAAGAAGGTCCAAGAGATACAGTAAACCAGAAGTGAAGCATCGGAATCTAATACCGGTCTCACAGGAAAGGTTCATAGCATAGAGAGTAAGAAGAGCCAGTCATCTTGTACTTGAGTCGGCATTGTGCCTTTTGTATTTAATTCCGATGCAATTTCTGTGTTTCATCGTCAATAAGAAGGTCAGTGGGCTACAGTAAACCTGAAGTGAAGCATCGGAATCTATAGCTAGTGTCACAGGAATGGTTCAAAACATAGTCAGTAAGAAGAGTCAGTCCTCTTGTACTTAAGTCGGCATTGCGCCTTTTGTATTTAAATCCGATGCAAATTCTATGTTTCATCGACAGTAAGAAGGTCAGAGGGATACAGTAAACCTGAAGTGAAGCATCGGAATCTATAACTAGTGTCACAGGAATGGTTCAAAACTTAGACAGAAGGATGAGTCAGTCTTCTTGTACGTAAGTCGGCATTGTGCCTTATGTATTTAATTCCGATGCAATTTCTGTGTTTCATCGTCAATAAGAAGGTCAGCGGAATACAGTAAACCTGAAGTGAAGCATCGGAATCTATACGTAGTGTCACGGGAATGGTTAAAAACATTGACAGAAAAAAGAGTCAGTCTTCGTGTACTTATGTCGGCATCGTGCCTTTTGTATTTAATTCCGTTGCAATTTCTGTGTTTCATCGTCAATAAGAAGATCCAAGTGATACAGCAAACCTTAAGTGAAGCATCGGAATCTATAACTAGTGTCACACGAATGGTTCAAAACATAGTCAGTAAGAAGAGTCAGTCCTCTTGTACTTAAGTCGGCATTGCGCCTTTTGTATTTAAATCCGTTGCAATTTCTGTGTTTCATCGACAATAAGAAGGTCAGAGGGATACAGTAAACCTGAAGTGAAGCATCGGAATCTATAACTAATGTCACAGGAATGGTTCAAAACATAGAAATTTGGAAGAGTCAGTCTTCTAGTACTTAAGTCGGCATTGTGCTTTTTCTATTTAATTCCGATGCAGTTTCTGTGTTTCGTCGTCAATGAGAAGGTCCAAGGGATACAGTAAACCTGAAGTGGAGCATTGGAAACAATAACTAGTGTCACAGGAATGGTTCAAAACTTAGACAGAAGGATGAGTAAGTCATCTTGTACGTAAGTCGGCATTGTGCCTTTTGTATTTAATTCCGATGCAATTTCTGTGTTTCATCGTCAATAAGAAGGTCAGAGGGATACAGTAAACCTGAAGTGAAGCATCGGAATCTATAACTAGTATCACAGGAATGGTTCAAAACATAGAGATTAGGAAGAGTCAGTCTTCTTATACTTAAGGCGGCACTGTGCCTTTTGTATTTAATTCCGATGCAATTTCTGTGTTTCATCGTCAATAAGAAGGTCAGAGGGAAACAGTAAACCTGAAGTGAAGCATCGGAATCTATAACTAGTAGCACGGGAATGGTTCAAAACATAGAGATTAGGAAGAGTCAGTCTTCTTATACTTAAGTTGGCACCGTGCCTTTTGTATTTCATTCCGATGCAATTTCCGTGTTTCATCGTCAATTAGAAGGTCAGAGGGATACAGTAAACCTGAAGTGAAGCATCGGAATGTATAACTAGTGTCACAGGAATGGTTCAAATCATAGACAGTAGGAAGAATCAGATTTCTTGTACTTGAGTCGGCATTGTGCTTAAGTATTTAATTCCGATGCAATTTCTGTGTTTCATCGTCAATAAGAAGGTCCAAGTGATACAGTAAACCTAAAGTGAAGCATCGGAAACTTTAACTAGTGTCACCGGAATGGTTCAAAACATAGACAGTAAGAAGAGTCAGTCTTCTTGTACTTAAGTCGGCATCGTGCCCTTTGTATTTAATTCCGATGCAATTTCTGTGTTTCATCGTAAATAAGAAGGTCAGAGGGATACAGTGGACCTGAAGTGAAGCATCGGAATCTGTAACTAGTGTCACAGGAATGGTTCTAAACATAGACAGTAAGAAGAGTCAGTCTTCTAGTACTTAAGTCGGCATTGTGCCTTTTGTATTTAATTACGATGCAATTTCTGTGTTTCGTCGTCAATAGGAAGGTCAGAGGGCTACAGTAAACCTGAAGTGAAGCATCGGAATCTATGGCTAGTGTCACAAAATTGGTTCAAAACAGAGACAGTATGAAGAGTCAGTCTTCTTGTACTTAAGTCGGCATTGTGCCTTTTCTATTTAATTCAGATGCAAGTTCTGCGTTTCGTCGTCAATAAGAAGGTCCAAGGGATACAGTAAACCTGAAGTGAAGCATCGGAATCTATAACTAGTGTCCCAGGAATGGTTCAAAACATAGACAGTAAGAAAAGTCAGTCTTCGTGTACTTAAGTCGGCATTGTGCCTTTTCTATTTAATTCCGATGCAATTTATGTGTTTCATCATCAAGATGAAGGTAAGAGAGATACAGTAAACCTGAAGTGAGCATCGGAATGTATAACTAGAGTCACAGGAGTGGTTAAAAACATAGAGAGTAGGAAGAGTCAGTTTTCTTGTACTTGAGTCGGCATTGTGCCTTTTGTATTTAATTCCGATGCAATTTCAGTGTTTCATAGTCAATAAGAAGGTCCAAGGGATACAGTAAACCAGAAGTGAAGCATCGGAATCTAATACCGGTCTCACAGGAAAGGTTCATAGCATAGAGAGTAAGAAGAGCCAGTAATCTTGTATTTGAGTCGGCATTGTGTTTTGTATTTAATTCCGATGCAATTTCTGTGTTTCATCGTCAATAAGATGGTCAGTGGGCTACAGTAAACCTAAAGTGAAGCATCGGAATCTATAGTTAGTGTCACAGGAATGGTTCAAAACATAGTCAGTAAGAAGAGTCAGTCCTCTAGTACTTAAGTCGGCATTGCGCCTTTTGTATTTAAATCCGATGCAATTTCTATGTTTCATCGAAAATAAGAAGGTCAGAGGGATACAGTAAACCTGAAGTGAAGCATCGGAATCTATAACTAGTGTCACAGGAATGGTTCAAAACTTAGACAGAAGGATGAGTCTGTCTTCTTGTACGTAAGTCGGCATTGCGCCTTTTGTATTTAATTCCAATGCAATTTCTGTGTTTCATCGTCAATAAGAAGGTGAGAGGGATACAGTAAACCTGAAGTGAAGCATCGGAATCTATAACTAGTATCACGGGAATGGTTCAAAACATAGAGATGAGGAAGAGTCAGTCTTCTTATACTTAAGTCGGCACTGTGTGTTTTTGTATTTAATTCCGATGCAATTTTTTGTGTTTCATCGTCAATTAGAAGGTCAGAGGGATACAGTAAACCTGAAGTGAAGCATCGGAATGTATAACTAATGTCACAGGAATGGTTGAAATCATAGACAGTAGGAAGAGTCAGTCCTCTTGTACTTAAGTCGGCATTGTGCCTTTTCTATCTAATTCCGATGCAATTTCTGTGGTTCGTCGTCAATAAGAAGGTCCAAGAGATACAGTAAACCAGAAGTGAAGTATCTGAATCTAATACCGGTCTCACAGGAAAGGTTCATAGCATAGAGAGTAAGAAGAGCCAGTCATCTTGTATTTGAGTCGGCATTGTGCCTTTTGTATTTAATTCCGGTGCAATTTCTGTGTTTCATCGTCAATAAGAAGGTCAGTGGGCTACAGTAAACCTGAAGTGAAGCATCGGAATCTATAGCTAGTGTCACAGGAATGGTTCAAAACATAGTCAGTAAGAAGAGTCAGTCCTCTTGTACTTAAGTCGGCATTGCGCCTTTTGTATTTAAATCCGATGCAAATTCTATGTTTCATCGACAGTAAGAAGGTCAGAGGGATACAGTAAACCTGAAGTGAAGCATCGGAATCTATAACTAGTGTCACAGGAATGGTTCAAAACTTAGACAGAAGGATGAGTCAGTCTTCTTGTACGTAAGTCGGCATTGTGCCTTATGTATTTAATTCCGATGCAATTTCTGTGTTTAATCGTCAATAAGAAGGTCAGCGGTATACAGTAAACCTGAAGTGAAGCATCGGAATCTATAAGTAGTGTCACGGCAATGGTTAAAAACATTGACAGAAAAAAGAGTCAGTCTTCGTGTACTTAAGTCGGCATCGTGCCTTTTGTATTTAATTCCGTTGCAATTTCTGTATTTCATCGTCAATAAGAAGATCCATGTGATACAGTAAACCTTAAGTGAAGCATCGGAATCTATAACTAGTGTCACAGGAATGGTTCAAAACATAGTCAGTAAGAAGAGTCAGTCCTCTAGTACTTAAGTCGGCATTGCGCCTTTTGTATTTAAATCCGATGCAATTTCTATGTTTCATCGAAAATAAGAAGGTCAGAGGGATACAGTAAACCTGAAGTGAAGCATCGGAATCTATAACTAGTGTCACAGGAATGGTTCAAAACTTAGACAGAAGGATGAGTCTGTCTTCTTGTACGTAAGTCGGCATTGCGCCTTTTGTATTTAATTCCGATGCAATTTCTGTGTTTCATCGTCAATAAGAAGGTGAGAGGGATACAGTAAACCTGAAGTGAAGCATCGGAATCTATAACTAGTATCACGGGAATGGTTCAAAACATAGAGATTAGGAAGAGTCAGTCTTCTTATACTTAAGTCGGCACTGTGTGTTTTTGTATTTAATTCCGATGCAATTTTTTGTGTTTCATCGTCAATTAGAAGGTCAGAGGGATACAGTAAACCTGAAGTGAAGCATCGGAATGTATAACTAATGTCACAGGAATGGTTCAAATCATAGACAGTAGGAAGAGTCAGATTTCTTGTACTTGAGTCGGCATTGTGCCTTTTGTATTTAATTATGTTGCAATTTCTGTGTTTCATCGTCAATAAGAAGGTCCAAGGGATACAGTAAACCTGAAGTGAGGCATCGGAATCTATAACTAGTGTCACAGGAATGGTTCAAAACATAGACAGTAGGAAGAGTAAGTCTTCTAGTACTTAAGTCGGCATTGTGCCTTTTGTATTTAATTCCGATGCAATTTTTCTGTTTCATCATCAATAAGAAGGTCCAACTGATACAGTAAACCAGAAGTGAGGCATCGGAATCTATAACTAGTATCACGGGAATGGTTCAAAACATAGAGATTAGGAAGAGTCAATCTTCTTATACTTATGTCGGCACTGTGCCTTTTGTATTTAATTCCGATGCAATTTCTGTGTTTCATCGCCAATTAGAAGGTCAGAGGGATACAGTAAACCTGAAGTGAAGCATCGGAATGTATAACTAGTGTCACAGGAATGGTTCAAATCATAGACAGTAGGAAGAGTCAGATTTCTTGTACTTGAGTCGGCATTGTGCCTTTTGTATTTAATTCTGATGCAATTTCTGTGTTTCATCGACAATAAGAAGGTCCAAGGGATACAATAAACATATTGTGAAGCATCGGAATCTAAAACTGGACTCACAGGAAATGTTCACAACATAGTCAGAAAGAAGAGACAGTCCTCTTGTACTTAAGTCGGCATTGCGCCTTTTGTATTTAAATCCGATGCAATTTTTGAGTTTCATCGACAATAAGAAGGTCAGAGGGATAGAGTAAACCTGAAGTGAAGCATCGGAATCTATAACTAATGTCACAGGAATGGTTTAAAACATAGAAAGTTGGAAGAGTCAGTATTCTTGTACTTAAGTCGGCATTGTGCCTTTTCTATTTAATTCCGATGCAGTTTCTGTGTTTCGTCAACAATGAGAAGGTCCAAGGGATACAGTAAACCTGAAGTGAAGCATCGGAATCTATAACTAGTGTCAGAGGAGTGGTTCAAAACTTAGACAGAAGGATGAGTCAGTCTTCTTGTACGTAAGTAGGCACTGTGCCTTTTGTATTTAATTCCGATGCAATTTCTGTGTTTCATCGTCAATAAGAAGGTCAGAGGGATACAGTAAACCTGAAGTGAAGCATCGGAATCTATAACTAGTATCACGGGAATGGTTCAAAACATAGAGATTAGGAAGAGTCAGTCTTCTTATACTTAAATCGGCACTGTGCCTTTTGTATTTCATTCCGATGCAATTTCTGTGTTTCATCGTCAATTAGAAGGTCAGAGGGATACAGTAAACCTGAAGTGAAGCATCGGAATGTATAACTAGTGTCACAGGAATGGTTCAAATCATAGACAGAAGGAAGAGTCAGATTTCTTGTACTTGAGTCGGCATTGCGCTTAAGTATTTAATTCCGATGCAATATCTGTGTTTCATCGTCAATAAGAAGGTCCAAGGGATACAATAAACATATTGTGAAGCATCGGATTCTAAAACTGGACTCACAGGAAATGTTCACAACATAGTCAGAAAGAAGAGACAGTCTTCTAGTACTTAAGTCGGCATTGTGCCTTTTATATTTAATTCCGATGCAATTTCTGTGTTTCGTCGTCTATAAGAAGGTCAGAGGGCTACAGTAAACTTGAAGTGAAGCATCGGAATCTATAGCTAGTGTCACAGGAATGGTTCAAAACAGAGACAGAAAGAAAAGTCAGTCTTCCTGTACTTAAGTCGGCATTGTGCCTTTTCTATTTAATTCCGATGCAATTTCAGTGTTTCATCATCAAGATGAAGGTCAGAGAGATACAGTAAACCTGAAGTGAAGCATCGGAAAGTATAACTAGTGTCACAGGAGTGGTTCAGAACATAGAGAGTAGGAAGAGTCAGTTTACTTGTACATGAGTCGGCATTGTGCCTTTTGTATTTAATTCCGATGCAATTTCTGTGTTTCATCGTCAATAAGAAGGTCAGAGGGATACAGTAAACCTGTAGTGAAGCATCGGAATCTATAACAAGTGTCCTAGGAATGGTTCAAATAATAGACAGTAGGAAGAGTCAGTCTTCTTGTACTTAAGTCGGTATTGTGCCTTTTGTATTTAATTCCGATGCAATTTCTGTGTTTCATCGTCAATAAGAAGGTCCAAGGGATACAGTAAACCTGAAGTGAGGCATCGGAATCTATAAGTAGTGTCACAGGAATGTTTCAAAACATAGACAGTAGGAAGAGTAAGTCTTCTAGTACTTAAGTCGGCATTGTGCCATTTGTATTTAATTCCGATGCAATTTCTGTGTTACATCATCAATAAGAAGGTCAGAGGGATACAGTAAATCTGAAGTGACGCATCGGAATCTATAACTAGTGTCACAGGAATGGTTCAAAACATAGTCAGTAAGAAGAGTCAGTCATCTTGTACTTAAGTCGGCATGGTGCCTTTTGTATTTAATTCCGATGCAATTTCTGTGTTTCTACGTCAATAAGAAGGTCTAAGGGATACAGGAAACATATTGTGAAGCATCGCAATCTAAAACTGGTCTCACAGGAAATGTTCAAAGCATAGCCGGTAAGAAGAGTCAGTCCTCTTGTACTTAAGTCGGCATTGTGCCTTTTCTATTTAATTCCGATGCAATTTCTGTGTTTCGTCGTCAATAAGAAGGTCCAAGGGATACAGTAAACCTGAAGTGAAGCATCGGAATCTATAACTAATGTCACAGGAATGGTTTAAAACATAGAAAGTTGGAAGAGTCAGTCTTCTTGTACTTAAGTCGGCATTGTGCCTTTCCTATTTAATTCCGATGCAGTTTCTGTGTTTCGTCATCAATGAGAAGGTCCAAGGGATACAGTAAACCTGAAGTGAAGCATCGGAATCTATAACTAGTGTCAGAGGAGTGGTTCAAAACTTAGACAGAAGGATGAGTCAGTCTTCTTGTACGTAAGTCGGCATTGTGCCTTTTGTATTTAATTCCGATGCAATTTCTGTGTTTCATCGTCAATAAGAAAGTCAGAGGGATACAGTAAACCAGAAGTGAAGCATCGGAATCTATAACTAGTATCACGGGAATGGTTCAAAACATAGAGATTAGGAAGAGTCAGTCTTCTTATACTTAAGTCGGCACTGTGCATTTTGTATTTCATTCCGATGCAATTTCTGTGTTTCATCGTCAATTAGAAGGTCAGAGGGATACAGTAAACCTGAAGTGAAGCATCGGAATATATAACTAGTGTCACAGGAATGGTTCAAATCATAGACAGTAGGAAGAGTCTGATTTCTTGTACTTGAGTCGGCATTGTGCTTAAGTATTTAATTCCGATGCAATTTCTGTGTTTCATCGTCAATAAGAAGGTCCAAGGGATACAATAAACATATTGTGAAGCATCGG
This sequence comes from Schistocerca americana, assembly GCF_021461395.2. Classification (NCBI taxonomy): domain Eukaryota; kingdom Metazoa; phylum Arthropoda; class Insecta; order Orthoptera; family Acrididae; genus Schistocerca; species Schistocerca americana. The sequence goes on from NC_060128.1 coordinate 22,529,166, forward strand.
ATTCTAAAACTGGACTCACAGGAAATGTTCACAACATAGTCAGAAAGAAGAGACAGTCTTCTAGTACTTAAGTCGGCATTGTTCCTTTTGTATTTAATTCCGATGCAATTTCTGTGTTTCATCGTAAATAAGAAGGTCAGAGGGATACAGTAAACCTGAAGTGAAGCATCGGAGTCTGTAACTAGTGTCACAGGAATGGTTCTAAACATAGAAATTTGGAAGAGTCAGTCTTCTTGTACTTAAGTCGCCATTGTGCCTTTTCTATTTAATTCCGATGCAGTTTCTGTGTTTCGTCATCAATGAGAAGGTCCAAGGGATACAGTAAACCTGAAGTGAAGCATCGGAATCTATAACTAGTGTCAGAGGAGTGGTTCAAAACTTAGACAGAAGGATGAGTCAGTCTTCTTGTACGTAAGTCGGCATTGTGCCCTTTGTATTTAATTCCGATGCAATTTCTGTGTTTCATCGTAAATAAGAAGGTCAGAGGGATACAGTAAACCTGAAGTAAAGCATCGGAATCTGTAACTAGTGTCACAGGAATGGTTCTAAACATAGACAGTAAGAAGAGTCAGTCTTCTTGTACTAAAGTCGGCATTGTGCCTTTTGTATTTAATTCCGATGCAATATCTGTGTTTCATCGTCAATAAGAAGGTCCAAGGGATACAATAAACATATTGTGAAGCATCGGATTCTAAAACTGGACTCACAGGAAATGTTCACAACATAGTCAGAAAGAAGAGACAGTCTTCTAGTACTTAAGTCGGCATTGTGCCTTTTGTATTTAATTCCGATGCAATTTCTGTGTTTCATCGTCAATAAGAAGGTCCAAGGGATACAGTAAACCTGAAGTGAGGCATCGGAATCTATAAGTAGTGTCACAGGAATGTTTCAAAACATAGACAGTAGGAAGAGTAAGTCTTCTAGTACTTAAGTCGGCATTGTGCCATTTGTATTTAATTCCGATGCAATTTCTGTGTTACATCATCAATAAGAAGGTCAGAGGGATACAGTAAATCTGAAGTGACGCATCGGAATCTATAACTAGTGTCACAGGAATGGTTCAAAACATAGTCAGTAAGAAGAGTCAGTCATCTTGTACTTAAGTCGGCATGGTGCCTTTTGTATTTAATTCCGATGCAATTTCTGTGTTTCTACGTCAATAAGAAGGTCTAAGGGATACAGGAAACATATTGTGAAGCATCGCCATCTAAAACTGGTCTCACAGGAAATGTTCAAAGCATAGCCGGTAAGAAGAGTCAGTCCTCTTGTACTTAAGTCGGCATTGTGCCTTTTCTATTTAATTCCGATGCAATTTCTGTGTTTCGTCGTCAATAAGAAGGTCCAAGGGATACAGTAAACCTGAAGTGAAGCATCGGAATCTATAACTAATGTCACAGGAATGGTTTAAAACATAGAAAGTTGGAAGAGTCAGTCTTCTTGTACTTAAGTCGGCATTGTGCCTTTCCTATTTAATTCCGATGCAGTTTCTGTGTTTCGTCATCAATGAGAAGGTCCAAGGGATACAGTAAACCTGAAGTGAAGCATCGGAATCTATAACTAGTGTCAGAGGAGTGGTTCAAAACTTAGACAGAAGGATGAGTCAGTCTTCTTGTACGTAAGTCGGCATTGTGCCTTTTGTATTTAATTCCGATGCAATTTCTGTGTTTCATCGTCAATAAGAAAGTCAGAGGGATACAGTAAACCAGAAGTGAAGCATCGGAATCTATAACTAGTATCACGGGAATGGTTCAAAACATAGAGATTAGGAAGAGTCAGTCTTCTTATACTTAAGTCGGCACTGTGCATTTTGTATTTCATTCCGATGCAATTTCTGTGTTTCATCGTCAATTAGAAGGTCAGAGGGATACAGTAAACCTGAAGTGAAGCATCGGAATCTATAACTAGTGTCAGAGGAGTGGTTCAAAACTTAGACAGAAGGATGAGTCAGTCTTCTTGTACGTAAGTCGGCATTGTGCCCTTTGTATTTAATTCCGATGCAATTTCTGTGTTTCATCGTAAATAAGAAGGTCAGAGGGATACAGTAAACCTGAAGTAAAGCATCGGAATCTGTAACTAGTGTCACAGGAATGGTTCTAAACATAGACAGTAAGAAAAGTCAGTCTTCCTGTACTTAAGTCGGCATTGTGCCTTTTCTATTTAATTCCGAAGCAATTTCTGTGTTTCATCATCAAGATGAAGGTCAGAGAGATACAGTAAACCTGAAGTGAAGCATCGGAAAGTATAACTAGTGTCACAGGAGTGGTACAAAACATAGAGAGTAGGAAGAGTCAGTTTACTTGTACATGAGTCGGCATTGTGCCTTTTGTATTTAATTCCGATGCAATTTCTGTGTTTCATCGTCAATAAGAAGGTCAGAGGGATACAGTAAACCTGTAGTGAAGCATCGGAAACTATAACAAGTGTCATAGGAATGGTTCAAATAATAGACAGTAGGAAGAGTCAGTCTTCTTGTACTTAAGTCGGTATTGTGCCTTTTGTATTTAATTCCGATGCAATTTCTGTGTTTCATCGTCAATAAGAAGGTCCAAGGGATACAGTAAACCTGAAGTGAGGCATCGGAATCTATAAGTAGTGTCACAGGAATGTTTCAAAACATAGACAGTAGGAAGAGTAAGTCTTCTAGTACTTAAGTCGGCATTGTGCCTCTTGTATTTAATTCCGATGCTATTTCTTTGTTACATCATCAATAAGAAGGTCAGAGGGATACAGTAAATCTGAAGTGAAGCATCGGAATCTATAACTAGTGTCACAGGAATGGTTCAAAACATAGTCAGTAAGAAGAGTCAGTCATCTTGTACTTAAGTCGGTATGGTGCCTTTTGTATTTAATTCCGATGCAATTTCTGTGTTTCTACGTCATAAGAAGGTCTAAGGGATACAGGAAACATATTGTGAAGCATCGGAATCTAAAACTGGTCTCACAGGAAATGTTCAAAGCATAGCCGGTAAGAAGAGTCGGTCCTCTTGTACTTAAGTCGGCATTGTGCCTTTTCTATTTAATTCCGATGCAATTTCTGTGTTTCGTCGTCAATAAGAAGGTCCAAGGGATACAGTAAACCAGAAGTGAAGCATCGGAATCTAATACCGGTCTCACAGGAAAGGTTCATAGCATAGAGAGTAAGATGAGCCAGTCATCTTGTACTTGAGTCGGCATTGTGCCTTTTGTATTTAATTTCGATGCAATTTCTGTGTTTCATCGTCAATAAGAAGGTCAGTGGGCTACAGTAAACCTGAAGTGAAGCATCGGAATCTATAGCTACTGTCACAGGAATGGTTCAAAACATAGAAATTATATAAGAGTCCGTCTTCTTGTACTTAAGTCGGCATTGTGCCTTTTCTATTTAATTCCGATGCAGTTTCTGTGTTTCGTCGTCAATGAGAAGGTCCAAGGGATACAGTAAACCTGAAGTGAAGCATCGGAATCAATAACTAGTGTCACAGGAATGGTTCAAAACTTAGACAGAAGGATGAGTAAGTCATCTTGTACGTATGTCGGCATTGTGCCTTTTGTATTTAATTCCGATGCAATTTCTGTGTTTCATCGTCAATAAGAAGGTCAGAGGGATACAGTAAACCTGAAGTGAAGCATCGGAATCTATAACTAGTATCACAGGAATGGTTCAAAACATAGAGATTAGGATGAGTCAGTCTTCTTGTACTTAAGTCGGCACTGTGCCTTTTGTATTTAATTCCGATGCAATATCTGTGTTTCATCGCCAATTAGAAGGTCAGAGGGATACAGTAAACCTGAAGTGAAGCATCGGAATATATAACTAGTGTCACAGGAATGGTTCAAATCATAGACAGTAGGAAGAGTCAGATTATTTGTACTTGAGTCGGCATTGTGCCTTTTGTATTTAATTCTGATGCAATTTCTGTGTTTCATCGTCAATAAGACGGTCCAAGGGATACAATAAACATATTGTGAAGCATCGGAATCTAAAACTGGACTCACAGAAAATGTTCACAACATAGTCAGAAAGAAGAGACAGTCCTCTTGTACTTAAGTCGGCATTGCGCCTTTTGCATTTAAATCCGATGCAATTTCTGTGTTTCATCGACAATAAGAAGGTCAGAGGGATACAGTAAATCTGAAGTGAAGCATCGGAATCTATAACTAATGTCACAGGAATGGTTCAAAACATAGAAAGTTGGAATAGTCAGTCTTCTTGTACTTAAGTCGGCATTGTGTCTTTTCTATTTAATTCCGGTGCAGTTTCTGTGTTTCGTCGTCAATGAGAAGGTCCAAGGGATACAGTAAACCTGAAGTGAAGCATCGGAATCTATAACTAGTGTCAGAGGAATGGTTCAAAACTTCGACAGAAGGATGAGTCAGTCTTCTTGTACGTAAGTCGGCATTGTGCCTTTTGTATTTAATTCCGATGCAATTTCTGTGTTTCATCGTCAATAAGAAGGTCAGAGGGATACAGTAAACCTGAAGTGAAGCATCGGAATCTATAACTAGTATCACGGGAATGGTTCAAAACATAGAGATTAGAAAGAATCAGTCTTCTTATACTTAAGTTGGCACTGTGCCTTTTGTATTTCATTCCGATGCAATTTCTGTGTTTCATCGTCAATTAGAAGGTCAGAGGGATACAGTAAACCTGAAGTGAAGCATCGGAATCTATAACTAGTGTCAGAGGAATGGTTCAAAACTTCGACAGAAGGATGAGTCAGTCTTCTTGTACGTAAGTCGGCATTGTGCCTTTTGTATTTAATTCCGATGCAATATCTGTGTTTCATCGTCAATAAGAAGGTCCAAGGGATACAATTAACATATTGTGAAGCATCGGAATATAAACTGGACTCACAGGAAATGTTCACAACATATTCAGAAAGAAGAGACTGTCTTCTAGTACTTAAGTCGGCATTGTGCCTTTTGTATTTAATTCCGATGCAATTTCTGTGTTTCGTCGTCAATAGGAAGGTCAGAGGGCTACAGTAAACCTGAAGTGAAGCATCGGAATCTATGGCTAGTGTCACAAAATTGGTTCAAAACAGAGACAGTAGGAAGAGTCAGTCTTCTTGTACTTAAGTCGGCATTGTGCCTTTTCTATTTAATTCCGATGCAAGTTCTGTGTTTCGTCGTCAATAAGAAGGTCCAAGGGATACAGTAAACCTGAAGTGAAGCATCGGAATCTATAACTAGTGTCACAGGAATGGTTCAAAACATAGACAGTAAGAAAAGTCAGTCTTCCTGTACTTATGTCGGCATTGTGCCTTTTCTATTTAATTCCGATGCAATTTCTGTGTTTCATCATCAAGATGAAGGTAAGAGAGATACAGTAAACCTGAAGTGAGCATCGGAATGTATAACTAGTGTCACAGGAGTGGTTCAAAACATAGTGAGTAGGAAGAGTCAGTTTTCTTGAACTTGAGTCGGCATTGTGCCTTTTGTATTTAATCCCGATGCAATTTCTGTGTTTCTTCGTCAATAAGAAGGTCAGAGGGATACAGTAAACCTGAAGTGAAGCATCGGAATCTATAACAAGTGTCATAGGAATGGTTCAAATAATAGACAGTAGGAAGAGTCAGTCTTCTTGTACTTAAGTCGGCATTGTGCCTTTTGTATTTAATTCCGATGCAATTTCTGTGTTTCATCGTCAATAAGAAGGTCCAAGGGATACAGTTAACCAGAAGTGAAGCATCGGAATCTATAGCTAGTGTCACAGGAATGGTTCAAAACATAGTCAGTAAGAAGAGTCAGTCCTCTTGTACTTAAGTCGGCATTGCGCCTTTTGTATTTAAATCCGATGCAATTTCTATGTTTCATCGAAAATAAGAATTTCAGAGGGATACAGTAAACCTGAAGTGAAGCATTGGAATCTATAACTAGTGTCACAGGAATGGTTCAAAACTTAGACAGAAGGATGAGTCTGTCTTCTTGTACGTAAGTCGGCATTGCGCCTTTTGTATTTAATTCCGATGCAATTTCTGTGTTTCATCGTCAATAAGAAGGTCAGAGGAATACAGTAAACCTGAAGTGAAGCATCGGAATCTATAACTAGTATCACGGGAATGGTTCAAAACATAGAGATTAGGAAGAGTCAGTCTTCTTATACTTAAGTCGGCACTGTGTGTTTTTGTATTTAATTCCGATGCAATTTTTTGTGTTTCATCGTCAATTAGAAGGTCAGAGGGATACAGTAAACCTGAAGTGAAGCATCGGAATGTATAACTAATGTCACAGGAATGGTTCAAATCATAGACAGTAGGAAGAGTCAGATTTCTTGTACTTGAGTCGGCATTGTACCTTTTGTATTTAATTATGATGCAATTTCTGTGTTTCATCGTCAATAAGAAGGTCCAAGGGATACAGTAAACCTGAAGTGAGGCACCGGAATCTATAACTAGTGTCACAGGAATGGTTCAAAACATAGACAGTAGGAAGAGTAAGTCTTCTAGTACTTAAGTCGGCATTGTGCCTTTTGTATTTAATTCCGATGCAATTTCTCTGTTTCATCATCAATAAGAAGGTCCAACTGATACAGTAAACCTGAAGTGAGGCATTGGAATCTATAACTAGTGTCACAGGAATGGTTCAAAGCATAGTCAGTAAGAAGAGTCAGTCTTCTTGTACTTAAGTCGGCATGGTGCCTTCTGTATTTAATTGCGATGCAATTTCTGTGTTTCATCGTTAATAAGAAGGTCCAAGGGATACAGTAAACATATTGTGAAGCATCGGAATCTAAGACTGGTCTCACAGGAAATGTTCAAAACATAGTCAGTAAGAAGAGTCAGTCCTCTTGTGCTTAAGTCTTCATTGTGCCTTTTCTATTTAATTCCGATGCAATTTCTGTGTTTCATCGTCAATAAGAAGGTCCAAGGGATACAGTAAACCTGAAGTGAGGCACCGGAATCTATAACTAGTGTCACAGGAATGGTTCAAAACATAGACAGTTGGAAGAGTCAGTCTTCTTGTACCTAAGTCGGCATTGTGCATTTTCTATTTAATTCCGATGCAGTTTCTGTGTTTCATCGTCAATGAGAAGGTCCAAGGAATACAGTAAACCTGAAGTGAGGCTTCGGAATCTATAACTAGTGTCACAGGAATGGTTCAAAACATAGACAGTAGGATGAGTCGGATTTCTTGTACGTGAGTCGGCATTGTGCCTTTTGTATTTAAATCCGATGCAATTTCTGTGTTTCATCGTAAATAAGAAGGTCAGAGGGATACAGTAAACCTGAAGTGAAGCATTGGAATCTGCAACTAGTGTCACAGGAATGGTTCTAAACATAGACAGTAAGAAGAGTCAGTCTTCTTGTACTTAAGTCGGCATTGTGCCTTTTGTATAATTCCGATGCAATATCTGTGTTTTATCGTCAATAAGATGGTCCAAGGGATAAAATAAACATATAGTGATGCATCGGAATCTAAAACTGGTCTCACAGGAAATGTTCACAGCATAGTCAGAAAGAAGAGACAGTCTTCTTGTACTTAAGTCGGCTTTGTGCCTTTTGTATATAATTCCCATGCAATTTCTGTGTCTCGTCGTCAATAAGAAGGTCAGAGGACTACAGTAAACCTGATGTGAAGCATCGGAATCTATAGCTAGTGTCACAGGAATGGTTCAAAACAGAGACAGTAGGAAGAGTCAGTCTTCTTGTACTTAAGTCGGCATTGTGCCTTTTCTATTTAATTCCGATGCAAATTCTGTGTTTCGTCGTCAATAAGAAGGTCCATGGGATACAGTAAACCTGAAGTGAAGCATCGGAATCTATAACTAGTGTCACAGGAATTGTTCAAAACATAGACAGTAGGAAAAGTCAGTCTTCTTGTACTTGAGTCGGCATTGTGCCTTTTGTGTTTAATTTCGATGCAATTTCTGTGTTTCATCGTCAATAAGAAGGTCAGAGGGATACAGGAAACCTGAAGTGAAGCTTCGGAATCTATAACAAGTGTCACAGGATTGTTTCAAAAAATAGACAGTAGGAGGACTCAGTCTTCTTGTACTTAAGTTGGCATTGTGCCTTTTGAATTTAATTCCGATGCAATTCCTGTGTTTCATCATCATTAAGAAGGGCAGAGGGATGCAGTAAAGCTGAAGTGAGGCATCGGAATCTATAACTAGTGTCACAGGAATGGTTCAAAACATAGTCAGTAAGAAGAGTCAGTCTTCTTGTACTTAAGTCGGCATGGTGCCTTTTGTATTTAATTCCGATGCAATTTCTGTGTTTCATCGTCAATAAGAAAGTCCAAGGGATACAGTAAACATATTGTGACGCATCGGAATCTAAAACTGATCTCACAGGAAATGTTCAAAACATAGCCAGTAAGAAGAGTCAGTCCCCTTGTACTTAAGTCGGCATTGTGCCTTTTCTATTTAATTCCGATGCAATTTCTGTGTTTCGTCGGCAATAAGAAGGTCCAAGGGATACAGTAAACCTGAAGTGAAGCATCGGAATCTAATACCGGTCTCACAGGAAAGGTTCATAGCATAGAGAGTAAAAAGAGCCAGTCATCTCTTCTTTGAGTCGGCATTGTGCCTTTTGTATTTAATTCCGATGCAATTTCTGTGTTTCATCGTCAATTAGAAGGTCAGAGGGCTAGAATTAAACCTGAAGTGAAGCATCGGAATCTATAGCTAGTGTCACAGGAATGGTTCAAAACAGAGACAGTAGGAAGAGTCAGTCTTCTTGTACTTAAGTCGGCATCGTGCCTTTTCTATTTAATACCGATGCAAATTCTAAGATTCGTCGTCAATAAGAAGGTCCAAGGGATACAGTAAACCTGAAGTGAAGCATCGGAATCTATAACTAGTATCACAGGAATGGTTCAAAACATAGACAATAAGAAAAGTCAGTCTTCTTGTACTTAAGTCGGCATTGTGCCTTTTCTATTTAATTCCGTTGCAATTTCTGTGTTTCATCATCAAGTAGAAGGTCAGAGGGATACAGTAAACCTGAAGTGAAGCATCGTAATGTATAACTAGTGTCACAGGAATGGTTCAAATCATAGACAGTAGGAAGAATCAGTTTTCTTGTACTTGAGTCGGCATTGTGCCTCTTGTATTTAATTCCGATTCAATTTCTGTGTTTCATCGCCAATAAGAAAGTCAGAGAGATACAGTAAACCTGAAGTGAAGCATCGGAATCTATAACAAGTTTCACAGGAATGGTTCAAAAAATAGACAGTAGGAAGAGTCAGTCTTCTTATACTAAAGTCGGCATTGTGCCTTTCGTATTTAATTCCGATGCAATTTCTGTGTTTCATCGTCAATAAGAAGGTCCAAGGGATACAGAAAACCTGAAGTGAGGCATCCGAATCTATAACTAGTGTCACAGGAATGGTTCAAAACATAGACAATAGGAAGAGTAAGTCTTCTAGTACTTAAGCCGGCATTGTGCCTTTTGTATTTAATTCCGATGCAAATTCTGTGTTTCATCATCAATAAGAAGGTCCAAGGGATACAGTAAACCTGAAGTTAGGCATCGGAATCTATAACTAGTGTCACAGGACTGGTTCAAAACATAGTCAGTAAGAAGAGTCAGTCTTCTTGTACTCAAGTCGGCATGGTGCCTTTTGTATTTAATTCCGATGCAATTTCTGTGTTTTATCGCCAGTAAGAAGTTCCAAGGGATAAGGTAAACGTATTGTGAAACATCGGAATCTAAAACTGGTCTCACAGGAAATGTTCAAAACATAGTCAGTAAGAAGAGTCAGTCATCTTGTACTTAGGTCGGCATTGTGCCTTTTCTATTTAATTGCGATGCAATTTCTGTGTTTCGTCGTCAATAAGAAGGTCCAAGGGAAACAGTGAACCTGAAGTGAAGCATCCTAATCTAATACCGGTCTCACAGGAAAGGTTCATAGCATAGAGAGTAAGAAGAGCCAGTCATCTTGTATTTGAGTCGGCATTGTGCCTTTTGTATTTAATTCCGATACGATTTCTAAGTTTCATCGTGAATAAGAAGGTCAGAGGGATACAGAAAAACTGAAGTGAAGCATCGGAATCTATAACTAGTGTCACAGGAATGGTTAAAAACATTGACTGTAAAAAGAGTCAGTCTTCTCGTACTTAAGTCGGCATTGTGCCTTTTGTATTTAATTCCGATGCATATTCTAAGTTTCATCGTCAATAAGAAAATCCAAGTGATACAGTAAACCTAAAGTGAAGCATCGGAATCTATTACTAGTGTCACAGGAATGGTTCAAAACATAGTCAGTAAGAAGAGTCAGTCTTCTTGTACTTAAGTCAGCATTGTGCTTTTTCTATATAATTCCGATGCAATTTCTGTGTTTTATCGTCAATAAGAAGGTCAGAGGGATACAGTAAACCTTAAGTGAAGCATCGGAATCTATAAATAGTGTCACAGGGATGGTTCAAAACGTAGACAGTAGGAAGAGTCAGTATTCTTGTACTTAAGTCGGCATTGTGATTTTTGTATTTAATTCCGATGCAATTTCTGTGTTTCATCGTCAATCAGAGGGTCAGAGGGATACAATAAACCTGCAGTGAGGCATCAGAATCTATAACTAGTGCCACAGGAATGGTTCAAATCATAGACAGTAAGAAGAGTCAGTCTACTTGTACTTAAGTAGGCATTGTGCCTTTTGTATTTAATTCCGATGCAATTTCTGTGTTTCATCGTCAACAAGAAGGTCCAAGGAATACAGCACACCTGAAGTGAAGAATCGGAATCTATAACTAGTGACACAGGAATGGTTCAAATCATAGACAGTAAGAAGAGTCAGTCTTCTTGTACTTAAGTCGGCATTGTGCCTTTTCGATTTAATTCCGATGCAATTTCTGTGTTTCATTATCAAGAAGAAGCTCAGAGGGATACAGTAAACCTGAAGTGAAGAATCGGAATGTATAACTAGTGTCACAGGAATGGTTAAAAACATAGACAGTCGGAAGAGTCATTCTTCTTGTACTTGAGTCGGCATTGTGTCTTTAGTATTTAATTCCGATGCAGTTTCTGTGTTTCATCGTCAATAAGAAGGTCAGAGGGATACAGTAAACCTGTAGTGAAGCATCGGAATCTATAACAAGTGTCACAGGAATGGTTCAAAAATAGACAGTAGGAAGAGTCAGTCTTCTTGTTCTTAAGTGGGCATTGTGCCTTTTGTATTTAATTCCGATGCAATTTCTGTGTTTCATCGTCAATAAGAAGGTCCAAGGGATACGGTAAGCCTGAAGTGAAGCATCGCAATCTATAACTAGTGTCCCAGGAATGGTTCAAAACATAGTCAGTAAGAAGAGTCAGTCTTCTTGTATTTGAGTCGGCATTGTGAGTTTTGTATTTAATTCCGATGCAATTTCTAAGTTTCATCGTCAATAAGAAGAATAGAGGTATACAGTAAACGTGAAGTGAAGCATCGGAATCTATTACTAGTGTCACAGGAATAGTAAATAGCATTGACAGTAAGAAGAGTCTGTCCTCTTGTACTTAAGTCGGCATTGTGCCTTTTCTATTTAATTCCGATGCAATTTCTGTGTTTTATCGTCAATAAGAAGGTCAGAGGGATACAGTAAACTTGAAGTGAAGCATCGGAATCTATAACTAGTGTCACAGGGATGGTTCAAAACGTAGACAGTAGGAAGAGTCAGTCTTCTTGTACTTAAGTCGGCATTGTGATTTTTGTATTTAATTCCGATGCAATTTCTGTGATTCATCGTCAATAAGAGGGTCAAAACGATACAGTAAACCTGAAGTGAGGCATCAGAATCTATAACTAGTGTCACAGGAATGGTTCAAAACATAGACAGTAGGAAGAGTCAGTGTTCTTGTACTTAAGTCGCCATTGTGCCTTTTGTTTTTAATTCCGATGCAACATCTGTGTTTCATCGGCAATAAGAAGGTCCAAGGGACACAGTAAACCTGAAGTGAGGCATCGGAATCTATAACTAGTGTCACATTAATGGTTCAAAACATAGACAGTAATAAAAGTCAGTCTTCTTGTACTTAAGTCAGCATTGTGCCTTTTCTGTTTAATTCCGATGCTATTGCTGTTTTTCATCGTCAATAAGAAAGTCCAAGGGATACAGTAAACATATGGTGAAGCATCGGAAACTAAAACTGGTCTCACAGGAAATGTTCAAACCATAGTCAGTAAGAAGAGTCAGTCTTCTTGTACTTAAGTCGGCATTGTGCCTTTTCTACTTAATTCCGATGCCATTTCTGTGTTTCATCGTCAATAAGAAGGTCCAAGGGATACGGTAAGCCTGAAGTGAAGCATCGCAATCTATAACTAGTGTCCCAGGAATGGTTCAAAACATAGTCAGTAAGAAGAGTCAGTCTTCTTGTATTTGAGTCGGCATTGTGAGTTTTGTATTTAATTCCGATGCAATTTCTAAGTTTCATTGTCAATAAGAAGAATAGAGGTATACAGTAAACGTGAAGTGAAGCATCGGAATCTATTACTAGTGTCACAGGAATAGTAAAGAGCATTGACAGTAAGAAGAGTCTGTCCTCTTGTACTTAAGTCGGTATTGTGCCTTTTCTATTTAATTCCGATGCAATTTCTGTGTTTTATCGTCAATAAGAAGGTCAGAGGGATACAGTAAACTTGAAGTGAAGCATCGGAATCTATAACTAGTGTCACAGGGATGGTTCAAAACGTAGACAGTAGGAAGAGTCAGTCTTCTTGTACTTAAGTCGGCATTGTGATTTTTGTATTTAATTCCGATGCAATTTCTGTGATTCATCGTCAATAAGAGGGTCAAAACGATACAGTAAACCTGAAGTGAGGCATCAGAATCTATAACTAGTGTCACAGGAATGGTTCAAAACATAGACAGTAGGAAGAGTCAGTGTTCTTGTACTTAAGTCGCCATTGTGCCTTTTGTTTTTAATTCCGATGCAACATCTGTGTTTCATCGGCAATAAGAAGGTCCAAGGGACACAGTAAACCTGAAGTGTGGCATCGGAATCTATAACTAGTGTCACATTAATGGTTCAAAACATAGACAGTAATAAAAGTCAGTCTTCTTGTACTTAAGTCAGCATTGTGCCTTTTCTGTTTAATTCCGATGCTATTGCTGTTTTGCATCGTCAATAAGAAAGTCCAAGGGATACAGTAAACAAATGGTGAAGCATCGGAAACTAAAACTGGTCTCACAGGAAATGTTCAGACCATAGTCAGTAAGAAGAGTCAGTCTTCTTGTACTTAAGTCGGCATTGTGCCTTTTCTACTTAATTCCGATGCCATTTCTGTGTTTCATCGTCAATAAGAAGGTCCAAGGGATACGGTAAGCCTGAAGTGAAGCATCGCAATCTATAACTAGTGTCCCAGGAATGGTTCAAAACATAGTCAGTAAGAAGAGTCAGTCCTCTTGTACTTAAGTCAGCATTGTGCATTTTCTATTTAATTCCGATGCAATTTCTGTGTTTTATCGTCAATAAGAAGGTCAGAGGGATACAGTAAACTTGAAGTGAAGCATCAGAATCTATAACTAGTGTCACAGGGATGGTTCAAAACGTAGACAATAGAAAGAGTCAGTCTTCTTGTACTTAAGTCGGCATTGTGACTTTTGTATTTAATTCCGATGCAATTTCTGTGTTTCATCGTCAATCAGAGGGTCAGAGGGATACAATAAACCTGCAGTGAGGCATCAGAATCTATAACTAGTGCCACAGGAATGGTTCAAATCATAGACAGTAAGAAGAGTCAGTCTACTTGTACTTAAGTAGGCATTGTGCCTTTTGTATTTAATTCCGATGCAATTTCTGTGTTTCATCGTCAACAAGAAGGTCCAAGGGATACAGCACACCTGAAGTGAAGAATCGGAATCTATAACTAGTGACACAGGAATTGTTCAAATCATAGACAGTAAGAAGAGTCAGTCTTCTTGTACTTCAGTCGGCATTGTGCCTTTTCGATTTAATTCCGATGCAATTTCTGTGTTTCATCATCAAGAAGAAGCTCAGAGGGATACAGTAAACCTAAAGTGAAGCATCGGAATGTATAACTAGTGTCACAGGAATGGTTAAAAACATAGACAGTCGGAAGAGTCATTCTTCTTGTACTTGAGTCGGCATTGTGCCTTTTGTATTTAATTCCGATGCAGTTTCTGTGTTTCATCGTCAATAAGAAGGTCAGAGGGATACAGTAAACCTGTATTGAAGCATCGGAATCTATAACAAGTGTCACAGGAATAGTTCAAAAATAGACAGTAGGAAGAGTCAGTCTTCTTGTTCTTAAGTGGGCATTGTGCCTTTTGTATTTAATTATGATGCAATTTCTGTGTTTCATCGTCAATAAGAAGGTCCAAGGGATACGGTAAGCCTGAAGTAAAGCATCGCAATCTATAACTAGTGTCCCAGGAATGGTTCAAAACATAGTCAGTAAGAAGAGTCAGTCTTCTTGTATTTGAGTCGGCATTGTGAGTTTTGTATTTAATTCCGATGCAATTTCTAAGTTTCATCGTCAATAAGAAGAATAGAGGTATACAGTAAACGTGAAGTGAAGCATCGGAATCTATTACTAGTGTCACAGGAATAGTAAAGAGCATTGACAGTAAGAAGAGTCTGTCCTCTTGTACTTAAGTCGGCATTGTGCCTTTTCTATTTAATTCCGATGCAATTTCTGTGTTTTATCGTCAATAAGAAGGTCAGAGGGATACAGTAAACTTGAAGTGAAGCATCGGAATCTATAACTAGTGTCACAGGGATGGTTCAAAACGTAGACAGTAGGAAAAGTCAGTCTTCTTGTACTTAAGTCGGCATTGTGATTTTTGTATTTAATTCCGATGCAATTTCTGTGATTCATCGTCAATAAGAGGGTCAAAACGATACAGTAAACCTGAAGTGAGGCATCAGAATCTATAACTAGTGTCACAGGAATGGTTCAAAACATAGACAGTAGGAAGAGTCAGTGTTCTTGTACTTAAGTCGCCATTGTGCCTTTTGTTTTTAATTCCGATGCAACTTCTGTGTTTCATCGGCAATAAGAAGGTCCAAGGGACACAGTAAACCTGAAGTGAGGCATCGGAATCTATAACTAGTGTCACATTAATGGTTCAAAACATAGACAGTAATAAAAGTCAGTCTTCTTGTATTTAAGTCAGCATTGTGCCTTTTCTGTTTAATTCCGGTGCTATTGCTGTTTTGCATCGTCAATAAGAGAGTCCAAGGGATACAGTAAACATATGGTGAAGCATCGGAAACTAAAACTGGTCTCACAGGAAATGTTCAGACCATAGTCAGTAAGAAGAGTCAGTCTTCTTGTACTTAAGTCGGCATTGTGCCTTTTCTACTTAATTCCGATGCCATTTCTGTGTTTCATCGTCAATAAGAAGGTCCAAGGGATACGGTAAGCCTGAAGTGAAGCATCGCAATCTATAACTAGTGTCCCAGGAATGGTTCAAAACATAGTCAGTAAGAAGAGTCAGTCTTCTTGTATTTGAGTCGGCATTGTGAGTTTTGTATTTAATTCCGATGCAATTTCTAAGTTTCATCGTCAATAAGAAGAATAGAGGTATACAGTAAACGTGAAGTGAAGCATCGGAATCTATTACTAGTGTCACAGGAATAGTAAAAAGCATTGATAGTAAGAAGAGTCTGTCCTCTTGTACTTAAGTCGGCATTGTGCCTTTTGTATTTAATTCCGATGCAATTTCTGTGTTTCATCGTCAATACGAAGGTCCAAGTGATACAGTAAACCTAAAGTGAAGCATCGCAATCTATAACTAGTGTCACAGGAATGGTTCAAAACATAGTCAGTAAGAAGAGTCAGTCCTCTTGTACTTAAGTCAGCATTGTGCATTTTCTATTTAATTCCGATGCAATTTCTGTGTTTTATCGTCAATAAGAAGGTCAGAGGGATACAGTAAACTTGAAGTGAAGCATCGGAATCTATAACTAGTGTCACAGGGATGGTTCAAAACGTAGACAATAGAAAGAGTCAGTCTTCTTGTACTTAAGTCGGCATTGTGACTTTTGTATTTAATTCCGATGCAATTTCTGTGTTTCATCGTCAATCAGAGGGTCAGAGGGATACAATAAACCTGCAGTGAGGCATCAGAATCTATAACTAGTGCCACAGGAATGGTTCAAATCATAGACAGTAAGAAGAGTCAGTCTACTTGTACTTAAGTAGGCATTGTGCCTTTTGTATTTAATTCCGATGCAATTTCTGTGTTTCATCGTCAACAAGAAGGTCCAAGGGATACAGCACACCTGAAGTGAAGAATCGGAATCTATAACTAGTGACACAGGAATTGTTCAAATCATAGACAGTAAGAAGAGTCAGTCTTCTTGTACTTAAGTCGGCATTGTGCCTTTTCGATTTAATTCCGATGCAATTTCTGTGTTTCATCATCAAGAAGAAGCTCAGAGGGATACAGTAAACCTAAAGTGAAGCATCGGAATGTATAACTAGTGTCACAGGAATGGTTAAAAACATAGACAGTCGGAAGAGTCATTCTTCTTGTACTTGAGTCGGCATTGTGCCTTTTGTATTGAATTCCGATGCAGTTTCTGTGTTTCATCGTCAATAAGAAGGTCAGAGGGATACAGTAAACCTGTATTGAAGCATCGGAATCTATAACAAGTGTCACAGGAATGGTTCAAAAATAGACAGTAGGAAGAGTCAGTCTTCTTGTTCTTAAGTGGGCATTGTGCCTTTTGTATTTAATTATGATGCAATTTCTGTGTTTCATCGTCAATAAGAAGGTCCAAGGGATACGGTAAGCCTGAAGTAAAGCATCGCAATCTATAACTAGTGTCCCAGGAATGGTTCAAAACATAGTCAGTAAGAAGAGTCAGTCTTCTTGTATTTGAGTCGGCATTGTGAGTTTTGTATTTAATTCCGATGCAATTTCTAAGTTTCATCGTCAATAAGAAGAATAGAGGTATACAGTAAACGTGAAGTGAAGCATCGGAATCTATTACTAGTGTCACAGGAATAGTAAAGAGCATTGACAGTAAGAAGAGTCTGTCCTCTTGTACTTAAGTCGGCATTGTGCCTTTTCTATTTAATTCCGATGCAATTTCTGTGTTTTATCGTCAATAAGAAGGTCAGAGGGATACAGTAAACTTGAAGTGAAGCATCGGAATCTATAACTAGTGTCACAGGGATGGTTCAAAACGTAGACAGTAGGAAAAGTCAGTCTTCTTGTACTTAAGTCGGCATTGTGATTTTTGTATTTAATTCCGATGCAATTTCTGTGTTTCATCGTCAATAAGAAGGTCCAAGGGATACAGAAAACCTGAAGTGAGGCATCCGAATCTATAACTAGTGTCACAGGAATGGTTCAAAACATAGACAATAGGAAGAGTAAGTCTTCTAGTACTTAAGCCGGCATTGTGCCTTTTGTATTTAATTCCGATGCAAATTCTGTGTTTCATCATCAATAAGAAGGTCCAAGGGATACAGTAAACCTGAAGTTAGGCATCGGAATCTATAACTAGTGTCACAGGACTGGTTCAAAACATAGTCAGTAAGAAGAGTCAGTCTTCTTGTACTCAAGTCGGCATGGTGCCTTTTGTATTTAATTCCGATGCAATTTCTGTGTTTTATCGCCAGTAAGAAGTTCCAAGGGATAAGGTAAACGTATTGTGAAACATCGGAATCTAAAACTGGTCTCACAGGAAATGTTCAAAACATAGTCAGTAAGAAGAGTCAGTCATCTTGTACTTAGGTCGGCATTGTGCCTTTTCTATTTAATTGCGATGCAATTTCTGTGTTTCGTCGTCAATAAGAAGGTCCAAGGGAAACAGTGAACCTGAAGTGAAGCATCCTAATCTAATACCGGTCTCACAGGAAAGGTTCATAGCATAGAGAGTAAGAAGAGCCAGTCATCTTGTATTTGAGTCGGCATTGTGCCTTTTGTATTTAATTCCGATACGATTTCTAAGTTTCATCGTGAATAAGAAGGTCAGAGGGATACAGAAAAACTGAAGTGAAGCATCGGAATCTATAACTAGTGTCACAGGAATGGTTAAAAACATTGACTGTAAAAAGAGTCAGTCTTCTCGTACTTAAGTCGGCATTGTGCCTTTTGTATTTAATTCCGATGCATATTCTAAGTTTCATCGTCAATAAGAAAATCCAAGTGATACAGTAAACCTAAAGTGAAGCATCGGAATCTATTACTAGTGTCACAGGAATGGTTCAAAACATAGTCAGTAAGAAGAGTCAGTCTTCTTGTACTTAAGTCAGCATTGTGCTTTTTCTATATAATTCCGATGCAATTTCTGTGTTTTATCGTCAATAAGAAGGTCAGAGGGATACAGTAAACCTTAAGTGAAGCATCGGAATCTATAAATAGTGTCACAGGGATGGTTCAAAACGTAGACAGTAGGAAGAGTCAGTATTCTTGTACTTAAGTCGGCATTGTGATTTTTGTATTTAATTCCGATGCAATTTCTGTGTTTCATCGTCAATCAGAGGGTCAGAGGGATACAATAAACCTGCAGTGAGGCATCAGAATCTATAACTAGTGCCACAGGAATGGTTCAAATCATAGACAGTAAGAAGAGTCAGTCTACTTGTACTTAAGTAGGCATTGTGCCTTTTGTATTTAATTCCGATGCAATTTCTGTGTTTCATCGTCAACAAGAAGGTCCAAGGAATACAGCACACCTGAAGTGAAGAATCGGAATCTATAACTAGTGACACAGGAATGGTTCAAATCATAGACAGTAAGAAGAGTCAGTCTTCTTGTACTTAAGTCGGCATTGTGCCTTTTCGATTTAATTCCGATGCAATTTCTGTGTTTCATTATCAAGAAGAAGCTCAGAGGGATACAGTAAACCTGAAGTGAAGAATCGGAATGTATAACTAGTGTCACAGGAATGGTTAAAAACATAGACAGTCGGAAGAGTCATTCTTCTTGTACTTGAGTCGGCATTGTGTCTTTAGTATTTAATTCCGATGCAGTTTCTGTGTTTCATCGTCAATAAGAAGGTCAGAGGGATACAGTAAACCTGTAGTGAAGCATCGGAATCTATAACAAGTGTCACAGGAATGGTTCAAAAATAGACAGTAGGAAGAGTCAGTCTTCTTGTTCTTAAGTGGGCATTGTGCCTTTTGTATTTAATTCCGATGCAATTTCTGTGTTTCATCGTCAATAAGAAGGTCCAAGGGATACGGTAAGCCTGAAGTGAAGCATCGCAATCTATAACTAGTGTCCCAGGAATGGTTCAAAACATAGTCAGTAAGAAGAGTCAGTCTTCTTGTATTTGAGTCGGCATTGTGAGTTTTGTATTTAATTCCGATGCAATTTCTAAGTTTCATCGTCAATAAGAAGAATAGAGGTATACAGTAAACGTGAAGTGAAGCATCGGAATCTATTACTAGTGTCACAGGAATAGTAAAGAGCATTGACAGTAAGAAGAGTCTGTCCTCTTGTACTTAAGTCGGCATTGTGCCTTTTCTATTTAATTCCGATGCAATTTCTGTGTTTTATCGTCAATAAGAAGGTCAGAGGGATACAGTAAACTTGAAGTGAA
Source organism: Schistocerca americana (assembly GCF_021461395.2). NCBI lineage: Eukaryota > Metazoa > Arthropoda > Insecta > Orthoptera > Acrididae > Schistocerca > Schistocerca americana. The sequence continues at coordinate 22,548,590 of NC_060128.1, forward strand.
GCATCGGAATCTATAACTAGTGTCACAGGGATGGTTCAAAACGTAGACAGTAGGAAGAGTCAGTCTTCTTGTACTTAAGTCGGCATTGTGATTTTTGTATTTAATTCCGATGCAATTTCTGTGATTCATCGTCAATAAGAGGGTCAAAACGATACAGTAAACCTGAAGTGAGGCATCAGAATCTATAACTAGTGTCACAGGAATGGTTCAAAACATAGACAGTAGGAAGAGTCAGTGTTCTTGTACTTAAGTCGCCATTGTGCCTTTTGTTTTTAATTCCGATGCAACATCTGTGTTTCATCGGCAATAAGAAGGTCCAAGGGACACAGTAAACCTGAAGTGAGGCATCGGAATCTATAACTAGTGTCACATTAATGGTTCAAAACATAGACAGTAATAAAAGTCAGTCTTCTTGTACTTAAGTCAGCATTGTGCCTTTTCTGTTTAATTCCGATGCTATTGCTGTTTTTCATCGTCAATAAGAAAGTCCAAGGGATACAGTAAACATATGGTGAAGCATCGGAAACTAAAACTGGTCTCACAGGAAATGTTCAAACCATAGTCAGTAAGAAGAGTCAGTCTTCTTGTACTTAAGTCGGCATTGTGCCTTTTCTACTTAATTCCGATGCCATTTCTGTGTTTCATCGTCAATAAGAAGGTCCAAGGGATACGGTAAGCCTGAAGTGAAGCATCGCAATCTATAACTAGTGTCCCAGGAATGGTTCAAAACATAGTCAGTAAGAAGAGTCAGTCTTCTTGTATTTGAGTCGGCATTGTGAGTTTTGTATTTAATTCCGATGCAATTTCTAAGTTTCATCGTCAATAAGAAGAATAGAGGTATACAGTAAACGTGAAGTGAAGCATCGGAATCTATTACTAGTGTCACAGGAATAGTAAAGAGCATTGACAGTAAGAAGAGTCTGTCCTCTTGTACTTAAGTCGGTATTGTGCCTTTTCTATTTAATTCCGATGCAATTTCTGTGTTTTATCGTCAATAAGAAGGTCAGAGGGATACAGTAAACTTGAAGTGAAGCATCGGAATCTATAACTAGTGTCACAGGGATGGTTCAAAACGTAGACAGTAGGAAGAGTCAGTCTTCTTGTACTTAAGTCGGCATTGTGATTTTTGTATTTAATTCCGATGCAATTTCTGTCATTCATCGTCAATAAGAGGGTCAAAACGATACAGTAAACCTGAAGTGAGGCATCAGAATCTATAACTAGTGTCACAGGAATGGTTCAAAACATAGACAGTAGGAAGAGTCAGTGTTCTTGTACTTAAGTCGCCATTGTGCCTTTTGTTTTTAATTCCGATGCAACATCTGTGTTTCATCGGCAATAAGAAGGTCCAAGGGACACAGTAAACCTGAAGTGTGGCATCGGAATCTATAACTAGTGTCACATTAATGGTTCAAAACATAGACAGTAATAAAAGTCAGTCTTCTTGTACTTAAGTCAGCATTGTGCCTTTTCTGTTTAATTCCGATGCTATTGCTGTTTTGCATCGTCAATAAGAAAGTCCAAGGGATACAGTAAACATATGGTGAAGCATCGGAAACTAAAACTGGTCTCACAGGAAATGTTCAGACCATAGTCAGTAAGAAGAGTCAGTCTTCTTGTACTTAAGTCGGCATTGTGCCTTTTCTACTTAATTCCGATGCCATTTCTGTGTTTCATCGTCAATAAGAAGGTCCAAGGGATACGGTAAGCCTGAAGTGAAGCATCGCAATCTATAACTAGTGTCCCAGGAATGGTTCAAAACATAGTCAGTAAGAAGAGTCAGTCTTCTTGTATTTGAGTCGGCATTGTGAGTTTTGTATTTAATTCCGATGCAATTTCTAAGTTTCATCGTCAATAAGAAGAATAGAGGTATACAGTAAACGTGAAGTGAAGCATCGGAATCTATTACTAGTGTCACAGGAATAGTAAAAAGCATTGATAGTAAGAAGAGTCTGTCCTCTTGTACTTAAGTCGGCATTGTGCCTTTTGTATTTAATTCCGATGCAATTTCTGTGTTTCATCGTCAATACGAAGGTCCAAGTGATACAGTAAACCTAAAGTGAAGCATCGCAATCTATAACTAGTGTCACAGGAATGGTTCAAAACATAGTCAGTAAGAAGAGTCAGTCCTCTTGTACTTAAGTCAGCATTGTGCATTTTCTATTTAATTCCGATGCAATTTCTGTGTTTTATCGTCAATAAGAAGGTCAGAGGGATACAGTAAACTTGAAGTGAAGCATCGGAATCTATAACTAGTGTCACAGGGATGGTTCAAAACGTAGACAATAGAAAGAGTCAGTCTTCTTGTACTTAAGTCGGCATTGTGACTTTTGTATTTAATTCCGATGCAATTTCTGTGTTTCATCGTCAATCAGAGGGTCAGAGGGATACAATAAACCTGCAGTGAGGCATCAGAATCTATAACTAGTGCCACAGGAATGGTTCAAATCATAGACAGTAAGAAGAGTCAGTCTACTTGTACTTAAGTAGGCATTGTGCCTTTTGTATTTAATTCCGATGCAATTTCTGTGTTTCATCGTCAACAAGAAGGTCCAAGGGATACAGCACACCTGAAGTGAAGAATCGGAATCTATAACTAGTGACACAGGAATTGTTCAAATCATAGACAGTAAGAAGAGTCAGTCTTCTTGTACTTAAGTCGGCATTGTGCCTTTTCGATTTAATTCCGATGCAATTTCTGTGTTTCATCATCAAGAAGAAGCTCAGAGGGATACAGTAAACCTAAAGTGAAGCATCGGAATGTATAACTAGTGTCACAGGAATGGTTAAAAACATAGACAGTCGGAAGAGTCATTCTTCTTGTACTTGAGTCGGCATTGTGCCTTTTGTATTTAATTCCGATGCAGTTTCTGTGTTTCATCGTCAATAAGAAGGTCAGAGGGATACAGTAAACCTGTATTGAAGCATCGGAATCTATAACAAGTGTCACAGGAATGGTTCAAAAATAGACAGTAGGAAGAGTCAGTCTTCTTGTTCTTAAGTGGGCATTGTGCCTTTTGTATTTAATTATGATGCAATTTCTGTGTTTCATCGTCAATAAGAAGGTCCAAGGGATACGGTAAGCCTGAAGTAAAGCATCGCAATCTATAACTAGTGTCCCAGGAATGGTTCAAAACATAGTCAGTAAGAAGAGTCAGTCTTCTTGTATTTGAGTCGGCATTGTGAGTTTTGTATTTAATTCCGATGCAATTTCTAAGTTTCATCGTCAATAAGAAGAATAGAGGTATACAGTAAACGTGAAGTGAAGCATCGGAATCTATTACTAGTGTCACAGGAATAGTAAAGAGCATTGACAGTAAGAAGAGTCTGTCCTCTTGTACTTAAGTCGGCATTGTGCCTTTTCTATTTAATTCCGATGCAATTTCTGTGTTTTATCGTCAATAAGAAGGTCAGAGGGATACAGTAAACTTGAAGTGAAGCATCGGAATCTATAACTAGTGTCACAGGGATGGTTCAAAACGTAGACAGTAGGAAAAGTCAGTCTTCTTGTACTTAAGTCGGCATTGTGATTTTTGTATTTAATTCCGATGCAATTTCTGTGATTCATCGTCAATAAGAGGGTCAAAACGATACAGTAAACCTGAAGTGAGGCATCAGAATCTATAACTAGTGTCACAGGAATGGTTCAAAACATAGACAGTAGGAAGAGTCAGTGTTCTTGTACTTAAGTCGCCATTGTGCCTTTTGTTTTTAATTCCGATGCAACTTCTGTGTTTCATCGGCAATAAGAAGGTCCAAGGGACACAGTAAACCTGAAGTGAGGCATCGGAATCTATAACTAGTGTCACATTAATGGTTCAAAACATAGACAGTAATAAAAGTCAGTCTTCTTGTATTTAAGTCAGCATTGTGCCTTTTCTGTTTAATTCCGGTGCTATTGCTGTTTTGCATCGTCAATAAGAGAGTCCAAGGGATACGGTAAACATATGGTGAAGCATCGGAAACTAAAACTGGTCTCACAGGAAATGTTCAAACCATAGTCAGTAAGAAGAGTCAGTCTTCTTGTACTTAAGTCGGCATTGTGCCTTTTCTACTTAATTCCGATGCCATTTCTGTGTTTCATCGTCAATACGAAGGTCCAAGGGATACGGTAAGCCTGAAGTGAAGCATCGCAATCTATAACTAGTGTCCCAGGAATGGTTCAAAACATAGTCAGTAAGAAGAGTCAGTCTTCTTGTATTTGAGTCGGCATTGTGAGTTTTGTATTTAATTCCGATGCAATTTCTAAGTTTCATCGTCAATAAGAAGAATAGAGGTATACAGTAAACGTGAAGTGAAGCATCGGAATCTATTACTAGTGTCACAGGAATAGTAAAAAGCATTGACAGTAAGAAGAGTCTGTCCTCTTGTACTTAAGTCGGCATTGTGCCTTTTGTATTTAATTCCGATGCAATTTCTGTGTTTCATCGTCAATACGAAGGTCCAAGTGATACAGTAAACCTAAAGTGAAGCATCGCAATCTATAACTAGTGTCACAGGAATGGTTCAAAACATAGTCAGTAAGAAGAGTCAGTCTTCTTGTACTTAAGTCAGCATTGTGCATTTTCTATTTAATTCCGATGCAATTTCTGTGTTTTATCGTCAATAAGAAGGTCAGAGGGATACAGTAAACTTGAAGTGAAGCATCGGAATCTATAACTAGTGTCACAGGGATGGTTCAAAAGGTAGACAGTAGAGAGAGTCAGTCTTCTTGTACTTAAGTCGGCATTGTGACTTTTGTATTTAATTCCGATGCAATTTCTGTGTTTCATCGTCAATCAGAGGGTCAGAGGGATACAATAAACCTGCAGTGAGGCATCAGAATCTATAACTAGTGCCACAGGAATAGTTCAAATCTTAGACAGTAAGAAGAGTCAGTCTACTTGTACTTAAGTAGGCATTGTGCCTTTTGTATTTAATTCCGATGCAATTTCTGTGTTTCATCGTCAACAAGAAGGTCCAAGGGATACAGCACACCTGAAGTGAAGAATCGGAATCTATAACTAGTGACACAGGAATGGTTCAAATCATAGACAGTAAGAAGAGTCAGTCTTCTTGTACTTAAGTCGGCATTGTGCCTTTTCGATTTAATTCCGATGCAATTTCTGTGTTTCATCATCAAGAAGAAGCTCAGAGGGATACAGTAAACCTGAAGTGAAGCATCCTAATGTATAACTAGTGTCACAGGAATGGTTAAAAACATAGACAGTCGGAAGAGTCATTCTTCTTGTACTTGAGTCGGCATTGTGCCTTTTGTATTTAATTCCGATGCAGTTTCTGTGTTTCATCGTCAATAAGAAGGTCAGAGGGATACAGTAAACCTGTAGTGAAGCATCGGAATCTATAACAAGTGTCACAGGAATGGTTCAAAAATAGACAGTAGGAAGAGTCAGTCTTCTTGTTCTTAAGTGGGCATTGTGCCTTTTGTATTTAATTCCGATGCAATTTCTGTGTTTCATCGTCAATAAGAAGGTCCAAGGGATACGGTAAGCCTGAAGTGAAGCATCGCAATCTATAACTAGTGTCCCAGGAATGGTTCAAAACATAGTCAGTAAGAAGAGTCAGTCTTCTTGTATTTGAGTCGGCATTGTGAGTTTTGTATTTAATTCCGATGCAATTTCTAAGTTTCATCGTCAATAAGAAGAATAGAGGTATACAGTAAACGTGAAGTGAAGCATCGGAATCTATTACTAGTGTCACAGGAATAGTAAAGAGCATTGACAGTAAGAAGAGTCTGTCCTCTTGTACTTAAGTCGGCATTGTTCCTTTTCTATTTAATTCCGATGCAATTTCTGTGTTTTATCGTCAATAAGAAGGTCAGAGGGATACAGTAAACCTGAAGTGAAGCATCGGAATGTATAAGTAGTGTCACAGGAATGGTTAAAAACATAGACAGTCGGAAGAGTCATTCTTCTTGTACTTGAGTCGGCATTGTGCCTTTTGTATTTAATTCCGATGCAGTTTCTGTGTTTCATCGTCAATAAGAAGGTCAGAGGGATACAGTAAACCTGTAGTGAAGCATCGGAATCTATAACAAGTGTCACAGGAATGGTTCAAAAATAGACAGTAGGAAGAGTCAGTCTTCTTGTTCTTAAGTGGGCATTGTGCCTTTTGTATTTAATTCCGATGCAATTTCTGTGTTTCATCGTCAATAAGAAGGTCCAAGGGATATGGTAAGCCTGAAGTGAAGCATCGCAATCTATAACTAGTGTCCCAGGAATGGTTCAAAACATAGTCATTAAGAAGAGTCAGTCTTCTTGTATTTGAGTCGGCATTGTGAGTTTTGTATTTAATTCCGATGCAATTTCTAAGTTTCATCGTCAATAAGAAGAATAGAGGTATACAGTAAACGTGAAGTGAAGCATCGGAATCTATTACTAGTGTCACAGGAATAGTAAAGAGCATTGACAGTAAGAAGAGTCTGTCCTCTTGTACTTAAGTCGGCATTGTGCCTTTTCTATTTAATTCCGATGCAATTTCTGTGTTTTATCGTCAATAAGAAGGTCAGAGGGATACAGTAAACTTGAAGTGAAGCATCGGAATCTATAACTAGTGTCACAGGGATGGTTCAAAACGTAGACAGTAGGAAGAGTCAGTCTTCTTGTACTTAAGTCGGCATTGTGATTTTTGTATTTAATTCCGATGCAATTTCTGTGATTCATCGTCAATAAGAGGGTCAAAACGATACAGTAAACCTGAAGTGAGGCATCAGAATCTATAACTAGTGTCACAGGAATGGTTCAAAACATAGACAGTAGGAAGAGTCAGTGTTCTTGTACTTAAGACGCCATTGTGCCTTTTGTTTTTAATTCCGATGCAACTTCTGTGTTTCATCGGCAATAAGAAGGTCCAAGGGACACAGTAAACCTGAAGTGAGGCATCGGAATCTATAACTAGTGTCACATTAATGGTTCAAAACATAGACAGTAATAAAAGTCAGTCTTCTTGTATTTAAGTCAGCATTGTGCCTTTTCTGTTTAATTCCGATGCTATTGCTGTTTTGCATCGTCAATAAGAGAGTCCAAGGGATACAGTAAACATATGGTGAAGCATCGGAAACTAAAACTGGTCTCACAGGAAATGTTCAAACCATAGTCAGTAAGAAGAGTCAGTCTTCTTGTACTTAAGTCGGCATTGTGCCTTTTCTACTTAATTCCGATGCCATTTCTGTGTTTCATCGTCAATACGAAGGTCCAAGGGATACGGTATGCCTGAAGTGAAGCATCGCAATCTATAACTAGTGTCCCAGGAATGGTTCAAAACATAGTCAGTAAGAAGAGTCAGTCTTCTTGTATTTGAGTCGGCATTGTGAGTTTTGTATTTAATTCCGATGCAATTTCTAAGTTTCATCGTCAATAAGAAGAATAGAGGTATACAGTAAACGTGAAGTGAAGCATCGGAATCTATTACTAGTGTCACAGGAATAGTAAAAAGCATTGACAGTAAGAAGAGTCTGTCCTCCTGTACTTAAGTCGGCATTGTGCCTTTTGTATTTAATTCCGATGCAATTTCTGTGTTTCATCGTCAATACGAAGGTCCAAGTGATACAGTAAACCTAAAGTGAAGCATCGCAATCTATAACTAGTGTCACAGGAATGGTTCAAAACATAGTCAGTAAGAAGAGTCAGTCTTCTTGTACTTAAGTCAGCATTGTGCATTTTCTATTTAATTCCGATGCAATTTCTGTGTTTTATCGTCAATAAGAAGGTCAGAGGGATACAGTAAACTTGAAGTGAAGCATCGGAATCTATAACTAGTGTCACAGGGATGGTTCAAAACGTAGACAGTAGAAAGAGTCAGTCTTCTTGTACTTAAGTCGGCATTGTGACTTTTGTATTTAATTCCGATGCAATTTCTGTGTTTCATCGTCAATCAGAGGGTCAGAGGGATACAATAAACCTGCAGTGAGGCATCAGAATCTATAACTAGTGCCACAGGAATAGTTCAAATCTTAGACAGTAAGAAGAGTCAGTCTACTTGTACTTAAGTAGGCATTGTGCCTTTTGTATTTAATTCCGATGCAATTTCTGTGTTTCATCGTCAACAAGAAGGTCCAAGGGATACAGCACACCTGAAGTGAAGAATCGGAATCTATAACTAGTGACACAGGAATGGTTCAAATCATAGACAGTAAGAAGAGTCAGTCTTCTTGTACTTAAGTCGGCATTGTGCCTTTTCGATTTAATTCCGATGCAATTTCTGTGTTTCATCATCAAGAAGAAGCTCAGAGGGATACAGTAAACCTGAAGTGAAGCATCGGAATGTATAACTAGTGTCACAGGAATGGTTAAAAACATAGACAGTCGGAAGAGTCATTCTTCTTGTACTTGAGTCGGCATTGTGCCTTTTGTATTTAATTCCGATGCAGTTTCTGTGTTTCATCGTCAATAAGAAGGTCAGAGGGATACAGTAAACCTGTAGTGAAGCATCGGAATCTATAACAAGTGTCACAGGAATGGTTCAAAAATAGACAGTAGGAAGAGTCAGTCTTCTTGTTCTTAAGTGGGCATTGTGCCTTTTGTATTTAATTCCGATGCAATTTCTGTGTTTCATCGTCAATAAGAAGGTCCAAGGGATACGGTAAGCCTGAAGTGAAGCATCGCAATCTATAACTAGTGTCCCAGGAATGGTTCAAAACATAGTCAGTAAGAAGAGTCAGTCTTCTTGTATTTGAGTCGGCATTGTGAGTTTTGTATTTAATTCCGATGCAATTTCTAAGTTTCATCGTCAATAAGAAGAATAGAGGTATACAGTAAACGTGAAGTGAAGCATCGGAATCTATTACTAGTGTCACAGGAATAGTAAAGAGCATTGACAGTAAGAAGAGTCTGTCCTCTTGTACTTAAGTCGGCATTGTTCCTTTTCTATTTAATTCCGATGCAATTTCTGTGTTTTATCGTCAATAAGAAGGTCAGAGGGATACAGTAAACCTGAAGTGAAGCATCGGAATGTATAACTAGTGTCACAGGAATGGTTAAAACATAGACAGTCGGAAGAGTCATTCTTCTTGTACTTGAGTCGGCATTGTGCCTTTTGTATTTAATTCCGATGCAGTTTCTGTGTTTCATCGTCAATAAGAAGGTCAGAGGGATACAGTAAACCTGTAGTGAAGCATCGGAATCTATAACAAGTGTCACAGGAATGGTTCAAAAATAGACAGTAGGAAGAGTCAGTCTTCTTGTTCTCAAGTGGGCATTGTGCCTTTTGTATTTAATTCCGATGCAATTTCTGTGTTTCATCGTCAATAAGAAGGTCCAAGGGATATGGTAAGCCTGAAGTGAAGCATCGCAATCTATAACTAGTGTCCCAGGAATGGTTCAAAACATAGTCATTAAGAAGAGTCAGTCTTCTTGTATTTGAGTCGGCATTGTGAGTTTTGTATTTAATTCCGATGCAATTTCTAAGTTTCATCGTCAATAAGAAGAATAGAGGTATACAGTAAACGTGAAGTGAAGCATCGGAATCTATTACTAGTGTCACAGGAATAGTAAAGAGCATTGACAGTAAGAAGAGTCTGTCCTCTTGTACTTAAGTCGGCATTGTGCCTTTTCTATTTAATTCCGATGCAATTTCTGTGTTTTATCGTCAATAAGAAGGTCAGAGGGATACAGTAAACTTGAAGTGAAGCATCGGAATCTATAACTAGTGTCACAGGGATGGTTCAAAACGTAGACAGTAGGAAGAGTCAGTCTTCTTGTACTTAAGTCGGCATTGTGATTTTTGTATTTAATTCCGATGCAATTTCTGTGATTCATCGTCAATAAGAGGGTCAAAACGATACAGTAAACCTGAAGTGAGGCATCAGAATCTATAACTAGTGTCACAGGAATGGTTCAAAACATAGACAGTAGGAAGAGTCAGTGTTCTTGTACTTAAGTCGCCATTGTGCCTTTTGTTTTTAATTCCGATGCAACTTCTGTGTTTCATCGGCAATAAGAAGGTCCAAGGGACACAGTAAACCTGAAGTGAGGCATCGGAATCTATAACTAGTGTCACATTAATGGTTCAAAACATAGACAGTAATAAAAGTCAGTCTTCTTGTACTTAAGTCAGCATTGTGCCTTTTCTGTTTAATTCCGATGCTATTGCTGTTTTGCATCGTCAATAAGAAAGTCCAAGGGATACAGTAAACATATGGTGAAGCATCGGAAACTAAAACTGGTCTCACAGGAAATGTTCAAACCATAGTCAGTAAGAAGAGTCAGTCTTCTTGTATTTAAGTCGGCATTGTGCCTTTTCTACTTAATTCCGATGCCATTTCTGTGTTTCATCGTCAATAAGAAGGTCCAAGGGATACGGTAAGCCTGAAGTGAAGCATCGCAATCTATAACTAGTGTCCCAGGAATGGTTCAAAACATAGTCAGTAAGAAGAGTCAGTCTTCTTGTATTTGAGTCGGCATTGTGAGTTTTGTATTTAATTCCGAAGCAATTTCTAAGTTTCATCGTCAATACGAAGAATAGAGGTATACAGTAAACGTGAAGTGAAGCATCGGAATCTATTACTAGTGTCACAGGAATAGTAAAAAGCATTGACAGTAAGAAGAGTCTGTCCTCTTGTACTTAAGTCGGCATTGTGCCTTTTGTATTTAATTCCGATGCAATTTCTGTGTTTCATCGTCAATACGAAGGTCCAAGTGATACAGTAAACCTAAAGTGAAGCATCGCAATCTATAACTAGTGTCACAGGAATGGTTCAAAACATAGTCAGTAAGAAGAGTCAGTCTTCTTGTACTTAAGTCAGCATTGTGCATTTTCTATTTAATTCCGATGCAATTTCTGTGTTTTATCGTCAATAAGAAGGTCAGAGGGATACAGTAAACTTGAAGTGAAGCATCGGAATCTATAACTAGTGTCACAGGGATGGTTCAAATCGTAGACAGTAGAAAGAGTCAGTCTTCTTGTACTTAAGTCGGCATTGTGACTTTTGTATTTAATTCCGATGCAATTTCTGTGTTTCATCGTCAATCAGAGGGTCAGAGGGATACAATAAACCTGCAGTGAGGCATCAGAATCTATAACTAGTGCCACAGGAATGGTTCAAATCATAGACAGTAAGAAGAGTCAGTCTACTTGTACTTAAGTAGGCATTGTGCCTTTTGTATTTAATTCCGATGCAATTTCTGTGTTTCATCGTCAACAAGAAGGTCCAAGGGATACAGCACACCTGAAGTGAAGAATCGGAATCTATAACTAGTGACACAGGAATGGTTCAAATCATAGACAGTAAGAAGAGTCAGTCTTCTTGTACTTAAGTCGGCATTGTGCCTTTTCGATTTAATTCCGGTGCAATTTCTGTGTTTCATCATCAAGAAGAAGCTCAGAGGGATACAGTAAACCTGAAGTGAAGCATCGGAATGTATAACTAGTGTCACAGGAATGGTTAAAAACATAGACAGTCGGAAGAGTCATTCTTCTTGTACTTGAGTCGGCATTGTGCCTTTTGTATTTAATTCCGATGCAGTTTCTGTGTTTCATCGTCAATAAGAAGGTCAGAGGGATACAGTAAACCTGTAGTGAAGCATCGGAATCTATAACAAGTGTCACAGGAATGGTTCAAAAATAGACAGTAGGAAGAGTCAGTCTTCTTGTTCTTAAGTGGGCATTGTGCCTTTTGTATTTAATTCCGATGCAATTTCTGTGTTTCATCGTCAATAAGAAGGTCCAAGGGATACGGTAAGCCTGAAGTGAAGCATCGCAATCTATAACTAGTGTCCCAGGAATGGTTCAAAACATAGTCAGTAAGAAGAGTCAGTCTTCTTGTATTTGAGTCGGCATTGTGAGTTTTGTATTTAATTCCGATGCAATTTCTAAGTTTCATCGTCAATAAGAAGAATAGAGGTATACAGTAAACGTGAAGTGAAGCATCGGAATCTATTACTAGTGTCACAGGAATAGTAAAGAGCATTGACAGTAAGAAGAGTCTGTCCTCTTGTACTTAAGTCGGCATTGTGCCTTTTCTATTTAATTCCGATGCAATTTCTGTGTTTTATCGTCAATAAGAAGGTCAGAGGGATACAGTAAACTTGAAGTGAAGCATCGGGATCTATAACTAGTGTCACAGGGATGGTTCAAAACGTAGACAGTAGGAAGAGTCTGTCTTCTTGTACTTAAGTCGGCATTGTGATTTTTGTATTTAATTCCGATGCAATTTCTGTGATTCATCGTCAATAAGAGGGTCAGAGCGATACAGTAAACCTGAAGTGAGGCATCAGAATCTATAACTAGTGTCACAGGAATGGTTCAAAACATAGACAGTAGGAAGAGTCAGTGTTCTTGTACTTAAGTCGCCATTGTGCCTTTTGTTTTTAATTCCGATGCAACTTCTGTGTTTCATCGGCAATAAGAAGGTCCAAGGGACACAGTAAACCTGAAGTGAGGCATCGGAATCTATAACTAGTGTCACATTAATGGTTCAAAACATAGACAGTAATAAAAGTCAGTCTTCTTGTACTTAAGTCAGCATTGTGCCTTTCTGTTTAATTCCGATGCTATTGCTGTTTTGCATCGTCAATAAGAAAGTCCAAGGGATACAGTAAACATATGGTGAAGCATCGGAAACTAAAACTGGTCTCACAGGAAATGTTCAAACCATAGTCAGTAAGAAGAGTCAGTCTTCTTGTACTTAAGTCGGCATTGTGCCTTTTCTACTTAATTCCGATGCCATTTCTGTGTTTCATCGTCAATAAGAAGGTCCAAGGGATACGGTAAGCCTGAAGTGAAGCATCGCAATCTATAACTAGTGTCCCAGGAATGGTTCAAAACATAGTCAGTAAGAAGAGTCAGTCTTCTTGTATTTGAGTCGGCATTGTGAGTTTTGTATTTAATTCCGATGCAATTTCTAAGTTTCATCGTCAATAAGAAGAATAGAGGTATACAGTAAACGTGAAGTGAAGCATCGGAATCTATTACTAGTGTCACAGGAATAGTAAAAAGCATTGACAGTAAGAAGAGTCTGTCCTCTTGTACTTAAGTCGGCATTGTGCCTTTTGTATTTAATTCCGATGCAATTTCTGTGTTTCATCGTCAATACGAAGGTCCAAGTGATACAGTAAACCTAAAGTGAAGCATCGCAATCTATAACTAGTGTCACAGGAATGGTTCAAAACATAGTCAGTAAGAAGAGTCAGTCTTCTTGTACTTAAGTCAGCATTGTGCCTTTTCTATTTAATTCCGATGCAATTTCTGTGTTTTATCGTCAATAAGAAGGTCAGAGGGATACAGTAAACTTGAAGTGAAGCATCGGAATCTATAACTAGTGTCAAAGGGATGGTTCAAAACGTAGACAGTAGAAAGAGTCAGTCTTCTTGTACTTAAGTCGGCATTGTGATTTTTGTATTTAATTCCGATGCAATTTCTGTGATTCATCGTCAATAAGAGGGTCAGAGCGATACAGTAAACCTTAAGTGAGGCATCAGAATCTATAACTAGTGTCACAGGAATGGTTCAAAACATAGACAGTAGGAAGAGTCAGTCTTCTTGTACTTAAGTCGCCATTGTGCCTTTTGTTTTTAATTCCGATGCAACTTCTGTGTTTCATCGGCAATAAGAAGGTCCAAGGGACACAGTAAACCTGAAGTGAGGCATCGGAATCTATAACTAGTGTCACAGGAATGGTTCAAAACATAGACAGTAATAATAGTCAGACTTCTTGTACTTAAGTCAGCATTGTGCTTTTCTGTTTAATTCCGATGCTATTGCTGTTTTGCATCGTCAATAAGAAAGTCCAAGGGATACAGTAAACATATGGTGAAGCATCGGAAACTAAAACTGGTCTCACAGGAAATGTTCAAACCATAGTCAGTAAGAAGAGTCAGTCTTCTTGTACTTAAGTCACCATTGTGCTTTTTTGTATGTAATTCCGATGCAATTTCTGTGTTTCATCGTCAATAAGAGGGTCAGAAGGATACAGTGAACCTGAAGTGAGGAATCTGAATCTATAACCTGTGTCACAGGAATGGTTCAAAACATAGACAGTAAGAAGAGTCAGTGTTCTTGTACGTATGTCAGCATTGTGCCTTTTCTATTTAATTCCGATGCAATTTCTATGTTTCATCGTCAATAAGAAGGTCAGAGGGATACAGTAAACCTGAAGTGAAGCATCAGAATCTATAACTAGTGTCACAGGAATGGTTCAAAACATAGAGAGTAGGAAGAGTCAGTCTTCTTGTACTTAAGTCGGCATTGTGCCATTTGTATTTAATTCCGATGCAACTTCTGTGTTTCATCGTCAATAAGAAGGTCCAAGGGATACAGTAAACCTGAAGTGAGGCATCGGAATTTATAACTAGTGTCACAGGATTGGTTCAAAACATACACAGTAAGAAGAGTCAGTCTTCTTGTACTTAAGTCTGCATGGTGCCTTTTGTATTTAATTCCGATGCAATTTCTGTGTTTCATCGTCAGTAAGAAGTTCCAAGGGATACAGTAAACGTATGGTGAAGCATCGGAATCTAAAACTGGTCTCACAGGAAATGTTCAAAACATAGTCAGTAAGAAGAATCAGTCGTCTTGTACTTAAGTCGGCATTGTGCCTTTTCTATTTAATTGCGATGCAATTTCTGTGTTTCGTCGTCAATAAGAAGGTCCAAGGGAAACAGTGAACCTGAAGTGAAGCACCGGAATTTAATACGGGTCTCACAGGAAAGGTTCATAGCATAGAGAGTAAGAAGAGCCAGTCATCTTGTATTTGAGTCGGCATTGTGCCTTTTGTATTTAATTCCGATACAACGTCTAAGTTTCATCGTCAATAGGAAGGTCAGAGGGATACAGAAAAACTGAAGTGAATCATCAGAATCTATAACTAGTGTCACAGGAATGGTTAAAAACATTGACTGTAAAAAGAGTCAGTCTTCTTGTACTTAAGTCGGCATTGTGCCTTTTGTATTTAATTGCGATGCAATTTCTGTGTTTCATAGTTAATAAGAAGATCCAAGTGATAGAGTAAACCTAAAGTGAAGCATCGGAATCTATAACTAGTGTCACAGGAATGGTTCAAAACATAGTCAATAAGAAGAGTCAGTCTTCTTGTACTTAAGTCAGCATTGTGCCTTTTCTATATAATTCCGATGCAATTTCTGTGTTTTATCGTCAATAAGAAGGTCAGAAGGCTACAGTAAACCTGAAGTGAAGCATCGGAATCTATAACTAGTGTCACAGGGATGGTTCAAAACGTAGACAGTAGGAAGAGTCAGTATTCTTCTACTTAAGTATGCATTGTGCCTTTTGTATTTAATTCCGATGCAATTTCTGTGTTTCATCGTCAATGAGAGGGTCAGAGGGGTACAATAACCCTGCAGTGAGGCATCAGAATCTATAACTAGTGTCACAGGAATGGTTCAAATCATAGACAGTAAGAAGAGTCAGTCTACTTGTACTTAAGTAGGCATTGTGCCTTTTGTATTTAATTCCGATGCAATTTCTGTGTTTCATCGTCAATAAGAAGGTCCAAGGGATACAGCACACCTGAAGTGAAGAATCGGAATCTATAACTAGTGACACAGGAATGGTTCAAATCATAGACAGTAAGAAGAGTCAGTCTTCTTGTACTTAAGTCGGCATTGTGCCTTTTCGATTTAATTCCGATGCAATTTCTGTGTTTCATCATCAAGAAGAAGGTCAGAGGGATACAGTAAACCTGAAGTGAAGCATCGGCATGTATAGCTAGTGTCACAGGAATGGTTAAAAACATAGACAGTAGGAAGAGTCATTCTTCTTGTACTTGAGTCGGCATTGTGCCTTTTGTATTTAGTTCCGATGCAATTTCTGTGTTTCATCGTCAATAAGAAGGTCAGAGGGATACAGTAAACCTGAAGTCAAGCATCGGAATCTATAACAAGTGTCACAGGAATGGTTCAAAAAATAGACAGTAGGAAGAGACAGTCTTCTTGTTCTTAAGTGGGCATTGTGCCTTTTGTATTTAATTCCGATGCAATTTCTGTGTTTCATCGTCAATAAGAAGGTCCAAGGGATACAGTAAGCCTGATGTGAAGCATCGCAATCTATAACTAGTGTCCCAGGAATGGTTCAAAACATAGTCAGTAAGAAGAGTCAGTCTTCTTGTATTTGAGTCGGCATTGTGCCTTTTGTATTTAATTCCGATGCAATTTCTAAGTTTCATCGTCAATAAGAAGAATAGAGGTATACAGTTAACCTGAAGTAAAGCATTGGAATCTATAACTAGTGTCACAGGAATAGTTAAAAACATTGACAGTAAGAAGAGTCTGTCCTCTTGTACTTAAGTCGGCATTGTGCCTTTTGTATTTAATTCCGATGCAATTTCTGTGTTTCATCGTCAATAAGAAGGTCCAAGTGATACAGTAAACCTAAAGTGAAGCATCGGAATCTATAACTAGTGCCACAGGAATGGTTCAAAGCATAGTCAGTAAGAAGAGTCAGTCTTCTTGTACTTAAGTCAGCATTGTGCCTTTCCTTTTAATTCCGATGAAATTTCTGTGTTTTATCGTCAATAAGATGGTCAGAGGGATACAGTAAACTTGAAGTGAAGCATCGGAATCTATAACTAGTGTCACAGGGATGGTTCAAAACGTAGACAGTAAGAAGAGTCAGTCTTCTTGTACTTAAGTCGGCATTGTGATTTTTGTATTTAATTCCGATGCATTTTCTGTGTTTCATCGTCAATAAGAGGGTCAGAGCGATACAGTAAACCTGAAGTGAGGTATCAGAATCTATAACTAGTGTCACAGGAATGGTTCAAAACATAGACAGTAGGATGAGTCAGTCTTCTTGTACTTAAGTCGCCATTGTGCCTTTTGTTTTTAATTCCGATGCAACTTCTGTGTTTCATCGGCAATAAGAAGTACCAAGGGATACAGTAAACCTGAAGTGAGGCATCGGAATCTATAACTAGTGTCACAGGAATGGTTCAAAACATAGACAGTAAGAAAAGTCAGTCTTCTTGTACTTAAGACAGCATTGTGCCTTTTCTGTTTAATTCCGATGCAGTTTCTGTTTTGCATCGTCAATAAGAAAGTCCAAGGGATACAGTAAACATATGGTGAAGCATCGGAATCTAAAACTGGTCTCACAGGAAATGTTCAAAACATAGCCAGTAAGAAGAGTCAGTCTTCTAGTACTTAAGTCGGCATTGTGCCTTTTCTATTTAATTCCTATGCCATTTCTGTGTTTCGTCGTCAATAAGAAGGTCCAAGGGATACAGTAAACCAGAAGTGAAGCATCGGAATCTAGAACTGGTCTCATAGGAAAGGCTCAAAACATAGAGAGTAAGAAGAGCCAGTAATCTTGTATTTGAGTCGGCATTGTGTCTTGTGTATTTAATTCCGATGCAATTTCTATGTTTCGTCGTCAATAAGAAGGTCAGAGGTATACAGTAAACCTGAAGTTGAGCATCGGGATCTATAACTAGTGTCACAGGGATGGTTCAAAACGTAGACAGTGGGAAGAATCTGTCATCTTGTACTTAGGTCGGCAATGTGACTTTTGTATTTAATTCCGATGCAATTTCTGTGTTTTATCGTCAATACGAGGGTCAGAGGGATACAGTGAACCTGAAGTGAGGCATCAGAATCTATAACTAGTGTCACAGGAATGGTTCAAAACATAGACAGTAAGAAGAGTCAGTCTTCTTGTACTTATGTCAGCATTGTGCCTTTTCTATTTAATTCCGATGCAATTTATGTGTTTTATCGTCAATAAGAATGTCAGAGGGATACAGTAAAGCTGAAGTGAAGCATCGGAATCTATAACTAGTGTCACAGGGATGGTTCAAAACGTAGACAGTAGGAAGAGTCAGTATTCTTGTACTTAAGTCGGCATTGTGCCTTTTGTATTTAATTCCGATGCAATTTCTGTGTTTCATCGCCAATGAGAGGGTCAGAGGGGTACAATAACCCTGCAGCGAGGCATCAGAATCTATAACTAGTGTCACAGGAATGGTTCAAAACATAGACAGTAAGAAGAGTCAGTCTTCTTGTACTTATGTCAGCATTGTGCCTTTTCTATTTAATTCCGATGCAATTTCTGTGTTTTATCGTCAATAAGAAGGTCAGAGGGATACAGTAAAAATGAAGTGAAGCATCGGAATCTATAACTAGTGTCACAGGGATGGTTCAAAACGTAGACAGTGGGAAGAATCTGTCATCTTGTACTTATGTCGGCAATGTGATTTTTGTATTTAATTCCGATGCAATTTCTGTGTTTCATCGTCAATACGAGGGTCAGAGGGATACAGTGAACTTGAAGTGAGGCATCAGAATCAATAACTAGTGTCACTGGAATGATTCAAAACATAGACAGTAGGAAGAGTCAGTCTTCTTGTACTTAAGTCGGCATTGTGGCTTTTGTATTTAATTATGATGTAACTTCTGTGTTTCATCGTCAATAAGAAGGTCCAAGGGATACAGTAAACCTGAAGTGAGGCATCGGAATTTATAACTAGTGTCACAGGAATGGTTCAAAACACAGTAAGTAAGAAGAGTCAGTCTTCTTGTATTTAAGTCAGCATTGTGCCTTTTCTATTTAATTCCGATGCAATTTCTGTGTTTCATCGTCAATAAGAAGGTGAGGGGGATACAGTAAACCTGAAGTGAAGCATCGGAATCTATAACAAGTGTCACAGGAATGGTTAAAAACATAGACAGTAGGAGGAGTCATTCTTCTTGTACTTGAGTCGGCATTGTGCCTTTTGTATTTAATTCCGATGCAATTTCTGTGTTTCATCGTCAATAAGAAGGTCAGAGGGATACAGTAAACCTTAAGTGAAGCATCGGAATCTATAACAAGTGTCACAGGAATGGTTCAAAAAATTGACAGTAGGAGGAGTCGGTCTTCTTGTTCTTAAGTGGGCATTGTGCCTTTTGTATTTAATTCCGATGCAATTTCTGTGTTTCATCGTCAATAAGATGGTCCAAGGGATACAGTAAGCCTGATGTGAAGCATCGCAATCTATAACTAGTGTCCCAGGAATGGTTCAAAACATATTCAGTAAGAAAAGTCAGTCTTCTTGTATTTGAGTCGGCATTGTGCCTTTTGTATTTAATTACGATGCAATTTCTAAGTTTCATCGTCAATAAGAAGAGTAGAGGTATACAGTAAACCTGAAGTGAAGCATTGGAATCTATAACTAGTGTCACAGGAATAGTTAAAAACATTGACAGTAAGTAGACTCTGCCCTCTTGTACTTAAGTCGGCATTGTGCCTTTTGTATTTAATTCCGATGCAATTTCTGTGTTTCATCGTCAATAAGAAGGTCCAAGTGATACAGTAAACCTAAAGTGAAGCATCGGAATCTATAACTAGTGTCACAGGAATGGTTCAAAACATAGTCAGTAAGAAGAGTCAGTCTTCTTGTACTTAAGACAGCATTGTGCCTTTTCTATTTAATTCCGATGCAATTTCTGTGTTTTATCGTCAATAAGAAGGTCAGAGGGATACAGTAAACTTGAAGTGAATCATCGGAATCTATAACTAGTGTCACAGGAATGGTTCAAAACATAGACAGTAGGAAGAGTCAGTCTTCTTGTAGTTAAGTCGCCATTGTGCCTTTTGTTTTTAATTCCGATGCAACTACTGTGTTTCATCGGCAATAAGAAGGTCCAAGGGATACAGTAAACCTGAAGTGAGGCATCGGAATCTATAACTAGTGTCACAGGAATCGTTCAAAACATAGACAGTAAGAAAAGTCAGTCTTCTTGTACTTAAGTCAGCATTGTGCCTTTTCTGTTTAATTCCGATGCAATTTCTGTTTTGCATCGTCAATAAGAAAGTCCAAGGGATACAGTAAACATATGGTGAAGCATCGGAATCTAAAACTGGTCTCACAGGAAATGTTCAAAACATAGAGAGTAAGAAGAGCCAGTCATCTTGTATTTGAGTCGGCATTGTGCCTTGTGTATTTAATTCCGATGCAATTTCTATGTTTCGTCGTCAATAAGAAGGTCAGAGGTATACAGTAAACCTGAAGTTGAGCATCGGGATCTATAACTAGTGTCACAGGGATGGTTCAAAACGTAGACAGTGGGAAGAATCTGTCATCTTGTACTTATGTCGGCAATGTGATTTTTGTATTTAATTCCGATGCAATTTCTGTGTTTCATCGTCAATACGAGGGTCAGAGGGATACAGTCAACCTGAAGTGAGGCATCAGAATCTATAACTAGTGTCACAGGAATGGTTCAAAACATAGACAGTAAGAAGAGTCAGTCTTCTTGTACTTATGTCAGCATTGTGCCTTTTCTATTTAATTCCGATGCAATTTCAGTGTTTTATCGTCAATAAGAAGGTCAGAGGGATACAGTAAACCTGAAGTGAAGCATCGGAATCTATAACTAGTGTCACAGGGATGGTTCAAAACGTAGACAGTAGGAAGAGTCAGTATTCATGTACTTAAGTCGGCATTGTGCCTTTTGTATTTAATTCCGATGCAATTTCTGTGTTTCATCGCCAATGAGAGGGTCAGAGGGGTACAATAACCCTGCATTGAGGCATCAGTATCTATAACTAGTGTCACAGGAATGGTTCAAAACATAGACAGTAAGAAGAGTCAGTCTTCTTGTACTTATGTCAGCATTGTGCCTTTTCTATTTAATTCCGATGCAATTTCTGTGTTTTATCGTCAATAAGAAGGTGAGAGGGATACAGTAAACCTGAAGTGAAGCATCGGAATCTATAACTAGTGTCACAGGGATGGTTCAAAACGTAGACAGTGGGAAGAATCTGTCATCTTGTACTTATGTCGGCAATGTGATTTTTGTATTTAATTCCGATGCAATTTCTGTGTTTCATCGTCAATACGAGGGTCAGAGGGATACAGTGAACCTGAAGTGAGGCATCAGAATCAATAACTAGTGTCACAGGAATGATTCAAAACATAGACAGTAGGAAGAGTCAGTCATCTTGTACTTAAGTCGGCATTGTGCCTTTTGTATTTAATTATGATGTAACTTCTGTGATTCATCGTCAATAAGAAGGTCCAAGGGATACAGTAAACCTGAAGTGAGGCATCGGAATTTATAACTAGTGTCACAGGAATGGTTCAAAACACAGTAAGTAAGAAGAGTCAGTCTTCTTGTATTTAAGTCAGCATTGTGCCTTTTCTATTTAATTCCAATGCAATTTCTGTGTCTCATCGTCAATAAGAAGGTGAGGAGGATACAGTAAACCTGAAGTGAAGCATCGGAATCTATAACTAGTGTCACAGGGATAGTTCAAAACGTAGACAGTAGGAAGAGTCTGTCTTCTTGTACTTATTTCGGCATTGTGCCTTTTGTATTTCATTCCGATGCAATTTTTGTCTTTCATCGTCAATAAGAAGGTACAAGGGATACAGTAAACCTGAAGTGAGGCATCGGAATCTATAAGTAGTGTCACAGGAATGGTTCAAAACATAGACAGTAAGAGGAGTCAGTCTACTTGTACTTAAGTCGGTATTGTGCCTTTTCTATTTAATTCCGATGCAATTTCTCTGTTTCATCGTCAATAAGAAAGTCAGAGGGATACAGTAAACCTGACGTGAAGCATCGGAATCTATAACAAGTGTCCCAGGAATGGTTCAAAACATAGACGGTAAGAGGAGTCCGTCTACTTGTACTTAAGTCGGTATTGTGCCTTTTCTATATAATTCCGATGCAATTTCTGTGTTTTATCGTCAATAAGAAGGTCAGAGGGATACAGTAAACCTGAAGTGAAGCATCGGAAACTATAACTAGTGTCACAGGGATGGTTCAAAACGTAGACAGTAGGAAGAGTCAGTATTCTTGTACTTAGGTCGGCATTGTGCGTTTTGTATTTAATTCCAATGCAATTTCTGTGTTTCATCGTAAAGAGAGGGTCAGAGGGGTACAATAACCCTGCAGTGAGGCATCAGAATCTATAACTAGTGTCACAGGAATGGTGCAAATCATAGACAGTAAGAAGAGTCAGTCTACTTGTACTTAAGTAAGCATTGTGCCTTTTGTATTTAATTCCGATGCAATTTTTGTGTTTCATCGTCAATAAGAAGGTCCAAGGGATACAGCACACCTGAAGTGAAGAATCGGAATCTATAGCTAGTGACACAGGAATGGTTCAAATCAGAGACAGTAAGAAGAGTCAGTCTTCTTGTACTTAAGTCGGCATTGTGCCTTTTCGATTTAATTCCGATGCAATTTCTGTGTTTCATCATCAAGAAGAAGGTCAGAGGGATACAGTAAACCTGAAGTGAAGCATCGGAATGTATAACTAGTGTCACAGGAATGGTTAAAAACATTGACAGTAAGAAGAGTCTGTCCTCTTGTACTTAAGTCGGCATTGTGCCTTTTGTATTTAATTCCGATGCAATTTCTGTGTTTCATCGTCAATAAGAAGGTCCAAGTGATACAGTAAACCTAAAGTGGAGCATCGGAATCGATAACTAGTGTCACAGGAATGGTTCAAAACATAGTCAGTAAGAAGAGTCAGTCTTTTTGTACTTAAGTCAGCAATGTGCCTTTTCTATTTAATTCCGATGCAATTTCTGTGTTTTATCGTCAATAAGAAGGTCAGAGGGATACAGTAAACTTGAAGTGAAGCATCGGAATCTATAACTAGTGTCACAGGGATGGTTCAAAACGTAGACAGTAAGAAGAGTCAGTCTTCTTGTACTTAAGTCGGCATTGTGTTTTTGTATTTAATTCCGATGCAATTTCTGTGTTTCATCGTCAATAAGAGGCTCAGAGCGATACAGTAAACCTGAAGTGAGGCATCAGAACCTATAACTAGTGTCACAGGAATGGTTCAAAACATAGACAGTGGGAAGAGTCAGTCTTCTTGTACTTAAGTCGCCATTGTGCCTTTTGTTTTTAATTCCGATGCAACTTCTGTGTTTCATCGGCAATAAGAAGGTCCAAGGGATACAGTAAACCTGAAGTGAGGCATCGGAATCTATAACTAGTGTCACAGGAATGGTTCAAAACTTAGACAGTAAGGAAAGTCAGTCTTCTTGTACTAATGTCAGCATTGTGACTTTTCTGTTTAATTCCGATGCAGTTTCTGTTTTGCATTGTCAATAAGAAAGTCCAAGGGATACAGTAAACATATGGGGAAGCATCGGAATCTAAAACTGGTCTCACAGGAAATGTTCAAACCATAGTCAGTAAGAAGAGTCAGTCTTCTTGTACTTAAGTCGGCATTGTGCCTTTTCTATTTAATTCCGATGCCATTTCTGTGTTTCGTCGTCAATAAGAAGGTCCAAGGGATACAGTAAACCAGAAGTGAAGCATCGGAAGCCAGAACTGGTCTCATAGGAAAGGCTCAAAACATAGAGAGTAAGAAGAGCCAGTCATCTTGTATTTGAGTCGGCATTGTGCCTTGTGTATTTAATTCCGATGCAATTTCTATGTTTCGTCGTCAATAAGAAGGTCAGAGGTATACAGTAAACCTGAAGTTAAGCATCGGGATCTATAACTAGTGGCACAGGGATGGTTCAAAACGTAGACAGTGGGAAGAATCTGTCATCTTGTACTTATGTCGGCAATGTGACTTTTGTATTTAATTCCAATGCAATTTCTGTGTTTCATCGTCAATACGAGGGTCAGAGGGATACAGTGAACCTGAAGTGAGGCATCAGAATCTATAACTAGTGTCACAGGAATGGTTCAAAACATAGACAGTAAGAAGAGTCAGTCTTCTTGTACTTATGTCAGCATTGTGCCTTTTCTATTTAATTCCGATGCAATTTCTATGTTTCATCGTCAATAAGAAGGTCAGAGGGATACAGTAAACCTGAAGTGAAGCATCGGAATCTATAACTAGTGTCACAGGGATGGTTCAAAACGTAGACAGTGGGAAGAATCTGTCATCTTGTACTTATGTCGGCAATGTGATTTTTGTATTTAATTCCGATGCAATTTCTGTGTTTCATCGTCAATACGAGGGTCAGAGGGATACAGTGAACCTGAAGTGAGGCATCAGAATCTATATCTAGTGTCACAGGAATGATTCAAAACATACACAGTAGGAAGAGTCAGTCTTCTTGTACTTAAGTCGGCATTGTGCCTTTTGTATTTAATTATGATGTAACTTGTGTGTTCCATCGTCAATAAGAAGGTCCAAGGGATACAGTAAACCTGAAGTGAGGGAATCGGAATTTATAACTAGTGTCACAGGAATGGTTCAAAACATAGTAAGTAAGAAGAGTCAGTCTTCTTGTACTTAAGTCAGCATTGTGCCTTTTCTATTTAATTCCGATGCAATTTCTGTGTTTCATCGTCAATACGAAGGTGAGGGGGATACAGTAAACCTGAAGTGAAGCATCGGAATCTATACCTAGTGTCACTGAGATGGTTCAAAACGCAGACAGTAGGAAGAGTCTGTCTTCTTGTACTTATTTCGGCATTGTGCCTTTTGTATTTAATTCCGATGCAATTTCTGTCTTTCATCGTCAATAAGAAGGTCCAAGGGATACAGTAAACCTGAAGTGAGGCATCGGAATCTATAAGTAGTGTCACAGGAATGGTTCAAATCATAGACAGTAAGAGGAGTCAGTCTACTTGTACTTAAGTCGGTATTGTGCCTTTTCTATTTAAATCCGATGCAATTTCTGTGTTTCATCGTCAATAAGAAAGTCAGAGGGATACAGTAAACCTGACGTGAAGCATCGGAATCTATAACAAGTGTCACAGGAATGGTTCAAATCATAGTCAGTAAGAAGAGTCTGTCTTCTTGTACTTAAGTCGGCATGGTGCATTTTGCATTTACTTCCGATGCAATTTCTGTGTTTCATCGTCAATTAGAAGGTCCGAGGGATAGAGTAAACATATAGTGAAGCATCGGAATCTAAAACTGGTCTCACAGGAAATGTTCAAATCATAGTCAGTAAGAAGAGTCGGTCTTCTTGTATTTGAGTAAGCATTGTGCCTTTTGTATTTAATTCCGATGCAATTTCTAAGTTTCATCGTCAATAAGAAGGTCAGAGGTATACAGTAAACCTGAAGTGAAGCTTCGGAATCTATAACTAGTGTCACAGGAATGGTTAAAACATTGACAGTAAGAAAAGTCAGTCTTCTCGTACTAAAGTCGGCATTGTGCCTTTTGTATTAAATTCCGATGCAATTTCTGTGTTTCATCGTCAATAAGAAGGTCCAAGTGATACAGTAAACCTAAAGTGAAGCATCGGAATCTATAACTAGTGTCACAGGAATGGTTCAAAACATATTCAGTAAGAAGAGTCAGTATTCTTGTACTTAAGTCAGCATTATGCCTTTCCTATTCAATTCCGATGCTATTTCTGTGTTTTATCGACAATACGAAGGTCAGAGGGATACATAAACTTCAAGTGAAGCATCTGAATCTATAACTAGTGTCACAGGGATGGTTGAAGACGTAGACAGTATGAAGAGTCAATCTTCTTGTACTTAAGTCGGCATTGTGATTTTTGTATGTAATTCTGATGCAATTTCTATGTTTCATCGTCAATAAGAGGGTCAGAGGGATACAGTAAACCTGAAGTGAGGCATCAGAATCTACAACTAGTGTCACAGGAGTGGTTCAAAACATAGACAGTAGGAAGAGTCAGTCTTCTTGTACTTAAGTCGGCATTGTGCCATTTGTATTTAATTCCGATGCAACTTCTGTGTTTCATCGTCAATACGAAGGTCCAAGGGATACAGTAAACCTGAAGTGAGGCATCGGAATTTTTAACTAGTGTCACAGGAGTGGTTCAAAACATAGACAGTAAGATGAGTCAGTCTTCTTGTACTTAAGTCGGCATGGTGCCTTTTGTATTTAATTCCGATGCAATTTCTGTGTTTCATCGTCAGTAAGAAGTTCCAAGGGAAACAGTAAACGTTTTGTGAAGCATCGGAATCTAAAACTGGTCTCACAGGAAATGTTCAAAACATAGTCAGTAAGAAGAGTCAGTCGTCTTGTACTTAAGTGGGCATTGTGCCTTTTGTATTTAATTCCGATGCAATTTCTGTGTTTCATCGTCAATAAGAAGGTCCAAGGGATACAGTAAGCCTGAAGTGAAGCATCGCAATCTACAACTAGTGTCACAGGAATGGTTAAAAACATTGACTGTAAAAAGAGTCAGTCTTCTTGTACTTAAGTCGGCATTGTGCCTTTTGTATTTAATTCCGATGCAATTTCTGTGTTTCATCGTCAATAAGAAGATCCAAGTGATACAGTAAACCTAAAGTGAAGCATCGGAATCTATAACTAGTGTCACGGGAATGGTTCAAAACATAGTCAGTAAGAAGAGTCAGTCTTCTTGTACTTAAGTCAGCATTGTGCCTTTTCTATATAATTCCGATGCAATTTCTGTGTTTTATTGTCAATAAGAAGGTCAGAGGGATACTGTAAACCTGAAGTGAACCATCGGAATCTATAACTAGTGTCACAGGGATGGTTCAAAACGTAGACAGTAGGAAGAGTCAGTATTCTTGTACTTCAGTCGGCATTGTGCCTTTTGTATCTAATTCCGATGCAATTTCTGTGTTTCATCGTCAATGAGAGGTCAGAGGGGTACAATAAACCTGCAGTGAGGCATCAGAATCTATAACTAGTGTCACAGGAATGGTTCAAATCATAGACAGTGAGAAGAGTCAGTCTACTTGTACTTAAGTAGGCATTGTGCCTTTTGTATTTAATTCCGATGCAATTTCTGTGTTTCATCGTCATTAAGAAGGTCCAAGGGATACAGCACACCTGCAGTGAAGAATCGGAATCTATAACTAGTGACACAGGAATGGTTCAAGTCATAGACAGTAGGAAGAGTCAGTCTTCTTGTACTTAAGTCGGCATTGTGCCTTTTGTATTTAATTCCGATGCAATTTCTGTGTTTCATCGTCAATAAGAAGGTCCAAGGGATACAGTAAACCTGAAGTGAAGCATCGGAATGTATAACTAGTGTCACAGGAATGGTTAAAAACATAGACAGTAGGAAGAGTCATTCTTCTTGTACTTAAGTCAGCATTGTGCCTTTTCTGTTTAATTCCGATGCAATTTCTGTTTTGCATCGTCAATAAGAAAGTCCAAGAGATACAGTAAACATATGGTGAAGCATCGGAATCTAAAACTGGTCTCACAGGAAATGTTCAAATCATAGTCAGTAAGAAGAGTCAGTCTTCTTGTACTTAAGTCGGCATTGTGCCTTTTCTATTTAATTCCGATGCCATTTCTGTGTTTCGTCGTCAATAAGAAGGTCCAAGAGATACAGTAAACCAGAAGTGAAGCATCGGAATCTAGAACTGGTCTCATAGGAAAGGCTCAAAACATAGAGAGTAAGAAGAGCCAGTCATCTTGTATTTGAGTCGGCGTTGTGCCTTGTGTATTTAATTCCGATGCAATTTCTATGTTTCGTCGTCAATAAGAAGGTCAGAGGTATACAGTAAACCTGAAGTTGAGCATCGGGATCTATAACTAGTGTCACAGGGATGGTTCAAAACGTAGACAGTGGGAAGAATCTGTCATCTTGTACTTATGTCGGCAATGTGATTTTTGTATTTAATTCCGATGCAATTTCTGTGTTTCATCGTCAATACGAGGGTCAGAGGGATACAGTGAACCTGAAGTGAGGCATCAGAATCTATAACTAGTGTCACAGGATTGGTTCAAAACATAGACAGTAAGAAGAGTCAGTCTTCTTGTACTTATGTCAGCATTGTGCCTTTTCTATTTAATTACGATGCAATTTCTATGTTTCATCGTCAATAAGAAGGTCAGAGGGATACAGTAAACCTGAAGTGAAACATCGGAATCTATAACTAGTGTCACAGGGATGGTTCAAAACGTAGACAGTGGGAAGAATCTGTCATCTTGTACTTATGTCGGCAATGTGATTTTTGTATTTAATTCCGATGCAATTTCTGTGTTTCATCGTCAATACGAGGGTCAGAGGGATACAGTGAACCTGAAGTGAGGCATCAGAATCTATAACTAGTGTCACAGGAATGATTCAAAACATAGACAGTAGGAAGAGTCAGTCTTCTAGTACTTAAGTCGGCATTGTGCCTTTTGTATTTAATTATGATGTAACTTCTGTGTTTCATCGTCAATAAGAAGGTTCAAGGGATACAGTAAACCTGAAGTGAGGCATCGGAATTTATAACTAGTGTCACAGGAATGGTTCCAAACATAGTAAGTAAGAAGAGTCAGTCTTCTTGTACTTAAGTCAGCTTTGTGCCTTTTCTATTTAATTCCGATGCAATTTCTGTGTTTCATCGTCAATAAGAAGGTGAGGGGGATACAGTAAACCTGAAGTGAAGCATCGGAATCTATAACTAGTGTCACAGGGATGGTTCAAATCGTATGCAGTAGGAAGAGTCTGTCTTCTTGTACTTATTTCGGCATTGTGCCTTTTGTATTTAATTCCGATGCAATTTCTGTCTTTCATCGTCAATAAGAAGGTCCAAGGGATACAGTAAACCTGAAGTTAGGCATCGGAATCTATAAGTAGTGTCACAGGAATGGTTCAAAACATAGACAGTAAGAGGAGTCAGTCTACTTGTACTTAAGTCGGTATTGTGCCTTTTCTATTTAATTCCGATGCAATTTCTCTGTTTCATCGTCAATAAGAAAGTCAGAGGGATACAGTAAACCTGACGTGAAGCATCGGAATCTAAAACAAGTGTCACAGGAATGGTTCAAATCATAGTCAGTAAGAAGAGTCTGTCTTCTTGTACTTAAGTCGGCATGGTGCCTTTTGCATTTAATTCCGATGCAATTTCTGTGTTTCATCGTCAATTAGAAGGTCCGAGGGATAGAGTAAACATATAGTGAAGCATCGGAATCTAAAACTGGTCTCACAGGAAATGTTCAAATCATAGTCAGTAAGAAGAGTCGGTCTTCTTGTATTTGAGTGGGCATTGTGCCTTTTGTATTTAATTCCGATGCAATTTCTAAGTTTCATCGTCAATAAGAAGGTCAGAGGTATACAGTAAACCTGAAGTGAAGCATCGGAATCTATAACTAGTGTCACAGGAATGGTTAAAACATTGACAGTAAGAAGAGTCAGTCTTCTTGTACTTAAGTCGGCATTGTGCCTTTTGTATTAAATTCCGATGCAATTTCTGTGTTTCATCGTCAATAAGAAGGTCCAAGTGATACAGTAAACCTAAAGTGAAGCATCGGAATCTATTACTAGTGTCACAGGAATGGTTCAAAACATAGTCAGTAAGAAGAGTCAGTCTTCTTGTACTTAAGTCAGCATTGTGCATTTGCTATTTAATTCCGATGCTATTTCTGTGTTTTATCGACAATACGAAGGTCAGAGGGATACATAAACTTCAAGTGAAGCATCTGAATCTATAACAAGTGTCACAGGGATGGTTGAAAACGTAGACAGTATGAAGAGTCAATCTTCTTGTACTTAAGTCGGCATTGTCATTTTTGTATGTAATTCTGATGCAATTTCTATGTTTCATCGTCAATAAGAGGGTCAGAGGGATACAGTAAACCTGAAGTGAGGCATCAGAATCCATAACTAGTGTCACAGGAATGGTTCAAACATAGACAGTAGGAAGACTTAGCCTTCCTGTACTTAAGTCGGCAATGTGCCTCTTGTATTTAATTCCGATGCATTTTCTGTGTTTCATCGTCAATAAGAAAGTCCAAGGGATACAGTAAACCTGAAGTGAAGCATCGGAATCTATAACTAGTGACACAGGAATGGTTCAAAACATAGACAGTAAGATGAGTCAGCCTTCTTGTACTTAAGTCGGCATGGTGCCCTTAGTATTTAATTCCGATGCAATTTCTGTGTTTCATCGTCAATAAGAAGGTCCAAGGGATACAGTAAACATATAGTGAAGCATCGCAATCTAAAACTGGTCTCACAGGAAATGTGCAAAACATAGTCAGGTAGAAGAGTCAGTCTTCTTGTACTTAAATCGGCATTGTGCCTTTTCTATTTAATTCCGATGCAATTTCTGTGTTTCGTCGTCAATAAGAAGGCCCAAGGAATACAGTAAACCTGAAGTGAAGCATCGGAATCTAAAACCGGTCACACAGGAAAGGATCAAAACATAGAGATTAAGAAGAGCCAGTCATCGTGTATTTGAGTCGGCATTGTCCCTCTTGTATTTAATTCCGATGCAACTTCTGTGTTTCATCTTCAATAAGAAGGTCAAAGGGATACAGTAAACCTGAAGTGAGGCATCGGAATCTATAACTAGTGTCACAGGAATGCTTCAAAGCATAGACAGTAAGAAGAGTCAGTCTTCTTGTACTTAAGTCAGCATTGTGCATTTTCTATTTAATTCCGATGCAATTTCTGTGTTTCGTCGTCAATAAGAAGGTCCAAGTGATACAGTAAAACTAAAGTGAAGCATCGGAATCTATAACTAGTGTCACAGGAATGGTTCAAAACAAAGTCAGTAAGAAGAGTCAGTCTTCTTGTACTTAAGTCAGCATTGTGCCTTTCCTATTTAATTCCGATGCTATTTCTGTGTTTTATCGACAATACGAAGGTCAGAGGGATACACAAACTTCATGTGAAGCATCTGAATCTATAACTAGTGTCACAGGGATGGTTGAAAACGTAGACAGTATGAAGAGTCAATCTTCTTGTACTTAAGTCGGCATTGTGACTTTTGTATCTAATTCTGATGCAATTTCTATGTTTCATCGTCAATAAGAGGGTCAGAGGGATACAGTAAACCTGAAGTGAGGCATCAGAATCCATAACTAGTGTCACAGGAATGGTTCAAACATAGACAGTAGGAAGAGTTAGCCTTCTTGTACTTAAGTCGGCAATGTGCCTCTTGTATTTAATTCCGATGCATTTTCTGTGTTTCATCGTCAATAAGAAATTCCAAGGGATACAGTAAACCTGAAGTGAAGCATCGGAATCTATAACTAGTGACACAGGAATGGTTCAAAACATAGACAGTAAGAAGAGTCAGTCTTTTTGTACTTAAGTCAGCATTGTGCCTTTTCTAATTAATACCGATGCAATTTCTCTGTTTCATCGTCAATAAGAATGTCAGAGGGATACAGTAAGCCTGAAGTGAAGCATCGGAATCCATAACAAGTGTCACAGGAATTGTTCAAACATAGTCAGTAAGATGAGTCAGCCTTCTTGTACTTAAGTCGGCATTGTGCCTTTTCTATTTAATTCCGATGCAATTTCTGTGTTTCGTCGTCAATAAGAAGGCCCAAGGGATACAGTAGACCTTAAGTGAAGCATCGGAATCTAAAACCGGTCTCACAGGAAAGGATCAAATCATAGAGATTAAGTAGAGCCAGTCATCGTGTATTTAGTCGGCATTGTCCCTCTTGTATTTAATTCCGATGCAATTTCTAAGTTTCATCGTCAATAAGGCGGTCAGAGGTATACAGCAGACCTGAAGTGACGCATCGGAATCTATAACTAGTGTCACAGGAATGGTTAAAAGCATTGACAGTAAGAAGAGTCAGTCATCTTGTACTTAAGTCGGCATTGTGCCTTTTGTATATAATTCCGATGCAATTTCTGTGTTTCATCGTCAATAAGAAGATCCAAGTGATACAGTAAACCTAAAGTGAAGCATCGGAATCTATAACTAGTGTCACAGGAATGGTTCAAAACATAGTCAGTAAGAAGAGTCAGTCTTCTTGTACTTAAGTCAGCATTGAGCCTTTTCTATTTAATACCTATGCAATTTCTGTGTTTTATCATCAATAAGAAGGTCAGAGTGATACAGAAAGCTTGAAGTGAATCATCGGAATCTATAACTTGTGTCACAGGGATGGTTCAAAACGTAGACAGTAGGAAGAGTCAGTCTTCTTGTACTTAAGTCGGCATTGTGATTTTTGTATTTAATTCCGATGCAATTTCTGTGTTTCATCGTCAATAAGAGGGTCAGAGGGATACAGTGAACCTGAAGTGAGGCATCAGAATCTATAACTAGTGTCACAGGAATGCTTCAAAGCATAGTCAGTAGGAAATGTCAGTCTTCTTGTACTTAAGTCGGCATTGTGCCTTTTGTATTTAATTCCCATGCAACTTCTGTGTTTCATCTACAATAAGAAGGTCAAAGGGATACAGTAAACCTGAAGTGAGGCATCGGAATCTATAACTAGTGTCACAGGAATGGTTCAAACATAGACAGTAAGAAGAGTCAGTCTTCTTGTACTTAAGTCGGCATTGTGCATTTTCTATTTAATTCCGATGCAATTTCTGTGTTTCGTCGTCAATAAGAAGGTCCAAGTGATACAGTAAACCAAAAGTGAAGCATCGGAATCTATAACTAGTGTTACAGGAATGGTTCAAAGCATAGTCAGTCAGAAGAGTCAGTCTTCTTGTACTTAAGTCAGCATTGTGCCTTTTCTATTTAATTCCGATGCTATTTCTGTGATTTATCGACAATACGAAGGTCTGAGGGATACATAAACCTGAAGTGAAGCATCTGAATCTATAACTAGTGTCACAGGGATGCTTGAAAACGTAGACAGTATTAAGAGTCAATCTTCTTGTACTTAAGTCGGCATTGTGATTTTTGTATGTAATTCTGATGCAATTTATATGTTTCATCGTCAATAAGAGGGTCAGATTGATACAGTAAACCTGAAGTGAGGCATCAGAATCCATAACTAGTGTCACAGGAATGGTTCTAAACATAGACAGTAGGAAGAGTTAGTCTTCTTGTACTTAAGTCGGCAATGTGCCTCTTGTATTTAATTCCGTTGCAACTTCTGTGTTTCATCGTCAATAAGAAAGTCCAAGGGATACAGTAAACCTGAATTGAAGCATCGGAATCTATAACTAGTGACACAGGAATGGTTCAAAACATAGACAGTAAGAAGAGTCAGTCTTTTTGTACTTAAGTCAGCATTGTGCTTTTTCTAATTAATACCAATGCAATGTCTCTGTTTCATCGTCAATAAGAATGTCAGAGGGATACAGTAAGCCTGAAGTGAAGCATCGGAATCCATAAAAGGTGTCACAGGAGTGGTTCAAACATAGTCAGTAAGATGAGTCAGCCTTCTTGTACTTAAGTCGGCATGGTGCCCTCTGTATTTAATTCCGATGCAATTTCTGTGTTTCATCGTCAATAAGAAGGTCCAAGGGACACAGTAAACATATAGTGAAGCATCGGAATGTAAAACTGGTCTCACAGGAAATGTGCAAAACATAGTCAGTAAGAAGAGTCAGTCTTCTTGTACTTAAATCGGCATTGTGCCTTTTCTTTTAATTCCGATGCAATTTCTGTGTTTCGTCGTCAATAACAAGGTCCAAGGGATACAGTAAACCTGAAGTGAAGCATCGGAATCTAAAACCGGTCTCACAGGAAAGGTTCAAAACATAGAGATTAAGAAGAGCCAGTCATCGTGTATTTGAGTCGGCATTGTCCCTCTTGTATTTAATTCCGATGCAATTTCTAAGTTTCATCGTTAATAAGGCGGTCAGAGGTATACAGCAAACCTGAAGTGACGCATCGGAATCTATAACTAATGTCACAGGAATGGTTAAAAGCATTGACAGTAAGAAGAGTCAGTCATCTTGTCCTTAAGTGGGCATTGTGCCTTTTGTATTTAATTCCGATGCAATTTCTGTGTTTCATCGTCAATAAGAAGGTCCATGTGATACAGTAAACCTAAAGTGAAGCATCGGAATCTATAACTAGTGTCACAGGAATGGTTCAAAACATAGTCAGTAAGAAGAGTCAGTCTTCTTGTACTTCAGTCAGCATTGAGCCTTTTCTATTTAATACCGATGCAATTTCTGTGTTTTATCATCAATAAGAAGGACAGAGTGATACAGAAGGCTTGAAGTGAATCATCGGAATCTATAACTTGTGTCACAGGGATGGTTCAAAACGTAGACAGTAGGAAGAGTCAGTCTTCTTGTACTTAAGTCGGCATTGAGATTTTTGTATTTAATTCCGTTGCAATTTCTGTGTTTCATCGTCAATAAGAGGGTCAGAGGGATACAGTGAACCTGAAGTGAGGCATCAGAATCTATAACTAGTGTCACAGGAATGGTTCAAAGCATAGACAGTAGGAAGAGTCAGTCTTCTTGTACTTAAGTCGGCATTGTGCCTTTTGTATTTAATTTTGATGCAACTTCTGTGTTTCATCTTCAATAAGAAGGGCAAAGGGATACAGTAAACCTGAAGTGAGGCATCGGAATCTATAACTAGTGTCACACTAATGGTTCAAACATAGACAGTAAGAAGAGTCAGTCTTCTTGTACTTAAGTCAGCATTGTGCATTTTCTATTTAATTCCGATGCAATTTCTGTGTTTCATCGTCAATATGATGGTCTGAGGGATACAGTAAACCTGAAGTGAAGCATCGGAATCTATAACTAGTGTCACAGGGATGGTTCAAATCGTAGACGGTAGGAAGAGTCAGTCTTCTTGTACTGAGGTCGGCAATGTGCCTTTTGTATTTAATTCCGATGCAATTTCTGTTTTTCATTGTCAATAAGAAGGTCCAAGGTATACAGCATACCTGAAGTGAGGCACCGGAATCTATAACTAGTGTCACAGGAATGGTTCAAAACATAGACAGTAGGGAGAGACAGTCTTCTTCTACTTAAGTCGGCATTGTGCCTTTTGTATTTAATTCCAGTGCAATTTCTGTGTTTCATCGTCAATAAGAAGGCCCAAGATATACAGTAAACATATAGTGAAGCATCGGAATCTAAAACTGGTCTCACAGGAAATGTTCAAAGCATAGTCAGTAAGAAGAGTCATTCTTCTTGTACTTAAGTCGGCATTGTGCCTTTTCTATTTAATTCCGATGAAATTTCTGTGTTTCGTCGTCAATAAGAAGGTCCAAGGGATACAGTAAACCTGAAGTGAAGCATCGGAATCTAATACCGGTCTCACAGGAAAGGTTCAAAGCATAGTGAGCAAAAGACCCAGTCATCTTGTATTTGAGTCGGCATTGTGCCTATTGTATTTAATTCCGATGCAATTTCTGTGTTTCGTCATCAATAAAAAGGTCCAGTGGATACAGTAAACCTGAAGTGAAGCATCGGAAACTAAAACCGCTCTCACAGGAAAGGTTCAAAGCATAGTGAGTAAGAAGAGTCAGTCATCTTGTATTTGAGTCGGCATTGTGCCTTTTGTATTTAATTATAATGCAATTTCTGTGTTTCATCGTCAATAAGAGGGTCCAAGGGATACAGTACACCTGAAGTGAAGCATCGGAATCTATAACAAGTGACACAGGAATGGTTCAAATCACAGACAGTAAGAAGAGTCAGTCTTCTTGTACTTAAGTCGGCATTGTGCCTTTTCTGTTTAACTCCGATGCAATTTCTGGGTTTCATCATCAAGATGAAGGTCAGAGGGATACAGTAAACCTGAAGTGAAGCATCGGAATGTATAACTAGTCTCACAGGAATGGTACAAAACATAGACAGTAGGAAGTGTCAGTCTTCTTGTACTTGAGTCGGCATTGTGCCTTTTGTATTTAATTCCGACGCAATTTCTGTGTTTCATTGTTAATAAGAAGGTAAGAGGGACACAGTAAACTGGAAGTGAAGCATCGGAATCCATAACTAGTGTCACAGGAATGGTTCAAAACATTGACAGTAGGAAGAGTCAGTCTTCTTGTACTTAAGTCGGCATTGTGCCTTTTCTATTTAATTCCGATGCAATTTCTCTGTATCATCGTCAATAGGAAAGTCAGAGGGATACAGTAAACCTGAAGTGAAGCATCGGAATCTATAACTAGTGTCACAGGACTGGTTCAAAACATAGTCAGTAAGAAGAGTCAGTCTTCTTGTACTGAAGTCGGCATTGTGCCTTTTGTATTTAATTCCGATGCAATTTCTGTTTTTCATTGTCAATAAGAAGGTCCAAGGTATACAGTAAACCTGAAGTGAGGCACCGGAATCTATAACTAGTGTCACAGGAATCGTTCAAAACATAGACAGTAGGGAGAGACAGTCTTCTTGTACTTAAGTCGGCATTGTGCCTTTTGTATTTAATTCCGATGCAATTTCTGTGTTTCATCGTCAATAAGAAGGTCAGAGGGATACAGTAAAACTGAAGTAAAGCATCAGATTCTATAACTAGTGTCACAGGAATGGTTCAAAACATAGTCAGTAGGAAGGGGCAGTCTTCTTGTACTTAAGTCGGCATGGTGCCTTTTGTATTAAATTCCGATGCAATTTCTGTGTTTCATCGTCATTAAGAAGGTCCAAGATATACAGTAAACATATAGTGAATCATCGGAATCTAAAACTGGTCTCACAGGAAATGTTCAAAGCATAGTCAGTAAGAAGAGTCATTCTTCTTGTACTTAAGTCGGCATTGTGCCTTTTCTATTCAATTCCGATGAATTTTCTGTGTTTCGTCGTCAATAAGAAGGTCCAAGGGATACAGTAAACCTGAAGTGAAGCATCGGAATCTAATACCGGTCTCACAGGAAAGGTTCAAAGCATAGTGAGCAAAAGAGCCAGTCATCTTGTATTTGAGTCGGCATTGTGCCTTTTGTATTTAGTTCCGATGCAATTTCTGTGTATCGTCATCAATAAGAAGGTCCAATGGATACAGTAAACTTGAAGTGAAGCATCGGAACCTAAAACCGGTCTCACAGGAAAGGTTCAAAGCATAGTGAGTAAGAAGAGTCAGTCATCTTGTATTTGAGTCGGCATTGTGCCTTTTGTATTTAATTCCGCTGCAATTTCTGTGTTTCATCGTCAATAAGAGGGTCGAAGGGATACAGTACACCTGAAGTGAAGCATCGGAATCTATAACAAGTGTCACAGGAATGGTTCAAATCACAGACAGTAAGAAGAGTCAGTCTTCTTGTACTTAAGTCGGCATTGTGCCTTTTCTGTTTAATTCCGATTCAATTTCTGGGTTTCATCATCAAGATGAAGGTCAGAGGGATACAGTAAACCTGAAGTGAAGCATCGGAATGTATAACTAGTCTCACAGGAATGGTTCAAAACATAGACAGTAGGAAGTGTCAGTCTTCTTGTACTTGAGTCGGCATTGTGCCTTTTGTATTTAATTCCGATGCAATTTCTGTGTTTCATCGTCAATAAGAAGGTCAGGGGGATACAGTAAACTTGAAGTGAAGCATCGGAATCTATAACTAGTGTCACAGGAATGGTTCAAAACATTGACAGTAGGAAGAGTCAGTCTTCTTGTACTTATGTCGGCATTGTGCCTTTTCTATTTAATTCCGATGGAATTTCTCTGTTTCATCGTCAATAGGAAAGTCAGAGGGATACAGTAAACCTGAAGTGAAGCATCGGAATCTATAACAAGTGTCACAGGGATGGTTCAAAACATAGTCAGTAAGAAGAGTCTGTCTTCTTGTACTTAAGTCGGCATGGTGCCTTTTGTATTTAATTCCGATGCAATTTCTGTGTTTCATCGTCAATACGAAGGTCCAAGGGATACAGTTAACATTTAGTGAAGCATCGGAATCTAAAACTGGTCTCACAGGAAATGTTCAAAACATAGTAAGTAAGAAGAGTCAGTCTTCTTGTACTTAAGTCGGCATTGTGCCTTTTCTATTTAATTCCGATGCAATTTCTCTGTTTCATCGTCAATAGGAAAGTCAGAGGGATACAGTAAGCCTGAAGTGAAGCATCGGAATCTATAACAAGTGTCACAGGAATGGTTCAAAACATAGACAGTAGGAAGTGTCAGTCTTCTTGTACTTGAGTCGGCATTGTGCCTTTTGTATTTAATTCCGACGCAATTTCTGTGTTTCATTGTTAATAAGAAGGTAAGAGGGACACAGTAAACCGGAAGTGAAGCATCGGAATCCATAACTAGTGTCACAGGAATGGTTCAAAGCATTGACAGTAGGAAGAGTCAGTCTTCTTGTACTTAAGTCGGCATTGTGCCTTTTCTATTTAATTCCGATGCAATTTCTCTGTTTCATCGTCAATAGGAAAGTCAGAGGGATACAGTAAACCTGAAGTGAAGCATCGGAAACTATAACTAGTGTCACAGGACTGGTTCAAAACATAGTCAGTAAGAAGAGTCAGTCTTCTTGTACTGAAGTCGGCATTGTGCCTTTTGTATTTAATTCCGATGCAATTTCTGTTTTTCATAGTCAATAAGAAGGTCCAAGGTATACAGTTAACATTTAGTGAAGCATCGGAATCTAAAACTGGTCTCACAGGAAATGTTCAAAACATAGTAAGTAAGAAGAGTCAATCTTCTTGTACTTAAGTCGGCATTGTGCCTTTTCTATTTAATTCCGATGCAATTTCTCTGTTTCATCGTCAATAGGAAAGTCAGAGGGATACAGTAAACCTGAAGTGAGGCACCGGAATCTATAACTAGTGTCACAGGAATCGTTCAAAACATAGACAGTAGGGAGAGACAGTCTT
This sequence comes from Schistocerca americana, assembly GCF_021461395.2. Taxonomy (NCBI): domain Eukaryota; kingdom Metazoa; phylum Arthropoda; class Insecta; order Orthoptera; family Acrididae; genus Schistocerca; species Schistocerca americana. The sequence goes on from NC_060128.1 coordinate 22,586,814, forward strand.
CTTGTACTTAAGTCGGCATTGTGCCTTTTGTATTTAATTCCGATGCAATTTCTGTGTTTCATCGTCAATAAGAAGGTCAGAGGGATACAGTAAAACTGAAGTGAAGCATCAGATTCTATAACTAGTGTCACAGGAATGGTTCAAAACATAGTCAGTAGGAAGGGGCAGTCTTCTTGTACTTAAGTCGGCATGGTGCCTTTTGTATTAAATTCCGATGCAATTTCTGTTTTTCATCGTCATTAAGAAGGTCCAAGATATACAGTAAACATATAGTGAAGCATCGGAATCTAAAACTGGTCTCACAGGAAATGTTCAAAGCATAGTCAGTAAGAAGAGTCATTCTTCTTGTACTTAAGTCGGCTTTGTGCCTTTTCTATTCAATTCCGATGAATTTTCTGTGTTTCGTCGTCAATAAGAAGGTCCAAGGGATACAGTAAACCTGAAGTGAAGCATCGGAATCTAATACCGGTCTCACAGGAAAGGTTCAAAGCATAGTGAGCAAAAGAGCCAGTCATCTTGTATTTGAGTCGGCATTGTGCCTTTTGTATTTAGTTCCGATGCAATTTCTGTGTTTCGTCATCAATAAGAAGGTCCAATGGATACAGTAAACTTGAAGTGAAGCATCGGAACCTAAAACCGGTCTCACAGGAAAGGTTCAAAGCATAGTGAGTAAGAAGAGTCAGTCATCTTGTATTTGAGTCGGCATTGTGCCTTTTGTATTTAATTCCGCTGCAATTTCTGTGTTTCATCGTCAATAAGAGGGTCGAAGGGATACAGAACACCTGAAGTGAAGCATCGGAATCTATAACAAGTGTCACAGGAATGGTTCAAATCACAGACAGTAAGAAGAGTCAGTCTTCTTGTACTTAAGTCGGCATTGTGCCTTTTCTGTTTAATTCCGATTCAATTTCTGGGTTTCATCATCAAGATGAAGGTCAGCGGGATACAGTAAACCTGAAGTGAAGCATCGGAATGTATAACTAGTCTCACAGGAATGGTTCAAAACATAGACAGTAGGAAGTGTCAGTCTTCTTGTACTTGAGTCGGCATTGTGCCTTTTGTATTTAATTCCGATGCAATTTCTGTGTTTCATCGTCAATAAGAAGGTCAGGGGGATACAGTAAAATTGAAGTGAAGCATCGGAATCTATAACTAGTGTCACAGGATTGGTTCAAAACATTGACAGTAGGAAGAGTCAGTCTTCTTGTACTTATGTCGGCATTGTGCCTTTTCTATTTAATTCCGATGCAATTTCTCTGTTTCATCGTCAATAGGAAAGTCAGAGGGATACAGTAAACCTGAAGTGAAGCATCGGAATCTATAACAAGTGTCACAGGAATGGTTCAAAACATAGTCAGTAAGAAGAGTCTGTCTTCTTGTACTTAAGTCGGCATGGTGCCTTTTGTATTTAATTCCGATGCAATTTCTGTGTTTCGTCATCAATGAGAAGGTCCAAGGGATACAGTAAACCTGAAATGAAGCATCGGAATCTAAAACCGGTCTCACTGGAAAGGTTCAAAACATAGACAGTAGGAAGAGTCAGTCTTCTTGTACTTGAGTCGGCATTAGGTCTTTTGTATTTAATTCCCAATCAATTTCTGTGTTTCGTCGTCAATAAGAAGGTCAGAGGGATACAGAAAACCTGAAGTGAAGCATCGGAATCTATAACAAGTGTCACAAGAATGGTTCAAAAAATAGACAGTAGGAGGAGTCAGACTTATTGTACTTAAGTCGGCATTCTGCCTTTTGTATTTAATTCCGATGCAATTTCTGTGTTTCATCGTCAATAAGAAGGTCCAAGGGATACAGTAAACCTGAAGTGAGACATCGGAATCTATAACTAGTGTCACAGGAATGGATCAAAACATAGACAGTAGGAAGAGTCATTCTTCTTGTACTTAAGTCGGCATTGTGCCTTTTGTATTTAATTCCGATGCAATTTCTGTGTTTCATCGTCAATAAGAAGGTCCAAGTGATACAGTAAACCTAAAGTGAAGCATCGGAATTCATAACTAGTGTCACAGGAATGGTTCAAAACATAGTCAGTAAGAAGAGTCAGTCTTCTTGTACTTAAGTCAGCATTGTGATATTTCTATTTAATTCCGTTGCAATTTCTGTGTATTATCGTCAATAAGAAGGTCAGAGGGATACAGTAAACTTGAAGTGAAGCATCGGATTTAATAACTAGTGTCACAGGGATGGTTCAAATCATAGACAGTAAGAAGGGTCAGTCTTCTTGTACTTAAGTCGGCATTGTGCCTTTTGTATTTAATTCCGATGCAATTTCTGTGTGTCATCGTCATTAAGAAGGTCCAAGTGATACAGTAAACCCAAAGTGAAGCATCGGAATCTATAACTAGTGTCCCAGGAGTGGTTCAAAACATTGTCAGTAAGAAGAGTCAGTCTTCTTGTACTTAAGTCAGCATTGTGCCTTTTCTATTTAATTCCGATGCAATTTCTGTGTTTTATCGTCCATACGAAGGTCAGAGGGATACAGTAAACCTGAAGTGAAGCATCGCAATCTATAACGAGTGTCACAGGAATGGTTCAAAACATAGACAGTAAGAAGAGCCAGTCTACTGTACTTAATTAGGCATTGTGCCTTTTCTATTTAATTCCGATGCAATTTCTATGTTTCTTCGTCAATAAGAATGTCAGAGGGATACAGTAAATCTGAAGTGAAGCATCGGAATCTATAACTAGTGTCACAGAAATGGTTCGAAACATAGAAAGAAAGAAGAGTGAGTTTTCTTGTACTTAAGTCGGCATTGTGCCTTTTCTGTTTAATTCCGATGCAATTTCTGTCTTTCATCGTCAATAAGAAGGTCCAAGGGATACAGTAAACCTGAAGTGAGGCATCGGAATCTATAACTAGTGTCACAGGAATGGTTCTAAACATAGACAGTAGGAAGAGACAGTCTTCTTGTACTTAAGTCGGCATTGTGCCTTTTGTATTTAATTCCGATGCAATTTCTGTGTTTCATCGTCAATAAGAAGGTCAGAGGGATACAGTTAAACTGAAGTTAAGCATCGGAATCTATAACTAGTGTCACAGGAATGATTCAAATCATAGACAGTAAGAAGAGTCAGTCTTCTTGTACTTAAGTCGGCATTGTGCCTTTTCTATTTAGTTCCGATGCAATTTCTGGGTTTCATCATCAAGAAGAGGGTCAGAGGGATACAGTAAACCTGAAGTGAAGCATCGGAATGTATAACTAGTCTCACAGGAATGGTTCAAAACATAGACAGTAGGAAGAGTCAGTCTTCTTGTACTTGAGTCGGCATTGTGCCTTTTGTATTTAATTCCGATGCAATTTCTGTGTTTCATCGTCAATAAGAGGGTCCGAGGGATATAGTGAACCTGAAGTGAAGCATCGGAATCTATAACTAGTACCACAGGAATGGTTCAAAACATTGACAGTAGGAAGAGTCAGTCTTCTTGTACTTAAGTCGGCATTGTGCCTTTTCAATATAATTCCGATGCAATTTCTCTGTTTCATCGTCAATAAGAAAGTCAGAGGGATACAGTAATCCTGAAGTGAAGCATCGGAATCTATAACACGTGTCACAGGAGTGGTTCAAAACATAATCAGTAAGAAGAGTCAGTCTTCTTGTACTTAAGTCGGCATGGTGCCTTTTGTATTTAATTCCGATGCAATGTCTGTGTTTCATCGTCAATAAGAAGGTCCAAGGCATACAGTAAAGATACAGTGAAGCATCGGAATCTAAAACAGGTCTCACTGGAAAGGTTCAAAACATAGAGAGTAAGAAGAGCCAGTCTTCTTGTACTTAAGTCAACATTGTGCCTTTTCTATTTAATTCCGATGCAATTTCTATGTTTTATCGTCAATAAGAAGGTCAGAGGGATACAGTAAACTTGAGAAGAAGCATCGGAATCTATAACTAGTGTCACAGGAATCGTTCAAAACATTGACAGTAGGAAGAGTCAGTCCACTTGTACTTAAGTCCGCATTGTGCCTTTTGTATTTAATTCCGATTCAATTTATGTGTTTCGTCATCAATAAGAAGAACCAAGCGATACAGTAAACCTGAAGTGAAGCATTGGAATCTAAATCCGGTCTCACTGGAAAGGTTCAAAACATAGAGAGTAAGAAGAGCCAGTCTTCTTGTACTTAAGTCAACATTGTGCCTTTTCTATTTAATTCCGATGCAATTTCTGTGTTTTATCGTCAATAAGAAGGTCAGAGGGATACAGTAAACTTGAGAAGAAGCATCGGAATCTATAACTAGTGTCACAGGAATCGTTCAAAACATTGACAGTAGGAAGAGTCAGTCCACTTGTACTTAAGTCGGCATTGTGCCTTTTGTATTTAATTCCGAAGCAATTTCTAAGTTTCATTGTCAATACGAAGGTCAGTGGGATACAGTACACCTGAAGTGAAGCATCGGAATCTATAACTAGTGTCACAGGAATGGTTAAAAACAATGACAGTAAGAGGAGTCAGTCTTCTTGCACTTAAGTCGGCATTGTGCCTTTTCTATATAATTCCGATGCCATTTCTGTGTTTCATCGTCAATAAGAATGTCCAAGTGATACAATAAACCTAAAGTGAAGCATCGGAATCTATAACTAGGGTCACAGGAATATTTCAAAACATAGTCAGTAAGAAGAGTCAGTCTTCTTGTACTTAAGTCAGCATTATGCCTTTTCTATTTATTTCCGATGCAATTTCTGTGTTTTATCGTCAATAAGAAGGTCAGAGGGATACAGTAGACTTGAAGTGAAGCATCGGAATCTATAACTAGTGTCACAGGTATGGTTCAAAACGTAGACAGTAGGAAGAGTCAGTCTTCTTGCACTTAAGTCGGCATTGTGATTTTTGTATTTTTTCCGATGCAATTTCTGTGTTTCATCGTCAATAAGAAGGTCCAAGGGATACAGCACACCTGAAGTGAAGAATCGTAATCTATAACTAGTGTCACAGGAATGGTTCAAATCATAGACAGTAAAAAGAGTCAGTCTTCTTGTACTTATGTCGGCACTCTGCCTTTTCTATTTAATTCCGATGCAATTTCTGTGTTTCATCGTCAATAAGAAGGTTAGAGGGATACAGTATACATTAAGTGAATCATCGGAATCTATAATTAGTGTCACAGGAATGGTTCTAAACATAGACAGTCGGAAGAGTCAGTCTTCTTGTACTTAAATCGGCATTGTGCCTTTTCTATTTAATCCGATGCAATTTCTATGCTTCATCGTCAATAAGAAGGTCAGAGGGATACAGTAAACCTGATGTGAAGCATCGGAATCTATAACTAGTGTCACAGGAATGGTTCGAAACATAGACAGTAAGAAGAGTGAGTTTTCTTGTACTTAAGTCGGCATTGTGCCTTTTCTGTTTAATTCCGATGCAATTTCTGTCTTTCATCGTCAATAAGAAGGTCCAAGGGATACAGTAAACCTGAAGTGAGGCATCGGAATCTATAACTAGTGTCACAGGAGTGGTTCTAAACATAGACAGTAGGAAGAGACAGTCTTCTTGTACTTAAGCCGGCATTGTGCCTTTTGTATTTAATTCCGATGCAATTTCTGTGTTTCATCGTCAATAAGAAGGTCAGAGGGATACAGTTAAACTGAAGTTAAGCATCGGAATCTATAACTAGTGTCACAGGAATGATTCAAATCATAGACAGTAAGAAGAGTCAGTCTTCTTGTACTTAAGTTGGCATTGTGCCATTTTTATTTAGTTCCGATGTAATTTCTGGGTTTCATCATCAAGAAGAGGGTCAGAGGGATACAGTAAACCTGAAGTGAGGCATCAGAATCAATAACTAGTGTCACAGGAATGGTTCAAAATATAGACAGTAAGAAGAGTCAGTCTACTTGTACTTAAGTCGGCATTGTGCCTTTTGTATTTAATTCCGATGCAATTTCTGTGTTTCATCGTCAATAAGAAGGTCCAAGGGATACAGCACACCTGAAATGAAGAATCGGAATCTATAAGTAGTGTCACAGGAATGGTTCAAATCATAGACAGTGAGAAGAGTCAAGCTTCTAGTACTTATGTCGGCATTGTTCCTTTTCTATTTAAATCCGATGCAATTTCTGTGATTCATCGTCAATACGAAGGTCAGAGGGATACAGTAAACCTGAAGTGAATCATCGGAATCTATAGCTAGTGTTACAGGATTGGTTCAAAACATAGACAGTAGGAAGAGTCAGTGTTCTTGTACTTGAGTCGGCATTGTGATTTTTGTATTTAATTCCGATGCAATTTTTGTGTTTCATCGTCAATAAGAGGGTCAGAGGGATACAGTGAACCTGAAGTGAGGCATCAGAATCTATAACTAGTGTCACGGGAATGGTTCAAACATAGACAGTAGGAAGAGTCAGTCTTCTTGTACTTAAGTCGGCATTGTGCCTTTTCAATTTAATTCCGATGCAATTTCTCTGTTTCATCGTCAATAAGAAAGTCAGAGGGATACAGTAAACCTGAAGTGAAGCATCGGAATCTGTAACTAGTGTCACAGGAATGGTTCGAAACATAGACAGTAAGAAGAGTGAGTTTTCTTGTACTTAAGTCGGCATTGTGCCTTTTCTGTTTAATTCCGATGCAATTTCTGTCTTTCATCGTCAATAAGAAGGTCCAAGGGATACAGTAAACCTGAAGTGAGGCATCGGAATCTATAACTAGTGTCACAGGAGTGGTTCTAAACATAGACAGTAGGAAGAGACAGTCTTCTTGTACTTAAGCCGGCATTGTGCCTTTTGTATTTAATTCCGATGCAATTTCTGTGTTTCTTCGTCAATAAGAATGTCAGAGGGATACAGTAAATCTGAAGTGAAGCATCGGAATCTATAACTAGTGTCACAGAAATGGTTCGAAACATAGAAAGAAAGAAGAGTGAGTTTTTTTGTACTTAAGTCGGCATTGTGCCTTTTCTGTTTAATTCCGATGCAATTTCTGTCTTTCATCGTCAATAAGAAGGTCCAAGGGATACAGTAAACCTGAAGTGAGGCATCGGAATCTATAACTAGTGTCACAGGAATGGGTCTAAACATAGACAGTAGGAAGAGACAGTCTTCTTGTACTTAAGTCGGCATTGTGCCTTTTGTATTTAATTCCGATGCAATTTCTGTGTTTCATCGTCAATAAGAAGGTCAGAGGGATACAGTTAAACTGAAGTTAAGCATCGGAATCTATAACTAGTGTCACAGGAATGATTCAAATCATAGACAGTAAGAAGAGTCAGTCTTCTTGTACTTAAGTCGGCATCGTGCCTTTTCTATTTAGTTCCGATGCAATTTCTGGGTTTCATCCTCAGGAAGAGGGTCAGAGGGATACAGTAAACCTGAAGTGAAGCATCGGAATGTATAACTAGTCTCACAGGAATGGTTCAAAACATAGACAGTAGGAAGAGTCAGTCTTCTTGTACTTGAGTCGGCATTGTGCCTTTTGTATTTAATTCCGATGCAATTTCTGTGTTTCATCGTCAATAAGAGGGTCCGAGGGATATAGTGAACCTGAAGTGAAGCATCGGAATCTATAACTAGTGCCACAGGAATGGTTCAAAACATTGACAGTAGGAAGAGTCAGTCTTCTTGTACTTAAGTCGGCATTGTGCCTTTTCAATATAATTCCGATGCAATTTCTCTGTTTCATCGTCAATAAGAAAGTCAGAGGGATACAGTAAACCGGAAGTGAAGCATCGGAATCTATAACACGTGTCACAGGAGTGGTTCAAAACATAATCAGTAAGAAGAGTCAGTCTTCTTGTACTTAAGTCGGCATGGTGCCTTTTGTATTTAATTCCGATGCAATGTCTGTGTTTCATCGTCAATAAGGAGGTCCAAGGCATACAGTAAAGATACAGTGAAGCATCGGAATCTAAAACAGGTCTCACAGCAAATGTTCAAAACATAGTAAGGAAGAAGAGTCAGTCTTCTTGAACTTAAGTCTGCAATGTGCCCCTTCTATTTAATTCCGATTCAATTTCTGTGTTTCGTCATCAATAAGAAGAACCAAGCGATACAGTAAACCTGAAGTGAAGCATTGGATCTAAAATCGGTCTCACTGGAAAGGTTCAAAACATAGAGAGTAAGAAGAGCCAGTCTTCTTGTACTTAAGTCAACATTGTGCCTTTTCTATTTAATTCCGATGCAATTTCTGTGTTTTATCGTCAATAAGAAGGTCAGAGGGATACAGTAAACTTGAGAAGAAGCATCGGAATCTATAACTAGTGTCACAGGAATCGTTCAAAACATTGACAGTAGGAAGAGTCAGTCCACTTGTACTTAAGTCGGCATTGTGCCTTTTGTATTTAATTCCGAAGCAATTTCTAAGTTTCATCGTCAATACGAAGGTCAGTGGGATACAGTACACCTGAAGTGAAGCATCGGAATCTATAACTAGTGTCACAGGAATGGTTAAAAACAATGACAGTAAGAAGAGTCAGTCTTCTTGCACTTAAGTCGGCATTGTGCCTTTTCTATTTAATTCCGATGCCATTTCTGTGTTTCATCGTCAATAAGAATGTCCAAGTGATACAATAAACCTAAAGTGAAGCATCGGAATCTATAACTAGGGTCACAGGAATATTTCAAAACATAGTCAGTAAGAAGAGTCAGTCTTCTTGTACTTAAGTCAGCATTATGCCTTTTCTATTTAATTCCGATGCAATTTCTGTGTTTTATCGTCAATAAGAAGGTCAGAGGGATACAGTAGACTTGAAGTGAAGCATCGGAATCTATAACTAGTGTCACAGGTATGGTTCAAAACGTAGACAGTAGGAAGAGTCAGTCTTCTTGCACTTAAGTCGGCATTGTGATTTTTGTATTTTTTCCGATGCATTTTCTGTGTTTCATCGTCAATAAGAAGGTCCAAGGGATACAGCACACCTGAAGTGAAGAATCGTAATCTATAACTAGTGTCACAGGAATGGTTCAAATCATAGACAGTAAAAAGAGTCAGTCTTCTTGTACTTATGTCGGCACTCTGCCTTTTCTATTTAATTCCGATGCAATTTCTGTGTTTCATCGTCAATAAGAAGGTTAGAGGGATACAGTATACATTAAGTGAATCATCGGAATCTATAATTAGTGTCACAGGAATGGTTCTAAACATAGACAGTCGGAAAGGTCAGTCTTCTTGTACTTGAGTCGGCATTGTGCCTTTTGTATTTACTTCCGATGCAATTTCTGTTTTTCATCGTCAATAAGAAGGTCAGAGGGATACAGTAAACCCGAAGTGAAGCATCGGAATCTATAATTAGTGTCACAGGAGTTGTTCAAAGCATTGACAGTGGGAAGAGTCAGTCTTCTTGTACTTAATTCGGCATTGTGCCTTTTCTATTTAATTCCGATGCAATTTCTATGCTTCATCGTCAATACGAAGGTCAGAGGGATACAGTAAACCTGATGTGAAGCATCGGAATCTATAACTAGTGTCACAGGAATGGTTCAAAACATAGACAGTAGGAAGAGTCAGTCTTCTTGTACCTAAGTCGGCATTGTGCCTTTTGTATTTAATTCCGATGCAACTTCTGTGTTTCATCGTCAATAAGAAGGTCCAAGGGATACAGTAAACCTGAAGTGAGGCATCGGAATCTATTACTACTGTCACAGGAATGGTTCAAAACATAGACAGTAAGAAGAGTCAGTCTTCTTGTACATAAGTCAGCATTGTGCCTTTTCTATTAATTTCCGATGCAATTTCTGTGTTTCATCGACAATAAGAGGGTCAGAGGGATACAGTAAACCTGAAGTGAGGCATCAGAATCAATAACTAGTGTCACAGGAATGGTTCAAAATATAGACAGTAAGAAGAGTCAGTCTACTTGTACTTAAGTCGGCATTGTGCCTTTTGTATTTAATTCCGATGCAATTTCTGTGTTTCATCGTCAATAAGAAGGTCCAAGGGATACAGCACACCTGAAATGAAGAATCGGAATCTATAAGTAGTGTCACAGGAATGGTTCAAATCATAGACAGTGAGAAGAGTCAAGCTTCTAGTACTTATGTCGGCATTGTTCCTTTTCTATTTAAATCCGATGCAATTTCTGTGATTCATCGTCAATACGAAGGTCAGAGGGATACAGTAAACCTGAAGTGAATCATCGGAATCTATAGCTAGTGTTACAGGATTGGTTCAAAACATAGACAGTAGGAAGAGTCAGTGTTCTTGTACTTGAGTCGGCATTGTGATTTTTGTATTTAATTCCGATGCAATTTTTGTGTTTCATCGTCAATAAGAGGGTCAGAGGGATACAGTGAACCTGAAGTGAGGCATCAGAATCTATAACTAGTGTCACGGGAATGGTTCAAACATAGACAGTAGGAAGAGTCAGTCTTCTTGTACTTAAGTTGGCATTGTGCCATTTTTATTTAGTTCCGATGTAATTTCTGGGTTTCATCATCAAGAAGAGGGTCAGAGGGATACAGTAAACCTTAAGTGAAGCATCGGAATGTATAACTAGTCTCACAGGAATGGTTCAAAACATAGACAGTAGGAAGAGTCAGTCTTCTTGTACTTGAGTCGGCATTGTGCCTTTTGTATTTAATTCCGATGCAATTTCTGTGTTTCATCGTCAATATGAGGGTCAGAGGGATATAGTAAACCTGAAGTGAAGCATCGGAATCTATAACTAGTGCCACAGGAATGGTTCAAAACATTGACAGTAGGAAGAGTCAGTCTTCTTGTACTTAAGTCGGCATTGTGCCTTTTCAATTTAATTCAGATGCAATTTCTCTGTTTCATCGTCAATAAGAAAGTCAGAGGGATACAGTAAACCTGAAGTGAAGCACCGGAATCTATAACAAGTGTCACAGGAGTGGTTCAAAACATAATCAGTAAGAAGAGTCAGTCTTCTTGTACTTATGTCGGCACTCTGCCTTTTCTATTTAATTCCGATGCAATTTCTGTGTTTCATCGTCAATAAGAAGGTTAGAGGGATACAGTATACATTAAGTGAATCATCGGAATCTATAATTAGTGTCACAGGAATGGTTCTAAACATAGACAGTCGGAAGATTCAGTCTTCTTGTACTTGAGTCGGCATTGTGCCATTTGTATTTACTTCCGATGCAATTTCTGTTTTTCATCGTCAATAAGAAGGTCAGAGGGATACAGTAAACCTGATGTGAAGCATCGGAATCTATAACTAGTGTCACAGGAATGGTTCAAAACATAGACAGTAGGAAGAGTCAGTCTTCTTGTACTTAAGTCGGCATTGTGCCTGTTGTATTTAATTCCGATTCAACTTCTGTGTTTCATCGTCAATAAGAAGGTCCAAGGGATACAGTAAACCTGAAGTGAGGGATCGGAATCTATTACTACTGTCACAGGAATGGTTCAAAACATAGACAGTAAGAAGAGTCAGTCTTCTTGTACATAAGTCAGCATTGTGCCTTTTTTATTAATTTCCGATGCAATTTCTGTGTTTCATCGTCAATAAGAAGGTCAGAGGGATACAGTAAACCTGAAGTGAATCATCGGAATCTATAACTAGTGTTACAGGATTGGTTCAAAACATAGACAGTAGCAAGAGTCAGTGTTCTTGTACTTGAGTCGGCATTGTGATTTTTGTATTTAATTCCGATGCAATTTTTGTGTTTCATCGTCAATAAGAGGGTCAGAGGGATACAGTGAACCTGAAGTGAGGCATCAGAATCTATAACTAGTGTCACGGGAATGGTTCAAACATAGACAGTAGGAAGAATCAGTCTTCTTGTACTTGAGTCGGCATTGTGCCTTTTGTATTTAATTCCGATGAAACTTCTGTGTTTCATCTTCAATAAGAAGGTCCAAGGGATACAGTAAACCTGACGTGAGGAATCGGAATCTATAACTAGTGTCACAGGAATGGTTCAGAACATAGACAGTAAGAAGAGTCAGTCTTCTTGTACTTAAGTCAGCATTGTGCCTTTTCTATTTAATTCCGATGCAATTTCTGTCTTTCATCGTCAATAAGAAGGTGCAAGGGATACAGTAAACCCGAGGTGAGGCATCGGAATCTATAACTAGTGTCACAGGAATGGTTCAAAACATAGACAGTAAGAAGAGTCAGTCTACTTGTACTTAAGTCGGCATTGTGCCTTTTGTATTTAATCCCGAAGCAATTTCTGTGTTTCATCGTCAATACGAAGGTCCAAGGGATACAGTACACCTGAAGTGAAGCATCGGAATCTATAACTTGAGTCACAGAAATGGTTCAAATCATAAACAGTAAGAAGAGTCAGTCTTCTTGTACTTAAGTCGGCATTGTGCCTTTTCTATTTAATTCCGATGAAATTTCTGTGTTTCGTCGTCAATAAGAAGGTCCAAGGGATACAGTAAACCTGAAGTGAAGCATCGGAATCTAATACCGGTCTCACAGGAAAGGTTCAAAGCATAGTGAGTAAGAAGAGCCAGTCATCTTGTATTTGAGTCGGCATTGTGCCTTTTCTATTTAATTCCGATGCAATTTCTAAGTTTCATCGTCAATAAGAAGGTCTGGGGGATACAGTAAACCTGAAGTGGAGCATCGGAATCTATAACTAGTGTCACAGGAATGGTTCAAAACATAGACAGTTAGAAGAGTCAGTCTTCTTGTACTTAAGTCAGCATTGTGCCTTTTCTATTTAATTCCGATGCAATTTCTGTGTTTCTTCGTCAATAAGAAGGTGCAAGGGATACAGTAAACCTGAAGTGAGGCATCGGAATCGATAACTAGTGTCACAGGAATGGTTCAAAAAATTGACAGTAGGAAGAGACAGTCTTCTTGTACTTAAGTCGGCATTGTGCCTTATGTATTTAATTCCGATGCAATTTCTGTGTTTCATCCTCAATAAGAAGGTCAAAGGGATACAGTAAAACTGAAGTGAAGCATCAGAATCTATAACTAGTGTCACAGGAATGGTTCAAAACATAGACAGTAAGAAGAGTCAGTCTACTTGTACTTAAGTCGGCATTGTGCCTTTTGTATTTAATCCCAATGCAATTTCTGTGTTTCATCGTCAATACGAAGATCCAAGGGATACAGTACACCTGAAGTGAAGCATCGGAATCTATAACTAGTGTCTCAGAAATGGTTCAAATCATAAACAGTAAGAAGAGTCAGTCTTCTTGTACTTAAGTCGGCATTGTGCCTTTTCTATTTACTTCCGATGCAATTTCTGTGTTTCATCGTCAATAAGATGGTCCAAGGGACACAGTAAACCTGAAGTGAGGCATCGGAATCTAAAACTAGTGTCACAGGAATGGTTCAAAACATAGACAGTAGGAAGAGTCAGTCTTCTTGTACGTAAGTCGGCATTGTGCCTTTTGTATTTTATTCCGATGCAATTTCTGTGTTTCATCATCAATACGAAGGTCCAAGGGATACAGTAAACCTGAAGTGAGGCATCGGAATCTATAACTAGTGTCACAGGAATGGTTCAATACATAGTCAGTAAGAAGAGTAAGTCTTCTTGTACTTAAGTCGGCATGGTGCCTTTTGAATTTAATTCCGATGCAATTTCTGTGTTTCATCGTCAAAAAGAAGGTCCAAGATACACAGTAAACATATAGTGAAGCATCGGAATCTAAAACTGGTCTCACAGGAAATGTTCAAAGCATAGTCAGTAAGATGAGTCAGTCTTCTAGTACGTAAATCGGCATTGTGCCTTTTCTATTTAATTCCGATGACATTTCTCTGTTTCGTCGTCAATAAGAAGGTCCAAGGGATACAGTAAACCTGAAGTGAAGCATCGGAATCTATAACTAGTGTCACAGGAATGGTTCAAAACATAGACAGTAGGAAGAGACAGTCTTCTTGTACTTAAGTCGGCATTGTGCCTTTTGTAATTAATTCCGATGCAATTTCTGTGTTTCATCGTCAATAATAAGGTCCAAGGGATACAGTAAACATACAGTGAAGCATCGGAATCTAAAACTGGTCGCACAGGAAATGTTCAAAACATAGTAAGTAAGAAGAGTCAGTCTTCTTGTACTTAAGTCGGCAATGTGATTTTTCTATTTAGTTCCGACGCAATTTCTGCGTTTCGTCATCAATAAGAAAGTCCAAGGGATACAGTAAACCACAAGTGAAGCATCGGAATCTAAAACCGGTCTCACAGGAAAGGTTCAAAACATAGAGAGTAAGAAGGGCCAGTCATCTCGTACTTAAGTCAGCATTGTGCCTTTTCTATTTAATTCCCATGCAATTTCTGTGTTTTATCGTCAATAAGAAGGTCAGAGGGATACAGTAAACTTGAAGTGAAGCATCGGAATCTATAACTAGTGTCACAGGAATGGTTCAAAACATTGACAGTAATAAGAGTCAGTCTTCTTGTACTTAAGTCGGCATTGTGCCTTTTGTATTTAATTCCGATGCAATTTCTAAGTTTGATCGTCAATAAGAAGGTCAGTGGTATACAGTAAACCTGAAGTGAAGCATCGGAATCTTTAACTAGTGTCACAGGAATGGTTCAAAACATAGTCAGTAAGAAGAGTCAGTCTTCTTGTACATAAGTCAGCATTGTGCCTTTTTTATTAATTTCCGATGCAATTTCTGTGTTTCATCGACAATAAGAGGGTCAGAGGGATACAGTAAACCTGAAGTGAGGCATCAGAATCTATAACTAGTGTCACAGAAATGGTTCAAAATATAGACAGTAAGAAGAGTCAGTCTACTTGTACTTAAGTCGGCATTGTGCCTTTTGTATTTAATTCCGATGCAATTTCTGTGTTTCATCGTCAATAAGAAGGTCCAAGGGATACAGCACACCTGAAGTGAAGAATCGGAATCTATAAAAAGTGTCACAGGAATGGTTCAAATCATAGACAGTGAGAAGAGTCAAGCTTCTAGTACTTATGTCGGCATTGCGCCTTTTCTATTTAAATCCGATGCAATTTCTGTGATTCATCGTCAATAAGAAGGTCAGAGGGATACAGTAAACCTGAAGTGAATCATCGGAATCTATAACTAGTGTTACAGGATTGGTTCAAAACATAGACAGTAGCAAGAGTCAGTGTTCTTGTACTTGAGTCGGCATTGTGATTTTTGTATTTAATTCCGATGCAATTTTTGTGTTTCATCGTCAATAAGAGGGTCAGAGGGATACAGTGAACCTGAAGTGAGGCATCAGAATCTATAACTAGTGTCACGGGAGTGGTTCAAACATAGACAGTAGAAAGAGTCAGTCTTCTTGTACTTGAGTCGGCATTGTGCCTTTTGTATTTAATTCCGATGAAACGTTTGTGTTTCATCTTCAATAAGAAGGTCCAAGGGATACAGTAAACCTGAAGTGAGGCATCGGAATCTATAACTAGTGTCACAGGAATGGTTCAAACCATAGACAGTAAGAAGAGTCAGTCTACTTGTACTTAAGTCGGCATTGTGCCTTTTCTATTTAATTCCGATGAAATTTCTGTGTTTCGTCGTCAATAAGAAGGTCCAAGGGATACAGTAAACCTGAAGTGAAGCATCGGAATCTAATACCGGTCTCACAGGAAAGGTTCAAAGCATAGTGAGTAAGAAGAGCCAGTCATCTTGTATTTGAGTCGGCATTGTGGCTTTTCTATTTAATTCCGATGCAATTTCTAAGTTTCATCGTCAATAAGAAGGTCTGGGGGATACAGTAAACCTGAAGTGGAGCATCGGAATCTATAACTAGTGTCACAGGAATGGTTCAAAACATAGACAGTTAGAAGAGTCAGTCTTCTTGTACTTAAGTCAGCATTGTGCCTTTTCTATTTAATTCCGATGCAATTTCTGTGTTTCTTCGTCAATAAGAAGGTGCAAGGAATACAGTAAACCTGAAGTGAGGCAACGGAATCGATAACTAGTGTCACAGGAATGGTTCAAAAAATAGACAGTAGGAAGAGACCGTCTTCTTGTACTTAAGTCGGCATTGTGCCTTTTGTATTTAATTCCGATGCAATTTCTGTGTTTCATCCTCAATAAGAAGGTCAAAGGGATACAGTAAAACTGAAGTGAAGCATCAGAATCTATAACTAGTGTCACAGGAATGGTTCAAAACATAGACAGTAAGAAGAGTCAGTCTACTTGTACTTAAGTCGGCATTGTGCCTTTTGTATTTAATCCCGATGCAATTTCTGTGTTTCATCGTCAATACGAAGGTCCAAGGGATACAGTACACCTGAAGTGAAGCATCGGAATCTATAACTAGTGTCTCAGAAACGGTTCAAATCATAAACAGTAAGAAGAGTCAGTCTTCTTGTACTTAAGTCGGCATTGTGCCTTTTCTATTTACTTCCGATGCAATTTCTGTGTTTCATCGTCAATAAGATGGTCCAAGGGACACAGTAAACCTGAAGTGAGGCATCGGAATCTATAACTAGTGTCACAGGAATGGTTCAAAACATAGACAGTAGGAAGAGTCAGTCTTCTTGTACGTAAGTCGGCATTGTGCCTTTTGTATTTTGTTCCGATGCAATTTCTGTGTTTCATCATCAATACGAAGGTCCAAGGGATACAGTAAACCTGAAGTGAGGCATCGGAATCTATAACTAGTGTCACAGGAATGGTTCAATACATAGTCAGTAAGAAGAGTCAGTCTTCTTGTACTTAAGTCGGCATGGTGCCTTTTGTATTTAATTCCGATGCAATTTCTGTGTTTCATCGTCAAAAAGAAGGTCCAAGATACACAGTAAACATATAGTGAAGCATCGGAATCTAAAACTGGTCTCACAGGAAATGTTCAAAGCATAGTCAGTAAGATGAGTCAGTCTTCTAGTACGTAAGTCGGCATTGTGCCTTTTCTATTTAATTCCGATGACATTTCTCTGTTTCGTCGTCAATAAGAAGGTCCAAGGGATACAGTAAACCTGAAGTGAAGCATCGGAATCTATAACTAGTGTCACAGGAATGGTTCAAAACATAGACAGTAGGAAGAGACAGTCTTCTTGTACTTAAGTCGGCATTGTGCCTTTTGTATTTAATTCCGATGCAATTTCTGTGTTTCATCGTCAATAAGAAGGTCCAAGGGATACAGTAAACATACAGTGAAGCATCGGAATCTAAAACTGGTCGCACAGGAAATGTTAAAAACATAATAAGTAAGAAGAGTCAGTCTTCTTGTACTTAAGTCGGCAATGTGATTTTTCTATTTAATTCCGATGCAATTTCTGTGTTTCGTCATCAATAAGAAAGTCCAAGGGATACAGTAAACCTCAAGTGAAGCATCGGAATCTAAAACCGGTCTCACAGGAAAGGTTCAAAACATAGAGAGTAAGAAGAGCCAGTCTTCTCATACTTAAGTCAGCATTGTGCCTTTTCTATTTAATTCCCATGCAATTTCTGTGTTTTATCGTCAATAAGAAGGTCAGAGGGATACAGTAAACTTGAACTGAAGCATCGGAATCTATAACTAGTGTCACAGGAATGGTTCAAAACATTGACAGTAGGAAGAGTCAGTCTTCTTGTACTTAAGTCGTCATTGTGCCTTTTGTACTTAATTCCGATGCAATTTCTAAGTTTGATCGTCAATAAGAAGGTCAGTGGGATACAGTAAACCTGAAGTGAAGCATCGGAATCTTTAACTAGTGTCACAGGAATGGTTCAAAACATAGTCAGTAAGAAGAGTCAGTCTTCTTGTACATAAGTCAGCATTGTGCCTTTTTTATTAATTTCCGATGCAATTTCTGTCTTTCATCGACAATAAGAGGGTCAGAGGGATACAGTAAACCTGAAGTGAGGCATCAGAATCTATAACTAGTGTCACAGGAATGGTTCAAAATATAGACAGTAAGAAGAGTCAGTCTACTTGTACTTAAGTCGGCATTGTGCCTTTTGTATTTAATTCCGATGCAATTTCTGTGTTTCATCGTCAATAAGAAGGTCCAAGGGATACAGCACACCTGAAGTGAAGAATCGGAATCTATAAGTAGTGTCACAGGAATGGTTCAAATCATAGACAGTGAGAAGAGTCAAGCTTCTAGTACTTATGTCGGCATTGCGCCTTTTCTATTTAAATCCGATGCAATTTCTGTGATTCATCGTCAATAAGAAGGTCAGAGGGATACAGTAAACCTGAAGTGAATCATCGGAATCTATAACTAGTGTTACAGGATTGGTTCAAAACATAGACAGTAGCAAGAGTCAGTGTTCTTGTACTCGAGTCGGCATTGTGATTTTTGTATTTAATTCCGATGCAATTTTTGTGTTTCATCGTCAATAAGAGGGTCAGAGGGATACAGTGAACCTGAAGTGAGGCATCAGAGTCTATAACTAGTGTCACGGGAATGGTTCAAACATAGACAGTAGGAAGAGTCAGTCTTCTTGTACTTGAGTCGGCATTGTGCCTTTTGTATTTAATTCCGATGAAACTTCTGTGTTTCATCTTCAATAAGAAGGTCCAAGGGATACAGTAAACCTGAAGTGAGGCAACGGAATCTATAACTAGTGTCACAGGAATGGTTCAAAACATAGACAGTAAGAAGAGTCAGTCTACTTGTACTTAAGTCGGCATTGTGCCTTTTGTATTTAATCCCGAAGCAATTTCTGTGTTTCATCGTCAATACGAAGGTCCAAGGGATACAGTACACCTGAAGTGAAGCATCGGAATCTATAACTAGTGTCACAGAAATGGTTCAAATCATAAACAGTAAGAAGAGTCAGTCTTCTTGTACTTAAGTCGGCATTGCGCCTTTTCTATTTAATTCCGATGAAATTTCAGTGTTTCGTCGACAATAAGAAGGTCCAAGGGATACAGTAAACCTGAAGTGAAGCATCGGAATCTAATACCGGTCTCACATGAAAGGTTCAAAGCATAGTGAGTAAGAAGAGCCAGTCATCTTGTATTTGAGTCGGCATTGTGCCTTTTCTATTTAATTCCGATGCAATTTCTAAGTTTCATCGTCAATAAGAAGGTCTGGGGGATACAGTAAACCTGAAGTGGAGCATCGGAATCTATAACTAGTGTCACAGGAATGGTTCAAAACATAGACAGTTAGAAGAGTCAGTCTTCTTGTACTTAAGTCAGCATTGTGCCTTTTCTATTTAATTCCGATGCAATTTCTGTGTTTCATGGTCAATAAGATGGTCCAAGGGACACAGTAAACCTGAAGTGAGGCATCGGAATCTATAACTAGTGTCACAGGAATGGTTCAAAACATAGACAGTAGGAAGAGTCAGTCTTCTTGTACGTAAGTCGGCATTGTGCCTTTTGTATTTTATTCCGATGCAATTTCTGTGTTTCATCATCAATACGAAGGTCCAAGGGATACAGTAAACCTGAAGTGAGGCATCGGAATCTATAACTAGTGTCACAGGAATGGTTCAATACATAGTCAGTAAGAAGCGTCAGTCTTCTTGTACTTAAGTCGGCATGGTGCCTTTTGTATTTAATTCCGATGCAATTTCTGTGTTCCATCGTCAAAAAGAAGGTCCAAGATACACAGTAAACATATAGTGAAGCATCGGAATCTAAAACTGGTCTCACAGGAAATGTTCATAGCATAGTCAGTAAGATGAGTCAGTCTTCTAGTACGTAAGTCGGCATTGTGCCTTTTCTATTTAATTCCGATGACATTTCTCTGTTTCGTCGTCAATAAGAAGGTCCAAGGGATACAGTAAACCTGAAGTGAAGCATCGGAATCTATAACTAGTGTCACAGGAATGGTTCAAAACATAGACAGTAGGAAGAGACAGTCTTCTTGTACTTAAGTCGGCATTGTGCCTTTTGTATTTAATTCCGATGCAATTTCTGTGTTTCATCGTCAATGAGAAGGTCCAAGGGATACAGTAAACATACAGTGAAGCATAGGAATCTAAAACTGGTCGCACAGGAAATGTTCAAAACATAGTAAGTAAGAAGAGTCAGTCTTCTTGAACTTAAGTCGGCAATGTGCCTTTGCTATTTAATTCCGATGCAATTTCTGTGTTTCGTCGTCAATAAGAAAGTCCAAGGGATACAGTAAACCTCAAGTGAAGCATCGGAATCTAAAACCGGTCTCACAGGAAAGGTTCAAAACATAGAGAGTAAGAAGAGCCAGTCTTCTCGTACTTAAGTCAGCATTGTGCCTTTTCTATTTAATTCCGATGCAATTTCTGTGTTTTATCGTCAATAAGAAGGTCAGAGGGATACAGTAAACTTGAAGTGAAGCATCGGAATCTATAACTAGTGTCACAGGAATGGTTCAAAACATTGACAGTAGCAAGAGTCAGTGTTCTTGTACTTGAGTCGGCATTGTGATTTTTGTATTTAATTCCGATGCAATTTTTGTGTTTCATCGTCAATAAGAGGGTCAGAGGGATACAACGAACCTGAAGTGAGGCATCAGAGTCTATAACTAGTGTCACGGGAATGGTTCAAACATAGACAGTAGGAAGAGTCAGTCTTCTTGTACTTGAGTCGGCATTGTGCCTTTTGTATTTAATTCCGATGAAACTTCTGTGTTTCATCTTCAATAAGAAGGTCCAAGGGATACAGTAAACCTGAAGTGAGGCAACGGAATCTATAACTAGTGTCACAGGAATGGTTCAAAACATAGACAGTAAGAAGAGTCAGTCTACTTGTACTTAAGTCGGCATTGTGCCTTTTGTATTTAATCCCGAAGCAATTTCTGTGTTTCATCGTCAATACGAAGGTCCAAGGGATACAGTACACCTGAAGTGAAGCATCGGAATCTATAACTAGTGTCACAGAAATGGTTCAAATCATAAACAGTAAGAAGAGTCAGTCTTCTTGTACTTAAGTCGGCATTGCGCCTTTTCTATTTAATTCCGATGAAATTTCAGTGTTTCGTCGTCAATAAGAAGGTCCAAGGGATACAGTAAACCTGAAGTGAAGCATCGGAATCTAATACCGGTCTCACATGAAAGGTTCAAAGCATAGTGAGTAAGAAGAGCCAGTCATCTTGTATTTGAGTCGGCATTGTGCCTTTTCTATTTAATTCCGATGCAATTTCTAAGTTTCATCGTCAATAAGAAGGTCTGGGGGATACAGTAAACCTGAAGTGGAGCATCGGAATCTATAACTAGTGTCACAGGAATGGTTCAAAACATAGACAGTTAGAAGAGTCAGTCTTCTTGTACTTAAGTCAGCATTGTGCCTTTTCTATTTAATTCCGATGCAATTTCTGTGTTTCATGGTCAATAAGATGGTCCAAGGGACACAGTAAACCTGAAGTGAGGCATCGGAATCTATAACTAGTGTCACAGGAATGGTTCAAAACATAGACAGTAGGAAGAGTCAGTCTTCTTGTACGTAAGTCGGCATTGTGCCTTTTGTATTTTATTCCGATGCAATTTCTGTGTTTCATCATCAATACGAAAGTCCAAGGGATACAGTAAACCTGAAGTGAGGCATCGGAATCTATAACTAGTGTCACAGGAATGGTTCAATACATAGTCAGTAAGAAGCGTCAGTCTTCTTGTACTTAAGTCGGCATGGTGCCTTTTGTATTTAATTCCGATGCAATTTCTGTGTTCCATCGTCAAAAAGAAGGTCCAAGATACACAGTAAACATATAGTGAAGCATCGGAATCTAAAACTGGTCTCACAGGAAATGTTCAAAGCATAGTCAGTAAGATGAGTCAGTCTTCTAGTACGTAAGTCGGCATTGTGCCTTTTCTATTTAATTCCGATGACATTTCTCTGTTTCGTCGTCAATAAGAAGGTCCAAGGGATACAGTAAACCTGAAGTGAAGCATCGGAATCTATAACTAGTGTCACAGGAATGGTTCAAAACATAGACAGTAGGAAGAGACAGTCTTCTTGTACTTAAGTCGGCATTGTGCCTTTTGTATTTAATTCCGATGCAATTTCTGTGTTTCATCGTCAATGAGAAGGTCCAAGGGATACAGTAAACATACAGTGAAGCATAGGAATCAAAAATGGTCGCACAGGAAATGTTCAAAACATAGTAAGTAAGAAGAGTCAGTCTTCTTGAACTTAAGTCGGCAATGTGCCTTTGCTATTTAATTCCGATGCAATTTCTGTGTTTCGTCGTCAATAAGAAAGTCCAAGGGATACAGTAAACCTCAAGTGAAGCATCGGAATCTAAAACCGGTCTCACAGGAAAGGTTCAAAACATAGAGAGTAAGAAGAGCCAGTCTTCTCGTACTTAAGTCAGCATTGTGCCTTTTCTATTTAATTCCGATGCAATTTCTGTGTTTTATCGTCAATAAGAAGGTCAGAGGGATACAGTAAACTTGAAGTGAAGCATCGGAATCTATAACTAGTGTCACAGGAATGGTTCAAAACATTGACAGTAGCAAGAGTCAGTGTTCTTGTACTTGAGTCGGCATTGTGATTTTTGTATTTAATTCCGATGCAATTTTTGTGTTTCATCGTCAATAAGAGGGTCAGAGGGATACAGTGAACCTGAAGTGAGGCATCAGAGTCTATAACTAGTGTCACGGGAATGGTTCAAACATAGACAGTAGGAAGAGTCAGTCTTCTTGTACTTGAGTCGGCATTGTGCCTTTTGTATTTAATTCCGATGAAACTTCTGTGTTTCATCTTCAATAAGAAGGTCCAAGGGATACAGTAAACCTGAAGTGAGGCAACGGAATCTATAACTAGTGTCACAGGAATGGTTCAAAACATAGACAGTAAGAAGAGTCAGTCTACTTGTACTTAAGTCGGCATTGTGCCTTTTGTATTTAATCCCGAAGCAATTTCTGTGTTTCATCGTCAATACGAAGGTCCAAGGGATACAGTACACCTGAAGTGAAGCATCGGAATCTATAACTAGTGTCACAGAAATGGTTCAAATCATAAACAGTAAGAAGAGTCAGTCTTCTTGTACTTAAGTCGGCATTGCGCCTTTTCTATTTAATTCCGATGAAATTTCAGTGTTTCGTCGTCAATAAGAAGGTCCAAGGGATACAGTAAACCTGAAGTGAAGCATCGGAATCTAATACCGGTCTCACATGAAAGGTTCAAAGCATAGTGAGTAAGAAGAGCCAGTCATCTTGTATTTGAGTCGGCATTGTGCCTTTTCTATTTAATTCCGATGCAATTTCTAAGTTTCATCGTCAATAAGAAGGTCTGGGGGATACAGTAAACCTGAAGTGGAGCATCGGAATCTATAACTAGTGTCACAGGAATGGTTCAATACATAGTCAGTAAGAAGCGTCAGTCTTCTTGTACTTAAGTCGGCATGGTGCCTTTTGTATTTAATTCCGATGCAATTTCGGTGTTCCATCGTCAAAAAGAAGGTCCAAGATACACAGTAAACATATAGTGAAGCATCGGAATCTAAAACTGGTCTCACAGGAAATGTTCAAAGCATAGTCAGTAAGATGAGTCAGTCTTCTAGTACGTAAGTCGGCATTGTGCCTTTTCTATTTAATTCCGATGACATTTCTCTGTTTCGTCGTCAATAAGAAGGTCCAAGGGATACAGTAAACCTGAAGTGAAGCATCGGAATCTATAACTAGTGTCACAGGAATGGTTCAAAACATAGACAGTAGGAAGAGACAGTCTTCTTGTACTTAAGTCGGCATTGTGCCTTTTGTATTTAATTCCGATGCAATTTCTGTGTTTCATCGTCAATGAGAAGGCCCAAGGGATACAGTAAACATACAGTGAAGCATAGGAATCAAAAATGGTCGCACAGGAAATGTTCAAAACATAGTAAGTAAGAAGAGTCAGTCTTCTTGAACTTAAGTCGGCAATGTGCCTTTGCTATTTAATTCCGATGCAATTTCTGTGTTTCGTCGTCAATAAGAAAGTCCAAGGGATACAGTAAACCTCAAGTGAAGCATCGGAATCTAAAACCGGTCTCACAGGAAAGGTTCAAAACATAGAGAGTAAGAAGAGCCAGTCTTCTCGTACTTAAGTCAGCAATTTGCCTTTTCTATTTAATTCCGATGCAATTTCTGTGTTTTATCGTCAATAAGAAGGTCAGAGGGATACAGTAAACTTGAAGTGAAGCATCGGAATCTATAACTAGTGTCACAGGAATGGTTCAAAACATTGACAGTAGGAAGAGTCAGTATTCTTGTACTTAAGTCGGCATTGTGCCTTTTGTATTTAATTCCGATGCAATTTCTAAGTTTGATCGTCAATAAGAAGGTCAGTGGGATACAGTGAACCTGAAGTGAAGCATCGGAATCTTTAACTAGTGTCACAGGAATGGTTCAAATCATAGTCAGTAAGAAGAGTCAGTCTTCTTGTACTTAAGTCGGCAATGTGATTTTTCTATTTAATTCCGATGCCCTTTCTGTGTTTCATCGTCAATAAGAAGGTCCAAGGGATACAGCACACCTGAAGTGAAGAATCGGAATCTATAACTAGTGTCACAGGAATGGTTCAAATCATAGACAGTAAGAAGAGTCAGTCTTCTTGTACATATGTCGGCATTGTGCCTTTTCTATTTAATTCGATGCAATTTCTATGTTTCATCGTCAATAAGAAGGTTAGAGGGATACAGTAGTCATGAAGTGAATCATCGGAATCTATAAGTAGTGTCACAGGAATGGTTCAAATCATAGACAGTGAGAAGAGTCAAGCTTCTAGTACTTATGTCGGCATTGCGCCTTTTCTATTTAAATCCGATGCAATTTCTGTGATTCATCGTCAATAAGAAGGTCAGAGGGATACAGTAAACCTGAAGTGAATCATCGGAATCTATAACTAGTGTTACAGGATTGGTTCAAAACATAGACAGTAGCAAGAGTCAGTGTTCTTGTACTTGAGTCGGCATTGTGATTTTTGTATTTAATTCCGATGCAATTTTTGTGTTTCATCGTCAATAAGAGGGTCAGAGGGATACAGTGAACCTGAAGTGAGGCATCAGAATCTATAACTAGTGTCACGGGAATAGTTCAAACATAGACAGTAGAAAGAGTCAGTCTTCTTGTACTTGAGTCGGCATTGTGCCTTTTGTATTTAATTCCGATGAAACGTTTGTGTTTCATCTTCAATAAGAAGGTCCAAGGGATACAGTAAACCTGAAGTGAGGCATCGGAATCTATAACTAGTGTCACAGGAATGGTTCAAACCATAGACAGTAAGAAGAGTCAGTCTACTTGTACTTAAGTCGGCATTGTGCCTCTTCTATTTAATTCCGATGAAATTTCTGTGTTTCGTCGTCAATAAGAAGGTCCAAGGGATACAGTAAACCTGAAGTGAAGCATCGGAATCTAATACCGGTCTCACTGGAAAGGTTCAAAGCATAGTGAGTAAGAAGAGCCAGTCATCTTGTATTTGAGTCGGCATTGTGGCTTTTCTATTTAATTCCGATGCAATTTCTAAGTTTCATCGTCAATAAGAAGGTCTGGGGGATAAAGTAAACCTGAAGTGGGGCATCGGAATCTATAACTAGTGTCACAGGAATGGTTCAAAACATAGACAGTGAGAAGAGTCAGTCTACTTGTACTTAAGTCGGCATTGTGCCTTTTGTATTTAATCCCGAAGCAATTTCTGTGTTTCTTCGTCAATAAGAAGGTGCAAGGGATACAGTAAACCTGAAGTGAGGCATCGGAATCGATACCTAGTGTCACAGGAATGGTTCAAAAAATAGACAGTAGGAAGAGACCGTCTTCTTATACTTAAGTCGGCATTGTGCCTTTTGTATTTAATTCCGATGCAATTTCTGTGTTTCATCCTCAATAAGAAGGTCAAAGGGATACAGTAAAACTGAAGTGAAGCATCAGAATCTATAACTAGTGTCACAGGAATGGTTCAAAACATAGACAGTAAGAAGAGTCAGTCTTCTTGTACTTAAGTCGGCATTGTGCCTTTTGTATTTAATCCCGATGCAATTTCTGTGTTTCATCGTCAATACGAAGGTCCAAGGGATACAGTACACCTGAAGTGAAGCATCGGAATCTATAACTAGTGTCTCAGAAACGGTTCAAATCATAAACAGTAAGAAGAGTCAGTCTTCTTGTACTTAAGTCGGCATTGTGCCTTTTCTATTTACTTCCGATGCAAGTTCTGTGTTTCATCGTCAATAAGATGGTCCAAGGGACACAGTAAACCTGAAGTGAGGCATCGGAATCTATAACTAGTGTCACAGGAATGGTTCAAAACATAGACAGTAGGAGGAGTCAGTCTTCTTGTACGTAAGTCGGCATTGTGCCTTTTGTATTTTATTACGATGCAATTTCTGTGTTTCATCATCAATACGAAGGTCCAAGGGATACAGTAAACCTGAAGTGAGGCATCGGAATCTATAACTAGTGTCACAGGAATGGTTCAATACATAGTCAGTAAGAAGCGTCAGTCTTCTTGTACTTAAGTCGGCATGGTGCCTTTTGTATTTAATTCCGATGCAATTTCTGTGTTCCATCGTCAAAAAGAAGGTCCAAGATACACAGTAAACATATAGTGAAGCATCGGAATCTAAAACTGGTCTCACAGGAAATGTTCAAAGCATAGTCAGTAAGATGAGTCAGTCTTCTAGTACGTAAGTCGGCATTGTGCCTTTTCTATTTAATTCCGATGACATTTCTCTGTTTCGTCGTCAATAATAAGGTCCAAGGGATACAGTAAACCTGAAGTGAAGCATCGGAATCTATAACTAGTGTCACAGGAATGGTTCAAAACATAGACAGTAGGAAGAGACAGTCTTCTTGTACTTAAGTCGGCATTGTGCCTTTTGTATTTAATTCCGATGCAATTTCTGTGTTTCATCGTCAATGAGAAGGTCCAAGGGATACAGTAAACATACAGTGAAGCATAGGAATCTAAAACTGGTCGCACAGGAAATGTTCAAAACATAGTAAGTAAGAAGAGTCAGTCTTCTTGAACTTAAGTCGGCAATGTGCCTTTGCTATTTAATTCCGATGCAATTTCTGTGTTTCGTCGTCAATAAGAAAGTCCAAGGGATACAGTAAACCTCAAGTGAAGCATCGGAATCTAAAACCGGTCTCACAGGAAAGGTTCAAAACATAGAGAGTAAGAAGAGCCAGTCTTCTCGTACTTAAGTCAGCATTGTGCCTTTTCTATTTAATTCCGATGCAATTTCTGTGTTTTATCGTCAATAAGAAGGTCAGAGGGATACAGTAAACTTGAAGTGAAGCATCGGAATCTATAACTAGTGTCACAGGAATGGTTCAAAACATTGACAGTAGGAAGAGTCAGTCTTCTTGTACTTAAGTCGGCATTGTGCCTTTTGTATTTAATTCCGATGCAATTTCTAAGTTTGATCGTCAATAAGAAGGTCAGTGGGATACAGTGAACCTGAAGTGAAGCATCGGAATCTTTAACTAGTGTCACAGGAATGGTTCAAATCATAGTCAGTAAGAAGAGTCAGTCTTCTTGTACTTAAGTCGGCAATGTGATTTTTCTATTTAATTCCGATGCCCTTTCTGTGTTTCATCGTCAATAAGAAGGTCCAAGGGATACAGCACACCTGAAGTGAAGAATCGGAATCTATAACTAGTGTCACAGGAATGGTTCAAATCATAGACAGTAAGAAGAGTCAGTCTTCTTGTACATATGTCGGCATTGTGCCTTTTCTATTTAATTCGATGCAATTTCTATGTTTCATCGTCAATAAGAAGGTTAGAGGGATACAGTAATCATG
The DNA here is from genome assembly GCF_021461395.2 of Schistocerca americana. Taxonomy (NCBI): domain Eukaryota; kingdom Metazoa; phylum Arthropoda; class Insecta; order Orthoptera; family Acrididae; genus Schistocerca; species Schistocerca americana. Next base: position 22,614,242 of record NC_060128.1, read on the forward strand.
AAGTGAATCATCGGAATCTATAAGTAGTGTCACAGGAATGGTTCAAATCATAGACAGTGAGAAGAGTCAAGCTTCTAGTACTTATGTCGGCATTGCGCCTTTTCTATTTAAATCCGATGCAATTTCTGTGATTCATCGTCAATAAGAAGGTCAGAGGGATACAGTAAACCTGAAGTGAATCATCGGAATCTATAACTAGTGTTACAGGATTGGTTCAAAACATAGACAGTAGCAAGAGTCAGTGTTCTTGTACTTGAGTCGGCATTGTGATTTTTGTATTTAATTCCGATGCAATTTTTGTGTTTCATCGTCAATAAGAGGGTCAGAGGGATACAGTGAACCTGAAGTGAGGCATCAGAATCTATAACTAGTGTCACGGGAATAGTTCAAACATAGACAGTAGAAAGAGTCAGTCTTCTTGTACTTGAGTCGGCATTGTGCCTTTTGTATTTAATTCCGATGAAACGTTTGTGTTTCATCTTCAATAAGAAGGTCCAAGGGATACAGTAAACCTGAAGTGAGGCATCGGAATCTATAACTAGTGTCACAGGAATGGTTCAAACCATAGACAGTAAGAAGAGTCAGTCTACTTGTACTTAAGTCGGCATTGTGCCTTTTCTATTTAATTCCGATGAAATTTCTGTGTTTCGTCGTCAATAAGAAGGTCCAAGGGATACAGTAAACCTGAAGTGAAGCATCGGAATCTAATACCGGTCTCACAGGAAAGGTTCAAAGCATAGTGAGTAAGAAGAGCCAGTCATCTTGTATTTGAGTCGGCATTGTGGCTTTTCTATTTAATTCCGATGCAATTTCTAAGTTTCATCGTCAATAAGAAGGTCTGGGGGATACAGTAAACCTGAAGTAGAGCATCGGAATCTATAACTAGTGTCACAGGAATGGTTCAAAACATAGACAGTTAGAAGAGTCAGTCTTCTTGTACTTAAGTCAGCATTGTGCCTTTTCTATTTAATTCCGATGCAATTTCTGTGTTTCTTCGTCAATAAGAAGGTGCAAGGGATACAGTAAACCTGAAGTGAGGCATCGGAATCGATAACTAGTGTCACAGGAATGGTTCAAAAAATAGACAGTAGGAAGAGACCGTCTTCTTGTACTTAAGTCGGCATTGTGCCTTTTGTATTTAATTCCGATGCAATTTCTGTGTTTCATCCTCAATAAGAAGGTCAAAGGGATACAGTAAAACTGAAGTGAAGCATCAGAATCTATAACTAGTGTCACAGGAATGGTTCAAAACATAGACAGTAAGAAGAGTCAGTCTACTTGTACTTAAGTCGGCATTGTGCCTTTTGTATTTAATCCCGATGCAATTTCTGTGTTTCATCGTCAATACGAAGGTCCAAGGGATACAGTACACCTGAAGTGAAGCATCGGAATCTATAACTAGTGTCTCAGAAACGGTTCAAATCATAAACAGTAAGAAGAGTGAGTCTTCTTGTACTTAAGTCGGCATTGTGCCTTTTCTATTTACTTCCGATGCAATTTCTGTGTTTCATCGTCAATAAGATGGTCCAAGGGACACAGTAAACCTGAAGTGAGGCATCGGAATCTATAACTAGTGTCACAGGAATGGTTCAAAACATAGACAGTAGGAGGAGTCAGTCTTCTTGTACGTAAGTCGGCATTGTGCCTTTTGTATTTTATTCCGATGCAATTTCTGTGTTTCATCATCAATACGAAGGTCCAAGGGATACAGTAAACCTGAAGTGAGGCATCGGAATCTATAACTAGTGTCACAGGAATGGTTCAATACATAGTCAGTAAGAAGAGTCAGTCTTCTTGTACTTAAGTCGGCATGGTGCCTTTTGTATTTAATTCCGATGCAATTTCTGTGTTTCATCGTCAAAAAGAAGGTCCAAGATACACAGTAAACATATAGTGAAGCATCGGAATCTAAAACTGGTCTCACAGGAAATGTTCAAAGCATAGTCAGTAAGATGAGTCAGTCTTCTAGTACGTAAGTCGGCATTGTGCCTTTTCTATTTAATTCCGATGACATTTCTCTGTTTCGTCGTCAATAAGAAGGTCCAAGGGATACAGTAAACCTGAAGTGAAGCATCGGAATCTATAACTAGTGTCACAGGAATGGTTCAAAACATAGACAGTAGGAAGAGACAGTCTTCTTGTACTTAAGTCGGCATTGTGCCTTTTGTATTTAATTCCGATGCAATTTCTGTGTTTCATCGTCAATAAGAAGGTCCAAGGGATACAGTAAACATACAGTGAAGCATCGGAATCTAAAACTGGTCGCACAGGAAATGTTAAAACATAGTAAGTAAGAAGAGTCAGTCTTCTTGTACTTAAGTCAGCATTGTGCCTTTTTTATTAATTTCCGATGCAATTTCTGTCTTTCATCGACAATAAGAGGGTCAGAGGGATACAGTAAACCTGAAGTGAGGCATCAGAATCTATAACTAGTGTCACAGGAATGGTTCAAAATATAGACAGTAAGAAGAGTCAGTCTACTTGTACTTAAGTCGGCATTGTGCCTTTTGTATTTAATTCCGATGCAATTTCTGTGTTTCATCGTCAATAAGAAGGTCCAAGGGATACAGCACACCTGAAGTGAAGAATCGGAATCTATAAGTAGTGTCACAGGAATGGTTCAAATCATAGACAGTGAGAAGAGGCAAGCTTCTAGTACTTATGTCGGCATTGCGCCTTTTCTATTTAAATCCGATGCAATTTCTGTGATTCATCGTCAATAAGAAGGTCAGAGGGATACAGTAAACCTGAAGTGAATCATCGGAATCTATAACTAGTGTTACAGGATTGGTTCAAACATAGACAGTAGCAAGAGTCAGTGTTCTTGTACTTGAGTCGGCATTGTGATTTTTGTATTTAATTCCTATGCAATTTTTGTGTTTCATCGTCAATAAGAGGGTCAGAGGGATACAGTGAACCTGAAGTGAGGCATCAGAGTCCATAACTAGTGTCACGGGAATGGTTCAAACATAGACAGTAGGAAGAGTCAGTCTTCTTGTACTTGAGTCGGCATTGTGCCTTTTGTATTTAATTCCGATGAAACTTCTGTGTTTCATCTTCAATAAGAAGGTCCAAGGGATACAGTAAACCTGAAGTGAGGCAACGGAATCTATAACTAGTGTCACAGGAATGGTTCAAAACATAGACAGTAAGAAGAGTCAGTCTACTTGTACTTAAGTCGGCATTGTGCGTTTTGTATTTAATCCCGAAGCAATTTCTGTGTTTCATCGTCAATACGAAGGTCCAAGGGATACAGTACACCTGAAGTGAAGCATCGGAATCTATAACTAGTGTCACAGAAATGGTTCAAATCATAAACAGTAAGAAGAGTCAGTCTTCTTGTACTTAAGTCGGCATTGCGCCTTTTCTATTTAATTTCGATGAAATTTCAGTGTTTCGTCGTCAATAAGAAGGTCCAAGGGATACAGTAAACCTGAAGTGAAGCATCGGAATCTAATACCGGTCTCACATGAAAGGTTCAAAGCATAGTGAGTAAGAAGAGCCAGTCATCTTGTATTTGAGTCGGCATTGTGCCTTTTCTATTTAATTCCGATGCAATTTCTAAGTTTCATCGTCAATAAGAAGGTCTGGGGGATACAGTAAACCTGAAGTGGAGCATCGGAATCTATAACTAGTGTCACAGGAATGGTTCAAAACATAGACAGTTAGAAGAGTCAGTCTTCTTGTACTTAAGTCAGCATTGTGCCTTTTCTATTTAATTCCGATGCAATTTCTGTGTTTCATGGTCAATAAGATGGTCCAAGGGACACAGTAAACCTCAAGTGAGGCATCGGAATCTATAACTAGTGTCACAGGAATGGTTCAAAACATAGACAGTAGGAAGAGTCAGTCTTCTTGTACGTAAGTCGGCATTGTGCCTTTTGTATTTTATTCCGATGCAATTTCTGTGTTTCATCATCAATACGAAGGTCCAAGGGATACAGTAAACCTGAAGTGAGGCATCGGAATCTATAACTAGTGTCACAGGAATGGTTCAATACATAGTCAGTAAGAAGCGTCAGTCTTCTTGTACTTAAGTCGGCATGGTGCCTTTTGTATTTAATTCCGATGCAATTTCTGTGTTCCATCGTCGAAAAGAAGGTCCAAGATACACAGTAAACATATAGTGAAGCATCGGAATCTAAAACTGGTCTCACAGGAAATGTTCAAAGCATAGTCAGTAAGATGAGTCAGTCTTCTAGTACGTAAGTCGGCATTGTGCCTTTTCTATTTAATTCCGATGACATTTCTCTGTTTCGTCGTCAATAATAAGGTCCAAGGGATACAGTAAACCTGAAGTGAAGCATCGGAATCTATAACTAGTGTCACAGGAATGGTTCAAAACATAGACAGTAGGAAGAGACAGTCTTCTTGTACTTAAGTCGGCATTGTGCCTTTTGTATTTAATTCCGATGCAATTTCTGTGTTTCATCGTCAATGAGAAGGTCCAAGGGATACAGTAAACATACAGTGAAGCATAGGAATCTAAAACTGGTCGCACAGGAAATGTTCAAAACATAGTAAGTAAGAAGAGTCAGTCTTCTTGTACTTAAGTCGGCAATGTGCCTTTGCTATTTAATTCCGATGCAATTTCTGTGTTTCGTCGTCAATAAGAAAGTCCAAGGGATACAGTAAACCTCAAGTGAAGCATCGGAATCTAAAACCGGTCTCACAGGAAAGGTTCAAAACATAGAGAGTAAGAAGAGCCAGTCTTCTCGTACTTAAGTCAGCATTGTGCCTTTTCTATTTAATTCCGATGCAATTTCTGTGTTTTATCGTCAATAAGAAGGTCAGAGGGATACAGTAAACTTGAAGTGAAGCATCGGAATCTATAACTAGTGTCACAGGAATGGTTCAAAACATTGACAGTAGGAAGAGTCAGTCTTCTTGTACTTAAGTCGGCATTGTGCCTTTTGTATTTAATTCCGATGCAATTTCTAGGTTTGATCGTCAATAAGAAGGTCAGTGGGATACAGTGAACCTGAAGTGAAGCATCGGAATCTTTAACTAGTGTCACAGGAATGGTTCAAATCATAGTCAGTAAGAAGAGTCAGTCTTCTTGTACTTAAGTCGGCAATGTGATTTTTCTATTTAATTCCGATGCCCTTTCTGTGTTTCATCGTCAATAAGAAGGTCCAAGGGATACAGCACACCTGAAGTGAAGAATCGGAATCTATAACTAGTGTCACAGGAATGGTTCAAATCATAGACAGTAAGAAGAGTCAGTCTTCTTGTACATATGTCGGCATTGTGCCTTTTCTATTTAATTCGATGCAATTTCTGTGTTTCATCGTCAATAAGAAGGTTAGAGGGATACAGTAATCATGAAGTGAATCATCGGAATCTATAATTAGTGTCACAGGAATGGTTCTAAACATAGACAGTAGGAAGAGTCAGTCTTCTTGTACTTGTGTCGGCATTGTGCCTTTTGTATTTACTTCCGATGCAATTTCTATTTTTCATCGTCAATAAGAAGGTCCAAGGGATACAGTAAACCTGAAGTGAAGCATCGGAATCTATAACTAGTGTCACAGGAATGGATAAAAACATAGACAGTAGGAAGAGTAAGTCTTCTTGTACTTAAGTCGGCATTGTGCCTTTTGTATTTCATTCCGATGCTACTTCTGTGTTTCATCGTCAATAAGAAGGTCCACGGGATACAGTAAACCTGAAGTGAGGCATCGGAATCTATTACTACAGTCACAGGAATGGTTCAAAACATAGACAATAAGAAGAGTCAGTCATCTTGTACATAATTCAGCATTGTGCCTTTTCTATTAATTTCCGTTGCAATTTCTGTGTTTTATCATCAATAAGAAGGTCAGAGGGATACAGTAAACCTGAAGTGAAGCATCGGAATCTATAACTAGTGTCACAGGAATGGTTCAAAACATAGACAGTAACAAGAGTCAGTTTTCTTGTACTTAAGTCGGCATTGTACCTTTTCTGTTTAATTCCGATGCAATTTCTGTCTTTCATCGCCAATAAGAAGGTCCAAGGGATACAGTAAACCTGAAGTGTGGCATCGGAATCTATAACTAGTGTCACAGGAATGGTTCAAAACATAGACAGTAGGAAGAGACAGTCTTCTTGTACTTAAGTCGGCATTGTGCCTCTTGTATTTAATTCCGATGCAATTTCTGTGTTTCATCGTCAATAAGACGGTCAAAGGGATACAGTAAAACTGAAGTTAAGCATCAGAATCTATAACTAGTGTCACAGGAATGGTTCAAAAAATAGACAGTAGGAAGAGTCAGTCTACTTGTACTTAAGTCGGCAATGTGCATTTTGTATTTAATTCCGATGCAATTTCTGTGTTTCATCGTCAATAAGAAGGTCCAAGGGATATAGTAAACCCGAAGTGAGGCATCGGAATCTATAACAAGTGTCACAGGAATGGTTCAAACCTTAGACAGTTGGAAGAGTCAGTCTTCTAGTATTTAAGTCGGCATTGTGCCTTTTGTGTTTAATTCCGATGCAATTTCAGTGTTTCGTCGTCAACAAGAAGGTCCAAGGGATACAGTAAACCTGAAGTGAAGCATCGGAATCTAAAACCGGTCTCACAGGAAAGGTTCAAAACATAGAGAGTAAGAAGAGCCGTACATCTTGTATTTGAGTCGGCATTGTGCCTTTTGTATTTAATTCCGATGCAATTTCTAAGTTTCATCGTCAAAAAGAAGGTCAGAGGGATACAGTAAACCCGAAGTGGAGCATCGGAATCTATAACTAGTGTCACAGGAATGGTTAAAAACATAGACAGTAAGAAGAGTCAGTCTTCTTGTACTTAAGTCGGCATTGTGCCTTTTGTATTTAATTCCGATGCATTTTCTGTGTTTCATCGTCAATAAGAAGGTCCAAGGGATACAGCAAACCTAAAGTGAAGCATCGGAACCTAAAACTAGTGTCACAGGAATGGTTCAAAACATAGTCAATAAGAAGAGACAGTCTTCTTGTACTGAAGTCGGCATTGTGCCTTTTCTATTTAATTCCGATGCAATTTCTGTGTTTTATCGTCAATAAGAAGGTCAGAGGGATACAGTGAACCTGAAGTGAAGAATCGGAATCTATAACTAGTGTCACAGGGATGGTTCAAAACATAGACAGTAACAAGAGTCAGTCTTCTTGTACTGAAGTCAGCATTGTGCCTTTTCTGTTTAATTCCGTTGCAATTTCTGTCTTTCACCGTTTAATAAGAAGGTGCAAGGGATACAGTAAACCTGAAGTGAGGCATCGGAATCGATAACTAGTGTCACAGGAATGGTTCAAAAAATAGACAGTAGGAAGAGACAGTCTTCTTGTACTTAAGTCGGCATTGTGCCTTTTGTATTTAATTCCGATGCAATTTCTGTGTTTCATCATCAATAAGAAGGTCAGAGGGATACAGTAAAACTGAAGTGAAGCATCAGAATCTATAACTAGTGTCACAGGAATGGTTCAAAACATAGACAGTAAGAAGAGTCAGTCTACTTGTACTTAATTCGGCATTGTGCCGTTTGTATTTAATCCCGATGCAATTTCTGTGTTTCATCGTCAATACGAAGGTCCAAGGGATACAGTACACCTGAAGTGAAGCATCGGAATCTATAACTAGTGTCTCAGAAATGGTTCAAATCATAAACAGTAAGAAGAGTCAGTCTTCTTGTACTTAAGTCGGCATTGTGCCTTTTCTATTTAATTCCGGTGCAATTTCTGGGTTTCATCATCAAGAAGAAGGTCAAAGGGATATAGTAAACCTGAAGTGAAGCTTCGGAATGTATAACTAGTCTCACAGGAATGGTTCAAAGCATAGTCAGTAAGAAGAGTCAGTCTTCTTGTACTTAATTCGGCATTGTGCCGTTTGTATTTAATCCCGATGCAATTTCTGTGTTTCATCGTCAATAAGAAGGTCAGAGGGATACAGTAAAACTGAAGTGAAGCATCAGAATCTAAAACTGGTCTCACAGGAAATGTTCAAAGCATAGTCAGTAAGATGAGTCAGTCTTCTAGTACGTAAGTCGGCATTGTGCCTTTTCTATTTAATTCCGATGAAATTTCTCTGTTTCGTCGTTAATAAGAGGGTCCAAGGGATACAGTAAACCTGAAGTGAAGCATCGGAATCTATAACTAGTGTCACAGGAATGGTTCAAAACATAGACAGTAGGAAGAGACAGTCTTCTTGTACTTAAGTCGGCATTGTGCCTTTTGTATTTAATTCCGATGCAATTTCTGTGTTCCATCGTCAAAAAGAAGGTCAGAGGGATACAGTAAAACTGAAGTGAAGCATCAGAATCTATAACTAGTGTCACAGGAATGGTTAAAAGCATAGACAGTAAAAAGAGTCCGTCTACTTGTACTTAAGTCGGCATTGTGCCTTTTGTATTTAATCCCGATGCAATTTCTGTGTTTCATCGTCAATAAGAAGGTCCAAGGGATACAGTACACCTGAAGTGAAGCATCGGAATCTATAACTAGTGTCACAGGAATGGTTCAAACCATAGACAGTAGGAAGAGTCAGTCTTCTTGTACTTAAGTCGGCATTGTGCCATTTCTATTTAATTCCGGTGCAATTTCTGGGTTTCATCATCAAGAAGAAGGTCAAAGGGATATAGTAAACCTGAAGTGAAGCTTCGGAATGTATAACTAGTCTCACAGGAATGGTTCAAAGCATAGTCAGTAAGAAGAGTCAGTCTTCTTGTACTTAATTCGGCATTGTGCCGTTTGTATTTAATCCCGATGCAATTTCTGTGTTTCATCGTCAATACGAAGGTATTAGGGATACAGTACACCTGAAGTGAAGCATCGGAATCTATAACTAGTGTCTCAGAAATGGTTCAAATCATAAACAGTAAGAAGAGTCAGTCTTCTTGTACTTAAGTCGGCATTGTGCCTTTTCTATTTAATTCCGATGCAATTTCTGTGTTTCATCGTCAATAAGATGGTCCAAGGGACACAGTAAACCTGAAGTGAGGCATCGGAATCTATAACTAGTGTCACAGGAATGGTTCAAAACATAGACAGTAGGAAGAGTCAGTCTTCTTGTACTTAAGTCGGCATTGTACCTTTTGTATTTAATTCCGATGCAATTTCTGTGTTCCATCGTCAAAAAGAAGGTCAGAGGGATACAGTAAAACTGAAGTGAAGCATCAGAATCTATAACTAGTGTCACAGGAATGGTTAAAAACATAGACAGTAAAAAGAGTCCGTCTACTTGTACTTAAGTCGGCATTGTGCCTTTTGTATTTAATCCCGATGCAATTTCTGTGTTTCATCGTCAATAAGAAGGTCCAAGGGATACAGTACACCTGAAGTGAAGCATCGGAATCTATAACTAGTGTCACAGGAATGGTTCAAACCATAGACAGTAGAGAGACAGTCTTCTTGTACTTAAGTCGGCATTGTGCCTTTTCTATTTAATTCCGGTGCAATTTCTGGGTTTCATCATCAAGAAGAAGGTCAAAGGGATATAGTAAACCTGAAGTGAAGCTTCGGAATGTATAACTAGTCTCACAGGAATGGTTCAAAGCATAGTCAGTAAGAAGAGTCAGTCTTCTTGTACTTAAGTCGGCATGGTGCCTTTTGTATTTAATTCCGTTGCAATTTCTGTGTTTCATCGTCAATAAGAAGGTCCAAGGGATACAGTAAACATACAGTGAAGCATCGGAATCTAAAACTGGTCTCACAGGAAATGTTCAAAACATAGTAAGTAAGAAGAGTCAGTCTTCCTGTACTTAAGTCGGCAAAGTGCCTTTTCTATTTAATTCCGATGCAATTTCTGTGTTTCGTCGTCAATGAGAAAGTCCAAGGGATACAGTAAACCTCAAGTGAAGCATCGGAATCTAAAACCGGTCTCACAGGAAAGGTTCAAAACATAGAGTGTAAGAAGAGCCAGTCTTCTTGTACTTAAGTCAGCATTGGTCCTTTTCCATTTAATTCCGATGCAATTTCTGTGTTTTATCGTCAATAAGAAGGTCAGAGGGATACAGTAAACTTGAAGTGAAGCATCGGAATCTATAACTAGTGTCACAGGAATGGTTCAAAACATCGACAGTAGGAAGAGTCAGTCTCCTTGTAGTTAAGTCGGCATTGTGCCTTTTGTATTTAATTCTGATGCAATTCCTAAGTTTGATAGTCAATAAGAAGGTCAGTGGGATACAGTAAACCTGAAGTGAAGCATCGGAATCTATAACTAGTGTCACAGGAATGGTTCAAAACATAGTCAGTAAGAAGAGTCAGTCTTCTTGTACTTAAGTCAGCATTGTGCCTTTTCTATTTAATTACGATGCAATTTCTGTGTTTTATCGTCAATAAGAAGGTCAGAGGGATACAGGAAACTTGAAGTGAAGCATCGGAATCTATAACTAGTGTCACAGGGATGGTTCAAAACGTAGACAGTAGGAAGAGTCTGCCTTCTTGTACTTAAGTCGGCTTCGTGATTTTTGTATTTATTTCCGATGCAATTTCTGTGTTTCATCGTCAATTAGAGGGTCAGAGAGATACAGTAAACCTGAAGTGAGGCATCAGAATCTATAACTAGTGTCACTGGAATGGTTCAAAACATAGACAATAAGAAGAGAGAGTCTAATTGTACTTAAGTCGGCATTATGCCTTTTGTATTTAATTCCGATGCACTTTCTGTGTTTCATCGTCAATAAGAAGGTCCAAGGGATACAGCACACCTGAAGTGAAGAATCGGAATCTATAACTAGTGTCACAGGAATTGTTCAAATCATAGACAGTAAGAAGAGTCAGTCTTCTTGTACATATGTCGGCATTGTGCCTTTTCTATTTAATTCCGATGCAATTTCTGTGTTTCATCATCAATAAGAAGGTTAGAGGGATACAGTAATCATGAAGTGAATCATCGGAATCTAAAATTAGTGTCACAGGAATGGATATAAACATAGACAGTAGGAAGAGTCAGTCTTCTTGTACTTGAGTCGGCATTGTGCCTTTTGTATTTACTTCCGATGCAATTTCTATTTTTCATCGTCAATAAGAAGGTCCAAGGGATACAGTAAACCTGAAGTGAAGCATCGGAATCTATAACTAGTGTCACAGGAATTGTTCAAAACATAGACAGTAGGAAGAGTCAGTCTTCTTGTACTTAATTCGGCATTGTGCCTTTTCTATTTAATTCCGATGCAATATCTATGTTTCATCGTCAATAAGAAAGTCAGAGGGATACAGTAAACCTGATGTGAAGCATCGGAATCTATAACTAGTGTCACAGGAATGGTTCAAAACATAGACAGTAAGAAGAGTCAGTCATCTTGTACATAAGTCAGCATTGTGCCTTTTCTATTAATTTCCGTTGCAATTTCTGTGTTTTATCGTCAATAAGAAGGTCAGATTGATACAGTAAACCTGAAGTGAAGCATCGGAATCTATAACTAGTGTCACAGGAATGGTTCAAAACATAGACAGTAACAAGAGTCAGTTTTCTTGTACTTAAGTCGGCATTGTGCCTTTTCTGTTTAACTCCGATGCAATTTCTGTCTTTCATCGCCAATAAGAAGGTCCAAGGGATACAGTAAACCTGAAGTGTGGCATCGGAATCTATAACCAGTGTCACAGGAATGGTTCAAAACATAGACAGTAGGAAGAGACAGTCTTCTTGTACTTAAGTCGGCATTGTGCCTCTTGTATTTAATTCCGATGCAATTTCTGTGTTTCATCGCAAATAAGACGGTCAAAAGGATACAGTAAAACTGAAGTGAAGCATCAGAATCTATAACTAGTGTCACAGGAATGGTTCAAAAAATAGACAGTAGGAAGAGTCAGTCTTCTTTTACTTAAGTCGGCAATGTGCATTTTGTATTTAATTCCGATGCAATTTCTGTGTTTCATCGTCAATAAGAAGGTCCAAGGGATATAGTAAACCCGAAGTGAGGCATCGGAATCTATAACAAGTGTCACAGGAATGGTTCAAACCTTAGACAGTTGGAAGAGTCAGTCTTCTAGTACTTAAGTCCGCATTGTGCCCTTTCTATTTAATTCCGATGCAATTTCTGTGTTTCATCATCAAGAAGTAGGACAGAGGGATACAGTAAACCTGAAGTGAAGCATCAGAATGTATAACTAGTGCAACAGGAATGGTTCGAAACTTTGACAGTAGGAAGAGTCAGTCTTCATGTACTTGAGTCGGCATTGTGCCTTTTGTGTTTAATTCCGATGCAATTTCAGTGTTTCATCGTCAATAAGAAGGTCAGAGGGATACAGTAAACCTGAAGTGAAGCAACGGAATCTATAACAAGTGTCACAGGAATGGTTCAAAAAATAGACAGTAGGAAGAGTCAGTCTTTTTGTACTTAAGTCGGCATTGTGCCTTTTGTATTTAATTCCGATGAAATTTCTGTGTTTCATCGAAAATAAGAAGGTCAGAGGGATACAGTAAACCTGAAGTGAGGCACCGGAATGTATAACTAGTGTCACAGGAATGGTTCAAAACATAGACAGTAGGAAGAGTCAGTCTTCTTGTACTTAAGTCGGCATTGTGCCTTTTGTATTTAATTCCGATGCAATTTCTATGTTTCGTCGTCAATAAGAAGGTCCAAAGGATATAGTAAACCTGAAGTGAAGCATCGGAATCTAAAACCGGTCTCACAGGAAAGGTTCAAAACATAGAGAGTAAGAAGAGCCGTACATCTTGTATTTGAGTCGGCATTGTGCCTTTTGTATTTAATTCCGATGCAATTTCTAAGTTTCATCGTCAAAAAGAAGGTCAGAGGGATACAGTAAACCCGAAGTGGAGCATCGGAATCTATAACTAGTGTCACAGGAATGGTTAAAAACATAGACAGTAAGAAGAGTCAGTCTTCTTGTACTTAAGTCGGCATTGTGCCTTTTGTATTTAATTCCGATGCATTTTCTGTGTTTCATCGTCAATAAGAAGGTCCAAGGGATACAGCAAACCTAAAGTGAAGCATCGGAACCTAAAACTAGAGTCACAGGAATGGTTCAAAACATAGTCAATAAGAAGAGACAGTCTTCTTGTACTGAAGTCGGCATTGTGCCTTTTCTATTTAATTCCGATGCAATTTCTGTGTTTTATCGTCAATAAGAAGGTCAGAGGGATACAGGGAACCTGAAGTGAAGCATCGGAATCTATAACTAGTGTCATAGGGATGGTTCAAAACATAGACAGTAACAAGAGTCAGTCTTCTTGTACTGAACTCAGCATTGTGCCTTTTCTATTTAATTCAGTTGCAATTTCTGTCTTTCATCGTTTAATAAGAAGGTGCAAGGGATACAGTAAACCTGAAGTAAGGCATCGGAATCGATAACTAGTGTCACAGGAATGGTTCAAAAAATAGACAGTAGGAAGAGACAGTCTTCTTGTACTTAAGTCGGCATTGTGCCTTTTGTATTTAATTCCGATGCAATTTCTATGTTTCATCGTCAATAAAAAGGTCAGAGGGATACAGTAAAACTGAAGTGAAGCATCAGAATCTATAACTAGTGTCACAGGAATGGTTCAAAACATAGACAGTAAGAAGAGTCAGTCTACTTGTACTTAAGTCGGCATTGTGCCGTTTGTATTTAATCCCGATGCAATTTCTGTGTTTCATCGTCAATACGAAGGTCCAAGGGATACAGTACACCTGAAGTGAAGCATCGGAAACTATAACTAGTGTCTCAGAAATGGTTCAAATCATAAACAGTAAGGAGAGTCAGTCTTCTTGTACTTATGTCGGCATTGTGCCTTTTCTATTTAATTCCGATGCAATTTCTGTGTTTCATCGTCAATAAGATGGTCCAAGGACACAGTAAACCTGAAGTGAGGCATCGGAATCTATAACTAGTGTCACAGGTATGGTTCAAAACATAGACAGTAGGAAGAGTCAGTCTTCTTGTACGTAAGTCGGCATTGTGCCTTTTGTATTTAATTCCGATGCAATTTCTGTGTTTCATCATCAATACGAAGGTCCAAGGGATACAGTAAACCTGAAGTGAGGCATCGGAATCTATAACTAGTGTCACAGGAATGGTTCAATACATAGTCAGTAAGAAGAGTGAGTCTTCTTGTACTTAAGTCGGCATGGTGCCTTTTGTATTTAATTCCGATGCAATTTCTGTGTTTCATCTTCAAAAAGAAGGTCCAAGATACACAGTAAACATATATTGATGCATCGGAATCTATAACTGGTCTCACAGGAAATGTTCAAAGCATAGTCAGTGAGATGAGTCAGTCTTCTAGTACGTAAGTCGGCATTGTGCCTTTTCTATTTAATTCCGATGAAAATTCTCTGTTTCGTCGTCAATAAGAAGGTCCAAGGGATACAGTAAACCTGAAGTGAAGCATCGGATTCTATAACTAGTGTCACAGGAATGGTTCAAAACATAGACAGTAGGAAGAGACAGTCTTCTTGTACTTAAGTCGGCATTGTGCCTTTTGTATTTAGTTCCGATGCAATTTCTGTGTTTCATCGTCAATAAGAAGGTCAGAGGGATACAGTAAAACTGAAGTGAAGCATCAGAATCTATAACTAGTGTCACAGGAATGGTTCAAAACATAGACAGTAAAAAGAGTCAGTCTACTTGTACTTAAGTCGGCATTGCGCCTTTTGTATTTAATCCCGATGCAATTTCTGTGTTTCATCGTCAATAAGAAGGTCCAAGGGATACAGTACACCTGAAGTGAAGCATCGGAATCTATAACTAGTGTCACAGGAATGGTTCAAAACATCGACAGTAGGAAGAGTCAGTCTCCTTGTACTTAAGTCGGCATTGTGCCTTTTGTATTTAATTCCGATGCAATTTCTAAGTTTGATCGTCAATAAGAAGGTCAGTGGGATACAGTAAACTTGAAGTGAAGCATCGGAGTCTATAACTAGTGTCACAGGAATGGTTCAAAACATAGTCAGTAAGAAGAGTCAGTCTTCTTGTACTTAAGTCAGCGTTGTGCCTTTTCTATTTAATTCCGATGCAATTTCTGTGTTTTATCGTCAATAAGAAGGTCAGAGGGATACAGTAAACTTGAAGTGAAGCATCGGAATCTATAACTAGTGTCACAGGGATGGTTCAAAACGTAGACAGTAGGAAGAGTCAGCCTTCTTGTACTTAAGTCGGCATTGTGATTTTTGTATATATTTCCGATGCAATTTCTGTGTTTCATCGTCAATTAGAGGGTCAGAGGGATACAGTAAACCTGAAGTGAGGCATCAGAATCTATAACTAGTGTCACTGGAATGGTTCAAAACATAGACAATAAGAAGAGAGAGTCTAATTGTACTTAAGTCGGCATTGTGCCTTTTGTATTTAATTCCGATGCACTTTCTGTGTTTCATCGTCAATAAGAAGGTCCAAGGGATACAGCACACCTGAAGTGAAGAATCGGAATCTATAACTAGTGTCACAGGAATGGTTCAAATCATAGACAGTAAGAAGAGTCAGTCTTCTTGTACATATGTCGGCATTGTGCCTTTTCTATTTAATTCCGATGCAATTTCTGTGTTTCATCATCAATAAGAAGGTTAGAGGGATACAGTAATCATGAAGTGAATCATCGGAATCTATAATTAGTGTCACAGGAATGGTTCTAAACATAGACAGTAGGAAGAGTCAGTCTTCTTGTACTTGAGTCGGCATTGTGCCTTTTGTATTTACTTCCGATGCAATTTCTATTTTTCATCGTCAATAAGAAGGTCCAAGGGATACAGTAAACCTGAAGTGTAGCATCGGCATCTATAACTAGTGTCACAGGAATTGTTCAAAACATAGACAGTAGGAAGAGTCAGTCTTCTTGTACTTAATTCGGCATTGTGCCTTTTCTACTTAATTCCGATGCAATATCTATGTTTCATCGTCAATAAGAAAGTCAGAGGGATACAGTAAACCTGATGTGAAGCATCGGAATCTATAACTAGTGTCACAGGAATGGATCAAAACATAGACAGTAGGAAGAGTCAGTCTTCTTGTACTTAAGTCGGCATTGTGCCTTTTGTATTTCATTCCGATGCTACTTCTGTGTTTCATCGTCAATAAGAAGGTCCAAGGGATACAGTAAACCTGAAGTGAGGCATCGGAATCTATTACTACTGTCACAGGAATGGTTCAAAACATAGACAGTAAGAAGAGTCAGTCATCTTGTACATAAGTCAGCATTGTGCCTTTTCTATTAATTTCCGTTGCAATTTCTGTGTTTTATCGTCAATAAGAAGGTCAGAGGGATACAGTAAACCTGAAGTGAAGCATCGGAATCTATAACTAGTGTCACAGGAATGGTTCAAAACATAGACAGTAACAAGAGTCAGTTTTCTTGTTCTTAAGTCGGCATTGTGCCTTTTCTGTTTAATTCCGATGCAATATCTATGTTTCATCGTCAATAAGAAAGTCAGAGGGATACAGTATACCTGATGTGAAGCATCGGAATCTATAACTAGTGTCACAGGAATGGATCAAAACATAGACAGTAGGAAGAGTCAGTCTTCTTGTACTTAAGTCGGCATTGTGCCTTTTGTAATTCATTCCGATGCTACTTCTGTGTTTCATCGCCAATAAGAAGGTCCAAGGGATACAGTAAACCTGAAGTGTGGCATCGGAATCTATAACTAGTGTCACAGGAATAGTTCAAATCATAGACAGTAGGAAGAGACAGTCTTCTTGTACTTAAGTCGGCATTGTGCCTCTTGTATTTAATTCCGATGCAATTTCTGTGTTTCATCGTCAATAAGACGGTCAAAGGGATACAGTAAAACTGAAGTGAAGCATCAGAATCTATAACTAGTGTCACAGGAATGGTTCAAAAAATAGACAGTAGGAAGAGTCAGTCTTCTTGTACTTAAGTCGGCAATGTGCATTTTGTATTTAATTCCGATGCAATTTCTGTGTTTCATCGTCAATAAGAAGGTCCAAGGGATATAGTAAACCCGAAGTGAGGCATCGGAATCTATAACAAGTGTCACAGGAATGGTTCAAACCTTAGACAGTTGGAAGAGTCAGTCTTCTAGTACTTAAGTCCGCCTTGTGCCTTTTCTATTTATTTCCGATGCAATTTCTCTGTTTCATCGTCAATAAGATAGTCAGAGGGATACAGTAAACCTGAAGTGAAGCATCGTAATCTATAACAAGTGTCACAGGAATGGTTCAAAAAATAGACAGTAGGAAGAGTCAGTCTTCTTGTACTTAAGTCGGCATTGTGCCTTTTGTATTTAATTCCGATGCAATTTCTGTGTTTCATTGTCAATAAGAAGGTCAGAGGGATACAGTAAACCTGAAGTGAGGCATTGGAATGTATAACTAGTGTCACAGGAATGGTTCAAAACATAGACAGTAGGAAGAGTCAGTCTTCTTGTACTTAAGTCGGCATTGTGCCTTTTGTATTTAATTCCGACGCAATTTCTATGTTTCGTCGTCAATAAGAAGGTCCAAGGGATACAGTAAACCTGAAGTGAAGCATCGGAATCTGAAACCGGTCTCACAGGAAAGGTTCAAAACATAGAGAGTAAGAAGAGCCGTACATCTTGTATTTGAGTCAGGCATTGTGCCTTTTGTATTTAATTCCGATGCAATTTTTAAGTTTCATCGTCAAAAAGGAGGTCAGAGGGATACAGTAAACCCGAAGTGGAGCATCGGAATCTATAACTAGTGTCACAGGAATGGTTAAAAACATAGACAGTAAGAAGAGTCAGTCTTCTTGTACTTAAGTCGGCATTGTCCCTTTTGTATTTAATTCCGATGCATTTTCTGTGTTTCATCGTCAATAAGAAGGTCCAAGGGATACAGCAAACCTAAAGTGAAGCATCGGAACCTAAAACTAGTGTCACAGGAATGGTTCAAAACATAGTCAATAAGAAGAGTCAGTCTTCTTGTACTGAAGTCGGCATTGTGCCTTATCTATTTAATTCCGATGCAGTTTCTGTGTTTTATCGTCAATAAGAAGGTCAGAGGGATACAGTGAACCTGAAGTGAAGCATCGGAATCTATAACTAGTGTCACAGGGATGGTTCAAAACATAGACAGTAGGAAGACTCAGTCTTCATGTACTTGAGTCGGCATTGTGCCTTCTGTATTTAATTCCGATGCAATTTCTGTGTTTCATCGCCAACAAGGTCAGAGGGATACCGCAAACCTGAAGTGAATCATCGGAATCTATAACTAGTGTCACAGGAATAATTCAAAACATAGACAGTAAGAAGAGTCAGTCTTCTTGTACTTAAGTCGGCATTGCGCATTTTGTATTTAATTCCGATGCTTTTTCTGTGTTTCATCGTCAATAAGAAGGTCCAAGGGATACAGCAAACCTAAAGTGAAGCATCGGAACCTAAAACTAGTGTCAAAGGAATGGTTCAAAACATAGTCAGTAAGAAGTGTTAGTCTTCTTGTAATGAAGTCGGAATTGTGCCTTTTCTATTTAATTCTGATGCAATTTCTGTGTTTTATCGTCAATAAGAATGTCAGAGGGATGCAGTAAACCTGAAGTGAAGCATCAGAATCTTTAACTAGTGTCACAGGAATGGTTCAAATCATAGACAGTAAGAAGAGTCAGTCTTCTTGTACTTATGTACTCATTGTGCCAATTCTATTTAATTCCGAGGCAATTTCTGTGTTTCATCGTCAACAAGAAGGTCAGAGGGATACAGTAAACCTGAAGTGAATCATCGGAATCTATAACTAGTGTCACAGGAATGGTTTAAATCATAGACAGTAGGTAGAGCCAGTCTTCTTGTACTTGAGTCGGCATTGTGCTTTTTCTGTTTGATTCCGATGCAATTTCTGTGTTTCATCGTCAATAAGAAGGTCTAAGGGATGCAGTACACCTGAAGTGAAGCATCGGAATCTATAACTAGTTTTACAGGAATGGTTCAAAATACAGAAAGTAAGAAGAGTCAGTCTTCTCGTACTTAAGTCGGCATTGTGCCTTTTCTATTTATTTCCGATGCAATTGCTCTGTTTCATTGTCCATACGAAGCTCAGAGGGATACAGTAAACCTGAAGTGAAGCATCGGAATCTATAAGTGGTGTCACAGGAATGGTCCAAAACATAGTCAGTAAGATGAGTCAGACTTCTTGTACTTAAGTCGGCATTGTGCCTTTCGTATTTAATTCCGATGCAATTTCGGTGTTTCATCGTCAATAAGAAGGTCCAAGGGATACAGTACACCTGATGTGAAGCATCGGACCCTACAACTAGTGTCACAGGAATGGTTCAAAAAATAGACAGTAGGTAGAGTCAGTCTTCTTGTACTTAAGTCGGCAATGTGCATTTTGTATTTAATTCCGATGCAATTTCTGTGTTTCATCGTCAATAAGAAGGTCCAAGGGATACAGCACACCTGAAGTGAAGAATCGGAATCTATAACTAGTGTCACAGGAATGGTTCAAATCGTAGACAGTAAGAAGAGTCAGTCTTCTTGTACATATGTCGGCATTGTGCCTTTTCTATTTAATTCCGATGCAATTTCTGTGTTTCATCATCAATAAGAAGGTTAGAGGGATACAGTAATCATGAAGTGAATCATCGGAATCTATAATTAGTGTCACAGGAATGGTTCTAAACATAGACAGTAGGAAGAGTCAGTCTTCTTGTACTTGAGTCGGCATTGTGCCTTTTGTATTTACTTCCGATGCAATTTCTATTTTTCATCGTCAATAAGAAGGTCCAAGGGATACAGTAAACCTGAAGTGAAGCATCGGAATCTATAACTAGTGTCACAGGAATTGTTCAAAACATAGACAGTAGGAAGAGTCAGTCTTCTTGTACTTAATTCGGCATTGTGCCTGTTCTACTTAAATCCGATGCAATATCTATGTTTCATCGTCAATAAGAAAGTCAGAGGGATACAGTAAACCTGATGTGAAGCATCGGAATCTATAACTAGTGTCACAGGAATGGATCAAAACATAGACAGTAGGAAGAGTCAGTCTTCTTGTACTTAAGTCGGCATTGTGCCTTTTGTATTTCATTCCGATGCTACTTCTGTGTTTCATCGTCAATAAGAAGGTCCAAGGGATACAGTAAACCTGAAGTGAGGTATCGGAATCTATTACTACTGTCACAGGAATGGTTCAAAACATAGACAGTAAGAAGAGTCAGTCATCTTGTACATAAGTCAGCATTGTGCCTTTTCTATTAATTTCCGTTGCAATTTCTGTGATTTATCGTCAATAAGAAGGTCAGAGGGATACAGTAAACCTGAAGTGAAGCATCGGAATCTATAACTAGTGTCACAGGAATGGTTCAAAACATAGACAGTAACAAGAGTCAGTTTTCTTGTTCTTAAGTCGGCATTGTGCCTTTTCTGTTTAATTCCGATGCAATTTCTGTCTTTCATCGCCAATAAGAAGGTCCAAGGGATACAGTATACCTGAAGTGTGGCATCGGAATCTATAACTAGTGTCACAGGAATAGTTCAAAACATAGACAGTAGGAAGAGACAGTCTTCTTGTACTTAAGTCGGCATTGTGCCTCTTGTATTTAATTCCGATGCAATTTCTGTGTTTCATCGTCAATAAGACGGTCAAAGGGATACAGTAAAACTGAAGTGAAGCATCAGAATCTATAACTAGTGTCACAGGAATGGTTCAAAAAATAGACAGTAGGAAGAGTCAGTCTTCTTGTACTTAAGTCGGCAATGTGCATTTTGTATTTAATTCCGATGCAATTTCTGTGTTTCATCGTCAATAAGAAGGTCCAAGGGATATAGTAAACCCGAAGTGAGGCATCGGAATCTATAACAAGTGTCACAGGAATGGTTCAAACCTTAGACAGTTGGAAGAGTCAGTCTTCTAGTACTTAAGTCCGCCTTGTGCCTTTTCTATTTATTTCCGATGCAATTTCTCTGTTTCATCGTCAATAAGATAGTCAGAGGGATACAGTAAACCTGAAGTGAAGCATCGTAATCTATAACAAGTGTCACAGGAATGGTTCAAAAAATAGACAGTAGGAAGAGTCAGTCTTCTTGTACTTAAGTCGGCATTGTGCCTTTTGTATTTAATTCCGATGCAATTTCTGTGTTTCATTGTCAATAAGAAGGTCAGAGGGATACAGTAAACCTGAAGTGAGGCATTGGAATGTATAACTAGTGTCACAGGAATGGTTCAAAACATAGACAGTAGGAAGAGTCAGTCTTCTTGTACTTAAGTCGGCATTGTGCCTTTTGTATTTAATTCCGACGCAATTTCTATGTTTCGTCGTCAATAAGAAGGTCCAAGGGATACAGTAAACCTGAAGTGAAGCATCGGAATCTGAAACCGGTCTCACAGGAAAGGTTCAAAACATAGAGAGTAAGAAGAGCCGTACATCTTGTATTTGAGTCAGGCATTGTGCCTTTTGTATTTAATTCCGATGCAATTTTTAAGTTTCATCGTCAAAAAGGAGGTCAGAGGGATACAGTAAACCCGAAGTGGAGCATCGGAATCTATAACTAGTGTCACAGGAATGGTTAAAAACATAGACAGTAAGAAGAGTCAGTCTTCTTGTACTTAAGTCGGCATTGTCCCTTTTGTATTTAATTCCGATGCATTTTCTGTGTTTCATCGTCAATAAGAAGGTCCAAGGGATACAGCAAACCTAAAGTGAAGCATCGGAACCTAAAACTAGTGTCACAGGAATGGTTCAAAACATAGTCAATAAGAAGAGTCAGTCTTCTTGTACTGAAGTCGGCATTGTGCCTTATCTATTTAATTCCGATGCAGTTTCTGTGTTTTATCGTCAATAAGAAGGTCAGAGGGATACAGTGAACCTGAAGTGAAGCATCGGAATCTATAACTAGTGTCACAGGGATGGTTCAAAACATAGACAGTAGGAAGACTCAGTCTTCATGTACTTGAGTCGGCATTGTGCCTTCTGTATTTAATTCCGATGCAATTTCTGTGTTTCATCGCCAACAAGGTCAGAGGGATACCGCAAACCTGAAGTGAATCATCGGAATCTATAACTAGTGTCACAGGAATAGTTCAAAACATAGACAGTAAGAAGAGTCAGTCTTCTTGTACTTAAGTCGGCATTGCGCATTTTGTATTTAATTCCGATGCTTTTTCTGTGTTTCATCGTCAATAAGAAGGTCCAAGGGATACAGCAAACCTAAAGTGAAGCATCGGAACCTAAAACTAGTGTCAAAGGAATGGTTCAAAACATAGTCAGTAAGAAGTGTTAGTCTTCTTGTAATGAAGTCGGAATTGTGCCTTTTCTATTTAATTCTGATGCAATTTCTGTGTTTTATCGTCAATAAGAATGTCAGAGGGATGCAGTAAACCTGAAGTGAAGCATCAGAATCTTTAACTAGTGTCACAGGAATGGTTCAAATCATAGACAGTAAGAAGAGTCAGTCTTCTTGTACTTATGTACTCATTGTGCCATTTCTATTTAATTCCGAGGCAATTTCTGTGTTTCATCGACAACA
This sequence comes from Schistocerca americana, assembly GCF_021461395.2. Taxonomy (NCBI): domain Eukaryota; kingdom Metazoa; phylum Arthropoda; class Insecta; order Orthoptera; family Acrididae; genus Schistocerca; species Schistocerca americana. The sequence goes on from NC_060128.1 coordinate 22,636,564, forward strand.
AGAAGGTCAGAGGGATACAGTAAACCTGAAGTGAATCATCGGAATCTATAACTAGTGTCACAGGAATGGTTTAAATCATAGACAGTAGGTAGAGTCAGTCTTCTTGTACTTGAGTCGGCATTGTGCTTTTTCTGTTTGATTCCGATGCAATTTCTGTGTTTCATCGTCAATAAGAAGGTCTAAGGGATGCTGTACACCTGAAGTGAAGCATCGGAATCTATAACTAGTTTTACAGGAATGGTTCAAAATACAGAAAGTAAGAAGAGTCAGTCTTCTCGTACTTAAGTCGGCATTGTGCCTTTTCTATTTATTTCCGATGCAATTGCTCTGTTTCATTGTCCATACGAAGCTCAGAGGGATACAGTAAACCTGAAGTGAAGCATCGGAATCTATAAGTGGTGTCACAGGAATGGTCCAAAACATAGTCAGTAAGATGAGTCAGACTTCTTGTACTTAAGTCGGCATTGTGCCTTTCGTATTTAATTCCGATGCAATTTCGGTGTTTCATCGTCAATAAGAAGGTCCAAGGGATACAGCACACCTGAAGTGAAGAATCGGAATCTATAACTAGTATCACAGGAATGGTTCAAATCGTATACAGTAAGAAGAGTCAGTCTTCTTGTACATATGTCGGCATTGTGCCTTTTCTATTTAATTCCGATGCAATTTCTGTGTTTCATCATCAATAAGAAGGTTAGAGGGATACAGTAATCATGAAGTGAATCATCGGAATCTATAATTAGTGTCACAGGAATGGTTCTAAACATACACAGTAGGAAGAGTCAGTCTTCTTGTACTTGAGTCGGCATTGTGCCTTTTGTATTTACTTCCGATGCAATTTCTATTTTTCATCGTCAATAAGAAGGTCCAAGGGATACAGTAAACCTGAAGTGAAGCAACGGAATCTATAACTAGTGTCACAGGAATTGTTCAAAACATAGACAGTAGGAAGAGTCAGTCTTCTTGTACTTAATTCGGCATTGTGCCTTTTCTACTTAAATCCGATGCAATATCTATGTTTCATCGTCAATAAGAAAGTCAGAGGGATACAGTAAACCTGATGTGAAGCATCGGAATCTATAACTAGTGTCACAGGAATGGATCAAAACATAGACAGTAGGAAGAGTCAGTCTTCTTGTACTTAAGTCGGCATTGTGCCTTTTGTATTTCATTCCGATGCTACTTCTGTGTTTCATCGTCAATAAGAAAGTCCAAGGGATACAGTAAACATGAAGTGAGGCATCGGAATCTATTACTACTGTCACAGGAATGGTTCAAAACATAGACAGTAAGAAGAGTCAGTCATCTTGTACATAAGTCAGCATTGTGCCTTTTCTATTAATTTCCGTTGCAATTTCTGTGTTTTATCGTCAATAAGAAGGTCAGAGGGATACAGTAAACCTGAAGTGAAGCATCGGAATCTATAACTAGTGTCACAGGAATGGTTCAAAACATAGACAGTAACAAGAGTCAGTTTTCTTGTTCTTAAGTCGGCATTGTGCCTTTTCTGTTTAATTCCGATGCAATTTCTGTCTTTCATCGCCAATAAGAAGGTCCAAGGGATACAGTATACCTGAAGTGTGGCATCGGAATCTATAACTAGTTTCACAGGAATAGTTCAAAACATAGACAGTAGGAAGACACAGTCTTCTTGTACTTAAGTCGGCATTGTGCCTCTTGTATTTAATTCCGATTCAATTTCTGTGTTTCATCGTCAATAAGACGGTCAAAGGGATACAGTACAACTGAAGTGAAGCATCAGAATCTATAACTAGTGTCACAGGAATGGTTCAAAAAATAGACAGTAGGAAGAGTCAGTCTTCTTGTACTTAAGTCGGCAATGTGCATTTTGTATTTAATTCCGATGCAATTTCTGTGTTTCATCGTCAATAAGAAGGTCCAAGGGATATAGTAAACCCGAAGTGAGGCATCGGAATCTATAACAAGTGTCACAGGAATGGTTCAATCCTTAGAGAGTTGGAAGAGTCAGTCTTCTAGTACTTAAGTCCGCATTGTGCCCTTTCTATTTAATTCCGATGCAATTTCTGTGTTTCATCATCAAGAAGTAGGTCAGAGGGATACAGTAAACCTGAAGTGAAGCATCAGAATGTATAACTAGTGCAACAGGAATGGTTCAAAACATTGACAGTAGGAAGGGTCAGTCTTCATGTACTTGAGTCGGCATTGTGCCTTTTGTGTTTAATTCCGATGCAATGTCAGTGTTTCATTGTCAATAAGAAGGTCAGAGGGATACAGTAAACCTGAAGTGAAGCAACGGAATCTATAACAAGTGTCACAGGAATGGTTCAAAAAATAGACAGTAGGAAGAGTCAGTCTTCTTGTACTTAAGTCGGCAATGTGCATTTTGTATTTAATTCCGATGCAATTTCTGTGTTTCATCGTCAATAAGAAGGTCCAAGGGATATAGTAAACCCGAAGCGAGGCATCGGAATCTATAACAAGTGTCACAGGAATGGTTCAAACCTTAGACAGTTGGAAGAGTCAGTCTTCTAGTACTTAAGTCCGCATTGTGCCTTTTCTATTTATTTCCGATGCAATTTCTCTGTTTCATCGTCAATAAGATAGTCAGAGGGATACAGTAAACCTGAAGTGAAGCATCGTAATCTATAACAAGTGTCACAGGAATGGTTCAAAAAATAGACAGTAGGAAGAGTCAGTCTTCTTGTACTTAAGTCGGCATTGTGCCTTTTGTATTTAATTCCGATGTAATTTCTGTGTTTCATTGTCAATAAGAAGGTCGGAGGGATACAGTAAACCTGAAGTGAGGCATTGGAATGTATAACTAGTGTCACAGGAATGGTTCAAAACATAGACAGTAGGAAGAGTCAGTCTTCTTGTACTTAAGTCGGCATTGTGCCTTTTGTATTTAATTCCGATGCAATTTCTATGTTTCGTCGTCAATAAGAAGGTCCAAGGGATACAGTAAACCTGAAGTGAAGCATCGGAATCTAAAACCGGTCTCACAGGAAAGGTTCAAAACATAGAGAGTAAGAAGAGCCGTACATCTTGTATTTGAGTCAGGCATTGTGCCTTTTGTATTTAATTCCGATGCAATTTTTAAGTTTCATCGTCAAAATGGAGGTCAGAGGGATACAGTAAACCCGAAGTGGAGCATCGGAATCTATAACTAGTGTCACAGGAATGGTTAAAAACATAGACAGTAAGAAGAGTCAGTCTTCTTGTACTTAAGTCGGCACTGTGCCTTTTGTATTTAATTCCGATGCATCTTCTGTGTTTCATCGTCAATAAGAAGGTCCAAGGGATACAGCAAACCTAAAGTGAAGCATCGGAACCTAAAACTAGTGTCACAGGAATGGTTCAAAACATAGTCAATAAGAAGAGTCAGTCTTCTTGTACTGAAGTCGGCATTGTGCCTTTTCTATTTAATTCCGATGCAATTTCTGTGTTTTATCGTCAATAAGAAGGTCAGAGGGATACAGTGAACCTGAAGTGAAGCATCGGAATCTATAACTAGTGTCACAGGGATGGTTCAAAACATAGACAGTAGGAAGACTCAGTCTTCATGTACTTGAGTCGGCATTGTGCCTTCTGTATTTAATTCCGATGCAATTTCTGTGTTTCATCGCCAACAAGGTCAGAGGGATACAGCAAACCTGAAGTGAATCATCGGAATCTATAACTAGTGTCACTGGAATAATTCAAAACATAGACAGTAAGAAGAGTCAGTCTTCTTGTACTTAAGTCGGCATTGTGCCTTTTGTATTTAATTCCGATGCTTTTTCTGTGTTACATCGTCAATAAGAAGGTCCAAGGGATACAGCAAACCTAAAGTGAAGCATCGGAACCTAAAACTAGTGTCAAAGGAATGTTTCAAAACATAGTCAGTAAGAAGTGTTAGTCTTCTTGTAATGAAGTCGGCATTGTGCCTTTTCTATTTAATTCCGATGCAATTTCTGTGTTTTATCGTCAATAAGAATGTCAGAGGGATGCAGTAAACCTGAAGTGAAGCATCAGAATCTTTAACTAGTGTCACAGGAATGGTTCAAATCATAGACAGTAAGAAGAGTCAGTCTTCTTGTACTTATGTACTCATTGTGCCATTTCTATTCAATTCCGAGGCAATTTCTGTGTTTCATCGTCAATAAGAAGGTCAGAGGGATACAGTAAACCTGAAGTGAATCATCGGAATCTATAACTAGTGTCACAGGAATGGTTTAAATCATAGACAGTAGGTAGAGTCAGTCTTCTTGTACTTGAGTCGGCATTGTGCTTTTTCTGTTTAATTCCGATGCAATTTCTGTGTTTCATCGACAATAAGAAGGTCTAAGGGATGCAGTACACCTAAAGTGAAGCATCGGAATCTATAACTAGTTTTACAGGAATGGTTCAAAACACAGAAAGTAAGAAGAGTCAGTCTTCTTGTACTTAAGTCGGCATTGTGCCTTTTCTATTTATTTCCGATGCAATTGCTCTGTTTCATTGTCCATAAGAAGCTCAGAGGGATACAGTAAACCTGAAGTGAAGCATCGGAATCTATAAGTGGTGTCACAGGAATGGTCCAAAACATAGTCAGTAAGAAGAGTCAGACTTCTTGTACTTAAGTCGGCATTGTGCCTTTCGTATTTAATTCCGATGCAATTTCGGTGTTTCATCGTCAATAAGAAGGTCCAAGGGATACAGTACACCTGATGTGAAGCATGGGACCCTACAACTAGTGTCACAGGAATGGTTTAAATCATAGACAGTAAGAAGAGCAAGTCTTCTTATTCTTAAGTCGGCATTGTGCCTTTTGTATTTAATTCCGATGCATTTTCTGTGTTTCATTGTCAATAAGAAGGTCCAAGAGATACTGTAATCATATAGTGAAGCAACGGATCCTAAACCTGGTATCACAGGAAATGTTCAAAACATAGTCAGTAAAAAGAGTCAGTCTCCTTGTACTTCAGTCGGCATTGTGCCTTTTGTATTTAATGCCGATGCAATTTATGTGATTCATCGTCAATAAGAAGGTCAGAGGGATACAGTAAACCTGAAGTGAAGCATTGGAATCTAAAACCGGTCTCACAGCAAAGGTTCAAAACAAAGAGAGTAAGAAGAGCCAAACATCTTGTATTTGAGTCCACATTGTGAATTTTGTATTTAATTCCGATGCGATTTCTGTGTTTCATCGTCAATGAGTTTTCAGACGGATACAGTAAACCTGAAGTGAAGCATCGGAATCTATAACTAGTGTCACAGGAATGGTTCAAAACATAATCAGTAAGAAGAGTCAGTCTTCTTGTACTTAAGTCGGCATTGTGCCTTTTCTGCTTAATTCCGATGCAATGTCTGTGTTTCATCTTCAATAACCAGGTCCAAGGGGTACAGAAACATATAGTGAAGCATCGGAATCTGAAACTGGTCTCACAGGAAATGTTCAAAACATAGTCAGTAAGAAGAGTCAGTCCTCTAGTACTTAAGTCGGCATTGTGCCTTTTGTATTTAATTCCGATGCAATTTCTGTGTTTCATCGTCAATAAGAAGGTCCAAGGGATACAGTAAACCTGGAGTAAAGCATCTGAATCTATAACTAGTGTCACAGGGACGGTTCAAAACATAGTAAGATGAGTCAGTATTCTTGTACTTAAGTCGGCATTGTGCCTTCTCTATCTAATTCCGATGCAATTTCTGTGTTTCATCGTCAATAAGAAGGTCCAAGGGATACAGTAAACCTGAAGTGAAGCATCGGAATCTATAACTAGTGTCACAGGAATCATAGTCAGCAAGAAGAGTCTGCTTCTTGTACTTAAGACATCATTGTGCATTTTGTATTTAATTCCAATGCAATTTCTGTGTATCATCGTCAATAAGACGGTCAGAGGGATACAGTAAAAATCAAGAGAAGCATCGGAATCTAGAATTAGTGTCACAGGAATGGTTCAAAACATAGACAGTTGCAAGAGTCAGTCTTCTTGTTCTGAAGTCGGCATTGTGCCTTTTGTATTTAATTCCGATGCAATTTCTGTGTTTCATCGTCAATAAGAAGGTCCAAGGGATACAGTAAAGCTGAAATGAACCATCGGAATCTATAACTAGTGTCACAGGAATGGTTCAAAACACAGACAGTAGGAAAAGTCAGTCTACATGTACTTCAGTCGGCATTGTGCCTATTGTATTTTATTCCGATGCAATTACTGTGTTTCAGCGTCAATAAGAAGGTCCGAGGGATACAGTAAACCTGATGTGAAGCATCGGAATCTATGACTAGTGTCACAGGAATGGTTTAAAACATAGTCAGTAAGAATAGTCAATCTTCTTGTACTTATGTCGGTATTGTGCCTTTTGTATTTAATTCCGATGCAATTTCTGTGTTTCATCGTCAATAAGTAGGTCCAAGGGATACTGTAAACCTGAAGTGAAGCATCGGAATCCATAACTAGTGTCACAGGAATGGTTCAAACATAGACAGTAAGATGAGTCAGTCTTCTTGTACATAAGTCGGCATTGTGCCTTTTGTATTTAATTCCGATGCAATTTCTGTGTTTCATCGTCAATAAGAAGGTCCAATGGATACAGTAAACCTGAAGTGAAGCATCGGAATCTATAACTAGTGTCACAGGAATGGTTCAAAACATAGACAGTAGCAAGGGTCACTCTTCCTTTACTTAAGTCGGCATTGTGCCTATTGTATTTAATTTCGATGCAATTTCTGTGATTCATCGTCAATAAGAAGAGCCAAGGGACACAGTAAACCTAGAGTGAAGCATCGGAATCTATAACTAGTGTCAGAGGAATGGTTCAAATCATAGACGGTAGAAAGAGTCAGGCTTCTTGTACTTAGTTCGGCTTTGTGCCTTTTGTATTTAGTTCCGATGCAATTTCTGTGTTTCATCGTCAATAAGAAGGTCAAAGGGATACAGGAAACCTGGGGTGACGCATCGCAATCTGTAACTAGTGTCACAGGAATGGTTCAAAGCATAGTCAGTAAGAAGAGTCAGTCTTCTTGTACTTAATTCGGCATTGCGCCTTTTGTATTTAATTCCGATGCAATTTCTGTGTTTCATCGTCAATAAGAAGGTCAGAGGGATACTGTAATCCTGAAGTGAAGCATCGGAATCTATTAGTGGCACAGTAATGGTTCAAAACATAGTCAGTAAGAAGAGTCAGTCTTCTTGTACTTAAGTCGGCATTGTGCCTTTTGTATTTAATTCCGATGCAATTTCTGTGTTTCATCGTCAATAAGAAGGTCCAAGGGATACATTAAACCTGGAGTGAAGCTTCGGGATCTATAACTACAGTCACAGGGACGGTTCAAAACATAGACTGTAAGAAGAGTCAGTCTTCTTGTACTTAATTGGCATTCTGCCTTTTGTATTTAATTCCGGTGCAATTTCTGTGTTTCATCGTCAATAAGAAGGTCAGAGGGATACAGTAAACCTGAAGTGAAGTATCGGAATCTATAACTAGTGCCAGCGGAATGGCTCAAAACATAGTCAGTAAGAAATGTCAGACTTCTTTTACTTAAATCGGCATTGTGCCTTTGGTATTTAATTCCGAAGCATTTTCTGTGTTTCATCGTAAATAAGAAGGTCCAAGGGATTCAGTAAACCTGGAGTGAAGCATCGGAATCTATAACTAGTGTCACAGGAATGGTTCAAACCATAGACAGTAAGAAGAGTCAGTCTTCTTGTACTTAATTCTGCATTGTGCCTTTTGTATTTAATTCCGATGCAATTTCTGTGTTTCATCGTCAATAAGAAGGTCCAAGGGATACAGTAAACCTGAAGTGAAGCATCGGTATCTATAACTAGTGTCACAGGAATGGTTCAAAAAATAGTCAGTAAGAAGAGTCAGTCTTCTTGTATTTAAGTCGGCATTGTGCATTTTGTATTTAATTCCGATACAATTTCTGTGTTTCATCGTCAATAAGAAGGACCATGGGATACAGTAATCCTGGAGTGAAGCATCGGAATCTATAACTAGTGTCACGGGGATGGTTCAAAACATAGAGAGTTAGATGAGTCAGTATTCTTGTACTTAAATCGGCATTGTGGATTTTCTATTTAATTCCGATGCAATTTCTGTGCTTCATCGTCAATAAGAAGGCGCAAGGGACACAGTAAACATGGAGTTAAGCATCGGAATCCATAACTAGTGTCACAGGAATGGTTCAAATCATAGGCAGTAGGAAGAGTCAGTCTACTTGTACTTAAGTCGGCATTGTGCCTTTTGTATTTAATTCCGATGCAATTTCTGTGTTTCATCTTCAATAAGAAGGTCCAAGGGATACAGTAAACCTGAAGTGAAGCATCGGAATCTATAACTAGTGTCACAGGAATGGTTCAAAGAATAGACAGTAGCATGAATCACTCTTCTTGTACTTAAGTCGGCATTGTGCCTTTTGTATTTAATTTCGATGCAATTTCTGTGTTTCATCGTCAATAAGAAGGTCAAAGGGATACGGTAAACTTGGAGTGAAGCATCGGAATCTATAACTAGTGTCACAGGGACGGTTCAAAACATAGACAGTAGGATGAGTCAGTATTCTTTTACTTATGTCGGTATTGTGCATTTTGTATTTAATTCCGTTGCAATTTCTGTGTTTCATCGTCAATAAGAGGGTCCAAGGGATACAGTAAACCTGAAGTGAAGCATCGAAATCTGTAACTAGTGTCACAGGAATGGTTCAAAGGAAAGACAGTAGCAAGAATCACTCTTCTTGTACTTAAGTCGGCATTGTGCCTTTTGTATTTAATTTTGATGCAATTTCTGTGTTGCATCGTCAATAAGAAGGTCCAAGGGATGCAGTAAACTTGGAGTGAAGCATCGGAATCTATAACTAGTGTCACAGGGACGGTTCAGAACATAGACAGTAAGATGAGTCAGTATTCTAGTACTTAAGTCGGCATTGTGCCTTTTGTATTTAATTCCGATGCAATTTCTGTGTTTCATCGCCAATAAGAAGGTCCAAGGGATACAGTAAACCTGGAGTGAAGCATCGGAGTCTATAACTAGTGTCACAGGAATGGTTCAAAACATAGTCAGTAAGTAGAGTCAGTCTTCTTGTACTTAGTTCGGGATTGCGCCTTTTGTATTTAATTCCGATGCAATTTCAGTGTTTCATCGTCAATAAGAAGGTCAGAGGGATACTGTAAGCCTGAAGTGAAGCATCGGACTCTATTAGTGTCACAGGAATGGTTCAAAACATAGTCAGTAAGAAGAGTCAGTCTTCTTGTACTTAAGTCGGCATTGTGCCTTTTGTATTTAATTCTGATGGAATTTCTGTGTTTCATCGTCAATAAGAAGGTCCAAGGCATACTTTACACGTGGAGTGAAGCATCGGAATCTATAACTACACTCACAGGGACGGTTCAAAACATAGACTGTAAGAAGAGTCAGTCTTCTTGTACTTAATTCTGCAATGTGCCTTTTGTATTTAATTCCGATGCAATTTCTGTGTTTCATCGTGAATAAGAAGGTCCAAGGGATACAGTAAACCTGAAGTGAAGCATCGGTATCTATAACTAGTGTCACAGGAATGGTTCAAAAAATAGTCTGTAAGAAGAGTCAGTATTCTTTTTCTTAAATCGGCATTGTGCCTTTTCTATTTAATTCCGAAGCAATTTCTGTGTTTCATCTTCAATAAGAAGGTCCAAGGGATACAGTAAACCTGAAGTGAAGCATCGTAATCTATAACTAGAGTCACAGGAATGGTTCAAAACATAGTAGGTAAGAAGAGTCAGTCTTCTTGTACTTAAGTCGGCATTGTGACTTTTGTATTTAATTCCGATGCAATTTTTGTGTTTCATCTTCAATAAGAAGGACGAACGGATACAGTAAACCTGGAGTGAAGCATCGGAATCTATAACTAGTGTAACAGTAATGGTTCAAAACATAGACAGTAAGAAGAGTCAGTGTTCTTGTACTTAAGTCGACATTGTGCCGTTTGTATTTAATTCCGATGCAATTTCTGTGTTTCATCGTCAATAAGAAGATCCAACGGATACAATAGACCAGAATTGAAGCATCGGAATCTATAACTAGTGTCACAGGAATGGTTCAAAACATAGACAGTAGGAAGAGTCAGTCTTCTTGTACTTAAGTCGGCATTGAGATTTTTGTATTTCATTCCGGTGCAGTTTCTGTGTTTCATCGTCAATAAGAAGGTCACAGGGATACAGTAAACCTGAAGTGAAGCATCGGAATCTAAAACTAGAGTCACAGGAATGGTTCAAAACATAGACAGTAAGAAGAGTCAGCCTTCTTGTACTGAAGTCGGCATTGTGCCTTTTGTATTTAATTCCGATGCAATTTCTGTGTTTCATCGTCAATAAGAAAGTTTAAGGGATACAGTAAACCTGAAGTGAAGCATCGGAATCTATATCTAGCGTCACAAGAATGGTTCAAAACATAGTCAGTAAGAAGAGTCATTCTTCTTGTACTTAAGTCGGCATTGCGCCTTTTGTATTTAAATCCGATGCAATTTCTGTGTTCCATCGTCTATTAGAAGTTCAGAGGGATACAGTAAACCTGAAGTGAAGCATCGGAATCTATAAGTAGTGTCACAGGAATGGTTCAAAACATAGACAGTAGGAAGAGTCAGTCTTCATGTACTTAAGTCGGCATTGTGCCTTTTGTATTTAATTCGGATGCAATTTCTGTGTTTCATCGTCAATAGGAAGGTCAGAGGGATACAACAAACCTGAAGTGAAGCATCGGAATCTATAACTAGTGTCACAGGAATGGTTCAAAACATAAACAGTAAGAAGAGTCAGTCTTCTTGTACTTAAGTCGGCATTGTGCCTTTTCTATTTAATTCCGATGCAATATCTGTGTTGCATCGTCAATAAGCAGGTCCAAGGGATACAGTAAACCTGAAGTGAAGAATCGGAATCTATAACTAGTGTCACAGGAATGGTTCAAAACATAGTCAGTAAGGAGCGTCAGTCTTCTTGTACTTAAGTCGGCATTGTGCTTTTTCTATTTAATTCTGATGAAATTTCTGTGTTTCATCGACAATAAGAAGGTCCAAGGGATACAGTAAACCTGGAGTGAAGCACCGGAATCTATAAGTAGTGTCACAGGAATGGTTAAAACATAGACTGAACGAAGAGTCAGTCTTCTGGTACTTTAGTCGGCATTGTGCCTTTTGTATTTAATTCCGATGCAATTTCTTGTTTACTCGTCAAAAAGAAGGCCCAAGGGATACAGTAAACCTGGAGTGAAGCACCAGAATCTATAACTAGTGTCACAGGAGTGGTTAAAAACATATACAGTAAGAAGAGTCAGACTTCTTGTACATAAGTCGGCATTGTGCCTTTTCTATTTAATTCTGATGCAATTTCTGTGTTTCATCGTCAATAAGAAGGTCCAAGGGATACTGTAAACCTGAAGTGAAGCATCGGAATCTATAACTAGTGTCACAGGAATGGTTCAAAACATAGTCAGTAAGCAGAGTCAGTCTTCTTGTACTTAAGACGGCATTGTGCCTTTTGTATTTAGTTCCGATGCAATTTCTGTGTTTCATCGTCAATAGGATGGATCAAGGGATACAGTAAACCTGGGGTGAAGCATCGGAATCTATAACTAGTGTAACAGGGATGGTTCAAAACATAGACAGTAAGAAGAGTCAGTCTTCTTGTACTTAAGTCGGCATTGTGCCTTTTGTATTTAGTTCCGTTACAATTTCTGTGTTACATCGTCAATAAGAAGGTCCAAGGGATACAGTTAACCTGGAGTGAAGCATCGGAGTCTATAACTAGTGTCACAAGAATGGTTCAAACATAGACAGTAAGAAGAGTCAGTCTTCTTGTACTTAATTTGGCGTTGTGCCTTTTGTATTTAATTCCGATGCAATTATTGTGTTTCATCGTCTATTAGAAGTTCAGAGGGATACAGTAAACCTGAAGTGAAGTATCGGAATCTATAAGTAGTGTCACAGGAATGGTTCGAAGATTAGTCAGTAAGAGGAGTCAGTCTTCTTGTACTTAAGTCGGCATTGTGCCTTTTGTATTTAATTCCGATGCAATTTCTGTGTTTCATCGTCAATAAGAAGGTCCAAGGGATACAGTAAACCTGGAGTGAAGCATCGGAATCTATAACTAGTGTCACAGGGACGGTTCAAAACATAGACAGTAAGATGAGTCAGTATTCTTGTACTTAAGTCGGCATTGTGCCTTTTCTATTTAATTCCGGTGCAAGTTCTGTGTTTCATCGTCAATAACAAGGTCAAAGGGATACAGTAAACCTGAAGTGAAGCATCGGAATCTATAACTAGTGTCACAGGATTGGTTCAAATCATAGTCAGTAAGAAGAGTCAGTCTTCTTGTACTTAAGTCATCATTGTGCATTTTCTATTTAATTCCGATGCAATTTCTGTATTTCATCGTCAATAAGAAGGTCCAAGGGATTCAGTAAACCTGGAGTGAAGCATCGGAATCTATAACTAGTGTCACAGGGACGGTTCAAATCATAGACAGTAAGATGAGTCAGTATTCTTGTACTAAAGTCGGCAATGTGCCTTTTGAATTTAATTATGATGCAATTTCTGTGTTTCATCGTCAATAAGAAGGTCCAAGGGATACAGTGGACCTGAATTGAAGCATCGGAATCTATAGCTAGTGTCACAGAAATGGTTCTAGAACATAGACAGTAAGAAGAGTCAGTCTTCTTGTACTTAGGTCTCTATGGTGCCTTTTGTATTTAATTCCGATGCAATTTCTGTGTTTCATCGTCACTAAGAAGGTCAGAGGGATACAGTAATCCGGAACTTAAGCATCGGAATCTATAACTAGTGTCACAGGAATGGTTCAAAGCATAGTCAGTAAGAAGAGTCAGTCTTCTTGTAGTTAAGTCTGCATTGTGCCTTTTGTATTTAAGTCCGATGCAATTTCTGTGTTTCATCGTCAATAAGTAGGTCCAAGGGATACAGTAAACCTGAAGTGAAGCATCGGAATCTATAACTAGTGGCACAGGAATGGTTCAAAACATAGTCAGTAAGAAGAGTAAGTCTTCTTGTACTTATGTCGGTATTGTGCATTTTGTATTTAATTCCGATGCAATTTCTGTGATTCATCGTCAATATGAAGGTCCAAGGGATACAGTAAACCTGAAGTGAAGCATCGGAATCTATAACTAGTGTCACAGCAATGCTTCAGAACATAGACATTAGCAAGAGTCACTCTTCTTGTACTTAAGTTGGCATTGTGCCTATTGTATTTAATTCCGATGCAATTTTTGTGTTTCATGGTCAATAAGAAGGTCCAAGGGACACAGTAAACCTGGTGTGAAGCATCGGAATCTATAACTACAGTCACAGGGACGGTTCAAAACATAGACAGTAAGATGAGTCAGTATTCTTGCACTTATGTCGGCCTTGTGCCTTTTCTATTTAATTCAGATGCAATTTCTGTGTTTCATCGTCAATAAATAGGTCCAAGGGATACAGTAAACCTGAAGTGAAGCATCGGAGTCTATAACTAGTGTCACAGGAATGGTTCAAACATAGGCAGTAAGAAGAGTCAGTCTTCTTGTACTTAATTCGGCGTTGTGCCTTTTGTATTTAATGGCGATGCAATTTCAGTGTTTCATCGTCAATAAGAAGGTCAGAGGGATACAGTAAACCTGGAGTGCAGCATCGGTCTCTATAACTAGTGTCACAGGAATGGTTCAAAACATAGACAGTAAGAAAAGTCAGACATCTTTTACTTAAGTCGGCATTGTGCCTTTTGTATTTAATTCCGATGTAATTTCTGTGTTTCATCGTCAATAAGAAGGTCCAAGGGATACAGTAAACCTGGAGTGAAGCATCGGAATCTTTAACGAGTGTCACAGGGACGGTTCAAAACATAGACAGTAAGATGAGTCAGTATTCTTGTACTTAAGTCGGCAATGTGCTGCAATTTCTGTGTTTCATCGTCACTAAGAAGGTCAGAGGGATACAGTAATCCGGAACTTAAGCATCGGAATCTATAACAAGTGTCACAGGATTGGTTCAAAGCATAGTCAGTAAGAAGAGTCAGTCTTCTTGTAGTTAAGTCTGCATTGTGCCTTTTGTAATTAAGTCCGATGCAATTTCTGTGATTCATCGTCAATAAGTAGGTCCAAGGGATACAGTAAACCTGAAGTGAAGCATCGGAATCTATAACTAGTGTCACAGGAATGGTTCAAAACATACACAGTAGGAAGAGTCAGTCTTCTAGTACTTAAGTCGGCATTGCGCATTTCTATTTAATTGCGATGCAATTTCTATGTTTCATCGTCAATAAGACGGTCAGAGGGATACAGTACACCTGATGTGAAGCAGCGGAATCTATAACTAGTGTCACAGGAATGGTACAAAACAAAGTCAGTAAGAAGAGTCAGTCTTCTTGTACTTAAGTCGGCATTGTGCCTTTTGTATTTAATTCCGATGCAATTTCTGTGTTTCACCGTCAATAAGAAGGTCCATGGGATACAGTAATCCTGAAGTTGAGCATCGGAATCTATGACTAGTGTCACAGGAATGGTTCAAAACATAGTCAGTAAGAAGAGTAAGTCTTCTTGTACTTATGTCGGTATTGTGCTTTTGTATTTAATTCCGATGCAATTTCTGTGTTTCATCCTCAATATTAAGGTCCAAGGGATACACTAAACTTGAAGTGAAGCATCGGAATCTATAACTAGTGTCACAGGAATGGGCAAAACGTAGACAGTAGCAAAAGTCACTCTTCTTGTACTTAAGTCGGCATTGCGCCTATTGTATTTAATTCCGATGCAATTTTTGTGTTTAATCGTCAATAAGAAGGTCCAAGGGACACAGTAAACCTGGTGTGAAGCATCGGAATCTATAACTACAGTCACAGGGACGGTTCAAAACATAGACAGTAAGATGATTCAGTATTCTTGTACTTAAGTCGGCATTGTGCTTTTTGTATTTAATTCCGAAGCAATTTCTGTGTTTCATCGTCAATAAGAAAGTCAGAGGGATACTGTAAGCCTGAAGTGAAGCATCGGAATCAGTTAGTGTCCCAGGAATGGTTTAAAACATAGTCAGTAAGAAGAGTCAGTCTTCTTGTACTTAAGGCGGCATTGTGCCTTTTGTATTTAATTCCGATGCAATTTCTGTGTTTCATCGTCAATAAGAAGGTCCAAGGGATACATTAAACCTGGAGTGAAGCATCGGAATCTATAACTACAGTCTCAGGGACGGTTCAAAACATAGACAGTAAGATGAGTCAGTATTCTTGTACTTAAGTCGGCATTGTGCTTTTTGTATTTAATTCCGATGCAATTTCTGTGTTTCATCGTCACTATGAAGGTAAGAGGGATACAGCAAACCTGAAGTTAAGCATCGGAATCTATAACTAGTGTCACGGGAATGGCTCAAAGCATAGTCAGTAAGAAGAGTCAGTCTTCTTGTAGTTAAGTCGGCTTTGTGAATTCTGTATTTTAATTCCGATGCAATTTCTGTGTTTCATCGTCAATAAGAAGGTCCAAGGGGTACAGTAAACCTGAAGTGAACCATCGGAATCTATAACTAGTGTCACAGGAATGGTTCAAAACATAGTCAGTAAGAAGAGTCAGTCTTCTTGTACTTAAGTCGGCATAGTGCCTTTTGTATTTAATTCCGATGTAATTTCTGTGTTTAATCGTCAATAAGAAGGTCAGAGGATACAGTAAACCTGGAGTGAAGCATCGGAATCTATAACTAGTGGCACAGGGACGGTTCAAAACATAGACAGTAAGATGAGACAGTATTCTTGTACTTACGTCGGCAATGTGCTTTTTGTATTTATTTCCGATGCAATTTCTGTGTTTCATCGTCACTAAGGAGGTCAGAGGGATACAGTAATCCGGAAGTTAAGCATCGGAATCTATAACTAGTGTCACAGGAATGGTTCAAAGCATAGTCAGTAAGAAGAGTCAGTCTTCTTGTAGTTAAGTCTGCATTGTGCCTTTTGTATTTACTTCCGATGCAATTTCTGTGTTTCATCGTCAATAAGAGGGTCCAAGGGATACAGTAAACCTGAAATGAACCATCGGAATCTATAACTACTGTCAGAGGAATGTTTCAAAACATAGAGAGTAGGAAAAGTCAGTCTAGATGTACTTAATTGGCATTGTGCCTTTTGCATTTAATTCCGACGCTATTTCTGTGTTTCATCGTCTATAAGAAGGTCCAAGGGATACAGTAAACCTTAAGTGAAGCATCGGAATCTGTAACTAGTGTCACAGGAATGGTTCAAAACATAGACAGGAGCAAGAGTCACTCTTCTTGTACTTAAGTCGGCATTTTGGCTATTGTATTTAATTCGGATGCAATTTCTGTATTTCATCGTCAATAAGAAGGTCCAAGGGACACAGTAAACCTGGAGTGAAGCATCGGAACCTATAACTAGTGTCACAGGAATTTTTCAAACATAGACGGTAGGAAGAGTCAGTCTACATGCACTTAAGTCGGCATTGTGCCTTTTGTATTTAATTCCGACGCAATTTCTGTGTATTATCGTCAATAAGAAGGTCAGAGGGATACAGTAATCCTGTTGTGAAACATCGGAATCTATAACTAGTGTCACAGGAATGCTTCAAAACATAGTCAGTAAGAAGGGTCAGTCTTCTTGTACTTATGTCGGCATTGTGCCTTTTGTATTTAATTCCGATGCAATTTCTGTGATTCTTCGTCAATAAGACGGTCAGAGGGATGCAGTAAACATGAAGTGAAGCATCGGAATCTATAACTAGTGTCACAGGAATGGTTCAAATCATAGTCAGTAAGAAGAGCCAGTCTTCTTGGTCTTCTTGTACTTAAGTCGGCATTATGCCTTTTGTATTTAATTCCGATGCAATATCTGCGTTTCATCGTCAATACGAAGGCCCAAGGGATACAGTAAACCTGGAGCGAAGCATCGGAGTGTATAACTATTGTCACAGCAATGGTTCAAAACATGGACAGTAAGAATAGTCAGTCTTCTTGTACTTAATTCGGCATTGCGCCTTTTGTATTTAATTCCGATGCAATTTCTGTGTTTCATCGTCAATAAGAAGGTCAGAGGGATACTTTATGCCCGAAGTGAAGCATCGGAATCAATTAGTGTCACTGGAATGGTTTAAAACAAAGTCAGTAAGAAGAGTCAGTCTTCTTGTACTTAAGTCGGCATTGTGCCTTTTGCATTTAATTCCGATGCAATTTCTGTGTTTCGTCGTCAATAAGAAAGTCCAAGGGATACATTAAACCGGGAGTGAAGCATCGGAATCTATAACTACAGTCACAGGGACGGTTCAAAACATAGACAGTAGGATGAGTCAGTATTCTTGTACTTAAGTCGGCATTGTGCTTTTTGTATTTAATTCCGATGCAATTTCTGTGTTTCATCGTCACTATGAAGGTCAGAGGGATACAGTAATCCAGAAGTTAAGCATCGGAATCTATAATTAGTGGCACAGGAATGGTTCAAAGCATAGTCAGTAAGAAGAGTCAGTCTTCTTGTAGTTAAGTCGGCTTTGTGCCTTTTGTATGTAATTCCGATGCAATATCTGTGTTTCATCGTCAATAAGAAGGTCCAAGGGATACAGTAGACCTGAATTGAAGCATCCGAATCTATAACTAGTGTCACAGGAATGGTTCAAAACATACACAGTAAGAAGAGTCAGTCTTCTTGTACCTAAGTCGGCGTTGTGCCTTTTGTATTTAATTCCGATCCAATTTCTGTGTTTCATCGTCAATAAGAAGGTCAGTGGACACAGTAAAACTGAAGTGAAGCATCGGAATCTATTACTAGAGTCACAGGACTGGTTCAAAACATAGACAGTAAGAAGAGTCAGTCTTCTTGTACTTAAGTCGGCATTGTGCCTCTTGTATTTAATTCCGCTGATATTTCTGTGTTTCATCGTCAATAAGAAGGTTAAGGGATACAGTAAACCTGAAGTGAAGCATCGGAATCTATAGCTAGTGTCACAAGGATGGTTCAATACATAGTCAGTAAGAAGAGTCAGTCTTCTTTTACTTAAGTCGGCATTGTCCATTTTGTATTTAATTCCGATACAATTTCTGTGTTTAATCGTCAATATGAAGGTCCAAGGGATACAGTAATCCTGAAGTTAAGCATCGGAAACTATGATTATTGTCACAGGAATGATTCAAAACATAGACAGGAGCAAGAGTCACTCTTCTTGAACTTAAGTCGGCATTGTGGCTATTGTATTTAATTCCGATGCAATTTCTGTGTTCCATCGTCAATAAGAAGGTCAGAGGAATACAGTAAACCTGGAGTGAAGCAACGGAGTCTATAGCTAGTGTCACAGGAATGTTTCAAAACATAGGCAGTAAGATGGGTCAGTCTTCGTGTTCTTAAATCGGTATTGTGCCTTTTGTATTTAATTCCATGCAATATCTGTGTTTCATCGTCAATAGGAAGGTCCAAGGAACACAGTAAACCTGGAGTGAAGCATCGGGATCTATAACTAGTGTCACAAGAATGGTTCAAAGCATAGACAGTAGGAAGTGTAAGTCTTCTTGTACTTAAGTCGGCATTGTGCCTTTAGTATTTAATTCCGATGCAATTTCTGTGTTTCATCGTGAATGAGAAGGTCATAGGGATACAGTAAACCTGTAGTGAAGCATCGGAGTGTATAACTAGTATCACAGGAATGGTTTAAAACATAGGCAGTAAGAAGAGTCAGTCTTCTTGTACTTAAGTCGGCATTGTGCCTTTTGTATTTAATTCCGATGCAATTTCTGTGATTCTTCGTCAATAAGACGGTCAGAGGGATACAGTAAACATGAAGTGAAGCATCGGAATCTGTAACTAGTGTCACAGGAATGGTTCAAAGCATAGTCAGTAAGAAGAGTCAGTCTTCTTGGTCTTCTTGTACTTAAGTCGGCATTATGCCTTTTGTATTTAATTCCGAAGCAATATCTGTGTTTCATCGTCAATGAGAAGGCCCAAGGGATACAGTAAACCTGGAGTGAAGCATCGGAGTGTATAACTATTGTCACAGGAATGGTTCAAAACATGGACAGTAAGAATAGTCAGTCTTCTTGTACTTAATTCGGCATTGCGCCTTTTGTATATAATTCCGATGCAATTTCTGTGTTTCATCGTCAATAAGAAGGTCAGAGGGATACTTTATGCCCGAAGTGAAGCATCGGAATCAATTAGTGCCACTGGAATGGTTTAAATCATAGTCAGTAAGAAGAGTCAGTGTTCTTGTACTTAAGTCGGCATTGTGCCTTTTGTAATTAATTCCGTTGCAATTTCTGTGTTTCGTCGTCAATAAGTAGGTCCAAGGGATACATTAAACCTAGAGTGAAGCATCGGAATCTATAACTACAGTCACAGGGACGGTTCAAAACATAGACAGTAAGATGAGTCAGTATTCTTGTACTTAAGTCGGCATTGTGCCTTTTGTATTTAATTCCGATGCAATTTCTGATTTTCATCGTCAATAAGAAGGTCAGAGAGATACAGTAAACCTGTAGTGAAGCATCTGAGTGTATAACTAGTGTCACAGGAATGGTTCAAAACATAGGCAATAAGAACAGTCAGTCTTCTTGTACTTAAGTCGGCTTTGTGCCTTTTGTATTTAATTCCGATGCAATTTCTGCGATTCTTCGTCAATAAGAAGGTCAGAGGGATACAGTAAACCTGAAGTGAAGCATCGGAATCTATAACTAGTGTCACAGGAATGGTTCAAAACGTAGTCAGTAAGAAGAGTCAGTCTTCTAGGTCTTCTTGTACTTAAGTCGGCATTATGCCTTTTGTATTTAATTCCGATGCAATATCTGTGTTTCATCGTCAATAAGAAGGCCCAAGGGATACAGTAAACCTGGAGTGAAGCATCGGAGTCTATAACTAGTGTCACAGGAATGGTTCAAACATAGACAGTAAGAAGAGTCAGTCTTCTTCTACTTAATTCGGCATTGCGCCTTTTGTATTTAATTCCGATGCAATTTCTGTGTTTCATCGTCAATAAGAAGGTCAGAGGGATACTATAAGCCCAAAGTGAAGCATCGGAATCAATTAGTGTCACTGGAATGGTTTAAAACAGAGTCAGTAAGAAGAGTCAGTCTTCTTGTACTTAAGTCGGCATTGTGCCTTTTGTAATTAATTCCGATGCGATTTCTGTGTTTCGTCGTCAATACGAAAGTCCAAGGGATACATTAAACCTGGAATGAAGCATCGGAATCTATAACTACAGTCACAGGGACGGTTCAAAACATAGACAGTAAGATGAGTCAGTAATCTTGTACTTAAGTCGGCATTGTGCTTTTTGTATTTAATTCCGATGCAATTTCTGTGTTTCATCGTCACTATGAAGGTCAGAGGGATACAGTAATCCAGAAGTTAAGCATCGGAATCTATAACTAGTGGCACAGGAATGGTTCAAAGCATAGTCAGTAAGAAGAGTCAGTCTTCTTGTAGTTAAGTCGGCTTTGTGCCTTTTGTATGTAATTCCGATGCAATTTCTGTGTTTCATCGTCAATAAGAAGGTCCAAGGGATACAGTAAACCGGATGTGAACCATCGGAATCTATAACTAGTGTCACAGGAATGGTTCAAAACATAGACAGTAGGAAAAGTCAGCCTACATCTACTTAAGTCGGCATTGTGCCTTTTGTATTTAATTCGGATGCAATTTCTGTGTTTCATCGGCAATAAGAAGGTCAGTGGATACAGTAAAACTGAAGTGAAGCATCGGAATCTATTACTAGAGTCACAGGAATGGTTCAAAACATTGACAGTAAGAAGAGTCACTCTTCTTGAACTTAAGTCGGCATTGCGGCTATTGTATTTAATTCCGATGCAATTTCTGTGTTCCATCGTCAATAAGAAGGTCAGAGGGATACAGTAAACCAGGAGTGAAGCAACGGAGTCTATAACTAGTGTCACAGGAATGGTTCAAAACATAGACAGTAGGAAGAGTCAGTCTTCTTGTACTTAAGTAGGCATTGTGCCTTTTGTATTTAATTCCGATGCAATTTCTGTGATTCTTCGTCCATAAGACGGTCAGAGGGATACAGTAAACCTGTAGTAGAGCATCGGAGTGTATAACTATTGTCACAGGAATGGTTCAAAACATGGACAGTAAGAATAGTCAGTCTTCTTGTACTTAATTCGGCATTGCGCTTTTCTATTTAATTCCGATGCAATTTCTGTGTTTCATCGTCAATAAGAAGGTCAGAGGGATACTTTATGCCCGAAGTGAAGCATCGGAATCAATTAGTGCCACTGGAATGGTTTAAATCATAGTCAGTAAGAAGAGTCAGTCTTCTTGGACTTAAGTCAGCATTGTGCCTTTTGTATTTAATTCCGTTGCAATTTCTGTGTTTCGTCGTCAATAAGAAGGTCCAAGGGACACAGTAAATCTGGAGTGAAGCATCTGGATCTATAACTAGTGTCACAGGAATGGTTCAAAACATAGACAGTAGGAAGAGTCAGTCTTCTTGTACTTAAGTCGGCATTGTGCCTTTTGTATTTAATTCCGATGCAATTTCTGATTTTCATCGTCAATAAGAAGGTCAGAGGGATACAGTAAACCTGTAGTGAAGCATCGGAGTGTATAACTAGTGTCACAGGAATGGTTCAAAGCATAGGCAGTAAGAAGAGTCAGTCTTCTTGTACTTAAGTCGGCATTGTGCCTTTTGTATTTAATTCCGATGCAATTTCTGCGATTCTTCGTCAATAAGAAGGTCAGAGGGATACAGTAAACCTGAAGTGAAGCTTCGGAATCTATAACTTGTGTCACAGGAATGGTTCAAAACATAGTCAGTAAGAAGAGTCAGTCTTCTTGGTCTTCATGTACTTAAGTCGGCATTATGCCTTTTGTATTTAATTCCGATGCAATTTCTGTGTTTCATCGTCAATAAGAAGGCCCAAGGGATACAGTAAACCTGGAGTGAAGCATCGGAGTCTATAACTAGTGTCACAGGAATGGTTCAAAACATAGACAGTAAGAAGAGTCAGTCTTCTTGTACTTAATTCGTCATTGCGCCTTTTGTATTTAATTCCGATGCAATTTCTGTGTTTCATCGTCAATAAGAAGGACAGAGGGATACTATAAGCCCAAAGTGAAGCATCGGAATCAATTAGTGTCACTGGAATGGTTTAAAACAGAGTCAGTAAGAGGAGTCTGTCTTCTCGTACTTAAGTCGGCATTGTGCCTTTTGTGTTTAATTAAGATGCATTTTCTGTGTTTCGTCGTCAATATGAAAGTCCAAGGGATACATTAAACCTGGAGTGAAGCATCGGAATCTATAACTACAGTCACAGGGACGGTTCAAAACATAGACAGTAAGATGAGTCAGTATTCTTGTTCTTAAGTCGGCATTGTGCTTTTTGTATTTAATTCCGATGCAATTTCTGTGTTTCATCGTCACTATGAAGGTCAGAGGGATACAGTAAACCGGATGTGAACCATCGGAATCTATAACTAGTGTCACAGGAATGGTTCAAAACATAGACAGTAGGAAAAGTCAGCCTACATGTACTTAAGTCGGCATTGTGCCTTTTGTATTTAATTCGGATGCAATTTCTGTGTTTCATCGTCAATAAGAAGGTCAGAGGGATACAGTAATCTTGATGTATAGCATCGGAATCTATAACTAGTGTCACAGGAATGGTTCAAAACATAGTCAGTAAGCAGAGTCAGTCTTCTTGTACTTAAGTCGGCATTGTGCCTTTTGTATTTATTTCCGATGCATTTTCTGTGTTTCATCGTCAATAAGAAGGCCCAAGGGATACAGTAGACCTGAATTGAAGCATCCGAATCTATAACTAGTGTCACAGGAATGGTTCAAAACATACACAGTAAGAAGAGTCAGTCTTCTTGTACTTAAGTCGGCGTTGTGCCTTTTGTAATTAATTCCGATGCAATTTCTGTGTTTCGTCGTAAATAAGAAGGTCAGAGGATACAGTAAACCTGAAGTGAAGCATCGGAATCTATAACTAGAGTCACAGGAATGGATCAAAACATAAACAGTAAGAAGAGTCAGTCTTCTTGTACTTAAGTCGGCATTGTGCCTCTTGTATTTAATTCCGATGCTATTTCTGTGTTTCATCGTCAATAAGAAGGTTAAGGGACACTATAAACCTGAAGTGTAGCATCGAAATCTGTAGCTAGTGTCACAAGAATGGTTCACAACATAGTCAGTAAGAAGAGTCAGTCTTCTTGTACTTAAGTCGGCATAGTGCCTTTTGTATTTAATTCCGATGCAATTTCTGTGTTTCATCGTCAATAAGAGGGTCCAAGGGATACAGTGAACCTGAAATGAACCATCGGAATCTATAACTACTGTCAGAGGAATGTTTCAAAACATAGACAGTAGGAAAAGTCAGTCTACATGTACTTAAGTCGGCATTGTGATTTTGTATTTAATTCCGTTGCTATTTCTGTGATTCTTCGTCAATAAGAAGGTCAGAGGAATACAGTAAACATGAAGTGAAGCATCGGAATCTATAACTAGTGTCACAGGAATGGTTCAAAACATAGACAGGAACAAGAGTCACTCTTCTTGTACTTAAGTCGGCATTATGCCGTTTGTATTTAATTCCGATGCAATATCTGTGTTTCATCGTCAATAAGAAGGTCAGAGGGATACAGTAAACCTGGAGTGAAGCATCGGAGCCTATAACTAGTGTCACAGGAATGGTTCAAAACATAGGCAGTAAGAAGAGTCAGTCTTCTTGTACTAAAGTCGTCATTGTGCCTTTTGTAATTAATTCCGATGCAATTTCTGTGATTCTTCGTCAATAAGAAGGTCAGAGGGATACAGTAAACCTGAAGTGAAGCATCGGAATCTATAACTAGTGTCACAGGAATGGTTCAAAACATAGTCAGTAAGAAGAGTCAGTCATCTTGGATTTCTTGTACTTAAGTCGGCATTGTGCCTTTTGTATTTAATTCCGATGCATTATATGAGTTTCATCGTCAATAAGAAGGCCCAAGGGATACAGTAGACCTGAATTGAAGCATCCGAATCTATAACTAGTGTCACAGAAATGGTTCAAAACATACACAATAAGAAGAGTCAGTCTTCTTGTACTTAATTCGGCATTGCGCCTTTTGTATTGAATTCCGATGCAATTTTTGTGTTTCATCGTCAATAAGAAGGTCAGAGGGATACTGTAAGCCCGATGTGAAGCATCAGAATCTATTAGTGTCACTGGAATGGTTTAAAACGTAGTCAGTAAGAAGAGTCAGTCTTCTTGTACTTAAGTCGGTATTGTGCCTTTTGTATTTAATTCCGAAGCAATTTCTGTGTATCGTCGTCAATAAGAAGGTCCAAGGGATACATTAAACCTGGAGTGAAGCATCGGAATCTATAACTACAGTCACAGGGACGGTTCAAAACATAGACAGTAAGATGAGTCAGTATTCTTGTACTTAAGTCGGCATTGTGCTTTTTGTATTTAATTCCGATGCAATTTCTGTGTTTCATCGTCACTATGAAGGTCAGAGGGATACGGTAATCCTTAAGTTAAGCATCGGAATCTATAACTAGTGGCACAGGAATGGTTCAAAACATAGTCAGTAAGAAGAGTCAGTCTTCTTGTACTTAAGTCGGCATTGTGCCTTTTGTATTTAATTCCGATGCGTTTTCTGTGTTTCATCGTCAATAAGAAGGCCCAAGGGATACAGTAGACCTGAATTGAAGCATCCGAATCTATAACTAGTGTCACAGGAATGGTAAAAAGCATACACAGTAAGAAGAGTCAGTCTTCTTGTACTTAAGTCGGCGTTGTGCCTTTTGTATTTATTTCCGATGCAATTTCTGTGTTTCATCGTCAGTAAGAAGGTCAGGAGATACAGTAAACCTGAAGTGAGGCATCGGAATCTATAACTAGAGTCACAGGAATGGTTCAAAACATAGACAGTAAGAAGAGTCAGACTTCTTGTACTTAAGTCGGCATTGTGCCTCTTGTATTTAATTCCGATGCTATATCTGTGTTTCATCGTCAATAAGAAGGTTAAGGGATACAGTAAACCTGAGGTGAAGCATCGAAATGTATAGCTAGTGTCAAAAGAATGGTTCAAAACATAGTCAGTCAGAAGAGTCAGTCTTCTTGTACTTATGTCGGTATTGTGCTTTTTGTATTTAATTCCGATTCAATTTCTGTGTTTCATCGTCAATAAGAAGGTCTAAGGGATACAGTTAACCTGAAGCGAAGCATCGGAATCTATAACTAGTGTCACAGGAATGGTTCAAACATAGACAGGAGCAAGAGTCACTCTTCTTGTTCTTAAGTCTGCATTGTGCCTATTGTATTTAATTCCGTTGCAATTTCTGTGTTTCATCGTCATTAAGAAGGTCCAAGGGACACAGTAAACCTGCAGTGAACCATCGGAATCTATAACTAGTGTCACGGGAATTTTTCAAAACATAGACAGTAGGAAGAGTCAGTCTTCTTGTACTTAATTCGGCATTGTGCCTTTTGTATTTAATTCCATGCAATTTCTATGATTCTTCGTCAATAAGGAGGTCAGAGGGATACAGTAAACCTGAAGTGAAGCATCGTAATCTATTAGTGTCTCAGGAATGGTTCAAAACATAGTCAGTTAATAGAGTCAGTCTTCTTGTACCTAAGTCGGCATTGTGCCTTTTGTATTTAATTCCGATGCAATTTCTGTGTTTCATCGTCAATTAGAAGGTGCAAGGGATACAATAAACATGGAGTGAAGCATCGGAATACATAACTACAGTCACAGGGACGGTTTAAAACAGAGACAGTAAGATTAGACAGTATTCTTGTACTTAAGTCGGCATTGTGCTTTTTGTATTTAATTCCGATGCAATTTCTGTGTTTCATCGTCACTAAGAAGGTCAGAGGGATACAGTAATCCTGAAGTTAAGCATCGGAATCTATAACTAGTGTCACAGGAATCGTTCAAAGCATAGTCAGTAAGAAGAGTCCGTCTTCTTGTAGTTAAGTCGTCATTGTGCCTTTTGTATATAATTCCGATGCAATTTCTGTGTTTCATCGTCAATAAGAAGGTCCAAGGGATACAGTAAACCTGAAATGAACCATCGGAATCTATAACTAGTGTCACAGGTATGGTTCAAAACATAGACAGTAGGAAAAGTCAGTCTACATGTACTTAAGAAGGCATTGTGCCTTTTGTATTTAATTCCGATGCAATTTCTGTGTTTCAACGTCAATATGAAAGTCAGAGGGATACAGTAAACCTGATGTGAAGCATCGGAATCTATAACCAGTGTCACAG
Source organism: Schistocerca americana (assembly GCF_021461395.2). NCBI lineage: Eukaryota > Metazoa > Arthropoda > Insecta > Orthoptera > Acrididae > Schistocerca > Schistocerca americana. The sequence continues at coordinate 22,662,726 of NC_060128.1, forward strand.
GATGGGTTCAAAACATAGTCAGTAAGATGAGTCAGTGTTCTTGCACTGAAGTCGGATTTGTGCCTTTGTATTTAATTCCGATGCAATTTCTGTGTTTCATCGTCAATAAGAAGGTCCAAGGGATACAGTAGACCTGAATTAAAGCATCGGAATCTATAACTAGTGTCACAGGAATGGTTCAAAGCAAAGACAGTAGGAAGAGTCAGTCTTCTTGTACACTAGTCGGCATTGTGAATTTTGTAATTAATTCTGATGCAATTTATGTGTTGCATCGTCAATAAGAAGGTCCAAGGGATACAGTAATACTGAAGTTAAGCATCGGAATCTATGACTAGTGTCACAGGAATGGTTCAAAACATAGTCAGTAAGAAGAGTCAGTCTTCTTGTACTTTAGTCGGTATTGTGACTTTTGTATTTAATTCCGATGCATTTTCTGTGTTTCATCGTCAATAAGAAGGTCCATGGGATACAGAAAACCTAAAGTGAAGAATCGGAATCTGTAACTAGTCTACAGGAATGGTTCAAAACATAGACAGTACAAGAGTCAGTCTTCTTGTACTTAAGTCTACATTGTGCCTATTGTATTTAATTCCGATGGAATTTCTGTATTTCATCGTCAATAAGAAGGTCCAAGAGACACAGTAAACCTGGAGTGAAGCATCGGAATCCATAACTAGTGTCACAGGAATGGTTCGAAATATAGAGAGTAGGAAGAGTCAGTCTTCTTGTACTTAAGTCGGCATTGTGCCTATTGTATTTAATTCCGATGCAATTTCTGTGTTTCATCGTCAATAAGAAGGTCAGAGGGATACAGTAATCCTGGAGTGAAGCATCGGAGTCTATAACTAGTGTCACAGGAATGGTTCAAAACATAGACAGTAAGAAGAGTCAGTCTTCTTGTACTTAATTCGGCATTGTGCCTTTTGTTTTTAATTCCGATGCAATTTCTGTGTGTCATCGTCAATAAGAAGATCCAAGGGATACAGTGAACATGTAGTGAAGCATCGGAATCTATAACTAGTGTAACAGGGACGGTTCAAAACATAGATAGTAAGATGGGTCAGTATTCTTGTACTTAAGTCGGCATTGTGCCTTTTCTATTCAATTCCGATGCAATATCTGTGTTTAATCGTCAATAAGAAGGTCCAAGGGATACAGTAAACCTGAAGTGAAGCATCGGAATCTATAACTAGTTTCACAGGAATGGTTCAAAACATAGTCAGTAAGAAGAGTCAGTCTTCTCGTACTTAAGTCATCATTGTGCATTATCTATTTAATTCTGTTGCAATTTCTGTGTTTCATCGTCAACAAGAAGGTCCAAGGGATACAGTAAACCTGGAGTGAAGCATCGGAATCTATAACTAGTGTCACAGGAATGGTTCAAAACATAAACAGTAAGAAGAGTCAGACTTCTTTTACTTAAGTCGGCATTGTGCCTTTTGTATTTAATTCCGATGCAATTTCTGTGTTACATCGTCAATACAAAAGGTTCAAGGGATATAGTAAACTTGGAGTGAAGCATCGGAGTCTATAACTAGTGTCACAGGAATGGTTCAAAACATAGACAGTAAAAAGAGTCAATCTTCTTGTACTTAATTCGGCATTGTGCCTTTTGTATTTAATTCCGATGCAATTTCTGTGTTTCATCCTCAATAAGAAGGTCAGAGGGATACAGTAAACCTGAAGTGAAGCATCGGAATCAATAACTAGTTTCACAGGAATGGTTCAAAACATAGTCAGTAAGAGGAGTCAGTCTTCTTGTACATAAGTCGGCATTGTGCCTTTTGTATGTAATTCCGATGCAATTTCTGTGTTTCATCGTCAATAAGAAGGTCCAAGGGATACAATAAACCTGGAGTGAAGCATCGGAATCTATAACTAGCGTCACAGGGACGGTACAAAGCATAGACAGTTAGATGTGTCAGTATTCTTGTACTTAAGTCGGCATTGTGCTTTTTGTATTTAATTCCGATGCAATTTCTGTGTTTCATCGTCACTAAGAAGGTCAGAGGGATACAGTAATCCTGAAGTTAAGCATCGGAATCTATAACTAGTGTCACAGGAATGGTTCAAAGCATAGTCAGTAAGAAGAGTCAGTCTTCCTGTAGATAAGTCGGCATTGTGCCTATTGTACTTAATTGCGATGCAATTTCTGTGTTTCATCGTCAATAAGAAGATCCAAGGGATACAGTACACATGAAGTGATCCATCGGAATCTATAACTAGTGTCACAGGAATGGTTCAAAACATAGACAGTAGGAAGAGTCAGTCATCTAGTACTTAAGTCGGCATTGTGCCTTTTCTATTTAATTCCGATGCTATTTCTGTGTTTCATCGTCAATAAGAGGGTCAGAGGGATACAGTAATCCTGAAGTGAAGCATCGGAATCTATAACTAGTGTCACAGCAATTTTGCAAATCATAGACAGTTGGAAGAGTCAGTCTTCTTGTACTTAAGTCGGCATTGTGCTTTTTGTATTTAATTCCGATGCAATTTCTGTGTTTCATCGTCAATAAGAAGGACCAAGGGATACAGTGAACCTGAAATGAACCATCGGAATCTATAACTAGTGTCACAGGAATGGTTCAAAGCATAGACAGTAGAAAATATCAGTCTGCATGTACTTAAGTCGGCATTGTGCCTTTTGTATTTAACTCCGATGCAATTTCTGTGTTTCATCGTCAATAAGAAGGTCAGAGGGATACAGTAATTGTGAAATTAAGCATCGGAATCTTTGACTAGTGTCACAGGTATGGTTCAAAACATAGTCAGTAAGAAGAGTCAGTCTTCTTGTACTTAAGTCGGCATTGTGCTTTTGTATTTAATTACGATGCAATTTCTGTGTTTCATCGTCAATAAGAAGGTCCAAAGGAAACAGTAAACCTGAAGTGAAGCATCGGTATCTATGACTAGTGTCACAGGAATGGTTCAAATCATAGACAGTGGGAAGAGTCAGTCTTCTTGTACTTAAGTCGGCATTGTGCCTATTGTATTTAATTCCGATGCAATTTCTGTGTTTCATCGTCAATAAGAAGGTCCAAGGGATACAGTAAACCTGGAGTGAAGCATCGGAATCTATAACTAGTGTCACAGGGATGGTTCAAATCATAGACTGTAAGAAGAGTCAGTCTTCTTGTACTTAAGTCGGCATTGTGCCTTTTGTATTTAATTCCGACGCAATTTCTGTGTTTCGTCGTCAATAAGAAGGTTAGAGGGATACAGTAATCCTGAAGTGAAGCATCGGAATCTATGACTAGTGTCACAGGAATGGTTCGAAACATAATCAGTAAGAAGAGTCAGTCTCCTTGTACTTATGTTGGTATTGTTCCTTTTGTATTTAATTCCGATGCATTTTCTGTGTTTCATCGTCAATAAGAAGGTCCTAGGGATACAGTAAACCTGAAGTGAAGCATCGGAAAATATAACTAGTGTCACAGGAATGGTTCAAAACATAGTCAGTAAGACGAGGGAGTCTTCTTGTACTTAAGTCATCATTGTGTCTTTTCGATTTAATTCTGATGCAATTTCTGTGTTTCATCGTCAATAAGAAGGTCAGAGGGATACAGTAAACCTGAAGTGAAGCATCGGAATCTATAACTAGTGTCACAGGAATGGTTCAAAACATAAGCAGTAAGAAGAGTCAGTCTTCTTGTACTTAGTTCGGCATTGTGCGTTTTGTATTTAATTCCGAAGCAATTTCTCTGTTTCATCGTCAATAAGGTCAGAGGGATACAGTAATCCTGAAATTAAGCATCAGAATCTATGACTAGTCTCACAGGTATGGTTCAAAACATAGTCAGTAAGAAGAGTCAGACTTCTTTTACTTAAGTCGGCATTGTGCCTTTTGTATTAAATTCCGATGCAATTTCTGTGTTTCATCGACAATAAGAGGGTCAGAGGGATACAGTAAACCTGAAGTGAGGCATCAGAATCTATAACTAGTGTCACAGGAATGGTTCAAAATATAGACAGTAAGAAGAGTCAGTCTACTTGTACTTAAGTCGGCATTGTGCCTTTTGTATTTAATTCCGATGCAATTTCTGTGTTTCATCGTCAATAAGAAGGTCCAAGGGATACAGCACACCTGAAATGAAGAATCGGAATCTATAAGCAGTGTCACAGGAATGGTTCAAATCATAGACAGTGAGAAGAGTCAAGCTTCTAGTACTTATGTCGGCATTGTTCCTTTTCTATTTAAATCCGATGCAATTTCTGTGATTCATCGTCAATACGAAGGTCAGAGGGATACAGTAAACCTGAAGTGAATCATCGGAATCTATAGCTAGTGTTACAGGATTGGTTCAAAACATAGACAGTAGGAAGAGTCAGTGTTCTTGTACTTGAGTCGGCATTGTGATTTTTGTATTTAATTCGGATGCAATTTCTGTGTTTCATCGTCAATAAGAAGGTCCAAAGGATACACTAACCCTGAAGTGAAGCATCGGTATCTATGACTAGTGTCACAGGAATGGTTCAAATCATAGACAGTAGGAAGAGTCAGTCATCTTGTACTTAAGTCGGCATTGTGCCTATTGTATTTAATTCCGATGCAATTTCTGTGTTTCATCGTCAATAAGAAGGTCCAAGGGAGACAGTAAACCTGGAGTGAAGCATCGGAATCTATAACTAGTGTCACAGGGATGGTTCAAATCATAGACTGTAAGAAGAGTCAGTCTTCTTGTACTTAAGTCGGCATTGTGCCTTTTGTATTTACTTCCGATGCAATTTCTGTGTTTCATCGTCAATAAGAATGTTAGAGGGATGCAGTAATCCTGAAGTGAAGCATCGGAATCAATGACTAGTGTCACAGGAATGGTTCGAAACATAGTCAGTAAGAAGAGTCAGTCTCCTTGTACTTAAGTTGGTATTGTTCCTTGTGTATTTAATTCCGATGCATTTTCTGTGTTTCATCGTCAATAAGAAGGTCCTAGGAATACAGTAAACCTGCAGTGAAGCATCGGAAAATATAACTAGTGTCACAGGAATGGTTCAAAACATAGACAGTAAGACGAGGCAGTCTTCTTGTACTTAAGTCATCATTGTGCCTTTTCGATTTAATTCTGATGCAATTTCTGTGTTTCATCGTCAATAAGAAGGTCAGAGGGATACAGTAAACCTGAAGTGAAGCATCGGAATCTATAACTAGTGTCACAGGAATGGTTCAAACATAGTCAGTAAGAAGAGTCAGTCTTCTTGTACTTAAGTTGGCATTGTGCTTTTTGTATTTAATTCCGATGCAATTTCTGTGTTTCATCGTCAATAAGAAGGTCCAAGGGATACAGTAAACCTGGAGTGAAGCATCGGAATCAATAACTAGTGTCACAGGGGCGGTTCAAAACATAGACAGTAAGATGAGTCAGTATTCTTGTACTTAAGTCTGCATTGTGCCTTTTCTATTTAATTCCGATGCAATTTCTGTTTCATCGTCAATATGAAGGTCCAAGGGATACAGTAAACCTGAAGTGAAGCATCGGAATCTATAACTAGTGTCACAGGGACGGTTCAACACATAGACACTAAGATGAGTCAGTATTCTTGTACTTTAGACGGCATTGTGCTTTTTGTATTTAATTCGGATGCAATTTCTGTGTTTCATCGTCACTAAGAAGGTCAGTGGGATACAGTAATCCTGAAGTTAAGAATCGGAATCTATATCTAGTGTCACAGGATTGGTTCAAAACATAGTCAGTAAGAAGAGTCAGTCTTCTTGTAGTTAAGTCGGCATTGTGCCTTTTGTATTTAATTCCGATGCAATTTCTGTGTTTCATCGTCAATAAGAAGGTCCAAGCATACAGTAAACCTGAAATGAACCATCGGAATCTATAACTAGTGTCACAGAAATGGTTCAAAACATAGCGACTTTGAAGTTACAGTCTTCTTGTACTAAAGTCGGCATTGTGCCTTTTGTATTTAATTCCGATGCAATTTCTTTGTTTCATCGTCAATAAGCAGGTCCAAGGGATACAGTAAACCTGGAGTGAAGCATCGGAGTCTGTAACTAGTGTCACAGGAATGGTTCAAAACATAGACAGTAGGAAAAGTCTGTCTACATGTACTTAAGTCGGCATTGTGCCTATTGAATTTGATTCCGATGCAATTTCTGTGTTTCACCGTCAATAAGAAGGTCAGAGGGATACAGTAAACCTGAAGTGAAGCATCGGAATCTATAACAAGTGTCACTGGAATGGTTCAAAACATAGACAGTAAGAAGAGTCAGTCTTCTTGTACTTAAGTCTACATTGTGCCTTTTGTATTTATTCCGATGCAATTTCTGTGTTTCATCGACAATAAGAAGGTCGAAGGGATACAGTAAACCTGGAGTGAAGCATCGGAATCTTTAACTAGTGTCACAGGGATGGTTCAAAACATAGACAGTAAGAAGAGTCAGTCTTCTTGTACTTAAGTCGGCATTGTGCCTTTTGTATTTAATTCCGATGCAATTTCTGTGTTTCATCTTCAATAAGAAGGTCAGAGGGATACAGTAAACCTGAAGTGAAGCATCGGAATTCATAACTAGAGTCACAGGAATGGTTCAAAACATAGACAGTAAGCAGAGTCAGTCTTCTAGTACTTAAGTCGGCATTGTGCCTTTTGAATTTAATTGCGATGCAATATCTGTGTTCCATCGGCAATAAGAAGGTCCAAGGGATACAGTAAACCTGGAGTGAAACACCGGAATCTATAACTAGTGTCACAGGAATGGTTCAAAGCATAGACTGTCAGAGGAGTCAGTCTTCTTGTACTTTAGTCGGAATTGTGCCTTCTGTATTCAATTCCGATGCAATTTCTGTGTTTCATCGTCATTAAGAAGGTCCGAGGCATACAGTAAACCTGGAGTGAAGCACCGGAATCTATAACTAATGTCACAGGAATGGTTCAAAACATAGACTGTCAGAAGAGTCTGTCTTCTTGTACTTTAGTCGGCATTGTGCCTTTTGTATTTAATTCCGGCACAATTTCTGTGCTTCATCGTCAATAAAAAGGTCCGAGGGATACAGTACACCTGGAGTGAAGCATCGGAATCTATAACTAGTGTCACAGGGATGGTTCAAAGCATAGACAGTATGAAGAGTCAGTCTTCTTGTACTTAAGTCGGCGTGTTCCTTTTGTATTTAATTCCGATGCAATTTCTGTGTTTCATCGTCAATAAGAAGGTCAGAGGGATACAGTAAACCTGAAGTGAAGCATCGGAATCTATGACTAGTGTCACAGGAATGGTTCAAAACATAGACAGTATGAAGAGTCAGTCTTCTTGTACATAAGTCATCATTGTGTCTTTTCTATTTAATTCTGATGCAATTTCTGTGTTTCATCATCAATAAGAAGGTCCAAGGGATACAGTAAACCTGGAGTGAAGAATAGGAATCTATAACTATTGTCACAGGAATGGTTCAAAACACGGACAGTAAGAAGAGTCAGACTTCTTTTCCTTAAGTCGGCATTGTGCCTTTTGTATTTGATTCCGATGCAATTTCTGTGTCTCATCGTCAATAAGAAGGTCCAAGGGATACAGTAAACCTGGAGTGAAGCATCAGAGTCTATAACTAGTGTCAAGGGGACGGTTGAAAACATACACAGTAAGATGAGTCAGTATTCTTGTACTTTAGTCGGCATTGTGCTTTTTGTATTTAATTCCGATGCAATTTCTGTGTTTCATCGTCACTAAGAAGGTCAGTGGGATACAGTAATCCTGAAGGTAAGCATCGGAATCTATAACTAGCGTCACAGGAATGGTTTCCAATCATAGTCAGTAAGAAGAGTCAGTCTTCTTGTAGTTAAGTCGGCATTGTGCCTTTTCTATTTAATTCCGATGCAATTTCTGTGTTTCATCGTCAATAAGAAGGTCAGAGGGGTACAGTAAACCTGAAGTGAAGCATCGGAATCTATAACTAGTGTCACACGAATGGTTCAAAACATAGACAGTTGGAAGAGTCAGTCTTCTTGTACTTAAGTCGGCATTGAGCCTTTTGTATTTAATTCCGATACAATTTCTGTGTTTCATTTCCAATAAGAAGTTCCAAGGGATACAGTAAACCTGAAATGAACCATCGGAATCTGTAACTAGTGTCACAGGAATAGCTCAAAGCATAGACAGTGGGAAAAGTCAGTCTACATGTACTTAAGTCGGCATTGTGCCTTTCATATTTAATTCCGATGCAATTTCTGTGTTTCATCGTCAATAAGAGGGTCAGATGGAAACAGTAAACCTGAAGTGAAGCATCGGAATCCATAACTAGTGTCACAGGAATGATTCAAAACATAGTCAATAAGAAGAGTCAGTCTTCTTGTACTTAAGTCGGCATTGTGCCTATTGTATTTCATTACGATGTAATTAGTGTGTTTCATCGTTAATAAGAAGGTCCAAGGGATACAGTAAACCTGAAGTGAAGCATCGGAATCTATAACTAGAGTCACAGGAATGGTTCAAAACATAGACAGTAGGAAGAGTCAGTCTTCATGTACTTAAGTCGGTATTGTGCCTTTTCCATTTAATTCCGATGCAATTTCTGTGTTTCATCGTCAATACGAAGGTCAAAGGGCAACAGTAAACCTGAAGTGAAGCATCGGAATCTATAACTAGTGTCACAGGAATGGATCAAACATAGTCAGTAAGAAGAGTCCGTCTTCTTGTACTTAAGTCGGCATTGTGCTATTGTATTTAATTCCGATGCAATTTCTGTAGTTCATCGTCAATAAGAAGGTCCAAGGTATACTGTAAACCTGGAGAGAAGCATCGGAATCTATAACTAGTGTCACAGGAATGGTTCAAAACATAGACAGTAAGGTGAGTCAGTCTTCTTGTACTTAAGTCGGCATTGTGACTTTTGTATTTAATTTCGATGCAATTTCTGTGTTTCATCGTCAATAAGAAGGTCCAAGGGATACAGTTAACCTGAAGTGAAGCATCGAAATCTATAACTAGTATCACAGAAATTGTTCAAAACATAGACAGTAAGCAGAGTCAGTCTTCTCGTACTTCAGTCGGCATTGTGATTTTTATTTAATTCGATTGCAATTTCTGTGTTTCATCGTCAATAAGAAGGTCCAAGGGATACAGTAAACCTAGAGTGAAGCATCGGAATCTATATCTAGTGTCACAGGAATGGTTCAAAATATAGACAGTAAGAAGAGTCAGCCTTTTTGTAGTTAATTCGGCATTGTGCCTTTTGTATTTAATTCCGATGCAATTTCTGTGTTTCATTGACAATAAGAACGTCAGAGCAATACAGAAAATCTGAAGTGAAGCATCGGAATCTATAACTAGTGTCACAGGAATGGTTCAAAACATAGACAGTAAGAAGAGTCAGTCTTCTTGTACTTAAGTCGGCATTGTGCCTTTTGTATTTAATTCCGATGTAATTTCTGTGTTTTATAGTCAATAAGAAGGTCAGAGGGATGCAGTAAACATGAAGTGAAGCATCGGAATCTATAACTAGTGTCACAGGAATGGTTCAAATCATAGTCAGTAAGAAGAGTCAGTCTTCTTGTACTTAAGTCGGCATTGCGCCTTTTGTATTTTATTCCGATGCAATTTCTGTGTTTCATCGTCAATATGAAGGTCTAAAAGATACAGTAAACCTGGAGTGAAGCATTAGAATCTTTAACTAGTGTCACAGGAATGGTTCAAATCATAGTCAGTAAGAAGAGTCAGTCTTCTTGTACTTAAGTCGGCATTGTGCCTTTTGTATTTAATTCCGATGCAATTTCTGTGTTTCATCGTCACTAAGAAGGTCAGTGGGATATAGTAGTCATGAAGTTAAGCATCGGAATCTATAACTAGTGTCACAGGAGTTGTTCAAAACATAGTCATTAAGAAGAGTCAGTCTTCTTGTAGTTAAGTCGGTATTGTGCCTTTTCTATTTACTTCCGATGCCATTTCTGTGTTTCATCGTCAATAAGAAGGTCCAAGGGATACAGTAAACCTGAAGTGAAGCATCGGAATTTATAACTAGTGTCACAGGAATGGTTCAAAACATAGTCAGTAAGAAGACTCAGTCTTCTTGTACGTAAGTCGGCATTGTGAATTTTGTATTTAATTCCGATACAATTTCTGTGTTTCATCGCCAATAAGAAGGTCAGAGGGATACAGTAATCCTGAAGTGAAACATCGGAATCTATGACTAGTGTCACAGGAATGGTTCAAAACATAGACAGTAGGAAGAGTAAGTCTACTTGTACTTAAGTCGGCATTGTGCTTTTGGTATTTAATTCCAATGCAGTTTCTGTGTTTCATCGTCAATAGGAAGGTCCAAAGGGATACCGTAAACCAGGAGTTAAGCATCGGAATCTGTAACTAGTGTCACAGGGACGGTTCAAAGCATAGGCAGTAAGAAGAGTCAGTCTACTCGTACTTAAGTCGGCATTGTGCCTTTTGTATTTAATTCCGATGCAATTTCTGTGTTTCATCGTCAATAAGAAGGTCAGAGGGATACAGTACACCTGATATGAAGCATCGTAATCTATAACTAGTGTCACAGGAATGGTTAAAACATAGTCAGTAAGAAGAGTCAGTCTTCTTGTACTTAAGTCGGGATTGTGCCTTTTGTATTTAATTCCGATGCAATTTCTGTGTTTCATCGTCAATAAGAAGGTCCAAGGTATACAGTAAACCTGGAGTGAAACATCGGAATCTATAACTAGTGTCACAGGAATGGTTCAAAACATAGACAGTAAGATGAGTCAGTCTTCTTGTTCTTAAGTCGGCATTGTGCCTTTTGTATTTAATTCCGATGCAATTTCTGTGTTTCATCGTCAATAAGAAGGTCCAAGGGATACAGTAAACCTAGAGTGAAGCACCGGAATCAATATCTAGTGTAACAGGAATGGTTCAAACCATAGACAGTAAGAAGAGTCACTCTTCTCGTACTTAAGTCGGCATTGTGCCTTTTGTAATTAATTCCGATGTAATTTCTGTGTTTTATCGTCAATACGAAGGTCAGAGGGATACAGTAAACATGAAGTGAAGCATCGGAATCTATAACTAGTGTCACAGGAATGGTTCAAAACATAGTCAGTAAGAAGAGTCAGTCTTCTTGTACTTAAGTCGGCATTGTGCCTTTTGTATTTAATTCCGATGCAATTTCTGTGTTTCACCGTCAATATGAAGGTCTAAGGGATACAGTAAACCTGGAGTGAAGCATCGGATTCTATAACTAGTGCCACAGGAATGGTTCAAAGCATAGACAGTAAAACGAGTCAGTCTTCTTGTACTTAAGTCATCATTGTGCATTTTCGATTTATTTCTGATGATTTTTCTGTGTTTCATCGTCAATAAGAAGGTCCAAGAGATACTGTAAACCTGGAAACATTTAACAAGGATGGGGCCCCTCCACGCCCGCACCAACGTGGTGACCAACACAAAAGTTCTACTGTCACCTCCGTATGCATGTTAGTTTTGAATCAAGGCGTCACAGGATGCAGGCTGTGATGTTATCCATGCGTCTGGGTAAGACTACTCATTAACATGGTCCATCAGGAGATAGAAGTGGTCGAAAGCGATCGAAGGGTAGCGGTTGTAAGAGCAGAGGAAAAAAAGTGCCAAGGCCAGCGCCAAGGGAAAAAAACCTCTGCGACAGTAGGACGGGTAGTAAGGGCAGTAGCGGCTTGCTATCTGCGACAGTGCATGCAAGGTGTGGTTGTGTTAGTTCGAGGTATCGTGCATCGTCACCTTTGTTGTTGTTGGAGCTTGTTGCGGCGCTTGCTGCAGTTGCTGCGTCCCTGCAACAGTTCAAGGTCGTTGTGGATTAGTGGGCGATCGGTCATAGATCGGCTCACGGACTGTGTAGGGGGGTGTGTGTGGCTGGTTTGCGTGCTGTGTACAGTACGGTTTCCCTGCGGTTGCCTGTTTTTCGGCTAGTCGCACAGCTGGGTTTCCAGTAATAACTGTGTTGCAGGGGCTCGCCAGTACTGTCGTGTTAGCGTTCTATAGACCATAGATGTTCAGTTCCTAGCCAGTAATGTCTTTGGTCTGTTATGCTTCCATCTATGGTTGTGGTCGTAGTTACCCAGAGAAAGGATAAACGGGTTGCGCGAGTGTCTCGTGTTATTGTACAGTCGTGTGGAGAGTTTTTGGAATACCTGCAAGATAGTATCTAGCCGGTATTCCCGGTGAAGATCCGCGATGCGTGTGTAGCGCGGAGCGTTGCTTATGATTTTGAGTACTTTGTTCTGTATGAGCTGCAGACGGCGCAGGCGAGTTGGCGCAGCGTATCCCCAGACAGGGGCTGCGTACGTCATCAGGGGTCTAATAAGTGTCATGTACATGGACCTAGACACCCTCCTGTTTAGTGTGCTACGCCTGTTAAGCATAGGGTAGAGTTGTTTGAGCCTCGCGTTAGCTTTGTTGGTCACGTGTTGAATGTGGTCCCCCCAGAGTAGTTTCCTGTCCAGCCAGACACCGAGGTATTTGACCTTCTCGCGGAAACGTATTGGGCGTGTGTGTAGTGTTATTGGGTTGCAGTGCTGATGTTTGCGCAGTTGCTTCGGTCTTCTAGTGAACAGAACGGCCTCGCACTTGTCGACGTTTACTCTAACACGCCATTTCACCAGCCAAGGCTCCGCCGTTCTGAGTGCGGTCTGTAGTCGTGAGTTAATGTTAGACGGCTTCCAATCTTGCGCAAGGATGGCAGTGTCATCCGCGTAGATTGCTACCGTCGTGTTATGTGTAGCTGGGAGGTCGTTGATGTAGAGGTTAAACAGTAAGGGCCCTAGGATACTTCCTTGGGGTACTCCTGCCTGTATACCATGTCGTGTCGATTGTTTGCCCTGCACGTCAGTGTTGAAACTCCTGTCCGTGAGATATGAGTGTATGAGACGTACGAGCCCGTCGGGGAACCCTGCGTCACTGAGTTTGCGTATTAGGCCGTTGTGCCATAGACGATCGAAAGCCTTTTCGATGTCCAGGAACACCGCCCCAGTTGCCTTGCTTGTGTTGTATCCGTGTGTTATGTATTCAACGACGCGGAGGAGTTGTTGTGTTGTTGAGTGGTGATTCCTGAAACCGAATTGCTCCGGTCTCAGGGTGTCGTTTGTGATGCAGTGCCTGGTGAGTCGTTTTAATATTACCTTCTCAACGATCTTGCTGAGCGCGCTCAGCAGACTGATGGGTCGGTAATTTTGTGGGAGGGAGTGGTCTTTCCCCGGCTTCCTGAACATCAGGACCTTGGCCGTCTTCCAAAAGGCGGGGAAGTGTTGGTGTTTGAGTATGGCATTCGTAATGTGTGCTAGGTAGTCTACAGCTTTGTCCGTGAACTCCTGGAGGACACGGTTTTGAATGCCATCGTGACCAGGGGCCTTCCTAGCTGTGGTGTGCATGATGGCCCATTTGATTTCTGCTGTACTAGCTTGTCGGATGTTGTTGCGCGCTGGTTGGGCCAAGATGCGTGTGACCTCCTGGTCCGTATCAAGTGTGAATGCTGGGTCTGAGGGATCCAGGTTCGGTGTGAATGACGCTGCGAGTGTGAGGGCCATCAGTTCCGCTTTTTCTTCCGCCGAATATGCTGGTCCGTCTGGCCCTTGTAACGTGGGGGTGTACAGTTTCTCCCTGGTGAAGTGTCGGGCTAGCTGCCACACGCCAGGCCGCGTGGTGTCTAGCCCTTCGAGTTTCTGGTCCCACTGTTGTGTCTTGAATGTTTGTATTTTTTCCCGGATTATACCCTGGAGCCTGTTAATGTGCCGTTTGAAGTGCTGGCGCCTGGTACGCTGCCAGTGTCTCCTGAGGCGGTTCCTCATTGAGATTAGGCCCAGGATTTCCTGGGGCAGGGCAGCACTGTGTTGTTGTGGCGTGCGGATTGGTATGGTGTTGGCTATTGCGTCCTGGACGGCGCCGGTGAGGGTTTCGACTGCCTCGTCAATTTGGGCTGTCTCGTTAATCGCGTGGGTTGGTGGGATGCGACTGTCAAGCGCTTCCTTGAACTGGGTCCAATTCGCGCGCCTGTAGTCTAACATCCTGCGTTGTTCCATGTTCTGCAGTGTTTCTTCAATGTATAGTATAACGGGTTGGTGATTTGAGGGCAGATCGTTTTCAACGACAACGTTGAGTGTCGTTGTTATGCCCTTGATGAGGGCCATGTCTAGCACGTCTGGCCTGTGTCCCCTCCGGTAGGGAATGTGCGTCGGTTCGGTCGGCGCTAGTGTGATGTAGTTTCGTCCTAGTGCATGTTCGTACAGTTTCTTGCCGTTGGAGTTTCGTATTCGTGAGTTCCAGTCCGGGTGTTTTGCGTTAAGATCTCCAGCGGCTATTACGCGCGGTGATGTGTTGAGTATTGTGCTGATGTCGCGTGTTTTGATGTTTTTAGGGCTGTTGTATACTGACACCAGTGTAGTGTAGGCTCCGTTGAACACGACCCTGACGGCGGTTGCCTCTAGTTTTTCGAGTTCGGGGAGCACTATGTTTGTGTGTTCTATGTCTTTGTGTATGATGATGGCTGTTCCGCCGTGACCGGAGCCGTCCGGTCGGTCGGTACGATAGACGCAGTAGCCGGTGAAGTTTAGTTGGTTGCGTGGTTTGAGCTTAGTTTCGCTCAGCAGTGCGATAAGGATACCCTTACGCTCCATGAACGCGGCGAGTTCCGCCCTTTTGTTATTGATCCCGTCTGCATTCCAGAACAGGATCTGTGTCAGTGTCTGGTTGTTTGCGATGGGGGCGGGGTGTGGTGTGTTATCCATGTATGTGTGTAAACAGTGTGGTGAATGCTGTTTGTATGGCAGCCCAGTACTGCCCGGGTTGGGCAGTCGTGAGCTGTGTAAGGAGTGTGGCGACGGCCGTCCAGATCTTGTGAAGGATCTGGGTGGTCGTGTGACGGGGGAATAGTGTTTCCAATAAACCCCCGGATGTTGTGTTGGCGTTGTGTGTGTCGGCCTGTGGCTCAGTTGTGGTGTTAGCGGCCGCTAGTGCGGGTGTTGGCGTTATGGATGGGCTGGCGCTTGTGGTGTTGTTGCGTGGAACATTTTGTGGTGCCTGTGTATTAGATGTGTTGGGGGGAGTAGTAGTGTGTGTGCTGGTGTTGCTGGCTTGCTGACTGTGTGTCTGTGTGTCATTGTTTTGTTGTCGCTGGGTATTCTGTTGTGGTGCGCGCGTGTTCCCGCTCCTGTTTCCACGTGTTCGCCTACGCCTTCTCTGGGTTTTCGGTTCTGGGGCTCCCTGTGTTAGTGTGTTTTCATGTGTGACATGTGTAGTTTCGCAGGCAGTGGCTACAGGGGGTGGGGTCGTGTTGTTTCTGGGGGCTGGTGTTGGTACCGGTGTGGGTGCAGTGTCGTGTGTTGGCTGAGACAATTGTGTTGCTGTCGCAGCGGTTGTGATAGGTGTGTGTGCTGGGCGCAGAGGTTCCGCGGCCTGCACTGCTCCTCCAGGGCGTGTAGCCATGGCGAACGACACTCCGTTCCTGACAGGGTTTGGTGCGGGCCTTGGTCGTGTTATGACGTTGGGTGGCTTCGACTGTTGGTTTTTGCGCCTCTGCGCCTCTCTGTATACGTTGCAGCCCCTGTAGTTGGCCGCATGGGCTTGGCCACAGTTGGCGCAACGGCGTATGTTTTCATGAATTAGTGTACATGCGTTGGAAGCGTGATTGCCAGCGCATCCGCGGCAACGGGGTGCCAGGCCGCAGCGGAGGCCCGAATGACCGAACCGCTGGCAGTTGTTACATTGTTGGGGGACTTGTGGCGGTTCGTAGATTTCTACCCTTACGTCCATCCGCAGAAGGCTTTTTATCTGGAGAAGGCCGCGGGAGGCGGCCGTATCGGCCATCTCAACCAGGTAGTGTGGTAGACGGTGGTGGGAGCGGAAGCCTGTCATCCTGGAAGCACTTTTGCAGTCGAATCCAAGGAAGTTAAGCGCCGCTTGTACTGTGTTGTTTTGGGTGTTGGGGTCCACCCCCTTTACCACGTACTGCTGTGTCCGTTCTTCGGCGGTCCTGTACGTATAGTGCTCGATTTCCTATTCTTTGAGGAAGATAAGGAGATCTTTGTATTCACTGTTAGTTGATACGTACAGTGAGGCCCTATCCCCAGAGTACTTCGTGTGTAGCGTGCCAGGTGAGTGCCTTTCCGCGAATGTTGTGTTGAGGACGCTGAGGTCCCCGTAGTTCTGGATTACGACTGGGGGAAAACCAGTCTTCTGTTGTGTGGGCGTAGGTGCGGTTGGTGCTTGTGTGGTGTTGCTGACCGCAGGTCGGGTCGTGTTTGTTGTTGTAGCATTGGTGTTCCTAACATGAAGCGCGGGTTTTGGCGTAGGTAGCAGCGCCTTTCGGCTACCTTGCGAGTGTGTTTGCTCGCTTGTTTGCGTGGTGTTTCTTTGTTTGCGTCGTGGGCCCTCCACCTGCCAGGGCCCAGTGTAGTGTTGTTCTGTGTCCGCATCTGCGGCTGCCGGTTCCGCCGTTGGAGTCGGTTGCCGCAGTGGGACAGTGGTGCATGAGTCACCAGATGCAGGTGAATGTAATGTTATATGGAGTGTACTTGTCCGCGTGGGGGACTCACTTGTGCCGCAGAGGTCGGTTATTAATCGACGCTGGCTCAGCAGTTCCTGCGCTTGCGCAGCGATCTGCCGGTCCTTGTCGGCCAACACCTCCTCAACAGCGGCAAGCGGGACGCTGACGTCGACGGGAACAGCCGACTCTCGCGCCTCTTTAGCTGCAGCCTTGCTGCGGGTTAGGGCGGGGGAAACACCGGCAAATCTGCCATCGTGTGTTTGCAGGAGCTTTATTTGGTGTGGGTGGGCACGACAATTATGCTTTTTCTGAGAAGAAAAGGCTAATAGTAGGTCCTACGAAGAGGGGGAATACCCTACGGCCTACCGTGCGCCGTTGGTGCAGTGGCGCGGCACCTAAAGGAGGTGCGGAGGAAGAGAAGTGGCCTACAGTACGCGGGGTGGTCCGACGTGAACGGGCCCCTGGCACTGATCAACCCTAACAAAGAACGAGAGAGTCTCGCTAGGTTTGTAACCGAAGTTACGGGTTACTGTGAGTCAGTGACTGGGGTGAAGCATCGGAATTTATAACTAGTGTCACAGGAATGGTTCAAAACTTAGACAGTGAGAAGAGTCAGACTTCTTTTACTTAAGTCGGCATTGTGCCTTTTGTATTTAATTCCGATGCAATTTCTGTGTTTCATCGTCAATAAGAAGGTCCAAGGGATACAGTAAACCATGAGTGAAGCATCAGAGACTATAACTAGTGTCACAGGAATGGTTCAAAGCATAGACAGTAAGAAGAGTCAGTCTCCTTGTACTTAATTCGGCATTGTGCCTTTTGTATTTAATTCCGATGCAATTTCTGTGTTTCATCGTCAATAAGAAGGTCAGAGGGATACAGTAAACCTGATATGAAGCATCGTAATCTATAACTAGTGTCACAGGAATGGTTCAAAACGTAGTCAGTAAGAAGAGTCAGTCTTCTTGTACTTAAGTCGCTATTGTGCCTTTTGTATTTAATTCCGATGCAATTTCTGTTTTTCATCGTCAATAAGAAGGTCCAAGGTATACAGTAAACCTGGAGTGAAGCATCGGAATCTATAACTAGTGTCACAGGAATGGTTCAAAACATAGACAGTAAGATGAGTCAGTCTTCTTGTACTTAAGTCGGCATTGTGCCTTTTGTATTTAATTCCGATGCAATTTCTGTGTTTCATCGTCAATAAGAAGGTCAGAGGGATACAGTAAACCTGATATGAAGCATCGTAATCTATAACTAGTGTCACAGGAATGGTTCAAAACATAGTCAGTAAGAAGAGTCAGTCTTCTTGTACTTAAGTCGGTATTGTGCCTTTTGTATTTAATTCCGATGCAATTTCTGTGTTTCATCGTCAATAAGAAGGTCCAAGGTTTACAGAAAACCTGGAGTGAAGCATCGGAATCTATAACTAGTCTCACAGGAATGGTTCAAAACATAGACAGTAAGAAGAGTCAGTCTTCCTGTACTTAAGGCGGCATTGTGCCTTTTGTATTTAATTCCGATGCAATTTCTGTCTTTCATCGTCAATAAGAAGGTCAGAGGGATACAGTAAACCTGATATGAAGCATCGTAATCTATAACTAGTGTCACAGGAATGGTTCAAAACATAGTCAGTAAGAAGAGTCAGTCTTCTTGTACTTAAGTCGGTATTGTGCCTTTTGTAGTTAATTCCGATGCAATTTCTGTGTTTCATCGGCAATAAGAAGGTCCTAGGTATACAGTAAACCTGGAGTGAAGCATCGGAATCTATAACTAGTGTCACAGGAATGGTTCAAATCATAGACAGTAAGATGAGTCAGTCTTCTTGTACTTAATTCGGTATTGTGCCTTTTGTATTTAATTCCGATGCAATTTCTGTCTCTCATCGACAATAAGAAGGTCCAAGGGATACAGTAACCCTGAAGTGAAGCATCGAATCTAAAACTAGTATCACAGGAATTGTTCAAAACATAGACAGTAAGCAGAGTCAGTCTTCTCGTACTTAATTCGGCATTGTGATTTTTATTAAATTCGGATGCAATTTCTGTGTTTAATCGTCAATAAGAAGGTCCAAGGGATCCAGTAAACCTTGAGTGAAGCATAAGAGACTATAACTAGTGTCACAGGAATTTTTCAAAACATAGACAGTAAGAAGAGTCAGTCTTCTTGTACTAAATTCGGCATTGTGCCTTTTGTATTTAATTCCAATGCAATTTCTGTGTTTCATCGTCAATAAGAAGGTCAGAGGGATACAGTAAACCTGATATGAAGCATCGTAATCTATAACTAGTGTCACAGGAATGGTTCAAAACATAGTCAGTAAGAAGAGTCAGTCTTCTGTAGTTAAGTCGGTATTGTGCCTTTTGTATTTAATTCCGATGCAATTTCTGTGTTTCATCGTCAATAAGAAGGTCCAAGGTATACAGTAAACCTGGAGTGAAGCATCGGAATCTATAACTAGTGTCACAGGAATGGTTCAAAGCATAGTCAGTGAGAAGAGTCAGTCTTCTTGTACTTAAGTCATCATTGTGCATTTTCTATTTGTTTCTGATGCTTTTTCTGTGTTTCATCGTCAATAAGACGGTCCAAGGGACACTGTAAACCTGGAGTGAAGGATCGGAATCTATAACTAGTGTCACAGGAATGGTTCAAAACATAGACAGTAAGATGAGTCAGTTTTCTTGTACTTAAGTCGGCATTGTGCCTTTTCTATTTAATTCCGAAGCAATTTCTGTGTTTCATCGTCAATAAGAAGGTCAGAGGGATACAGTAAACCTGATATGAAGCATCGTAATCTATAACTAGTGTCACAGGAATGGTTCAAAGCATAGTCAGTAAGAAGAGCCAGTCTTCTTGTACATAAGTCGGTATTGAGCCTTTTGTATTTAATTCCGATGCAATTTCTGTGTTTCATCGTCAATAAGAAGGTCCAAGGTATACAGTAAACCTGGAGTGAAGCATCGGAATCTATAACTAGTGTCACAGGAATGGTTCAAATCATAGACAGTAAGATGAGTCAGTCTTCCTGTACTTAAGTCGGCATTGTGCCTTTTGTATTTAATTCCGATGCAATTTCTGAGTTTCATCGTCAATAAGAAGGTCCAAGGTATACAGTAAACCTGGAGTGAAGAATCGGAATCTATAACTAGTGTCACAGGGACGGTTCAAACCATAGACAGTAAAATGAGTCAGTATTCTTGTACTTAATTCGGCATTGTGCACTTTCTATTTAATTCCGATGCAATTTCTGTGTTTCATCGTCAATAAGAAGGTCCAAGGGATACAGTAAACCCGAAGTGAAGCATCGGAATCTATAACTAGTGTCACAGGAATGGTTCAAATCATAGTCAGTAAGAAAAGTCAGTCTTCTTGTACTTAAGTCATCATTGTGCTTTTTCTATTTATTTCTGATGCTTTTTCTGTGTTTCATCGTCAATAAGAAGGTCCAAGGAATACTGTAAACCTGGAGTAAAGCATCGGAATTTATAACTAGTGTTACAGGAACGGTTCAAAACACAGACAGTAAGAAGAGTCAGACTTCTTTTACTTATGTCGGCATTGTGCCTTTTGTATTTATTTCCTATGCAATTTCTGTGTTTCATCGTCAATATGAAGGTCTAAGGGATACAGTAAACCTGGAGTGAAGCATTAGAATCTATAACTAGTGTCACAGGAATGGTTCAAATCGTAGTCAGTAAGAAGAGTCAGTCTTCTTGTACTTAAGTCGGCATTGTGCCTTTTGTATTTAATTCCGATGCAATTTCTGTGTGTCATCGTCACTAAGAGGGTCAGTGGGATACAGTAGTCCTGAAGTTAAGTATCGGAATCTATAACTAGTGTCACAGGAATCGTTCAAAACATAGTCAGTAAAAAGAGTCAGTCTTCCTGTAGTTAAGTCTGTATTGTGCCTTTTATATTTAATTCCGATGCAATTTCTGTGCTTCATCGTCAATAAGACGGTCCAAGGGATACAGTAAACCTGAAGTGAAGCATCGGAATTTATAACTAGTGTCACAGGAATGGTTCAAAACATAGTCAGTAAGAAGAATCAGTCTTCTTGTACGTAAGTCGGCATTGTGAATTTTGTATTTAATTCCGATACAATTTCTGTGTTTCATCGTCAATAAGAAGGTCAGAGGGATACAGTAATCCTGAAGTAAAGCATCGGATTCTATGACCAGTGTCACAGGAATGGTTCAAAACATTGTCAGTAAGAAGAGTCAGTCTTCTTGTACTTAAGTCGGTATTGTGACTTTTATATTTAATTCCGATGCAATTTCTGTGTTTCATCGTCAATAAGATGGTCCAAGGGATACAGTAAACCTGAAGTGAAGCATCGGAATCTATGACTAGTGTCACAGGAATGGTTCAAAAGATAGACAGTAGGAAGAGTCAGTCTACTTGTACTTAAGTCGGTATTGTGCTTTTGGTATTTAATTCCGTTGCAATTTCTGTGTTTCATCGTCAATAAGAAGGTCCAAGGGATACAGTAAACGAAGAGTGAAGCATCGGAATCTATAACTAGTGTCACAGGGACGGTTCAAACCATAGTCAGTAAGATGAGTCAGTATTCTTGTACTTAATTCGGCATTGTGCATTTTCTATTTAATTCCGATGCAATATCTATTATTCATCGTCAATAAGAGGGTCCAAGGGATACAGTAAACCCGAAGTGAAACATTGGAATCTATAACTAGTGTCACAGGAATGGTTCAAAACATAGTCAGTAAGAAGAGTCAGTCTTCTGGTACTTAAGTCATCATTGTGCATTTTCTATTTATTTCTGATGCTTTTTCTGTGTTTCATCGTCAATAAGAAGGTCCAAGGGATACTGTAAACCTGGAGTGAAGCATCGGAATCTATAACTAGTGTCACAGGAATGGTTCAAACATACACAGTAAGAAGAGTCAGACTTCTTTTATTTAACTCGGCATTGTGCCTTTTGTATTTAATTCCGATGCAATTTCTGTGTTTCATCGTCAATAAGAAGGTCCAAGGGATACAGTAAACCTTGAGTGAAGCATCGGAATCTATAACTAGTGTCACAGGAATGGTTCAAAACATAGACAGTAAGATGAGTCAGTCTTCTTGCACTTAAGTCGGCATTGTGCCTTTTGTATTCAATTCCGATGCAATTTCTGTGTTTCATCGTCAACAAGAAGGTCCAAGGGATACCGTAAAAATGAAGTGAAGCATTAGAATCTATAACTAGTGTCGCAGGAATGGTTCAAATCATAGTCAGTAAGAAGAGTCAGTCTTCTTGTACTTAAGTCGGCATTGTGCCTTTTGTATTTAGTTGCGATGCAATTTTTGTGTTTCATCGTCACTAAAAAGGTCAGTGGGATGTAGTAATCCTGAAGTTATGCATCGGAATTCATTACTAGTGTCACAGGAATCGTTCAAAACATAGTCAGTGAGAAGAGTCAGTCTTCTTGTACGTAAGTCGGAATTGTGAACTTTGTGTTTCATTCCGATACAATTTCTGTGTTTCATCGTCAATAAGAATGTCAGAGGGATACAGTAATCCTGAAGTAAAGCATCGGAATCTATGACTAGTGTCACAGGAATGGTTCAAAACATAGTCAGTAAGAAGAGTCAGTCTTCTTGTACTTAAGTCGGTATTGTGCCTTCTGTATTTAATTCCGAAGCAATTTCAGTGTTTCATCGTCAATAAGAAGGTCCAAGGGATACAGTAAACCTGAGGTGAAGCATCGGAATCTATGACTAGTGTCACAGGAATGGTTCAAAACATAGACAGTAGGAAGAGTCAGTCTTCTTGTACTTAAGTCGGCATTGTGCTTTTTGTATTTATTTCCGATGCAATTTCTGTGTTTCATCGTCAATAAGAAGGTCCAAGGGATACAGTAAACCCGAAGTGAAGCATCGGAATCTATAACTAGTGTCACAGGAATGGTTCAAATCATAGTCAGTAAGAAGAGTCAGTCTTCTTGTACTTAAGTCATCATTGTGTTTTTTTTTCTATTTATTTCTGATGCTTTATCTGTGTTTCATCGTCAATATGAAGGTCTAAGGGATACAGTAAACCTGGATTGAAGCATTAGAATCTATAACTAGTGTCACAGGAATGGTTCAAATTATAGTCAGTAAGAAGAGTCAGTCTTCTTGTACTTAAGTCGGCACTGTGCCTTTTGTATTTAATTCCGATGCAATTTCTGTGTTTCATCGTCACTAAGAAAGTCAGTGGGATATTGTAGTCCTGAAGTTAAGCATCGGAATCTATAACTAGTGTCACAGGAGTGGTTCAAAACATAGTCAGTAAGAAGAGTCAGTCTTCTTGTAGTTAAGTCGGTATTGTGCCTTCTGTATTTAATTCCGATGCAATTTCTGTGTTTCATCGTCAATAGGAAGTTCCAAGGTATAGAGTAAACCTAGGGTGAAGCATCGGAATCTATAACTAGTGTCACAGGAATGGTTCAAAACATAGACAGTAAGATGAGTCAGTCTTCTTGTACTTAAGTCGGCATTGTGCCTTTTGTATTTAATTCCGATGCAATTTCTGTGTTTCATCGTCAATAAGAAGGTCCAAGGGATACAGTAAACCTGAAGTGAAGCACCGAAATCTAAAACTAGTATCACAGGAGTTGTTCAAAACATAGAGAGTAAGCAGAGTCAGTCTTCTCGTACTTTAGTCGGCATTGTGATTTTTATTTAATTCGGATGCTATTTCTGTGTTTCATCGTCAATAAGAAGGTCCAAGGGATACAGTAAACTTAGAGTGAAGCATCGTAATCTATAACTAGTGTCACAGGAATGGTTCAAAACATAGACAGTAAAATGAGTCAGTCTTCTTGTACTTAAGTCGGCATTGTGCCTTTTGTATTTAATTCCGATGCAATTTCTGTGTTTCATCGCCAATAAGAAGGTCCAAGGGATACAGTAAACCTGAAGTGAAGAATTAGAATCTATAACTAGTGTCACAGGAATGGATCAAATCATAGTCAGTAAGAAGAGTTAGTCTTCTTGTACTTAAGTCGGCACTGTGCCTTTTGTATTTAATTCCGATGCAATTTCTGTGTTTCATCGTCACTAAGAAGGTCAGTGGGATATAGTAATCCTGAAGTTATGCATCGGAATTTATTACTAGTGTCACAGGAATGGTTCAAAACATAGTCAGTAAGAAGCGTCAGTCTTCTTGTACGTAAGTCGGCATTGTGAATTTTGTGTTTAATTCCGATACAATTTCTGGTTTTCATCGTCAATAAGAATGTCAGAGGGATACAGTAATCCTGAAGTAAAGCATCGGAATCTATGACTAGTGCCACAGGAATGGTTCAAAACATAGTCAGTAAGAAGAGTCAGTCTTCTTGTACTTAAGTCGGTATTGTGCCTTTTGTATTTAATTCCGATGAAATTTCTGTGTTTCATCGTCAATAAGAAGGTCCAAGAGATACAGTAAACCTGGAGTGAAGCATCGGAATCTATAACTAGTGTCACTGGGACGGTTCAAACCATAGACAGTAAGATGGGTCAGTATTCTTGTACTTAATTCGGCATTGTGCATTTTCTATTTAATTCCGATGCAATTTCTGTGTTTCATCGTCAATAAGAAGGTCCAAGAGATACAGTAAACCTGGAGTGAAGCTTCGGAATCTATAACTAGTGTCACAGCAATGGTTCAAAGCATAGTCAGTAAGAAGAGTCAGTCTTCTTGTACTTAAGTCATCATTGTGCATTTTCTATTTATTTCTGATGCTTTTTCTGTGTTTCATCGTCAATAAGAAGGTCCAAGGGATACTGTAAACCTGGAATGAAGCATCGGAATTTATAACTAGTGTCACAGGAATAGTTCAAAACACAGACAGTAAGAAGAGTCAGACTTCTTTTACTTAAGTCGGCATTGTGCCTTTTGTATTTAATTCCGATGCAATTTCTGTGTTTCATCGTCAATAAGAAGGTCCAAGGGATACAGTAAACCTTGAGTGTAGCATCAGATTCTATAACTAGTGTCACAGGAATGGTTCAAAATATAGACAGTAAGAAGAGTCAGTCTTCTTGTACTTAATTCGGCATTGTGCATTTTGTATTTAATTCCGATGCATTTTCTGTGTTTCATCGTCAATAAGAAGGTCAGAGGGATACAGTAAACCTGATATGAAGCATCGTAAACTATTACTAGTGTCACAGGAATGGTTCAAATCATAGTCAGTAAGAAGAGTCAGTCTTCTTGTACTTAAGTTGATATTGTGCCTTTTGTATTTAATTCCGATGCAATTACTGTGTTTCATCGTCAATAAGAAGGTCCAAGGTATACAGTAAACATGGAGTGAAGCATCGGAATCTATAACTAGTGTCACAGGAATGGTTCAAAACATAGACAGTAAGATGAGTCAGTCTTCTTGTTCTTGAGTCGGCATTGTGCCTTTTGTATTTAATTCCGATGCAATTTCTGTGTTTCATCGTCAATAAGGAGGTCCAAGGGATACAGTAAACCTGAAGTGAAGCATCGAAGTCTAAAACTAGTATCACAGGAATTGTTCAAAACATAGACAGTAAGCAGAGTCAGTCTTATCGTACTTAAGTCGGCATTGTGATTTTTATTTAATTCGGATGCAATTTTTGTGTTTCATCGTCATTAAGAAGGTCCAAGGGATACAGTAAACGTAGAGTGAAGCATCGGAATCTATATCTAGTGTCACAGGAATGGTTCAAAACATAGACAGTAAGAAGAGTCGGTCATTTTGTACTTATTTCGGCATTGTGCCTTTTGTATTTAATTCCGATGCAATTTCTGTGTTTCATCGTCAATAAGAACGTCAGAGAGATACAGAAAATCAGAAGTGAAGCATCGGAATCTATAACTAGTGTCACAGGAATGGTTCAAAACATAGACAGTAAGAAGATTCAGTCTTCTTGTACTTAAGTCGGCATTGTGGATTTTGTATTTAATTCCGATGTAATTTCTGTGTTTTATCGTCAATAAGAAGGTTAGAGGGATACAGTAAACATGAAGTGAAGCATCAGAACCTATAACTAGTGTCACAGGAATGGTTCAAATCATAGTCAGTAAGAAGAGTCAGTCTTCTTGTACTTAATTCGGCATTGTGCCTTTTGTATTTCATTCCGATGCTATTTCTGTGTTTCATCGCCAATAAGAAGGTCCAAGGGATACAGTAAACCTGAAGTGAATCATTAGAATCTATAACTAGTGTCACAGGATTGGTTCAAAACATAGACAGTAAGAAGAGTCAGTGTTCTTGTACTTAATTCGGCATTTTGCCTTTTGTATTTAATTCCGATGCAACGTCTGTGTTTCATCGTCAATAAGAAGGTCAGAGGGATACAGTAAACCTGATATGAAGCATCGTAATCTATAACTAGTGTCACAGGAATGGTTCAAAACATAGTCAGTAAGAAGAGTCAGTCTTCCTGTACGTAAGTCGGCATTGTGAATTTTGTGTTTAATTCCGATACAATTTCTGTGTTTCATCGTCAATAAGAATGTCAGAGGGATACAGTAATCCTGAAGTAAAATATCGGAATCTATGACTAGTGTCACAGGAATGGTTCAAAACATAGTCAGTAAGAAGAGTCACTCTTCTTGTACTTAAGTCGGTATTGTGCTTTTTGTATTTAATTCCGATGCAATTGCTGTGTTTCATCGTCAATTAGAAGGTCCAAGGGATACAGTAAACCTGAAGTGAAGCATCGGAATCTATGACTAGTGTCACAGGAATGGTACAAAACATAGACAGTAGGAAGAGTCAGTCTTCTTTTACTTAAGTTGGCATTGTGCTTTTTGTATTTAATTCCGATGCAATTTCTGTGTTTCATCGTCAATAAGAAGGTCGAAGGGATACAGTAAACCTTGAGTGAAGCATCAGAGTCTATAACTAGTGTCACAGGATTGGTTCAAAACATAGACAGTAAGAAGAGTCAGTCCTCTTGTACTTAATTCGGCATTGTGCTTTTTGTATTTAATTCCGATGCAATTTCTATGTTTCATCGTCAACATAAAGGTCAAGGGGATACAGTAAACCTGAAGTGAAGCATCGGAATCTATAACTAGTGACACAGGAATGGTTTAAAACATAGAGAGTTGGAAGATTCAGTCTCCTTGTACTTAAGTCGGCATTGTGCCTTTTGTATTTCATTCCGATGCAATTTCTGTGTTTCATCGTCCACAAGAAGGTCCGAGGGATACAGTAAACCTGAAGTGAAGCATCGGAATCTATAACTAGTGTCACAGGAATGGTTCAAAACATAGCCAGTATGAAGAGTCAGTCTTGTTGTACGTAATTCGGCATTGTGAATTATGTATTTAATTCCGATACAATTTCTGTGTTTCATCGTCAATAGGAAGGTCCAAGGGAGACAGTAAATCTGGAGTAAGCATCGGATCCTATAACTAGTGTCACAGGGATGGTTCAAAACATAGACAGTAAGAAGAGTCAGTCTCCTTGTACTTAAGTCGGCATTGTGCCTTTTGTATTTAATTCCGAAGCAATTTCTGTGTTTCATCGTCAATAAGAAGGTCCAAGGGATACAGTAAACCTGGAGTGAAGCATCAAAATCTATAACTAGTGTAAGAGGGACGGTTCAAAACATAGACAGTAACATGAGTCAGTATTCTTGTACTTTAGTCGGCATTGTGCTTTTTGTATTTAATTCCGATGCAGATTTCTGTGTTTCTCGTCACTAAGAAGGTCAGTGGGTTACAGTAAACCTGAAGTGAAGCATCGGAATCTGTAACTACTGTCACAGGAATGGTTCAAAACATAGAGAGTGGAAGATTCAGTCTTCTTGTACTTAAGTCGGCATTGTGCCTTTTGTATTTCATTCCGATGCAATATCTGTGTTTCATCGTCCATAAGAAGGTCCGAGGGATACAGTAAACCTCAAGTGAAGCATCGGATTAAAAAAATAGTGTCACAGGAATGTTTCAAATCATAGACAGTAAGAAGAGTCAGTCTTCATGTACATAAGTCGGCATTGTGCCTTTTGAATTTAATTCCGATGCAATTTCTGTGTTTCATCACCAATACGAACGTCCAAGGCATACAGTAAACCTGAAGTGAAGCATTAGAATCTATAACTAGTGTCACAGGAATGGTTCAAATCATAGTCAGTAAGAAGAGTCAGTCTTCTTGAACTTAAGTCGGCATTGTGCCTTTTGTATTTAATTCCGATGCAATTTCTGTGTTTCATCGTCACTAAGAAGGTCAGTGGGATATAGTAATCCTGAAGTTATGCATCGGAATTTATTACTAGTGTCACAGGAATGGTTCAAAGCACAGTCAGTAAGAAGAGTCAGTCTTCTTGTACGTAAGTCGGCATTGTGAATTTTGTATTTAATTCCGATGCAATTTCTGTGTTTCAACGTCAATAAGAAGGTCAGAGGGATATAGTAAACCTGATATGAAGCATCGTAATCTATAACTAGAGTCACAGGAACGGTTCAAAGCATAGTCAGTAAGAAGAGTCAGTCTTCTTGTACTTAAGTCATCATTGTGCATTTTCTATTTATTTCTGATGCTTTTTCTGTGTTTCATCGTCAATAAGAAGGTCCAAGGGATACTGTAAACCTGGAGTGAAGCATCGGAATTTATAACTAGTGTCACAGGAATGGTTCAAAACACAGACAGTAAGAAGAAACAGACATCTTTTACTTAAGTCGGCATTGTGCCTTTTGTATTTAATTCCGATGCAATTTCTGTGTTTCATCGTCAATAAGAAGGTCCAAGGGATACAGTAAACCTGGAGTGAAGCATCAGAGTCTATAACTAGTGTCGCAGGAATGGTTCAAAACATAGACAATGAGATGAGTCAGTCTTCTTGTACTTAATTCGGCATTGTGCCTTTTGTATTTAATTCCGATGCAATTTCTGTGTTTCATCGTCAATAAGAAGGTCAGAGGGATAGAGTAAACCTGATATGAAGCATCGTAATCTATAACTAGTGTCAAAGGAATGGTTCAAAACATAGTCAGTAAGAAGAGTCAGTCTTCTTGTACTTAGGTCGGTATTGTGCCTTTTGAATTTAATTCCGATGCAATTTCTGTGTCTCATCGTCAATAAGAGGGTCCAAGGTATACAGTAAACCTGGAGTGAAGCATCGGAATCTATAACTAGTTTCACAGGAATGGTTCAAAGCATAGACAGTAAGATGAGTCAGTCTTCTAGTACTTCAGTCGGCATTGTGCCTTTTGTATTTAATTCCGATGCAATATCTGTGTTTCATCGTCAATAAGAAGGTCCAAGGGATACAATAAACCTAGAGTGAAGCATCGGAATCTATATCTAGTGTCACAGGAATGGTTCAAAACATAGATAGTAAGAAGAGTCGGTCTTTTTGTACTTAATTCGGCATTGTGCCTTTTGTATTTAATTCCGATGCAATTTCTGTGTTTCATCGTCAATAAGAACGTCAGAGGGATACAAAAAATCTGAAGTGAAGCATCGGACTCTATAACTAGTGTCACAGGAATGGTTCAAAACATAGACAGTAAGAAGAGTCAGTCTTCTTGTACTTAAGTCGGCATTGTGCCTTTTGTATTTAATTCCGATGCAATTTCTGTGTTTAATCGTCACTAAGAAGGTCAGTGGGATATAGTAATCCTGAAGTTATGCATCGGAATTTATTACTAGTGTCACAGGAGTGGTTCAAAACATAGTCAGTAAGAAGAGTCAGTCTTCCTGTACGTAAGTTGGCATTGTGAATTTTGTGTTTAATTCCGATACAATTTCTGTGATTCATCGTCAATAAGAATGTCAGAGGGATACAGTAATCCTGAAGTAAAGCATCGGAATCTATTACTAGTGTCACAGGAATGGTTCAAAACATAGTCAGTAAGTAGAGTCAGTCTTCTTGTACTTAAGTCGGTATTGTGCCTTTTGTATTTAATTCCGATGCAATTTCTGTGTTTCATCGTCAATAAGAAGGTCCAAGGGATACAGTAAACCTGAAGTGAAGCATCGGAATCTATGACTAGTGTCACAGGAATGGTTCAAAACATAGACAGTAGGAAGAGTTAGTCTTCTTGTACTTAAGTCGGCATTGTGCTTTTTGTATTTAATTCCGATGCGATTTCTGTGTTTCATCGTCAATAGGAAGGTCCAAGGGATACAGTAAACCTGGAGTGAAGCATCGGAATCTATAACTAGTGTCACAGGAACGGTTCAAACCATAGACAGTAAGATGAGTAAGTATTCTTGTACTTAATTCGGCATTGTGCATTTTCTATTTAATTCCGATGCAATTTCTGTGTTTCATCGTCAATAAGAATTCCAAGGGATACAGTAAACCCGACGTGAAGCATCGGAATCTATAACTAGTGTCACAGGAATGGTTCAAAACATAGTCAGTAAGAAGAGTCAGTCTTCTTGTACTTAAGTCATCATTGTGCATTTTCTATTTAATTCTGATCCTTTTTCTGTGTTTCATCGTCAATAAGAAAGTCCAAGGGATACTGTAAACCTGGAGTGAAGCATCGGAATCTATAACTAGTGTCACAGGAATGGTTCAAAGCACAGACAGTAAGAAGAGTCAGACTTATTTTACTTAAGTTGGCATTGTGCCTTTTGTATTTAATTCCGATGCAATTTATGTGTTTCATCGACAATAAGAAGGTCCAAGGGATACAGTAAACCTTGAGTGAAGCATCTGTGTCTATAACTAGTGTCACAGGATTGGTTCAAAACATAGACAGTAAGATGAGTCAGTCTTCTTGTACTTAATTCGGCATTGTGCCTTCTGTATTTAATTCCGATGCAATTTCTGTGTTTCATCGTCAATAAGAAGGTCAGAGGGATACAGTAAACCTGATATGAAGCATCGTAATCTATAACTAGTGTCACAGGAATGGTACAAAAATTAAGTCAGTAAGAAGAGTCAGTCTTCCTGTATGTAAGTCGGCATTGTGAATTTTGTGCTTAATTCCGATACAATTTCTGTGTTTCATCGTCAATAAGAATGTCAGAGGGATACAGTACTCCTGAAGTAAAGCATCGGAATCTATGACTAGTGTCACAGGAATGGTTCACACATAGTCAGTAAGAAGAGTCAGTCTTCTTGTACTTAAGTCGGTATTGTGCCTTTTGAATTTAGTTCCGATGCAATTTCTGTGTTCCACCATCAATAAGAATGTCCAAGGGATACAGTAAACCTGAAGTGAAGCATCGGAATCTATGACAAGTGTCACAGGAATGGTTCAAAACATAGACAGTAGGAAGAGTTAGTCTTCTTGTACTTAAGTCGGCATTGTGCTTTTTGTATTTAATTCCGATGCGATTTCTGTGTTTCATCGTCATTAGGAAGGTCCAAGGGATACAGTAAACCTGGAGTGAAGCATCGGAATCTATAACTAGTGTCACAGGGACGGTTTAAACCATAGACAGTAAGATGAGTCAGTATTCTTGTACTTAATTCGGCGTTGTGCATTTTCTATTTAATTCCGATGCAATTTTTGTGTTTCATCGTCAATAAAAATTCCAATGGATACAGTAAACCCGAAGTGAAGCATCGGAATCTATAACTCGTGTCACATGAATGGTTCAAAACATAGTCAGTAAGAAGAGTCAGTCTTCTTGTACTTAAGTCCTCATTGTGCATTTTCTATTTAATTCTGATGCTTTTTCTGTGTTTCATTGTCAATAAGAAGGTCCAAGGGATACTGTAAACCTGGAGTGAAGCATCGGAATCTACAACTAGTGTCACAGGAATGGTTCAAAACACAGACAGTAAGAAGAGTCAGACTTCTTTTACTTAAGTTGGCATTGTGCTTTTTGTATTTTATTGCTATGCAATTTCTGTGTTTCAGCGTCAATATGAAGGTCAAACGGATACAGTAAACCTGGAGTGAAGCATCGGATTCTGTAACTAGTGTGACAGGAATGGTTCAAAACATAGACAGTAAAATGAGTCAGTCTTCTTGTACTTAAGTCGGCATTGTGCCTTTTGTATTTAATTCCGATGCAATTTCTGTGTTTCATCGCCAATAAGAAGGTCCAAGGGATACAGTAAACCTGAAGTGAAGCATTAGAATCTATAATTAGTGTCACAGGAATGGTTCAAATCATAGTCAGTAAGAAGAGTCAGTCTTCTTGTACTTAAGTCGGCATTGTGCCATTTGTATTTAATTCCGATGCAATTTCTGTGTTTCATCGTCACTAAGAAGGTCAGTGGGGTATAGTAATCCTGAAGTTATACATCGGAATTTATTACTAGTGTCACAGGACTGGTTCAAATCATAGTCAGTATGAAGAGTCAGTCTTCCTGTACGTAAGTTGGCATTGTGAATTTTGTGTTTAATTCCGATACAATTTCTGTGTTTCATCGTCAATAAGAATGTCAGAGGGATACAGTAAACCTGGAGTGAAGCATCGGAATCTATAACTAGTGTCACAGGGACGGTTCAAACCATAGACAGTAAGATGAGTAAGTATTCTTGTACTCAATTCGGCATTGTGCATTTTCTATTTAATTCCGATGCAATTTCTGTGTTTCATCGTCAATAAGAATTCCAAGGGATACAGTTGGTAGGACATGTTCTGAGGCATCAAGGGATCACCAATTTAGTATTGGAGGGCAGCGTGGAGGGTAAAAATCGTAGAGGGAGACCAAGAGATGAATACACTAAGCAGATTCAGAAGGATGTAGGTTGCAGTAGGTACTGGGAGATGAAAAAGCATGCACAGGATAGAGTAGCATGGAGAGCTGCATCAAACCAGTCTCAGGACTGAAGACCACAACAACAGTAAACCCGACGTGAAGCATCGGAATCTATAACTAGTGTCACAGGAATGGTTCAAAACATAGTCAGTAAGAAGAGTCAGTCTTCTTGTACTTAAGTCATCATTGTGCATTTTGTATTTCATTCCGATGCAATATCTGTGTTTCATCGTCCATAAGAAGGTCCGAGGGATACAGTAAACCTCAAGTGAAGCATCGGATTAAAAAAATAGTGTCACAGGAATGTTTCAAATCATAGACAGTAAGAAGAGTCAGTCTTCATGTACATAAGTCGGCATTGTGCCTTTTGAATTTAATTCCGATGCAATTTCTGTGTTTCATCACCAATACGAACGTCCAAGGCATACAGTAAACCTGAAGTGAAGCATTAGAATCTATAACTAGTGTCACAGGAATGGTTCAAATCATAGTCAGTAAGAAGAGTCAGTCTTCTTGAACTTAAGTCGGCATTGTGCCTTTTGTATTTAATTCCGATGCAATTTCTGTGTTTCATCGTCACTAAGAAGGTCAGTGGGATATAGTAATCCTGAAGTTATGCATCGGAATTTATTACTAGTGTCACAGGAATGGTTCAAAGCACAGTCAGTAAGAAGAGTCAGTCTTCTTGTACGTAAGTCGGCATTGTGAATTTTGTATTTAATTCCGATGCAATTTCTGTGTTTCAACGTCAATAAGAAGGTCGGAGGGATATAGTAAACCTGATATGAAGCATCGTAATCTATAACTAGAGTCACAGGAACGGTTCAAAGCATAGTCAGTAAGAAGAGTCAGTCTTCTTGTACTTAAGTCATCATTGTGCATTTTCTATTTATTTCTGATGCTTTTTCTGTGTTTCATCGTCAATAAGAAGGTCCAAGGGATACTGTAAACCTGGAGTGAAGCATCGGAATTTATAACTAGTGTCACAGGAATGGTTCAAAACACAGACAGTAAGAAGAAACAGACATCTTTTACTTAAGTCGGCATTGTGCCTTTTGTATTTAATTCCGATGCAATTTCTGTGTTTCATCGTCAATAAGAAGGTCCAAGGGATACAGTAAACCTGGAGTGAAGCATCAGAGTCTATAACTAGTGTCGCAGGAATGGTTCAAAACATAGACAATGAGATGAGTCAGTCTTCTTGTACTTAATTCGGCATTGTGCCTTTTGTATTTAATTCCGATGCAATTTCTGTGTTTCATCGTCAATAAGAAGGTCAGAGGGATAGAGTAAACCTGATATGAAGCATCGTAATCTATAACTAGTGTCAAAGGAATGGTTCAAAACATAGCCAGTAAGAAGAGTCAGTCTTCTTGTACTTAGGTCGGTATTGTGCCTTTTGAATTTAATTCCGATGCAATTTCTGTGTCTCATCGTCAATAAGAAGGTCCAAGGTATACAGTAAACCTGGAGTGAAGCATCGGAATCTATAACTAGTTTCACAGGAATGGTTCAAAGCATAGACAGTAAGATGAGTCAGTCTTCTAGTACTTAAGTCGGCATTGTGCCTTTTGTATTTAATTCCGATGCAATATCTGTGTTTCATCGTCAATAAGAAGGTCCAAGGGATACAGTAAACCTAGAGTGAAGCATCGGAATCTATATCTAGTGTCACAGGAATGGTTCAAAACATAGATAGTAAGAAGAGTCGGTCTTTTTGTACTTAATTCGGCATTGTGCCTTTTGTATTTAATTCCGATGCAATTTCTGTGTTTCATCGTCAATAAGAACGTCAGAGGGATACAAAAAATCTGAAGTGAAGCATCGGACTCTATAACTAGTGTCACAGGAATGGTTCAAAACATAGACAGTAAGAAGAGTCAGTCTTCTTGTACTTAAGTCGGCATTGTGCCTTTTGTATTTAATTCCGATGCAATTTCTGTGTTTAATCGTCACTAAGAAGGTCAGTGGGATATAGTAATCCTGAAGTTATGCATCGGAATTTATTACTAGTGTCACAGGAGTGGTTCAAAACATAGTCAGTAAGAAGAGTCAGTCTTCCTGTACGTAAGTTGGCATTGTGAATTTTGTGTTTAATTCCGATACAATTTCTGTGATTCATCGTCAATAAGAATGTCAGAGGGATACAGTAATCCTGAAGTAAAGCATCGGAATCTATTACTAGTGTCACAGGAATGGTTCAAAACATAGTCAGTAAGTAGAGTCAGTCTTCTTGTACTTAAGTCGGTATTGTGCCTTTTGTATTTAATTCCGATGCAATTTCTGTGTTTCATCGTCAATAAGAAGGTCCAAGGGATACAGTAAACCTGAAGTGAAGCATCGGAATCTATGACTAGTGTCACAGGAATGGTTCAAAACATAGACAGTAGGAAGAGTTAGTCTTCTTGTACTTAAGTCGGCATTGTGCTTTTTGTATTTAATTCCGATGCGATTTCTGTGTTTCATCGTCAATAGGAAGGTCCAAGGGATACAGTAAACCTGGAGTGAAGCATCGGAATCTATAACTAGTGTCACAGGGACGGTTCAAACCATAGACAGTAAGATGAGTAAGTATTCTTGTACTTAATTCGGCATTGTGCATTTTCTATTTAATTCCGATGCAATTTCTGTGTTTCATCGTCAATAAGAATTCCAAGGGATACAGTAAACCCGACGTGAAGCATCGGAATCTATAACTAGTGTCACAGGAATGGTTCAAAACATAGTCAGTAAGAAGAGTCAGTCTTCTTGTACTTAAGTCATCATTGTGCATTTTCTATTTAATTCTGATCCTTTTTCTGTGTTTCATCGTCAATAAGAAAGTCCAAGGGATACTGTAAACCTGGAGTGAAGCATCGGAATCTATAACTAGTGTCACAGGAATGGTTCAAAGCACAGACAGTAAGAAGAGTCAGACTTATTTTACTTAAGTTGGCATTGTGCCTTTTGTATTTAATTCCGATGCAATTTATGTGTTTCATCGACAATAAGAAGGTCCAAGGGATACAGTAAACCTTGAGTGAAGCATCTGTGTCTATAACTAGTGTCACAGGATTGGTTCAAAACATAGACAGTAAGATGAGTCAGTCTTCTTGTACTTAATTCGCCATTGTGCCTTCTGTATTTAATTCCGATGCAATTTCTGTGTTTCATCGTCAATAAGAAGGTCAGAGGGATACAGTAAACCTGATATGAAGCATCGTAATCTATAACTAGTGTCACAGGAATGGTACAAAAATTAAGTCAGTAAGAAGAGTCAGTCTTCCTGTATGTAAGTCGGCATTGTGAATTTTGTGCTTAATTCCGATACAATTTCTGTGTTTCATCGTCAATAAGAATGTCAGAGGGATACAGTACTCCTGAAGTAAAGCATCGGAATCTATGACTAGTGTCACAGGAATGGTTCACAAATAGTCAGTAAGAAGAGTCAGTCTTCTTGTACTTAAGTCGGTATTGTGCCTTTTGAATTTAGTTCCGATGCAATTTCTGTGTTCCACCGTCAATAAGAATGTCCAAGGGATACAGTAAACCTGAAGTGAAGCATCGGAATCTATGACAAGTGTCACAGGAATGGTTCAAAACATAGACAGTAGGAAGAGTTAGTCTTCTTGTACTTAAGTCGGCATTGTGCTTTTTGTATTTAATTCCGATGCGATTTCTGTGTTTCATCGTCATTAGGAAGGTCCAAGGGATACAGTAAACCTGGAGTGAAGCATCGGAATCTATAACTAGTGTCACAGGGACGGTTTAAACCATAGACAGTAAGATGAGTCAGTATTCTTGTACTTAATTCGGCGTTGTGCATTTTCTATTTAATTCCGATGCAATTTTTGTGTTTCATCGTCAATAAAAATTCCAATGGATACAGTAAACCCGAAGTGAAGCATCGGAATCTATAACTCGTGTCACATGAATGGTTCAAAACATAGTCAGTAAGAAGAGTCAGTCTTCTTGTACTTAAGTCCTCATTGTGCATTTTCTATTTAATTCTGATGCTTTTTCTGTGTTTCATTGTCAATAAGAAGGTCCAAGGGATACTGTAAACCTGGAGTGAAGCATCGGAATCTACAACTAGTGTCACAGGAATGGTTCAAAACACAGACAGTAAGAAGAGTCAGACTTCTTTTACTTAAGTTGGCATTGTGCTTTTTGTATTTTATTGCTATGCAATTTCTGTGTTTCAGCGTCAATATGAAGGTCAAACGGATACAGTAAACCTGGAGTGAAGCATCGGATTCTATAACTAGTGTGACAGGAATGGTTCAAAACATAGACAGTAAAATGAGTCAGTCTTCTTGTACTTAAGTCGGCATTGTGCCTTTTGTATTTAATTCCGATGCAATTTCTGTGTTTCATCGCCAATAAGAAGGTCCAAGGGATACAGTAAACCTGAAGTGAAGCATTAGAATCTATAATTAGTGTCACAGGAATGGTTCAAATCATAGTCAGTAAGAAGAGTCAGTCTTCTTGTACTTAAGTCGGCATTGTGCCATTTGTATTTAATTCCGATGCAATTTCTGTGTTTCATCGTCACTAAGAAGGTCAGTGGGATATAGTAATCCTGAAGTTATACATCGGAATTTATTACTAGTGTCACAGGACTGGTTCAAATCATAGTCAGTATGAAGAGTCAGTCTTCCTGTACGTAAGTTGGCATTGTGAATTTTGTGTTTAATTCCGATACAATTTCTGTGTTTCATCGTCAATAAGAATGTCAGAGGGATACAGTAAACCTGGAGTGAAGCATCGGAATCTATAACTAGTGTCACAGGGACGGTTCAAACCATAGACAGTAAGATGAGTAAGTATTCTTGTACTCAATTCGGCATTGTGCATTTTCTATTTAATTCCGATGCAATTTCTGTGTTTCATCGTCAATAAGAATTCCAAGGGATACAGTTGGTAGGACATGTTCTGAGGCATCAAGGGATCACCAATTTAGTATTGGAGGGCAGCGTGGAGGGTAAAAATCGTAGAGGGAGACCAAGAGATGAATACACTAAGCAGATTCAGAAGGATGTAGGTTGCAGTAGGTACTGGGAGATGAAAAAGCATGCACAGGATAGAGTAGCATGGAGAGCTGCATCAAACCAGTCTCAGGACTGAAGACCACAACAACAGTAAACCCGACGTGAAGCATCGGAATCTATAACTAGTGTCACAGGAATGGTTCAAAACATAGTCAGTAAGAAGAGTCAGTCTTCTTGTACTTAAGTCATCATTGTGCATTTTCTATTTAATTCTAATGCTTTTTCTGTGTTTCATCGTCAATAAGAAAGTCCAAGGGATACTGTAAACCTGGAGTGAAGCATCGGAATCTATAACTAGTGTCACAGGAATGGTTCAAAACACAGACAGTAAGAAGAGCCAGACTTCTTTTACTTAAGTTGGCATTGTGCCTTTTGTATTTAATTCCGATGCAATTTCTGTGTTTCATCGTCAATAAGAAGGTCAGAGGGATACAGTAAACCTGATATGAGGCATCGTAATCTATAACTAGTGTCACAGGAATGGTACAAAACATAGTCAGTAAGAAGAGTCAGTCTTCCTGGATGTAAGTCGGCATTGTGAATTTTGTGCTTAATTCCGATACAATTTCTGTGTGTCATCGTCAATAAGAATGTCAGAGGGATACAGTACTCCTGAAGTAAAGCATCGGAATCTATGACTAGTGTCACAGGAATGGTTCAAACATAGTCAGTAAGAAGAGTCAGTCTTCTTGTACTTAAGTCGGTATTGTGCCTTTTGTATTTAATTCCGATGCAATTTCTGTGTTTCATCGTCAATACGAAGGTCCAAGGGATACTGTAAACCTGGAGTGAAGCATCGGAATCTATTACTAGTGTCACAGGGACGGTTTAAACCATAGACAGTAAGATGAGTCAGTATTCTTGTACTTAATTCGGCATTGTGCATTTTCTATTTAATTCCGATGCAATTTCTGTGTTTCATCGTCAATAAGAATTCCAAGGGATACAGTGAACCCGAAGTGAAGCATCGGAATCTATAACTCGTGTCACATGAATGGTTCAAAACCTAGTCAGTAAGAAGAGTCAGTCTTCTTGTACTTAAGTCCTCATTGTGCATTTTCTATTTAAATCTGATGCTTTTTCTGTGTTTCATTGTCAATAAGAAGGTCCAAGGGATACTGTAAACCTGGAGTGAAGCATCGGAATCTACAACTAGTGTCACAGGAATGGTTCAAAACACAGACAGTAAGAAGAGTCAGACTTCTTTTACTTAAGTTGGCATTGTGCTTTTTGTATTTTATTGCTATGCAATTTCTGTGTTTCATCGTCAATATGAAGGTCAAAGGGATTCAGTAAACCTGGAGTGAAGCATCGGATTCTATAACTAGTGGGACAGGAATGGTTCAAAACATAGACAGTAAAATGAGTCAGTCTTCTTGTACTTAAGTCGGCATTGTGCCTTTTGTATTTAATTCCGATGCAATTTCTGTGTTTCATCGCCAATAAGAGGGTCCAAGGGATACAGTAAACCTGAAGTGAAGCATTAGAATCTATAATTAGTGTCACAGGAATGGTTCAAATCATAGTCAGTAAGAAGAGTCAGTCTTCTTGTACTTAAGTCGGCATTGTGCCATTTGTATTTAATTCCGATGCAATTTCTGTGTTTCATCGTCACTAAGAAGGTCAGTGGGATATTGTAATCCTGAAGTTATGCATCGGAATTTATTACTAGTGTCACAGGACTGGTTCAAAACATAGTCAGTATGAAGAGTCAGTCTTCCTGTACATAAGTTGGCATTGTGAATTTTGTGTTTCATTCCGATACAATTTCTGTGTTTCATCGTCAATAAGAATGTCAGAGGGATACAGTACTCCTGAAGTAAAGCATCGGAATCTACGACTAGTGTCACAGGAATGGTTCAAACATAGTCAGTAAGAAGAGTCAGTCTTCTTGTACTTAAGTCCTCATTGTGCATTTTCTATTTAATTCTGATGCTTTTTCTGTGTTTCATCGTCAATAAGAAGGTCCAAGGGATACTGTAAACCTGGAATGAAGCATCGGAATCTACAACTAGTGTCACAGGAATGGTTCAAAACACAGACAGTAAGAAGAGTCAGACTTCTTTCACTTAAGTTGGCATTGTGCTTTTTGTATTTTATTCCTATGCAATTTCCGTGTTCCATCGTCAATATGAAGGTCAAAGGGATGCAGTAAACCTGAAGTGAAGCATGGGAATCTATAACTAGTGTCACAGGAATGGTTCAAACATAGAGAGTTGGAAGATTCAGTCTTCTTGTACTGAAGTCCGCATTGTGCCTTTTGTATTTCATTCCGATGCAATTTCTGTATTTCATCGTCCATAAGAAGGTCCGAGGGATACAGTAAACCTCAAGGGAAGCATCGGAATAAAAAACTAGTGTCACAGGAATGGTTCAAAACATAGAGAGTAGGGAGAGTCAGTCTTCTTGTACTTAAGTCGGCATTGTGCTTTTTCTGTTTAATTCCGATGGGATTTCTGTGTCTCATCGTCAATAGGAAGGTCCAAGGGATACAGTAAACCTGAAGTGAAGCATCGGAATCTATATCTAGTTTCACAGGAATGGTTCAGGACACAGTCAGTAAGAAGAGTCAGTCTTCTTGTACTTAAGTCGGCATTGTGCCTTTTCTATTTAATTACGATGCAATTTCTATGTTTCATCGTCAGTAAGAAGGTCCAAGGGACACAGTAAACCTGGAGTGAAACATCGGAATCTATAACTAGTGTCACAGGAATGGTTCAAACATAGTCAGTAAGAAGAGTCAGTCTTCTTGTACTTAAGTCGGTATTGTGCCTTTTGTATTTAATTCCGATGCAATTTCTGTGTTTCACCGTCAATATGAAGGTCCAAGGGATACAGTAAACCTGGAGTGAAGCATCGGAATCTATAACTAGTGTCACAGGGACGGTTCAAACCATAGACAGTAAGATGAGTAAGTATTCTTGTACTCAATTCGGCATTGTGCATTTTCTATTTAATTCCGATGCAATTTCTGTGTTTCATCGTAAATAAG
The DNA here is from genome assembly GCF_021461395.2 of Schistocerca americana. Taxonomy (NCBI): domain Eukaryota; kingdom Metazoa; phylum Arthropoda; class Insecta; order Orthoptera; family Acrididae; genus Schistocerca; species Schistocerca americana. The sequence continues at coordinate 22,702,799 of NC_060128.1, forward strand.
ATTTCCAAGGGATACAGTTGGTAGGACATGTTCTGAGGCATCAAGGGATCACCAATTTAGTATTGGAGGGCAGCGTGGAGGGTAAAAATCGTAGAGGGAGACCAAGAGATGAATACACTAAGCAGATTCAGAAGGATGTAGGTTGCAGTAGGTACTGGGAGATGAAAAAGCATGCACAGGATAGAGTAGCATGGAGAGCTGCATCAAACCAGTCTCACGACTGAAGACCACAACAACAGTAAACCCGACGTGAAGCATCGGAATCTATAACTAGTGTCACAGGAATGGTTCAAAACATAGTCAGTAAGAAGAGTCAGTCTTCTTGTACTTAAGTCATCATTGTGCATTTTCTATTTAATTCTAATGCTTTTTCTGTGTTTCATCGTCAATAAGAAAGTCCAAGGGATACTGTAAACCTGGAGTGAAGCATCGGAATCTATAACTAGTGTCACAGGAATGGTTCAAAACACAGACAGTAAGAAGAGCCAGACTTCTTTTACTTAAGTTGGCATTGTGCCTTTTGTATTTAATTCCGATGCAATTTCTGTGTTTCATCGTCAATAAGAAGGTCAGAGGGATACAGTAAACCTGATATGAGGCATCGTAATCTATAACTAGTGTCACAGGAATGGTACAAAACATAGTCAGTAAGAAGAGTCAGTCTTCCTGGATGTAAGTCGGCATTGTGAATTTTGTGCTTAATTCCGATACAATTTCTGTGTGTCATCGTCAATAAGAATGTCAGAGGGATACAGTACTCCTGAAGTAAAGCATCGGAATCTATGACTAGTGTCACAGGAATGGTTCAAACATAGTCAGTAAGAAGAGTCAGTCTTCTTGTACTTAAGTCGGTATTGTGCCTTTTGTATTTAATTCCGATGCAATTTCTGTGTTTCATCGTCAATAAGAAGGTCCAAGGGATACTGTAAACCTGGAGTGAAGCATCGGAATCTATTACTAGTGTCACAGGGACGGTTTAAACCATAGACAGTAAGATGAGTCAGTATTCTTGTACTTAATTCGGCATTGTGCATTTTCTATTTAATTCCGATGCAATTTCTGTGTTTCATCGTCAATAAGAATTCCAAGGGATACAGTGAACCCGAAGTGAAGCATCGGAATCTATAACTCGTGTCACATGAATGGTTCAAAACCTAGTCAGTAAGAAGAGTCAGTCTTCTTGTACTTAAGTCCTCATTGTGCATTTTCTATTTAAATCTGATGCTTTTTCTGTGTTTCATTGTCAATAAGAAGGTCCAAGGGATACTGTAAACCTGGAGTGAAGCATCGGAATCTACAACTAGTGTCACAGGAATGGTTCAAAACACAGACAGTAAGAAGAGTCAGACTTCTTTTACTTAAGTTGGCATTGTGCTTTTTGTATTTTATTGCTATGCAATTTCTGTGTTTCATCGTCAATATGAAGGTCAAAGGGATTCAGTAAACCTGGAGTGAAGCATCGGATTCTATAACTAGTGGGACAGGAATGGTTCAAAACATAGACAGTAAAATGAGTCAGTCTACTTGTACTTAAGTCGGCATTGTGCCTTTTGTATTTAATTCCGATGCAATTTCTGTGTTTCATCGCCAATAAGAGGGTCCAAGGGATACAGTAAACCTGAAGTGAAGCATTAGAATCTATAATTAGTGTCACAGGAATGGATCAAATCATAGTCAGTAAGAAGAGTCAGTCTTCTTGTACTTAAGTCGGCATTGTGCCATTTGTATTTAATTCCGATGCAATTTCTGTGTTTCATCGTCACTAAGAAGGTCAGTGGGATATTGTAATCCTGAAGTTATGCATCGGAATTTATTACTAGTGTCACAGGACTGGTTCAAAACATAGTCAGTATGAAGAGTCAGTCTTCCTGTACATAAGTTGGCATTGTGAATTTTGTGTTTCATTCCGATACAATTTCTGTGTTTCATCGTCAATAAGAATGTCAGAGGGATACAGTACTCCTGAAGTAAAGCATCGGAATCTATGACTAGTGTCACAGGAATGGTTCAAACATAGTCAGTAAGAAGAGTCAGTCTTCTTGTACTTAAGTCCTCATTGTGCATTTTCTATTTAATTCTGATGCTTTTTCTGTGTTTCATCGTCAATAAGAAGGTCCAAGGGATACTGTAAACCTGGAATGAAGCATCGGAATCTACAACTAGTGTCACAGGAATGGTTCAAAACACAGACAGTAAGAAGAGTCAGACTTCTTTCACTTAAGTTGGCATTGTGCTTTTTGTATTTTATTCCTATGCAATTTCCGTGTTCCATCGTCAATATGAAGGTCAAAGGGATGCAGTAAACCTGAAGTGAAGCATGGGAATCTATAACTAGTGTCACAGGAATGGTTCAAAACATAGAGAGTTGGAAGATTCTGTCTTCTTGTACTTAAGTCGGCATTGTGCCTTTAGTATTTCATTCCGATGCAATTTCTGTGTTTCATCGTCCATAAGACGGTCCGAGGGATACAGTAAACCTCAAGTGAAGCATCGTAATAAAAAACTAGTGTCACTGGAATGGTTCAAAACATAGAGAGTAGGAAGAGTCAGTCTTCTTGTACTTAAGTCGGCATTGTGCTTTTTCTATTTAATTCCGACGCGATTTCTGTGTTTGATCGTCAATAGGAAGGTCCACGGGTTACAGTAAACCTGAAGTGAAGCATCGGAATCTATAACTAGTGTCACGGGAATCGTTCAAAACATAGTCAGTAAGAAGAGTCAGTCTTGTTGTACGTAAGTCGGCATTGTGAATTTTGTATTTAATTCCGATACAATTTCTGTGTTTCATCGTCAACAGGAAGGTCCAAGGGATACAGTAAATCTGGAGTGAAGCATCGGAATCTATAACTAGTGCCAGAGGGACGGTTCAAAACATAGACAGTAACATGAAACAGTATTCTTGTACTTTAGTCGGCATTGTGCTTTTTGTATTTAATTCCGATACAAATTTCTGTGTTTCATCGTCACTAAGAAGGTCAGTGGGATACAGTAAACCTGAAGTGAAGCATTGGAATCTATAACTAGAGTCACAGGAATGGTTCAAAACATAGACGGTAAGGAAGAGTCAGTCTTCTTGTACGTAAGTCGGTATTGTGCCTTTTCTATTTAATTCTGATGCAATTTCTGTGTTTCATCGTCAATATGAAGGTCAAAGGGATACAGTAAACCTGAAGTGAAGCATCGGAATCTATAACTAGTGTCACAGGAATGGTTCAAAACATAGAGATGTTGGAAGATTCAGTCTTCTTGTACTGAAGTCCGCATTGTGCCTTTTGTATTTCATTCCGATGCAATTTCTGTATTTCATCGTCCATAAGAAGGTCCGAGGGATACAGTAAACCTCAAGTGAAGCATCGGAATAAAAAACTAGTGTCACAGGAATGGTTCAAAACATAGAGAGTAGGGAGAGTCAGTCTTCTTGTACTTAAGTCGGCATTGTGCTTTTTCTGTTTAATTCCGATGGGATTTCTGTGTCTCATCGTCAATAGGAAGGTCCAAGGGATACAGTAAACCTGAAGTGAAGCATCGGAATCTATATCTAGTTTCACAGGAATGGTTCAGGACACAGTCAGTAAGAAGAGTCAGTCTTCTTGTACTTAAGTCGGCATTGTGCCTTTTCTATTTAATTACGATGCAATTTCTATGTTTCATCGTCAGTAAGAAGGTCCAAGGGACACAGTAAACCTGGAGTGAAACATCGGAATCTATAACTAGTGTCACAGGGATGGTTCAAACGTAGTCAGTAAGAAGAGTCCGTCTTCTTGTTCTTAAGTCGGCATTGTGCTTTTGTATTTAATTCCGATGCAATTTCTGTGTTTCATCGTCAATAAGAGGGTCCAAGGTATACAGTAAACCTGGAGTGAACGATCGGAATCTATAACTAGTGTCACAGGAATGGTTCAAACCATAGATAGTAAGATGAGTCAGTCTTCTTGTACTTAAGTCGGCATTGTGCCTTTTGCATTTAATTCCGATACAATTTCTGTGTTTCATCGTCAATAAGAAGGTCCAAGGGATACAGTAAACCTGAAGTGAAGCATCGAAAACCACAAGTAGTATCACAGGAATTGTTCAAAACATAGACAGTAAGCAGAGTCAGTCTTCTTGTACTCAAGTCGGCATTGTGCTTTTTTTATTTAATTCGGATGCAATTTCTGTGTTTCATCGTCAATAAGAAGGTCCAAGGGCTACAGTATACCTAGAGTGAAGCATCGGAATCTATATGTAGTGTCACAGGAATGGTTCAAAACATAGACTGTAAGAAGAGTCAGTCTTTTTGGACATAATTCGGCATTGTGCCTTTGTTTTTAATTCCGATGCAATTTCTGTGTTTCATGTTCAATAAGAACGTCAGAGGGATACGGAAAATCTGAAGTCAAGCATCGGAATCTATAACTAGTGTCACAGGAATGGTTCATAACATAGACAGTAAGATGAGTCAGTCTTCTTGTACTTAAGTCGGCATTGTACCTTTTGTATTTAATTCCGATGAATTTCTGTGTTTCATCGTCACTAAGAAGGTCAGTGGGATATAGTAATCCTGAAGTTATGCATCGCAATTTATTACTAGTGTCACAGGAATGGTTAAAAACATAGTCAGTAAGAAGAGTCAGTCTTCTTGTACGTAAGTCGGCACTGTAAATTTTGTGTTTAATTCTGATACAATATCTGTGTTTCATCGTCAATAAGAAGGTCCAAGGGATACAGTAAACCTGGAGTGAAGCATCGGAATCTATAACTAGTGTCACAGGGACGGTTTAAACCATAGACAGGAAGATGAGTCAGTATTCTTGTACTTTATTCGGCATTGTGCATTTTCTATTTAATTCCGATGCAATTTCTGTGTTTCATCGTCAATAAGGAGGTCCAAGGGATACAGTAAACCCGAAGTGAAGCATCGGAATCTATAACTAGTGTCACAGGAATGGTTCAAGACATAGTCAGTAAGAAGAGTCAGTTATCTTGTACTTAAGTCGGTATTGTGCCTTTTGTATTTAATTCCGATGCAATTTCTGTGTTTCATCGTCATTAAGAAGGTCAGAGGGATACAGTAAACCTGATATGAAGCATCGTAATCTGTAACTAGTGTCACAGGAATGGTTCAAACATAGTCAGTAAGAAGAGTAAGATATCTTGTACTTAAGTCGGTATTGTGCCTTTTGTATTTAATTCCGATGCAATTTCTGTGTTTCATCGTCAATAAGTAGGTCCAAGGGATACAGTAAACCTGGAGTGAAGCATCGTAATCCATAACTAGTGTCAGAGGGACGGTTCAAAACATAGACAGTAAGATGAGTCAGTATTCTTGTACTTTAGTCGGCATTGTGCTTTTTGTATTTAATTCCGATGCAATTTCTGTGTTTCATCGTCACTAAGAAGGTGAGTGGGATACAGTAAACCTGAAGTGAAGCATCGGAATCTATAACTAGAGTCACAGGAATGGTTCAAAACATAGACAGTAAGAAGAGTCAGTCTTCTTGTACTTAAGTCGGCATTGTGCCTTTTGTATTTAATTCCGATGCAATTTCTGTGTTTCATCGTCAATAAGAAGGTCAGAGGGATAAAGTAATCCTGAAGTAAAGCATCGGAATCTATGACTAGTGTCACAGGAATGGTTCAAAGCATAGTCAGTGTGAAGAGTCAGTCTTCTTGTACTTAAGTCGGTATTGTGCCTTTTGTATTTAATTCCGATGCAATTTCTGTGTTTCATCGTCAATAAGAAGGTCCAAGGGATACAGTAAACTTGAAGTGAAGCATCGGAATCTATGACTAGTGCCACAGGAATGGTTCAAAACATAGACAGTAAGAAGAGTCTGCCTTCTTGTACTTAAGTCGGCATTGTGCATTTTGTATTTAATTCCGATGCAATTTCTGTGTTTCATCGTCAATGAGAAGGTCCAAGGGATACAGTAAACCTGGAGTGAAGCATCGGAATCTATAACTAGTGTCAGAGGGACGGTTCAAAACATAGACAGTAACATGAGTCAGTATTCTTGTATTTTAGTCGGCGTTGTGCTTTTTGTATTTAATTCCGATGCAAATTTCTGTGTTTCATCGTCACTATGAAGGTCAGTAGGATAAAGTAAACCTGAAGTGAAGCATTGGAATCTATAACTAGAGTCACAGGAATGGTTTAAAACATAGACAGTAGGAAGAGTCAGTCTTCTTGTACGTAAGTCGGTATTGTGCCTTTTCTATTTAATTCTGATGCAATTTCTGTGTTTCATCGTCAATATGAAGGTCAAAGGGATACAGTAAACCTGAAGTGAAGCATCGGAATCTATAACTAGTGTCACAGGAATGGTTCAAAACATAGAGAGTTGGAAGATTCAGTCTTCTTGTACTGAAGTCCGCATTGTGCCTTTTGTATTTCATTCCGATGCAATTACTGTATTTCATCGTCCATAAGAAGGTCCGAGGGATACAGTAAACCTCAAGTGAAGCATCGGAATAAAAAACTAGTGTCACAGGAATGGTTCAAAACATAGAGAGTAGGAAGAGTCAGTCTTCTTGTACTTAAGTCGGCATTGTGCTTTTTCTGTTTAATTCCGATGGGATTTCTGTGTCTCATCGTCAATAAGAAGGTCCAAGGGATACAGTAAACCTGAAGTGAAGCATCGGAATCTATATCTAGTTTCACAGGAATGGTTCAGGACACAGTCAGTAAGAAGAGTCAGTCTTCTTGTACTTAAGTCGGCATTGTGCCTTTTCTATTTAATTACGATGCAATTTCTATGTTTCATCGTCAGTAAGAAGGTCCAAGGGACACAGTAAACCTGGAGTGAAACATCGGAATCTATAACTAGTGTCACAGGAATGGTTCAAATCATAGACAGTAAGAAGAGTCAGTCTTCTTGTACTTAAGTCGGCATTGTGCCTTTTGTATATAATTCCGATGAATTTCTGTGTTTTATCGTCAATAAGAAGGTCAGAGGGATACAGTAAACCTGAAGTGAAGCATCGGAATCTATAACTAGTGTCACAGGGATGGTTCAAACGTAGTCAGTAAGAAGAGTCCGTCTTCTTGTTCTTAAGTCGGCATTGTGCTTTTGTATTTAATTCCGATGCAATTTCTGTGTTTCATCGTCAATAAGAGGGTCCAAGGTATACAGTAAACCTGGAGTGAACGATCGGAATCTATAACTAGTGTCACAGGAATGGTTCAAACCATAGATAGTAAGATGAGTCAGTCTTCTTGTACTTAAGTCGGCATTGTGCCTTTTGCATTTAATTCCGATACAATTTCTGTGTTTCATCGTCAATAAGAGGGTCCAAGGGATACAGTAAACCTGAAGTGAAGCATCGAAAACTACAAGTAGTATCACAGGAATTGTTCAAAACATAGACAGTAAGCAGAGTCAGTCTTCTTGTACTCAAGCCGGCATTGTGCTTTTTTTATTTAATTCGGATGCAATTTCTGTGTTTCATCGTCAATAAGAAGGTCCAAGGGCTACAGTATACCTAGAGTGAAGCATCGGAATCTATATGTAGTGTCACAGGAATGGTTCAAAACATAGACTGTAAGAAGAGTCAGTCTTTTTGGACATAATTCGGCATTGTGCCTTTGTTTTTAATTCCGATGCAATTTCTGTGTTTCATGTTCAATAAGAACGTCAGAGGGATACAGAAAATCTGAAGTCAAGCATCGGAATCTATAACTAGTGTCACAGGAATGGTTCATAACATAGACAGTAAGATGAGTCAGTCTTCTTGTACTTAAGTCGGCATTGTACCTTTTGTATTTAATTCCGATGAATTTCTGTGTTTCATCGTCACTCAGAAGGTCAGTGGGATATAGTAATCCTGAAGTTATGCATCGCAATTTATTACTAGTGTCACAGGAATGGTTAAAAACATAGTCAGTAAGAAGAGTCAGTCTTCTTGTACGTAAGTCGGCACTGTAAATTTTGTGTTTAATTCTGATACAATTTCTGTGTTTCATCGTCAATAAGAAGGTCCAAGGGATACAGTAAACCTGGAGTGAAGCATCGGAATCTATAACTAGTGTCACAGGGACGGTTTAAACCATAGACAGTAAGATGAGTCAGTATTCTTGTAGTTTATTCGGCATTGTGCATTTTCTATTTAATTCCGATGCAATTTCTGTGTTTCATCGTCAATAAGGAGGTCCAAGGGATACAGTAAACCCGAAGTGAAGCATCGGAATCTATAACTAGTGTCACAGGAATGGTTCAAGACATAGTCAGTAAGAAGAGTCAGTTATCTTGTACTTAAGTCGGTATTGTGCCTTTTGTATTTAATTCCGATGCAATTTCTGTGTTTCATCGTCATTAAGAAGGTCAGAGGGATACAGTAAACCTGATATGAAGCATCGTAATCTGTAACTAGTGTCACAGGAATGGTTCAAACATAGTCAGTAAGAAGAGTAAGATATCTTGTACTTAAGTCGGTATTGTGCCTTTTGTATTTAATTCCGATGCAATTTCTGTGTTTCATCGTCAATAAGTAGGACCAAGGGATACAGTAAACCTGGAGTGAAGCATCGTAATCCATAACTAGTGTCAGAGGGACGGTTCAAAACAGAGACAGTAAGATGAGTCAGTATTCTTGTACTTTAGTCGGCATTGTGCTTTTTGTATTTAATTCCGATGCAATTTCTGTGTTTCATCGTCACTAAGAAGGTGAGTGGGATACAGTAAACCTGAAGTGAAGCATCGGAATCTATAACTAGAGTCACAGGAATGGTTCAAAACATAGACAGTAAGAAGAGTCAGTCTTCTTGTACTTAAGTCGGCATTGTGCCTTTTGTATTTAATTCCGATGCAATTTCTGTGTTTCATCGTCAATAAGAAGGTCAGAGGGATAAAGTAATCCTGAAGTAAAGCATCGGAATCTATGACTAGTGTCACAGGAATGGTTCAAAACATAGTCAGTGTGAAGAGTCAGTCTTCTTGTACTTAAGTCGGTATTGTGCCTTTTGTATTTAATTCCGATGCAATTTCTGTGTTTCATCGTCAATAAGAAGGTCCAAGGGATACAGTTAACTTGAAGTGAAGCATCGGAATCTATGACTAGTGCCACAGGAATGGTTCAAAACATAGACAGTAAGAAGAGTCTGCCTTCTTGTACTTAAGTCGGCATTGTGCCTTTTGTATTTAATTCCGATGCAATTTCTGTGTTTCATCGTCAATGAGAAGGTCCAAGGAATACAGTAAACCTGGAGTGAAGCATCGGAATCTATAACTAGTGTCAGAGGGACGGTTCAAAACATAGACAGTAACATGAGTCAGTATTCTTGTATTTTAGTCGGCGTTGTGCTTTTTGTATTTAATTCCGATGCAAATTTCTGTGTTTCATCGTCACTATGAAGGTCAGTAGGATAAAGTAAACCTGAAGTGAAGCATTGGAATCTATAACTAGAGTCACAGGAATGGTTCAAAACATAGACAGTAGGAAGAGTCAGCCTTCTTGTAGTTAAGTCGGCATTGTGCTTTTTCTATTTAATTCCGATGCGATTTCTGTGTCTCATCGTCAATAGGAAGGTCCAAGGGATACAGTAAACCTGAAGTGAAGCATCGGAATCTATAACTAGTGTCACAGGAATGGTTCAAAATATAGTCAGTAAGAAGAGTCAGTCTTCTTGTACTTAAGTCGGCACTGTGCCTTTTGTATTTAATTCCGATGCAATTTCTGTGTTTCATTGTCAATAAGTGGGTCCAAGGTATACAGTAACCATGCAGTGAAGGATCGGAATCTGTAACTAGTGTCACAGGATTGGTTCAAACCATAGATAGTAAGATGAGTCAGTCTTCTTGCACTTAAGTCGGCATTGTGCCTTTTGCATTTAATTCCGATACAATTTCTGTGTTTCATCGTCAATAAGAAGGTCCAAGGGATACAGTAAACCTGAAGTGAAGCATCGAAAACTACAAGTAGTATCACAGGAATTGTTCAAAACATAGACAGTAAGCAGAGTCAGTCTTCTTGTACTCAAGTCGGCATTGTGCTTTTTTTATTTAATTCGGATGCAATTTCTGTGTTTCATCGTCAATAAGAAGGTCCAAGGGCTACAGTATACCTAGAGTGAAGCATCGGAATCTATATGTAGTGTCACAGGAATGGTTCAAAACATAGACTGTAAGAAGAGTCAGTCTTTTTGGACATAATTCGGCATTGTGCCTTTGTTTTTAATTCCGATGCAATTTCTGTGTTTCATGTTCAATAAGAACGTCAGAGGGATACAGAAAATCTGAAGTCAAGCATCGGAATCTATAACTAGTGTCACAGGAATGGTTCATAACATAGACAGTAAGATGAGTCAGTCTTCTTGTACTTAAGTCGGCATTGTACCTTTTGTATTTAATTCCGATGAATTTCTGTGTTTCATCGTCACTCAGAAGGTCAGTGGGATATAGTAATCCTGAAGTTATGCATCGCAATTTATTACTAGTGTCACAGGAATGGTTAAAAACATAGTCAGTAAGAAGAGTCAGTCTTCTTGTACGTAAGTCGGCACTGTAAATTTTGTGTTTAATTCTGATACAATTTCTGTGTTTCATCGTCAATAAGAAGGTCCAAGGGATACAGTAAACCTGGAGTGAAGCATCGGAATCTATAACTAGTGTCACAGGGACGGTTTAAACCATAGACAGTAAGATGAGTCAGTATTCTTGTAGTTTATTCGGCATTGTGCATTTTCTATTTAATTCCGATGCAATTTCTGTGTTTCATCGTCAATAAGGAGGTCCAAGGGATACAGTAAACCCGAAGTGAAGCATCGGAATCTATAACTAGTGTCACAGGAATGGTTCAAGACATAGTCAGTAAGAAGAGTCAGTTATCTTGTACTTAAGTCGGTATTGTGCCTTTTGTATTTAATTCCGATGCAATTTCTGTGTTTCATCGTCATTAAGAAGGTCAGAGGGATACAGTAAACCTGATATGAAGCATCGTAATCTGTAACTAGTGTTACAGGAATGGTTCAAACATAGTCAGTAAGAAGAGTAAGATATCTTGTACTTAAGTCGGTATTGTGCCTTTTGTATTTAATTCCGATGCAATTTCTGTGTTTCATCGTCAATAAGTAGGACCAAGGGATACAGTAAACCTGGAGTGAAGCATCGTAATCCATAACTAGTGTCAGAGGGACGGTTCAAAACATAGACAGTAAGATGAGTCAGTATTCTTGTACTTTAGTCGGCATTGTGCTTTTTGTATTTAATTCCGATGCAATTTCTGTGTTTCATCGTCACTAAGAAGGTGAGTGGGATACAGTAAACCTGAAGTGAAGCATCGGAATCTATAACTAGAGTCACAGGAATGGTTCAAAACATAGACAGTAAGAAGAGTCAGTCTTCTTGTACTTAAGTCGGCATTGTGCCTTTTGTATTTAATTCCGATGCAATTTCTGTGTTTCATCGTCAATAAGAAGGTCAGAGGGATAAAGTAATCCTGAAGTAAAGCATCGGAATCTATGACTAGTGTCACAGGAATGGTTCAAAACATAGTCAGTGTGAAGAGTCAGTCTTCTTGTACTTAAGTCGGTATTGTGCCTTTTGTATTTAATTCCGATGCAATTTCTGTGTTTCATCGTCAATAAGAAGGTCCAAGGGATACAGTAAACTTGAAGTGAAGCATCGGAATCTATGACTAGTGCCACAGGAATGGTTCAAAACATAGACAGTAAGAAGAGTCTGCCTTCTTGTACTTAAGTCGGCATTGTGCCTTTTGTATTTAATTCCGATGCAATTTCTGTGTTTCATCGTCAATGAGAAGGTCCAAGGGATACAGTAAACCTGGAGTGAAGCATCGGAATCTATAACTAGTGTCAGAGGGACGGTTCAAAACATAGACAGTAACATGAGTCAGTATTCTTGTATTTTAGTCGGCGTTGTGCTTTTTGTATTTAATTCCGATGCAAATTTCTGTGTTTCATCGTCACTATGAAGGTCAGTAGGATAAAGTAAACCTGAAGTGAAGCATTGGAATCTATAACTAGAGTCACAGGAATGGTTCAAAACATAGACAGTAGGAAGAGTCAGCCTTCTTGTAGTTAAGTCGGCATTGTGCTTTTTCTATTTAATTCCGATGCGATTTCTGTGTCTCATCGTCAATAGGAAGGTCCAAGGGATACAGTAAACCTGAAGTGAAGCATCGGAATCTATAACTAGTGTCACAGGAATGGTTCAAAATATAGTCAGTAAGAAGAGTCAGTCTTCTTGTACTTAAGTCGGCACTGTGCCTTTTGTATTTAATTCCGATGCAATTTCTGTGTTTCATTGTCAATAAGTGGGTCCAAGGTATACAGTAACCATGCAGTGAAGGATCGGAATCTGTAACTAGTGTCACAGGATTGGTTCAAACCATAGATAGTAAGATGAGTCAGTCTTCTTGCACTTAAGTCGGCATTGTGCCTTTTGTATTTAATTCCGATGTAATTTAAGTGTTTTATCGTCAATAGGAAGGTCAGAGGGATACAGTAAACCTGATATGAAGATCCGTAATCTATAACTAGTGTCACAGGAATGGTTCAAAACATAGTCAGTAAGAAGAGTCAGTCTTCTTGTACTTAAGTCGGTATTTTGCCTTTTGTATTTAATACCGATGTAATTTATGTGTTTTATCGTCAATAGGAAGGTCAGAGGGATACAGTAAAGATGAAGTGAAGCATCGGAATATATAACTAGTGTCACAGGAGTGGTTCAAAACATGGTCAGTAAGAAGAGTCAGTCTTCTTGTACTTAAGTCGGCATTGTGCCTTTTGTATTTAATTCCGATGCAATTTCTGTGTTTCATCGCCAATAAGAAGGTCCAAGGGATACAGTAAACCTGAAGTGATGCATTAGAATCTATAACTAGTGTCACAGGAATGTTCAAAACATAGTCAGTAAGAAAAATCAGTCTTCTTGTACTTAAGTCGGCATTGTGCCTTTTGTATTTAATTCCGATGCAATTTCTGTGTTTCATCGCCAATAAGAAGGTCCAAGGGATACAGTAAACCTGAAGTGAAGCATTAGAATCTTTAACTAGTGTCACAGGAATGTTCAAAACATAGTCAGTACGAAGAGTCAGTCTTCTTGTACTTAAGTAGGCATTGTGCGTTTTGTATTTAATTCCGATCCAATTTCTGTGTTTTAATCGTCACTATGAAAGGTCAAAGGGATACAGTAAACCTGAAGTGAAGTGAAGCATCGGAATCTATACCTAGTGTCACAGGAATGGTTCAAAACATAGTCAGTAAGAAGAGTCAGTCTTCTTGTACTTAAGTCGGCATTGTGCCTTTTGTATTTAATTCCGATGCAATTTCTGTGTTTCATCGTCAATAAGAAGGTCAGAGGGATAAAGTAATCCTGAAGTAAAGCATCGGAATCTATGACTAGTGTCACAGGAATGGTTCAAAGCATAGTCAGTGTGAAGAGTCAGTCTTCTTGTACTTAAGTCGGTATTGTGCCTTTTGTATTTAATTCCGATGCAATTTCTGTGTTTCATCGTCAATAAGAAGGTCCAAGGGATACAGTAAACTTGAAGTGAAGCATCGGAATCTATGACTAGTGCCACAGGAATGGTTCAAAACATAGACAGTAAGAAGAGTCTGCCTTCTTGTACTTAAGTCGGCATTGTGCCTTTTGTATTTAATTCCGATGCAATTTCTGTGTTTCATCGTCACTAAGAAGGTGAGTGGGATACAGTAAACCTGAAGTGAAGCATCGAAATCTATAACTAGAGTCACAGGAATGGTTCAAATCATAGACAGTAAGAAGAGTCAGTCTTCTTGTACTTAAGTCGGCATTGTGCCTTTTGTATTTAATTCCGATGCAATTTCTGTGTTTCATCGTCAATAAGAAGGTCAGTTGGATATAGTAATCCTGAAGTTAAGCATCGGAATCTATAACTAGTGTCATAGGAATGGTTCAAAACATAGTCAGTAAGAAGAGTCAGTCTTCTTGTAGTTAAGTCGGTATTGTGCCTTTTCCATTTACTTCTGATGCAATTTCTGTGTTTCATCGTCAATATGAAGGTCAAAGGGATACAGTAAACCTGAAGTGAAGCATCGGAATCTATAACTAGTGTCACAGGAATGGTTGAAAACATAGAGATTTGGAAGATTCAGTCTTCTTGTACTGAAGTCGGCATTGTGCCTTTTGTATTTCATTCCGATGCAATATCTGTGTTTCATCGTCCATAAGAAGGTCCGAGGGATACAGTAAACCTCAGGTGAAACACTGGAATAAAAAACTAGTGTCACAGGAAAGGTTCAAAACATAGAGAGTAGGAAGAGTCAGTCTTCTTGTACTTAAGTCGGCATTGTGCTTTTTCTATTTAATTTCGATGCGATTTCTGTGTCTCATCGTCAATAGGTAGGTCCAAGGGATACAGTAAACCTGAAGTGAAGCATCGGAATCTATAACTAGTTTCACAGGAATGGTTCAAAACATAGTCAGTAAGAAGAGTCAGTCTTCTTGTACTTAAGTCGGCATTGTGCCTTTTCTATTTAATTACGATGCAATTTCTATGTTTCATCGTCCGTAAGTAGGTCCAAGGGATACAGTAAACCTGGAGTGAAACATCGGAATCTATAACTAGTGTCACAGGAATGGTTCAAAACATAGACAGTAAGAAGAGTCAGTCTTCTTGTACTTAGGTCGGCATTGTGCCTTTTGTATTTAATTCCGATGCAATTTCTGTGTTTCATCGTCAATAAGAAGGTCCAAGGGATACAGTAAACCTGAAGTGAAGCATCGAAATCTGTAACTAGTATCACAGAAATTGTTCAAAACATAGTCAGTAAGGAGAGTCAGTCTTCTTGTACTTAAGTCGGTATTGTGCCTTTTGTATTTAATTCCGATGTAATTTATGTGTTTTATCGTCAATAGGAAGGTCAGAGGGATACAGCAAACATGAAGTGAAGCATCGGAATCTATAACTAGTGTCACAGGAATGGTTCAAAACATAGTCAGTAAGAAGAGTCAGTCTTTTTGTACTTAAGTCGGCATTGTGCCTTTTGTATTTAATTCCGATGCAATTTATGTGTTTCATCGCCAATATGAAGGTCCAAGGGATACAGTAAACCTGAAGTGATGCATTACAATCTATAACTAGTGTCACAGGAATGTTCAAAACATAGTCAGTACGAAGAGTCAGTCTTCTTGTACTTAAGTAGGCATTGTGCCTTTTGTATTTAATTCCGATGCAATCTGTGTTTCATCGTCACTATGAAAGTCAGTTGGATATAGTAATCCTGAAGTAAAGCATCGGAATCTATAACTAGTGTCATAGGAATGGTTCAAAACATAGTCAGTAAGAAGAGTCAGTCTTCTTGTAGTTAAGTCGGTATTGTGCCTTTTCTATTTAATTCCGATGCAATTTCTATGTTTCATCGTCAATATGAAGGTCAAAGGGATAAAGTAATCCTGAAGTAAAGCATCGGAATCTATGACTAGTGTCACAGGAATGGTTCAAAACATAGTCAGTAAGAAGAGTCAGTCTTCTTGTACTTAGGTCGGTATTGTGCCTTTTGTATTTAATTCCGATGCAATTTCTGTGTTTCATCGTTATTAAGAAGGTCCAAGGGTTACAGTAAACCTGAAGTGAAGCATCGGAATCTATAACTAGTGGCACAGGAATGGTTCTAAACATAGACAGTATGAAGAGTCAGTCTTCTTGTACTTAAGTCGGCATTAAGCTTTTTGTATTTAATTCCGATGCAATTTCTGTGTTTCATCGTCAATAAGAAGGTCCAAGGGATACAGTAAACCTGGAGTGAAGCATCGGAATCTATAACTAGTGTCACAGGGACGGTTCAAACCATAGACAGTAAGATGAGTCAGTATTCTTGTACTTAATTCGGCATTGTGCATTTTCTATTTAATTCCGATGCAATTTCTGTGTTTCATCGTCAATAAGGAGGTCCAAGGGATATTGTAAACCTGGAGTGAAGCATCGGAATCTATAACTAGTGTCACAGGAATGGTTCAAAACACAGACAGTAAGAAGAGTCAGACTTCTTTTACTTACGTTTTTCATTGTACCTTTTGTATTTAATTCCGATGCAATTTCAGTGTTTCATCGTCAATAAGAAGGTCCAAGGGATACAGTAAACCTTGAGTGAAGCATCAGAGTCTATAACTAGTGTCACAGGGATGGTTCAAATCATAGACAGTAAGAAGAGTCAGTCTTCTTGTACGTAAGTCGGCCATGAGAATTTTGTATTTAATTCCGATACAATTTCTGTGTTTCATCGTCAACAGGAAGGTCCAAGGGAAACAGTAAACCTGGAGTGAAGCATCGGAATCTATAACTAGTGTCACAGGGATGGTTCAAATCATAGACAGTAAGAAGAGTCAGTCTTCTTGTACTTAAGTCGGCATTGTGCCTTTTATAATTTAATTCCGATGCAGTTTCTGTGTTTCATCGTCAATAAGAAGGTCAGAGGGATAAAGTAATCCTGAAGTAAAGCATCGGAATCTATGACTAGTGTCACAGGAATGGTTCAAACATAGTCAGTGTGAAGAGTCAGTCTTTTTGTACTTAAGCCGGTATTGTGCCTTTTGTATTCAATTCCGATGCAATTTCTTTGTTTCATCGTCAATAGGAAGGTCCAAGGGATACAGTAAACCTGAAGTGAAGCATCGGAATCTATGACTAGTGCCACAGGAATAGTTCAAAACATAGACAGTAAGAAGAGTCAGTCTTCTTGTACTTAAGTCGGCATTGTGCCTTTTGTATTTAATTCCGATGCAATTTCTGTGTTTCATCGCCAATAAGAAGGTCCAAGGGATACAGTAAACCTGAAGTGATGCATTAGAATCTATAACTAGTGTCACAGGAATGTTCAAAACATAGTCAGTAAGAAAAATCAGTCTTCTTGTACTTAAGTCGGCATTGTGCCTTTTGTATTTAATTCCGATGCAATTTCTGTGTTTCATCGCCAATAAGAAGGTCCAAGGGATACAGTAAACCTGAAGTGATGCATTAGAATCTTTAACTAGTGTCACAGGAATGTTCAAAACATAGTCAGTACGAAGAGTCAGTCTTCTTGTACTTAAGTAGGCATTGTGCGTTTTGTATTTAATTCCGATCCAATTTCTGTGTTTCATCGTCACTATGAAAGGTCAAAGGGATACAGTAAACCTGAAGTGAAGTGAAGCATCGGAATGTATACCTAGTGTCACAGGAATGGTTCAAAACATAGGCAGTAAGAAGAGTCAGTCTTCTTGTACTTAAGTCGGCATTGTGCCTTTTGTATTTAATTCCGATGCAATTTCTGTGTTTCATTGTCAATAAGAGGGTCCAAGGTATACAGTAACCCTGGAGTGATGCATCGTAATCTGTAACTAGTGTCACAGGAATGGTTCAAAACATAGTCAGTAAGAAGAGTCAGTTATCTTGTACTTAAGTCGGTATTGTGCCTTTTGTATTTGATTCCGATGCAATTTCTGTGTTTCATCGTCAATAAGTAGGTCCAAGGGATACAGTAAACCTGGAGTGAAGCATCGGAATCCATAACTAGTGTCAGAGGGACGGTTCAAATCATAGACAGTAAGATGAGTCAGTATTCTTGTACTTTAGTCGGCATTGTGCTTTTTGTATTTAATTCCGATGCAATTTCTGTGTTTCATCGTCACTAAGAAGGTGAGTGGGATACAGTAAACCTGAAGTGAAGCATCGAAATCTATAACTAGAGTCACAGGAATGGTTCAAATCATAGACAGTAAGAAGAGTCAGTCTTCTTGTACTTAAGTCGGCATTGTGCCTTTTGTATTTAATTCCGATGCAATTTCTGTGTTTCATCGTCAATAAGAAGGTCAATTGGATATAGTAATCCTGAAGCTAAGCATCGGAATCTATAACTAGTGTCATAGGAATGGTTCAAAACATAGTCAGTAAGAAGAGTCAGTCTTCTTGTAGTTAAGTCGGTATTGTGCCTTTTCCATTTAATTCTGATGCAATTTCTGTGTTTCATCGTCAATATGAAGGTCAAAGGGATACAGTAAACCTGAAGTGAAGCATCGGAATCTATAACTAGTGTCACAGGAAAGGTTGAAAACATAGAGGTTTGGAAGATTCAGTCTTCTTGTACTGAAGTCGGCATTGTGCCTTTTGTATTTCATTCCGATGCAATATCTGTGTTTCATCGTCCATAAGAAGGTCCGAGGGATACAGTAAACCTCAGGTGAAACACTGGAATAAAAAACTAGTGTCACAGGAATGGTTCAAAACATAGAGAGTAGGAAGAGTCAGTCTTCTTGTACTTAAGTCGGCATTGTGCTTTTTCAATTTAATTCCGATGCGATTTCTGTGTCTCATCATCAATAGGTAGGTCCAAGGGATACAGTAAACCTGATGTGATGCATCGGAATCTATAACTAGTTTCACAGGAATGGTTCAAAACATAGTCAGTAAGAAGAGTCAGTCTTCTTGTACTTAAGTCGGCATTGTGCCTTTTCTATTTAATTACGATGCAATTTCTATGTTTCATCGTCAGTAAGAAGGTCCAAGGGATACAGTAAACCTGGAGTGAAACATCGGAATCTATAACTAGTGTCACAGGAATGGTTCAAAACATAGACAGTAAGAAGAGTCAGTCTTCTTGTACTTAGGTCGGCATTGTGCCTTTTGTATTTAAGTCCGATGCAATTTCTGTGTTTCATCGTCAATAAGAAGGTCCAAGGGATACAGTAAACCTGGAGTGAAGCATCGGAATCTATAACTAGTGTCACAGGGATGGTTCAAATCATAGACAGTAAGAAGAGTCAGTCTTCTTGTACTTAATCCGGCATTGTGCCTTTTGTATTTAATTCCGATGCAGTTTCTGTGTTTCATCGTCAATAAGAAGGTCAGAGGGATAAAGTAATCCTGAAGTAAAGCATCGGAATCTATGACTAGTGTCACAGGAATGGTTCAAAACATAGTCAGCAAGAAGAGTCAGTCTTCTTGTACTTAAGTCGGCATTGTGCCTTTTCTATTTAATTAGGATGCAATTTCTGTGTTTCATCGTCAGTAAGAAGGTCCAAGGGATACAGTAAACCCGAAGTGAAGCATCGGAATCTATAACTAGTGTCACAGGAATGGTTCAAAACATAGTCAGTAAGAAGAGTCAGTCTTCTTGTACTTAAGTCATCATTGTGCATTTTCTATTTAATTCTGATGCTTTTTCTGTGTTTCATCGTCAATAAGAAGGTCCAAGGGATACTGTAAACCTGGAGTGAAGCATCGGAATCTATAACTAGTGTCACAGGAATGGTTCAAAACACAGACAATAAGAAGAGTCAGACTTCTTTTACTTACGTTTTTCATTGTGCCTTTTGTATTTAATTCCGATGCAATTTCTGTGTTTCATCGTCAATAAGAAGGTCCAAGGGATACAGTAAACCTTGAGTGAAGCATCAGAGTCTATAACTAGTGTCACAGGGATGGTTCAAATCATAGACAGTAAGAAGAGTCAGTCTTCTTGTACGTAAGTCGGCCATGAGAATTTTGTATTTAATTCCGATACAATTTCTGTGTTTCATCGTCAACAGGAAGGTCCAAGGGATACAGTAAACCTGGAGTGAAGCATCGGAATCTATAACTAGTGTCACAGGGATGGTTCAAATCATAGACAGTAAGAAGAGTCAGTCTTCTTGTACTTAATCCGGCATTGTGCCTTTTGTATTTAATTCCGATGCAATTTCTGTGTTTCATCGTCAATAAGAAGGTCAGAGAGATAAAGTAATCCTGAAGTAAAGCATCGGAATCTATGACTAGTGTCACACGAATGGTTCAAAACATAGTCAGCAAGAAGAGTCAGTCTTCTTGTACTTAAGTCGGCATTGTGCCTTTTCTATTTAATTAGGATGCAATTTCTGTGTTTCATCGTCAGTAAGAAGGTCCAAGGGATACAGTAAACCTGGAGTGAAACATCGGAATCTATAACTAGTATAACAGGAATGGTTTAAAACATAGACAGTAAGAAGAGTCAGTCTTCTTGTAGTGAAGTCGGCATTGTGCCTTTTGTATTTAATTCCGATGAATATCTGTGTTTTATCGTCAATAAGAAGGTCAGAGGGATACAGTAAACCTGAAGTAAGGCATCGGAATCTATAACTAGTGTCACAGGAATGGTTCAAACGTAGTCAGTAAAAAGAGTCCGTCTTCTTGTACTTAAGTCGGCATTGTGCTTTTGTATTTAATCCCGATGCAATTTCTGTGTTTCATCGTCAATAAGAGGGTCCAAGGTATACAGTAAACCTGGAGTGAAGGATCGGAATCTATACTAGTGTCACAGGAATGGTTCAAACCATAGATAGTAAGTGAGTCAGTCTTCTTGTACTTAAGTCGGCATTGTGCCTTTTGTAATTAATTCCGATGTAATTTATGTGTTTTATCGTCAATAGGAAGGTCAGAGCGATACAGTAAACCTGATATGAAGCATCGTAATCTATAACTAGTGTCACAGGAATGGTTCAAAGCATAGTCAGTAAGAAGAGTCAGTCTTCTTGTACTTAAGTCGGTATTGTGCCTTTTGTATTTAATTCCGATGCAATTTATGTGTTTCATCGCCAATAAGAACGTCCAAGGGATACAGTAAACCTGAAGTGATGCATTAGAATCTATAACTAGTGTCACAGGAATGTTCAAAACATAGTCAGTACGAAGAGTCAGTCTTCTTGTACTTAAGTGGGCATTGTGCCTTTTGTATTTAATTCCGATGCAATTTCTGTGTTTCATCGTCACTATGAAAGTCAGTTGGATATAGTAATCCTGAAGTTAAGCATCGGAATCTATAACTAGTGTCATAGGAATGGTTCAAAACATAGTCAGTAAGAAGAGTCAGCCTTCTTGTAGTTAAGTCGGTATTGTGCCTTTCCTATTTAATTCTGATGCAATTTCTGTGTTTCATCGTCAATATGAAGGTCAAAGGGATACAGTAAACCTGAAGTGAAGCATCGGAATCTATAACTAGAGTCACAGGACTGGTTCAAAACATAGACAGGAAGGAAGAGTCAGTCTTCTTGTACTTAAGTCGGTATTGTGCCTTTTCTATTTAATTCCGATGCAATTTCTATGTTTCATCGTCAATATGAAGATCAAATGTGTACAGTAAACCTGAAGTGAAGCATCGGAATCTATAACTAGTGTCACAGGAATGGTTCAAAACATAGAGATTGGGAAGATTCAGTCTTCTTGTACTTAAGTCGGCATTGTGCCTTTTCTATTTAATTACGATGCAATTTCTATGTTTCATCGTCAGTAAGAAGGTCCAAGGGATACAGTAAACCTGGAGTGAAACATCGGAATCTATAACTAGTGTCACAGGAATGGTTCAAAACATAGACAGTAAGAAGAGTCAGTCTTCTTGTACTTAAGTCGGCATTGTGCCTTTTGTATTTAATTCCGATGCAATTTCTGTATTTCATCGTCAATAAGAAAGTCCAAGGGATACAGTAAACCTGAAGTGAAGCATCGAAATCTGTAACTAGTATCACAGAAATTGTTCAAAGCATAGACAGTAAGCAGAGTCAGTCATCTTGTACTTAAATCGGCATTGTGCTTTTTTTATTTAATTCGGATGTATTTTATGTGTTTCATCGTCAATAAGAAGGTCCAAGGGATACAGTAAACCTGGAGTGAAGCATCGGAATCTATAACTAGTGTCACAGGGACGGTTCAAACCATAGACACTAAGATGAGTCAGTATTCTTGTACTTAATTCGGCATTGTGCATTTTCTATTTAATTCCGATGCAATTTCTGTGTTTCATCGTCAATAAGAAGGTCCAAGGGATACAGTAAACCCGAAGTGAAGCATCGGAATCTATAACTAGTGTCACAGGAATGGTTCAAAACATAGAGAGTTGGAAGATGTAGTCTCCTTGTACTTAAGTCGGCATTGTGCCTTTTGTATTTCATTCCGACGCAATTTCTGTGTTTCATCGTCCATAAGAAGGTCCGAGAGATACAGTAAACCTCAAGTGAAGCATCGTAATAAAAAACTAGTGTCACAGGAATGGTTCAAAACATAGAGAGTAGGAAGGGTCAGTCTTCTTGTACTTAAGTCGACATTGTGCTTTTTCTATTTAATTCCGATGCGATATCTGTGTCTCATCGTCAATAGGAAGGTCCAAGGGATACAGTAAACCTGAAGTGAAGCATCGGAATCTATAATTAGTGTCACAGGAATGGTTAAAAACATAGTCAGTAAGAAGAGTCAGTCTTCTTGTACGTAAGTCGGCATTGTGAATTTTGTATTTAATTCCGATACAATTTCTGTGTTTCATCGTCATCAGGAAGGTCCAAGGGATACTGTAAATCTCGAGTGAAGCATCGGAATCTATAACTAGTGTCACAGGAATGGTTCAAATCCTAGACAGTAAGAAGAGTCAGTCTTCTTTTACTTAAGTCGGCATTGTGCCTTTTGTATTTAATTCCGATGCTGTTTCTGTGTTTCATCGTCAATAAGAAGGTCAGAGGGATACAGTAATCCTGAAGTAAGGAATCGGAATCTATAACTAGCGTCAGAGGGACGGTTCAGAACATAGACAGTAAGAAGAGTCAGTCTTCTTGTACTTAAGTCGGCATTGTGCGTTTTGTATTTAATTCCGATGAATATCTGTGTTTTATCGTCAATAAGAAGGTCAGAGGGATACAGTAAACCTGAAGTGAAGCATCGGAATCTCTAACTAGTGTCACAGGAATGGTTCAAACGTAGTCAGTCAGAAGAGTCCGTCTTCTTGTACTTAAGTCGGCATTGTGCTTTTGTATTTAATCCCGATGCAATTTCTGTGTTTCATCGTCAATAAGAGGGTCCAAGGTATACAGTAAACCTGGAGTGAAGGATCGGAATCTATACTAGTGTCACAGGAATGGTTCAAACCATAGATAGTAAGTGAGTCAGTCTTCTTGTACTTAAGTCGGCATTGTGCCTTTTGTATTTAATTCCGATGTAATTTATGTGTTTTATCGTCAATAGGAAGGTCAGAGAGATACAGTAAACCTGATATGAAGCATCGTAATCTATAACTAGTGTCACAGGAATGGTTCCAAACATAGTCAGTGTGAAGAGTCAGTCTTCTTGTACTTAGGTCGGTATTGTGCCTTTTGTATTTAATTCCGATGCAATTTCTGTGTTTCATCGTCAATAGGAAGGTCCAAGGGATACAGTAAACCTGAAGTGAAGGATCGGAATCTATGACTAGTGCCACAGGAATGGTTCAAAACATAGACAGTAAGAAGAGTCAGTCTTCTTGTACTTAATTCGGCATTGTGCCTTTTGTATTTTATTCCGATGCAATTTCTGTGTTTCATCGTCAATAAGAAGGTCCAAGGGATACAGTAAACCTGGAGTGAAGCATCGGAATCTATAACTAGTGTCAGAGGGACGGTTCAGAACATAGACAGTAAGAAGAGTCAGTCTCCTTGTACTTAAGTCGGCATTGTGCTTTTTCTATTTAATTCCGATGCGATTTCTGTGTCTCATCGTCAATAGGAAGGTCCAAGGGATACAGTAAACCTGAAGTGAAGCATCGGAATCTATAACTAGTGTCACAGGAATGGTTCAAAACATAGTGAGCAAGAAGAGTCAGTCTTCTTGTACTTAAGTCGGCATTGTGCCTTTTCTATTTAATTAGGATGCAATTTCTGTGTTTCATCGTCAGTAAGAAGGTCCAAGGGATACAGTAAACCTGGAGTGAAACATCGGAATCTATAACTAGTATCACAGGAATGGTTCAAAACATAGACAGTAAGAAGAGTCAGTCTTCTTGTACTTAAGTCGGCATTGTGCCTTTTGTATTTAATTCCGATGAATATCTGTGTTTTATCGTCAATAAGAAGGTCAGAGGGATACAGTAAACCTGAAGTGAAGCATCGGAATCTCTAACTAGTGTCACAGGAATGGTTCAAACGTAGTCAGTCAGAAGAGTCCGTCTTCTTGTACTTAAGTCGGCATTGTGCTTTTGTATTTAATCCCGATGCAATTTCTGTGTTTCATCGTCAATAAGAGGGTCCAAGGTATACAGTAAACCTGGAGTGAAGGATCGGAATCTATACTAGTGTCACAGGAATGGTTCAAACCATAGATAGTAAGTGAGTCAGTCTTCTTGTACTTAAGTCGGCATTGTGCCTTTTGTATTTAATTCCGATGTAATTTATGTGTTTTATCGTCAATAGGAAGGTCAGAGAGATACAGTAAACCTGATATGAAGCATCGTAATCTATAACTAGTGTCACAGGAATGGTACAAAACATAGTCAGTAAGAAGAGTCAGTCTTCTTCTACTTAAGTCGGTATTGTGCCTTTTGTATTTAATTCCGATGTAATTTATGTGTTTTGTCGTCAATAGGAAGGTCGGAGGGATACAGTAAAGATGAAGTGAAGCATCGGAATCTATAACTAGTGTCACAGGAATGGTTCAAAACATAGTCAGTAAGAAGAGTCAGTCTTCTTGTACTTAAGTCGTCATTGTGCCTTTTGTATTTAATTCCGATGCAATTTCTGTGTTTCATCGCCAATAAGAAGGTCCAAGAGATACAGTAAACCTGAAGTGATTCATTAGAATCTATAACTTGTGTCACAGGAATGTTCAAAACATAGTCAGTACGAAGAGTCAGTCTTCTTGTACTTAAGTAGGCATTGTGCCTTTTGTATTGAATTCCGATGCAATTTCTGTGTTTCATCGTCACTATGAAGGTCAGTTGCATATAGTAATCCTGAAGTTAAGCATGGGAACCTATAACTAGTTTCACAGGAATGGTTCAAAACATAGTCAGTAAGAAGAGTCAGTCTTCTTGTAGTTAAGTCGGTATTGTGCCTTTTGTATTTAATTCCGATGCAATTTCTGTGTTTCATCGTCAATAAGAAGGTCCAATGGATACAGTATACTTGGAGTGAAGCATCGGAATCCATAACTAGTGTCTCAGGGACGGTTCAAACCATAGACAGTAAGATGAGTCAGTATTCTTGTACTTATGTCGGCATTGTGCATTTTGTATTTAATTCCGATGCAATTTCTGTGTTTCATCGTCAATAAGTGGTCCATGGGATACAGTAAACCTCACGTGAAGCATCGGAATCTATAACTAGTGTCACAGGAATGGTTCAAGACATAGGCAGTAAGAAGAGTCAGACTTCTTTTACTTAAGTCGGCATTGTGCCTTTTGTGTTTAATTCCGATGCAATTTCTGTGTTTCATCGTCAATAAGAAGGTCCAAGGGATACAGTAAACCTGGAGTGAAGCATCGGAATCTATATCTAGTGTCAGAGGGACGGTTCAACACATAGACAGTAAGAAGAGTCAGTCTCCTTGTACTTAAGTCGGCAGTGTGCTTTTTCTATTTCATTCCTATGCGATTTCGGTGTCTCATCGTCCAAAGGAAGGTCCAAGGGATACAATAAACCTGGAGTGAAGCATCGGAATCTATAACTAGTATAACAGGAATGGTTCAAAACATAGACAGTAAGAAGAGTCAGTCTTCTTGTAGTGAAGTCGGCATTGTGCCTTTTGTATTTAATTCCGATGAATATCTGTGTTTTATCGTCAATAAGAAGGTCAGAGGGATACAGTAAACCTGAAGTAAGGCATCGGAATCTATAACTAGTGTCACAGGAATGGTTCAAACGTAGTCAGTAAGAAGAGTCCGTCTTCTTGTACATAAGTCGGCATTGTGCTTTTGTATTTAATCCCGATGCAATTTCTGTGTTTCATCGTCAATAAGAGGGTCCAAGGTATACAGTAAACCTGGAGTGAAGGATCGGAATCAATACTAGTGTCACAGGAATGGTTCAAACCATAGATAGTAAGTGAGTCAGTCTTATTGTACTTAAGTCGGCATTGTGCCTTTTGTAATTAATTCCGATGTAATTTGTGTGTTTTATCGTCAATAGGAAGGTCAGAGGGATACAGTAAACCTGATATGAAGCATCGTAATCTATAACTAGTGTCACAGGAATGGTCCAAAACATAGTCAGTAAGAAGAGTCAGTCTTCTTCTACTTAAGTCGGTATTGTGCCTTTTGTATTTAATTACGATGTAATTTATGTGTTTTGTCGTCAATAGGAAGGTCAGAGGGATACAGTAAAGATGAAGTGAAGCATCGGAATCTATAACTAGTGTCACAGGAATGGTTCAAAACATAGTCAGTAAGAAGAGTCAGTCTTCTTGTACTTAAGTCGGTATTGTGCCTTTTGTATTTAATTCCGATGCAATTTATGTGTTTCATCGCCAATAAGAACGTCCAAGGGATACAGTAAACCTGAAGTGATGCATTAGAATCTATAACTAGTGTCACAGGAATGTTCAAAACATAGTCAGTACGAAGAGTCAGTCTTCTTGTACTTAAGTGGGCATTGTGCCTTTTGTATTTAATTCCGATGCAATTTCTGTGTTTCTTCGTCACTATGAAAGTCAGTTGGATATAGTAATCCTGAAGTTAAGCATCGGAATCTATAACTAGTGTCATAGGAATGGTTCAAAACATAGTCAGTAAGAAGAGTCAGCCTTCTTGTAGTTAGGTCGGTATTGTGCCTTACCTATTTAATTCTGATGCAATTTCTGTGTTTCATCGTCAATATGAAGGTCAAAGGGATACAGTAAACCTGAAGTGAAGCATCGGAATCTATAACTAGAGTCACAGGACTGGTTCAAAACATAGACAGGAAGGAAGAGTCAGTCTTCTTGTACTTAAGTCGGTATTGTGCCTTTTCTATTTAATTCCGATGCAATTTCTATGTTTCATAGTCAATATGAAGATCAAATGTGTACAGTAAACCTGAAGTGAAGCATCGGAATCTATAACTAGTGTCACAGGAATGGTTCAAAACATAGAGATTGGGAAGATTCAATCTTCTTGTACATAAGTCGGCATTGTGCCTTTTCTATTTAATTACGATGCAATTTCTATGTTTCATCGTCAATAAGAAGGTCCAAGGGATACAGTAAACCCGAAGTGAAGCATCGGAATCTATAACTAGTGTCACAGGAATGGTTCAAAACATAGTCAGTAAGAAGAGTCAGTCTTCTTGTACTTAAGTCATCATTGTGCATTTTCTATTTAATTCTGATGCTTTTTCTGTGTTTCATCGTCAATAAGAAGGTCCAAGGGATACTGTAAACCTGGAGTGAAGCATCGGAATCTATAACTAGTGTCACAGGAATGGTTCAAAACACAGACAATAAGAAGAGTCAGACTTCTTTTACTTACGTTTTTCATTGTGCCTTTTGTATTTAATTCCGATGCAATTTCTGTGTTTCATCGTCAATAAGAAGGTCCAAGGGATACAGTAAACCTTGAGTGAAGCATCAGAGTCTATAACTAGTGTCACAGGGATGGTTCAAATCATAGTCAGTAAGAAGAGTCAGTCTTCTTGTACTTAAGTCATCATTGTGCATTTTCTATTTAATTCTGATGCTTTTTCTGTGTTTCATCGTCAATAAGAAGGTCCAAGGGATACTGTAAACCTGGAGTGAAGCATCGGAATCTATAACTAGTGTCACAGGGATGGTTCAAATCATAGACAGTAAGAAGAGTCAGTCTTCTTGTACTTAATCCGGCATTGTGGCTTTTGTATTTAATTCCGATGCAGTTTCTGTGTTTCATCGTCAATAAGAAGGTCAGAGGGATAAAGTAATCCTGAAGTAAAGCATCGGAATCTATGACTAGTGTCACAGGAATGGTTCAAACATAGTCAGTGTGAAGAGTCAGTCTTCTTGTACTTAAGCCGGTATTGTGCCTTTTGTATTTAATTCCGATGCAATTTCTGTGTTTCATCGTCAATAGGAAGGTCCAAGGGATACAGTAAACCTGAAGTGAAGCATCGGAATCTATGACTAGTGCCACAGGATTGGTTCAAAACATAGACAGTAAGAAGAGTCAGTCTTCTTGTACTTAAGTCGGCATTGTGCCTTTTTTATTTAATTCCGATGCAATTTCTGTGTTTCATCGTCAATAAGAAGGTCCAAGGGATACAGTAAACCTGGAGTGAAGCATCGGAATCTATATCTAGTGTCAGAGGGACGGTTCAACACATAGACAGTAAGAAGAGTCAGTCTCCTTGTACTTAAGTCGGCAGTGTGCTTTTTCTATTTCATTCCTATGCGATTTCTGTGTCTCATCGTCAATAGGAAGGTCCAAGGGATACAGTAAACCTGAAGTGAAGCATCGGAATCTATAACTAGTGTCACAGGAATGGTTCAAAACATAGTCAGCAAGAAGAGTCAGTCTTCTTGTACTTAAGTCGGCATTGTGCCTTTTCTATTTAATTAGGATGCAATTTCTGTGTTTCATCGTCAGTAAGAAGGTCCAAGGGATACAGTAAACCTGGAGTGAAACATCGGAATCTATAACTAGTGTCACAGGGACGGTTCAAACCATAGACACTAAGATGAGTCAGTATTCTTGTACTTAATTCGGCATTGTGCATTTTCTATTTAATTCCGATGCAATTTCTGTGTTTCATCGTCAATAAGAAGGTCCAAGGGATACAGTAAACCCGAAGTGAAGCATCGGAATCTATAACTAGTGTCACAGGAATGGTTCAAAACATAGTCAGTAAGAAGAGTCAGTCTTCTTGTACTTAAGTCATCATTGTGCATTTTCTATTTAATTCTGATGCTTTTCTGTGCTTCATCGTCAATAAGGGGGTCCAAGGGATACTGTAAACCTGGAGTGAAGCATCGGTATCTATAATTAGTGTCACAGGAATGGTTCAAAACACAGACAGTAAGAAGAGACAGACTTCTTTTACTTAAGTTTTTCATTGTGCCTTTTGTATTTAATTCCGATGCAATTTCTGTGTTTCATCGTCAATAAGAAGGTCCAAGGGATACAGTAAACCTGGAGTGAAGCATCGGAATCTATAACTAGTGTCAGAGGGACGGTTCAAAACATAGACAGTGAGATGAGTCAGTGTTCTTGTACTTTAGTCGGCATTTTGCTTTTTGTATTTAATTCCGATGCAATTTCTGTGTTTCATCGTCACTAAGAAGGTGAGTGGGATACAGTTAACCTGAAGTGAAGCATCGGAATCTATAACTAGAGTCACAGGAATGGTTCAAAACATAGACAGTAGGAAGAGTCAGTCTTCTTGTACTTAACTCATCATTGTGACTTTTCTATTTAATTCCGCTGCAACTTCTGTGTTTCATCGTCAATATGAAGGTCAAAGGAATACAGTAAACCTGAAGTGAAACATCGGAATCTATAACTAGTGTCACAGGAATGGTTCAAAACATAGAGAGTTGGAAGATGCAGTCTCCTTGTACTTAAGTCGGCATTGTGCCTTTTGTATTTCATTCCGACGCAATTTCTGTGTTTCATCGTCCATAAGAAGGTCCGAGGGATACAGTAAACCTCAAGTGAAGCATCGTAATAAAAAACTAGTGTCACAGGAATGGTTCAAAACATAGAGAGTAGGAAGGGTCAGTCTTCTTGTACTTAAGTCGACATTGTGCTTTTTCTATTTAATTCCGATGCGATTTCTGTGTCTCATCGTCAATAGGAAGGTCCAAGGGATACAGTAAACCTGAAGTGAAGCATCGGAATCTATAATTAGTGTCACAGGAATGGTTAAAAACATAGTCAGTAAGAAGAGTCAGTCTTCTTGTACGTAAGTCGGCATTGTGAATTTTGTATTTAATTCCGATACAATTTCTGTGTTTCATCGTCATCAGGAAGGTCCAAGGGATACTGTAAATCTCGAGTGAAGCATCGGAATCTATAACTAGTGTCACAGGAATGGTTCAAATCATAGACAGTAAGAAGAGTCAGTCTTCTTTTACTTAAGTCGGCATTGTGCCTTTTGTATTTAATTCCGATGCAGTTTCTGTGTTTCATCGTCAATAAGAAGGTCAGAGGGATACAGTAATTATGAAGTAAGGAATCGGAATCTATGACTAGTGTGACAGAAATGGTTCCAAACATAGTCAGTGTGAAGAGTCAGTCTTCTTGTACTTAGGTCGGTATTGTGCCTTTTGTATTCAATTCCGATGCAATTTCTGTGTTTCATCGTCAATAGGAAGGTCCAAGGGATACAGTAAACCTGAAGTGAAGGATCGGAATCTATGACTAGTGCCACAGGAATGGTTCAAAACATAGACAGTAAGAAGAGTCAGTCTTCTTGTACTTAATTCGGCATTGTGCCTTTTGTATTTTATTCCGATGCAATTTCTGTGTTTCATCGTCTATAAGAAGGTCCAAGGGATACAGTAAACCTGGAGTGAAGCATCGGAATCTATAATTAGTGTCAGAGGGACGGTTCAGAACATAGACAGTAAGAAGAGTCAGTCTCCTTGTACTTAAGTCGGCATTGTGCTTTTCTATTTAATTCCGATGCGATTTCTGTGTCTCATCGTCACTAGGAGGGTCCAAGGGATACAGTAAACCTGAAGTGAAGCATCGAAATCTATAACTAGTGTCACAGGAATGGTTCAAAACATAGTCAGCAAGAAGAGTCAGTCTTCTTGTACTTAAGTCGGCATTGTTTCTTTTCTATTTAATTAGGATGCAATTTCTGTGTTTCGTCGTCAGTAAGAAAGTCCAAGGGATACAGTAAACCTGGAGTGAAACATCGGAATCTATAACTAGTATCACAGGAATGGTTCAAAACATAGACAGTCAGAAGAGTCAGTCTTCTTGTACTTAAGTCGGCATTGTGCCTTTTGTATTTAATTCCGATGAATATCTGTGTTTTATCGTCAATACGAAGGTCAGAGGGATACAGTAAACCTGAAGTGAAGCATCGGAATCTCTAACTAGTGTCACAGGAATGGTTCAAACGTAGTCAGTCAGAACAGTCCGTCTTCTTGTACTTAAGTCGGCATTGTGCTTTTGTATTTAATCCCGATGCAATTTCTGTGTTTCATCGTCAGTAAGAGGGTCCAAGGTATACAGTAAACCTGGAGTGAAGGATCGGAATCTATACTAGTGTCACAGGAATGGTTCAAACCATAGATAGTAAGTGAGTCAGTCTTCTTGTACTTAAGTCGGCATTGTGCCTTTTGTATTTAATTCCGATGTAATTTATGTGTTTTATCGTCAATAGGAAGGTCAGAGAGATACAGTAAACCTGATATGAAGCATCGTAATCTATAACTAGTGTCACAGGAATGGTACAAAACATAGTCAGTAAGAAGAGTCAGTCTTCTTCTACTTAAGTCGGTATTGTGCCTTTTGTATTTAATTCCGATGTAATTTATGTGTTTTGTCGTCAATAGGAAGGTCGGAGGGATACAGTAAAGATGAAGTGAAGCATCGGAATCTATAACTAGTGTCACAGGAATGGTTCAAAACATAGTCAGTAAGAAGAGTCAGTCTTCTTGTACTTAAGTCGTCATTGTGCCTTTTGTATTTAATTCCGATGCAATTTCTGTGTTTCATCGCCAATAAGAAGGTCCAAGAGATACAGTAAACCTCAAGTGATTCATTAGAATCTATAACTAGTGTCACAGGAATGTTCAAAACATAGTCAGTACGAAGAGTCAGTCTTCTTGTACTTAAGTAGGCATTGTGCCTTTTGTATTGAATTCCGATGCAATTTCTGTGTTTCATCGTCACTATGAAGGTCAGTTGCATATAGTAATCCTGAAGTTAAGCATGGGAATCTATAACTAGTTTCACAGGAATGGTTCAAAACATAGTCAGTAAGAAGAGTCAGTCTTCTTGTAGTTAAGTCGGTATTGTGCCTTTTGTATTTAATTCCGATGCAATTTCTGTGTTTCATCGTCAATAAGTGGTCCATGGGATACAGTAAACCTCAAGTGAAGCATCGGAATCTATAACTAGTGTCACAGGAATGGTTCAAGACATAGACAGTAAGATGAGTCAGTATTCTTGTACTTATGTCGGCATTGTGCATTTTGTATTTAATTCCGATGCAATTTCTGTGTTTCATCGTCAATAAGTGGTCCATGGGATACAGTAAACCTCAAGTGAAGCATCGGAATCTATAACTAGTGTCACAGGAATGGTTCAAGACATAGACAGTAAGAAGAGTCAGACTTCTTTTACTTAAGTCGGCATTGTGCCTTTTGTATTTAATTCCGTTGCAATTTCTGTGTTTCTTCGTCAATAAGAAGGTCCAAGGGATACAGTAAACCTGGAGTGAAGCATCGGAGTCTATAACTAGTGTCACAGGAATTGTTCAAAATATAGACAGTAAGAAGAGTCAGACTTCTTGTACTTAATTCGGCATTGTGCGTTTTGTATTTAATTCTGATGCAAATTCTGTGTTTCATCGTCAATAAGAAGGTCCAAGGGATACAGTAAACCTGAAGTGAAGCATCAGAATCTATAACTAGTGTCACAGGAAAGTTTCAAAACATAGTCAGTAAGAAGAGTCAGTCTTCTTGTACTTAAGTCGGCATTGTGCTTTTTGTATTTAATTCCGATGCAATTTCTGTGTTTCATCGTCAAAAAGAAGGTCCAAGGGATACAGTAAACCTGGATTGAAGCATCGGGATCCATA
Source organism: Schistocerca americana (assembly GCF_021461395.2). Classification (NCBI taxonomy): domain Eukaryota; kingdom Metazoa; phylum Arthropoda; class Insecta; order Orthoptera; family Acrididae; genus Schistocerca; species Schistocerca americana. Next base: position 22,735,198 of record NC_060128.1, read on the forward strand.
ACTAGTGTCACAGGGACGGTTCAAACCATAGACAGAAAGATGAGTCAGTTATCTTGTTCTTAAGTCGGCATTGTGCATTTTTTATTTAATTCCGATGCAATTTGTGTGTTTCATCGTCAATAAGAAGGTCCAAGGGATACAGTAAACCTGGAGTGAAGTATCGGAATCTATAACTAGTGTCACAGGAATGGTTCAAACATAGTCAGTAAGAAGAGTCAGTCTTCTTGTAGTTAAGTCGGCATTGTGCCTTTTCAATTTAATTTCGATGCAATTTCTGTGTTTCATCGTCAATAAGAAGGTCCAAGGGATACAGTAAACCTGGGGTGAAGCATCGGAATCTATAACTAGTGTCACAGGGACGGTTCAAAACATAGACAGTAAGATGAGTCTGTATTCTTCTACTTTAGTCGGCATTGTGCTTTTTGTATTTAATTCCGATGCAATTTCTGTGTTTCATCGTCACTAAGGAGGTCAGTGGGATACAGTAATCTTGAAGTTAAGCAACGGAATCTATAACTAGTGTCACAGGAATGGTTCAAATCATAGTCAGTAAGAAGAGTCAGTCTTCTTTTAGTTAAGTCGGCATTGTGCCTTTTCTTTTTATTTCCGATGCAATTTCTGTGTTTCATCGTCAATAAGAAGGAAAGAGGGATACAGTAAACCTGAAGTGAAGCATCGGAATCTATAACTAGTGTCACACGAATGGTTCAAAACATAGACAGTTGGAAGAGTCAGTCTTCTTGTACTTAAGTCGGCATTGTGCCTTTTGTATTTAATTCCGATGCAATTTCTGTGTTTCAATGTCAATAAGAAGGTCCAAGGGATACAGTAAACCTGAAATGAACCATCGGAATCTATAACTAGTGTCACCGGAATGGTTCAAAACATAGACAGTAGGAAAAGTCAGTCTACATGTATCTAAGTCGGCATTGTGCCTTTTGTATTTAATTCCGATGCAATTTCCGTATTTCATCGTCAATAAGAAGGTCAGAGGGATACGGAAAACCTAAAGTGAAGCATCGGAATCTATAACTAGTGTCACAGGAATGGTTCAAAACATAGTCAGTAAGAAGAGTCAGTCTTCTTGTACTTAAGTCGGCATATTGCTTTTTCTATTTAATTCCGATGCGATTTCTGTGTCTCATCGTCAATAGGAAGGTCCAAGGGATACGGTAAACCTGAAGTAAAGCATCGGATTCTATAACTAGTGTCACAGGAATGGTTCAAAACATTGTCAGTAAGAAGAGTCAGTCTTCTTGTACTTAAGTCGGCACTGTGCTTTTTTTATTTAATTCGGATGAAATTTCTGTGTTTCATCGTCAATAAGAAGGTCCAAAGGATACAGTAAACCTAGAGTGAAGCATCAGAATCTATAACTAGTGTCACAGGAATGGTTCAAAACATAGACAGTAAGAAGAGTCAATCTTTTTGTACTTAATTCGGCATTGTGCCTTTTGTATTTAATTCCGATGCAATTTCTGTGTTTCACCGTCAATAAGAAGGTCAGAGGGATACAGTAAACCTGAAGTGAAGCATCGGAATCTATAACTAGTGTCACAGGAATGGTTCAAACGTATTCAGTAAAAAGAGTCCGTCTTCCTGTACTTAAGTCGGCTTTGTGCTTTTGTATTTAATCCCGATGCAATTTCCGTGTTTCATCGTCAATAAGAGGGTCCAAGGTATACAGTAAACCTGGAGTGAAGGATCGGAATCTATACTAGTTTCACAGGAATGGTTCAAACCATAGATAGTAAGTGAGTCAGTCTTCTTGTAATTAAGTCGGCATTGTGCCTTTTGTATTTAATTCCGATGTAATTTATGTGTTTTATCGTCAATAGGAAGGTCAGAGGGATACAGTAAACCTGATATGAAGCATCGTAATCTATAACTAGTGTCACAGGAATGGTTCAAAACATAGTCAGTAAGAAGAGTCAGTGTTCTTCTACTTAAGTCGGTATTGTGCCTTTGTATTTAATTCCGATGTAATTTATGTGTTTTGTCGTCAATAGGAAGGTCAGAGGGATACAGTAAACATGAAGTAAAGCATCGGAATCTATAACTAGTGTCACAGGAATGGATCAAAAAATAGTCAGTAAGAAGAGTCAGTCTTCTTGTACTTAAGTCGGCATTGTGCCTTTTGTATTTAATTCCGATGCAATTTCTGTGTTTCATCGCCAATAAGAAGGTCCAAGAGATACAGTAAACCTGAAGTGATGCATTAGAATCTATAACAAGTGTCACAGGATTGGTTCAAATCATTGTCAGTAAGAAGAGTCAGTCTACTTGTAGTTAAGTCGGTATTGTGCCTTTTCTATTTAATTCTGATGTAATTTCTGTGTTTCATCGTCAATAAGAAGGTCCAAGGGATACAGTATACTTGGAGTGAAGCATCGGAATCCATAACTAGTGTCACAGGGACGGTTCAAACCAAAGACAGTAAGATGAGTCAGTATTCTTGTACTTAAGAAGGCATTGTGCATTTTGTATTTAATTCCGATGCAATTTCTGTGTTTCATCGTCAATAAGAAGGTCCAAGGGATACAGTAAACCTGAAGTGAAGCATCGGAATCTATAACTAGTGTCACAGGAATGGTTCCAGACATAGACAGTAAGAAGAGTCAGACTTCTTTTACTTAAGTCGGCATTGTGCCTTTTGTAATTTAATTCCGATGCACTTTCTGTGTTTCTTAGTCAATACGAAGTTCAGAGGGATACATTAAACCTGAAGTGAAGCATCGGAATCTATAACTAGTGTCACACGAATGGTTCAAAACATAGAGAGTTGGAAGAGTCAGTCTTCTTGTACTTAAGTCGGCATTGTGCCTTTTGTATTTAATTCCGATGTAATTTCTGTGTTTCTTAGTCAATAAGAAGGTCCAAGGGATACAGTAAACCTGAAATGATCCATCGGAATCTATAACTAGTGTCACAGGAATGGTTCAAAACATAGACAGTAGGAAAAGTCAGTCTACATGTACCTAAGTCGGCATTGTGCCTTTTGTATTTAATTACGATGCAATTTCCGTATTTCATCGTCAATAAGAAGGTCAGAGGGATACGGAAAAACTAAAGTGAAGCATCGGAATCTATAACTAGTGTCACAGGAATGGTTCAAAACATAGTCAGTAAGAAGAGTCAGTCTTCTTGTACTTAAGTCGGCATATTGCTTTTTCTATTTAATTCCGATGCGATTTCTGTGTCTCATCGTCAATAGGAAGGTCCAAGGGATACGGTAATCCTGAAGTAAAGCATCGGATTCTATAACTAGTGTCACAGGAATGGTTCAAAACATTGTCAGTAAGAAGAGTCAGTCTTCTTGTACTTAAGTCGGCACTGTGCTTTTTTGATTTAATTCGGATGCAATTTCTGTGTTTCATCGTCAATAAGAAGGTCCAAGGGATACAGTATACTTGGAGTGAAGCATCGGAATCCATAACTAGTGTCACAGGGACGGTTCAAACCAAAGACAGTAAGATGAGTCAGTATTCTTGTACTTAAGAAGGCATTGTGCATTTTGTATTTAATTCCCATGCAATTTCTGTGTTTCATCGTCAATAAGAAGGTCCAAGGGATACAGTAAACCTGAAGTGAAGCATCGGAATCTATAACTAGTGTCACAGGAATGGTTCCAGACATAGACAGTAAGAAGAGTCAGACTTCTTTTACTTAAGTCGGCATTGTGCCTTTTGTAATTTAATTCCGATGCACTTTCTGTGTTTCTTAGTCAATAAGAAGTTCAGAGGGATACATTAAACCTGAAGTGAAGCATCGGAATCTATAACTAGTGTCACACGAATGGTTCAAAACATAGAGAGTTGGAAGAGTCAGTCTTCTTGTACTTAAGTCGGCATTGTGCCTTTTGTATTTAATTCCGATGTAATTTCTGTGTTTCTTAGTCAATAAGAAGGTCCAAGGGATACAGTAAACCTGAAATGATCCATCGGAATCTATAACTAGTGTCACAGGAATGGTTCAAAACATAGACAGTAGGAAAAGTCAGTCTACATGTACCTAAGTCGGCATTGTGCCTTTTGTATTTAATTACGATGCAATTTCCGTATTTCATGGTCAATAAGAAGGTCAGAGGGATACGGAAAAACTAAAGTGAAGCATCGGAATCTATAACTAGTGTCACAGGAATGGTTCAAAACATAGTCAGTAAGAAGAGTCAGTCTTCTTGTACTTAAGTCGTCATTGTGCCTTTTGTATTTAATTCCGATGCAATTTCTGTGTTTCATCGCCAATAAGAAGGTCCAAGAGAGACATTAAACCTCAAGTGATTCATTAGAATCTATAACTAGTGTCACAGGAATGTTCAAAACATAGTCAGTACGAAGAGTCAGTCTTCTTGTACTTAAGTAGGCATTGCGCCTTTTGTATTGAATTCCGATGCAATTTCTGTGTTTCATCGTCACTATGAAGGTCAGTTGCATATAGTAATCCTGAAGTTAAGCATGGGAATCTATAACTAGTTTCACAGGAATGGTTCAAAACATAGTCAGTAAGAAGAGTCAGTCTTCTTGTAGTTAAGTCGGTATTGTGCCTTTTGTATTTAATTCCGATGCAATTTCTGTGTTTCATCGTCAATAAGAAGGTCCAATGGATACAGTAAACTTGGAGTGAAGCATCGGAATCCATAACTAGTGTCTCAGGGACGGTTCAAACCATAGACAGTAAGATGAGTCAGTATTCTTGTACTTATGTCGGCATTGTGCATTTTGTATTTAATTCCGATGCAATTTCTGTGTTTCATCGTCAATAAGTGGTCCATGGGATACAGTAAACCTCAAGTGAAGCATCGGAATCTATAACTAGTGTCACAGGAATGGTTCAAGACATAGACAGTAAGAAGAGTCAGACTTCTTTTACTTAAGTCGGCATTGTGCCTTTTGTATTTAATTCCGTTGCAATTTCTGTGTTTCTTCGTCAATAAGAAGGTCCAAGGGATACAGTAAACCTGGAGTGAAGCATCGGAGTCTATAACTAGTGTCACAGGAATTGTTCAAAATATAGACAGTAAGAAGAGTCAGACTTCTTGTACTTAATTCGGCATTGTGCGTTTTGTATTTAATTCTGATGCAATTTCTGTGTTTCATCGTCAATAAGAAGGTCCAAGGGATACAGTAAACCTGAAGTGAAGCATCAGAATCTATAACTAGTGTCACAGGAAAGTTTCAAAACATAGTCAGTAAGAAGAGTCAGTCTTCTTGTACTTAAGTCGGCATTGTGCTTTTTGTATTTAATTCCGATGCAATTTCTGTGTTTCATCGTCAATAAGAAGGTCCAAGGGATACAGTAAACCTGGATTGAAGCATCGGGATCCATAACTAGTGTCACAGGGACGGTTCAAACCATAGACAGAAAGATGAGTCAGTTATCTTGTTCTTAAGTCGGCATTGTGCATTTTTTATTTAATTCCGATGCAATTTCTGTGTTTCATCGTCAATAAGAAGGTCCAAGGGATACAGTAAACCTGGAGTGAAGTATCGGAATCTATAACTAGTGTCACAGGAATGGTTCAAAACATAGTCAGTAAGAAGAGTCAGTCTTCTTGTAGTTAAGTCGGCATTGTGCCTTTTCAATTTAATTTCGATGCAATTTCTGTGTTTCATCGTCAATAAGAAGGTCCAAGGGATACAGTAAACCTGGGGTGAAGCATCGGAATCTATAACTAGTGTCACAGGGACGGTTCAAAACATAGACAGTAAGATGAGTCTGTATTCTTCTACTTTAGTCGGCATTGTGCTTTTTGTATTTAATTCCGATGCAATTTCTGTGTTTCATCGTCACTAAGGAGGTCAGTGGGATACAGTAATCTTGAAGTTAAGCAACGGAATCTATAACTAGTGTCACAGGAATGGTTCAAATCATAGTCAGTAAGAAGAGTCAGTCTTCTTTTAGTTAAGTCGGCATTGTGCCTTTTCTTTTTATTTCCGATGCAATTTCTGTGTTTCATCGTCAATAAGAAGGAAAGAGGGATACAGTAAACCTGAAGTGAAGCATCGGAATCTATAACTAGTGTCACACGAATGGTTCAAAACATAGAGAGTTGGAAGAGTCAGTCTTCTTGTACTTAAGTCGGCATTGTGCCTTTTGTATTTAATTCCGATGTAATTTCTGTGTTTCTTAGTCAATAAGAAGGTCCAAGGGATACAGTAAACCTGAAATGATCCATCGGAATCTATAACTAGTGTCACAGGAATGGTTCAAAACATAGACAGTAGGAAAAGTCAGTCTACATGTACCTAAGTCGGCATTGTGCCTTTTGTATTTAATTACGATGCAATTTCCGTATTTCATCGTCAATAAGAAGGTCAGAGGGATACGGAAAAACTAAAGTGAAGCATCGGAATCTATAACTAGTGTCACAGGAATGGTTCAAAACATAGTCAGTAAGAAGAGTCAGTCTTCTTGTACTTAAGTCGGCATATTGCTTTTTCTATTTAATTCCGATGCGATTTCTGTGTCTCATCGTCAATAGGAAGGTCCAAGGGATACGGTAATCCTGAAGTAAAGCATCGGATTCTATAACTAGTGTCACAGGAATGGTTCAAAACATTGTCAGTAAGAAGAGTCAGTCTTCTTGTACTTAAGTCGGCACTGTGCTTTTTTGATTTAATTCGGATGCAATTTCTGTGTTTCATCGTCAATAAGAAGGTCCAAAGGATACAGTAAACCTAGAGTGAAGCATCGGAATCTATAACTAGTGTCACAGGAATGGTTCAAAACATAGACAGTAAGAAGAGTCAATCTTTTTGTACTTAAATCGGCATTGTGCCTTTTGTATTTCATTCCGATGCAATTTCTGTGTTTCATCGTCAATAAGAAGGTCAGAGGGATACAGTAAACCTGAAGTGAAGCATCGGAATCTATAACTAGTGTCACAGGAATGGTTCAAACGTATTCAGTAAGAAGAGTCCGTCTTCCTGTACTTAAGTCGGCTTTGTGCTTTTGTATTTAATCCCGATGCAATTTCCGTGTTTCATCGTCAATAAGAGGGTCCAAGGTATACAGTAAACCTGGAGTGAAGGATCGGAATCTATACTAGTTTCACAGGAATGGTTCAAACCATAGATAGTAAGTGAGTCAGTCTTCCTGTACTTAAGTCGGCATTGTGCCTTTTGTATTTAATTCCGATGCAATTTCTGTGTTTCATCGCCAATAAGAAGGTCCAAGAGATACAGTAAACCTGAAGTGATGCATTAGAATCTATAACTAGTGTCACAGGAATGTTCAAAACATAGTCAGTACGAAGAGTCAGTCTTCTTGTACTTAAGTAGGCATTGTGCCTTTTGTATTTAATTCCGATGCAATTTCTGTGTTTCATCGTCACTATGAAGGTCAGTTGCATATAGTAATCATGAAGTTAAGCATCGGAATCTATAACAAGTGTCACAGGATTGGTTCAAATCATTGTCAGTAAGAAGAGTCAGTCTTCTTGTAGTTAAGTCGGTATTGTGCCTTTTCTATTTAATTCTGATGTGATTTCTGTGTTTCATCGTCAATAAGAAGGTCCAAGGGAAACAGTATACTTGGAGTGAAGCATCGGAATCCATAACTAGTGTCACAGGGACGGTTCAAACCATAGACAGTAAGATGAGTCAGTATTCTTGTACTTAAGAAGGCATTGTGCATTTTGTATTTAATTCCGATGCAATTTTTGTGTTTCATCGTCAATAAGAAGGTCCAAGGGATACAGGAAACCTGAAGTGAAGCATCGGAATCTATAACTAGTGTCACAGGAATGGTTCCAGACATAGACAGTAAGAAGAGTCAGACTTCTTTTACTTAAGTCGGCATTGTGCCTTTTGTATGTAATTCCGATGCACTTTCTGTGTTTCTTAGTCAATAAGAAGGTCCAAGAGATACAGTAAACCTGGAGTGAAGCATCGGAGTCTATAACTAGTGTCACAGGTATGGTTCAAAATATAGACAGTAAGAAGAGTCAGACTTCTTGCACTTAATTCGGCATTGTGCGTTTTGTATTTAATTCTGATGCAATTTCTGTGTTTCATCGTCAATAAGAGGGTCCAAGGGATACAGTAAACCTGAAGTGAAGCATCGGAATCTATAACTAGTGTCACAGGAATGGTTCAAAACATAGTCAGTAAGAAGAGTCAGTCTTCTTGTATTTAAGTCGGCATTGTGCTTTTTGTATTTAATTCCGATGCAATTTCTGTGTTTCATCGTCAATAAGATGGTCCAAGGAATACAGTAAACCTGGAGTGAAGCATCGGGATCCATAACTAGTGTCACAGGGACGGTTCAAACCACAGAAAGTAAGATGAGTCAGTTATCTTGTTCTTAAGACGGCATTGTGCATTTTCTATTTCATTCCGATGCAATTTCTGTGTTTCATCGTCAATAAGAATGTCCAAGGGATACAGTAAACCTGGAGTGAAGCATCGGAATCTATAACTAGTGTCACAGGAATGGTTCAAATCATAGTCAGTAAGAAGAGTCAGTCTTCTTGTACTTAAGTCGGCATTGTGCCTTTTCAATTTAATTCCGATGCAATTTCTGTGTTTCATCGTCAATACGAAGGTCCAAGGGATACAGTAAACCTGGAGTGAAGCATCGGAATCTATAACTAGTGTCAGAGGGACGGTTCAAAACATAGACAGTAAGATGAGTCAGTATTCTTGTACTTTAGTCGGCATTGTGCTTTTTGTATTTAATTCCGATGCAATTTCTGTGTTTCATCATCACTAAGGAGGTCAGTGGGATACAGTACTCCTGAAGTTAAGCATCGGAATCTATAACTAGTGTCACAGGAATGGTTCAAATCATAGTCAGTAAGAAGAGTCAGTCTTCTTGTGGTTAAGTCGGCATTGTGCCTTTCCTTTTTATTTCCGATGCAATTTCTGTGTTTCATCGTCAATAAGAAGGTCAGAGGGATACAGTAAACCTGAAGTGAAGCATCGGAATCTATAACTAGTGTCACAGGAACGGTTCAAATCATACTCAGTAAGAAGAGTCAGTCTTCTTGTACTTAAGTCGGCATTGTGCCTTATGTATTTAATTCCGATGCAATTTCTGTGTTTCATTGTCAATAAGAAGGTCCAAGGGATACAGTAAACCTGAAATGAACCTTCGGGATCTATAATTAGTGTCACAGGAACGGTTCAAAACATCGACAGTAGGTAAAGTCAGTCTACATGAACTTAAGTCGGCATTGTGCCTTTTGTATTTAATTCCAATGCAATTTCCGTATTTCATCGTCAATAATAAGGTCAGAGGGATACGGAAAACCTAAAGTGAAGCATCGGAATCTTCAACTAGTGTCACAGGAATGGTTCAAAACATAGATAGTAAGTGAGTCAGTCTTCTTGTACTTAAGTCGGCATTGTGCCTTTTGTATTTCATTCCGATGTAATTTATGTGTTTTATCGTCAATAGGAAGGTCAGAGGGATACAGTAAACCTGATATGAAGCATCGTAATCTATAACTAGGGTCACAGGAATGGTTCAAAACATAGTCAGTAAGAAGAGTCAGTCTTCTTCTACTTAAGTCGGTATTGTGCCTTTGTATTTAATTCCGATGTAATTTATGTGTTTTGTCGTCAATAGGAAGGTCAGAGGGATACAGTAAACATGAAGTGAAGCATCGGAATCTATAACTAGTGTCACAGGAATGGTTCAAAAAATAGTCAGTAAGAAGAGTCAGTCTTCTTGTACTTAAGTCGGCATTGTGCCTTTTGTATTTAATTCCGATGCAATTTCTGTGTTTCATCGCCAATAAGAAGGTCCAAGAGATACAGTAAACCTGAAGTGATGCATTAGAATCTATAACTAGTGTCACAGGAATGTTCAAAACATAGTCAGTACGAAGAGTCAGTCTTCTTGTACTTAAGTAGGCATTGTGCCTTTTGTATTTAATTCCGATGCAATTTCTGTGTTTTATCGTCACTATGAAGGTCAGTTGCATATAGTAATCATGAAGTTAAGCATCGGAATCTATAACAAGTGTCACAGGATTGGTTCACATCATTGTCAGTAAGAAGAGTCAGTCTTCTTGTAGTTAAGTCGGTATTGTGCCTTTTCTATTTAATTCTGATGTAATTTCTGTGTTTCATCGTCAATAAGAAGGTCCAAGGGATACAGTATACTTGGAGTGAAGCATCGGAATCCATAACTAGTGTCACAGGGACGGTTCAAACCATAGACAGTAAGATGAGTCAGTATTCTTGTACTTAAGAAGGCATTGTGCATTTTGTATTTAATTCCGATGCAATTTCTGTGTTTCATCGTCAATAAGAAGGTCCAAGGGATACAGTAAACCTGAAGTGAAGCATCGGAATCTATAACTAGTGTCACAGGAATGGTTCCAGACATAGACAGTAAGAAGAGTCAGACTTCTTTTACTTAAGTCGGCATTGTGCCTTTTGTATTTAATTCCGATGCACTTTCTGTGTTTCTTAGTCAATAAGAAGGTCCAAGGGATACAGTAAACCTGAAATGAACCATCGGAATCTATAACTAGTGTCACAGGAATGGTTCAAAACATAGACAGTAGGAAAAGTCAGGCTACATGTACCTAAGTCGGCATTGTGCCTTTTGTATTTAATTCCGTTGCAATTTCCGTATTTCATCGTCAATAAGAAGGTAAGAGGGATACGGAAAACCTAAAGGGAAGCATCGGAATCTATAACTAGTGTCACAGGAATGGTTCAAAACATAGTCAGTAAGAAGAGTCAGTCTTCTTGTACTTAAGTCGGCATATTGCTTTTTCTATTTAATTCCGATGCGATTTCTGTGTCTCATCGTCAATAGGAAGGTCCAAGGGATACGGTAAACCTGAAGTAAAACATCGGATTCTATAACTAGTGTCACAGGAATGGTTCAAAACATTGTCAGTAAGAAGAGTCAGTCTTCTTGTACTTAAGTCGGCAATGTGCTTTTTTTATTTAATTCGGATGCAATTTCTGTGTTTCATCGTCAATAAGAAGGTCCAAAGGATACAGTAAACCTAGAGTGAAGCATCGGAATCTATAACTAGTGTCACAGGAATGGTTCAAAACATAGACAGTAAGAAGAGTCAATCTTTTTGTACTTAATTCGGCATTGTGCCTTTTGTATTTAATTCCGATGCAATTTCTGTGGTTCATCGTCAATAAGAAGGTCAGAGGGATACAGTAAACCTGAAGTGAAGGATCGGAATCTATACTAGTTTCACAGGAATGGTTCAAACCATAGATAGTAAGTGAGTCAGTCTCCTTCTACTTAAGTCGGTATTGTGCCTTTTGTATTTAATTCCGGTGCAATTTCTGTGTTTCATCGCCAATAAGAAGGTCCAAGAGATACAGTAAACCTGAAGAGATGCATTAGAATCTATAACTAGTGTCACAGGAATGTTCAAAACATAGTCAGTACGAAGAGTCAGGCTTCTTGTACTTAAGTAGGCATTGTGCCTTTTGTATTTAATTCCGATGCAATTTCTGTGTTTCATCGTCACTATGAAGGTCAGTTGCATATAGTAATCATGAAGTTAAGCATCGGAATCTATAACAAGTGTCACAGGATTGGTTCAAATCATTGTCAGTAAGAAGAGTCAGTCTTCTTGTCGTTAAGTCGGTATTGTGCGTTTCCTATTTAATTCTGATGTAATTTCTGTGTTTCATCGTCAATAAGAAGGTCCAAGGGATACAGTATACTTGGAGTGAAGCATCGGAATCCATAACTAGTGTCACAGGGACGGTTCAAACCATAGACAGTAAGATGAGTCAGTATTCTTGTACTTAAGAAGGCATTGTGCATTTTGTATTTAATTCCGATGCAATTTTTGTGTTTCATCGTCAATAAGAAGGTCCAAGGGATACAGTAAACCTGAAGTGAAGCATCGGAATCTATAACTAGTGTCACAGGAATGGTTCCAGACATAGACAGTAAGAGGAGTCAGACTTCTTTTACTTAAGTCGGCATTGTGCCTTTTGTATTTAATTCCGATGCACTTTCTGTGTTTCTTAGTCAATAAGAAGGTCCAAGAGATACAGTAAACCTGGAGTGAAGCATCGGAGTCTATAACTAGTGTCACAGGTATGGTTCAAAATATAGACAGTAAGAAGAGTCAGACTTCTTGCACTTAATTCGGCATTGTGCGTTTTGTATTTAATTCTGATGCAATTTCTGTGTTTCATCGTCAATAAGAGGGTCCAAGGGATACAGTAAACCTGAAGTGAAGCATCGGAATCTATAACTAGTGTCACAGGAATGGTTCAAAACATAGTCAGTAAGAAGAGTCAGTCTTCTTGTACTTAAGTCGGCATTGTGCTTTTTGTATTTAATTCCGATGCAGTTTCTGTGTTTCATCGTCAATAAGAAGGTCCAAGGAATACAGTAAACCTGGAGTGAAGCATCGGGATCCATAACTAGTGTCACAGGGACGGTTCAAACCATAGAAAGTAAGATGAGTCAGTTATCTTGTTCTTAAGACGGCATAGTGCATTTTCTATTTAATTCCCATGCAATTTCTGTGTTTCATCGTCAATAAGAATGTCCAAGGGATACAGTAAACCTGGAGTGAAGCATCGGAATCTATAACTAGTGTCACAGGAATGGTTCAAATCATAGTCAGTAAGAAGAGTCAGTCTTATTCTAGTTAAGTCGGCATTGTGCCTTTTCAATTTAATTCCGATGCAATTTCTGTGTTTCATCGTCAATACGAAGGTCCAAGGGATACAGTAAACCTGGAGTGAAGCATCGGAATCTATAACTAGTGTCAGAGGGACGGTTCAAAACATAGACAGTAAGATGAGTCAGTATTCTTGTACTTTAGTCGGCATTGTGCTTTTTGTATTTAATTCCGATGCAATTTCTGTGTTTCATCATCACTAAGAAGGTCAGTGGGATACAGTACTCCTGAAGTTAAGCATCGGAATCTATAACTAGTGTCACAGGAATGGTTCAAAACATAGACAGTAGGAAAAGTCAGTCTACTTGTACTTAAGTCGGCATTGTGCCTTTTGTATTTAATTCCGATGCAATTTCCGTATTTCATCGTCAATAAGAAGGTCAGAGGGATACGGAAAACCTAAAGTGAAGCATCGGAATCTATAACTAGTGTCACAGGAATGGTTCAAAACATAGTCAGTAAGAAGAGTCAGTCTTCCTGTACTTAAGTCTTCATTGTGCTTTTTCAATTTACTTCCGATTCGATTTCTGTGTCTCATCGTCAATAGGAAGGTCGAAGGAATACGGTAAACCTGAAGTAAAGCATCGGATTCTATAACTATGTCACAGGAATGGTTCAATACATTGTCAGTAAAAAGAGTCAGTCTTCTTGTACTTAAATCGGCACTGTGCTTTTTTTATTTAATTCGGATGCAATTTCTGTGTTTCATCGTCAATAAGAAGGTCCAAAGGATACAGTAAACCTAGAGTGAAGCATCGGAATCTATAACTAGTGTCACAGGAATGGTTCAAAACATAGACAGTAGGAAGAGTCAATCTTTTTGTACTTAATTCGGCATTGTGCCTTTTGTATTTAATTCCGATGCAATTTCTGTGTTTCATCGTCAATAAGAACGTCAGAGGGATACAGTAAATCTGAAGTGAAGCATTGGAATCTATAACTAGTGTCACAGGAATGGTTCAAAACATAATCAGTAAGAAGAGTCAGTCTTCTTGTACTTAAGTATGTATTGTGAATTTTGTATTTAATTCCGATGCAATTTCTGTGTTTCATCGTCAATAAGATGGTCCATGGGATACAGTAAACCCGAAGTGAAGCATCCGAATCTATGACTAGTGTCACAGGAATGGATCAAAGCATAGACAGTAGGAAGAGTCAGTCATCTTGTACTTAAGTCGGCATTATGCCTAATGTATTTAATTCCGATGCAATTTCTGTGCTTCGTCGTCAATAAGAAGGTCCAAGGGATACAGTAAACCCGAAGTGAAGTATTGGAATCTATAACTAGTGTCACAGGAATGGGTCAAAACATAGTCAGTAAGAGGAGTCAGTCTTCTTGTACTTAAGTCGGTATTGTGCCTTTTCTATTTAATTCCGATGCAATTTCTGTGTCTCACCGTCAATAAGAAGGTCAGAGGGATACAGTAAACCTGAAGTGAAGCGTCGGAATCTATAACTAGTGTCACAGGAATGGTTCAAATCATAGAGGGTTGGAAGATTCAGTCCTCTTGTACTTAAGTCGGCATTGTGCCTAATGTATTTAATTCCGATGCAAATTCTGTGCTTCGTCGTCAGTAAGATGGTCCAAGGGATACAGTAAACCCGAAGTGAAGCGTCGGAATCTATAACTAGTGTCACAGGAATGGTTCAAATCATAGTCAGTAAGAAGAGTCAGTCTTCTTGTGGTTAAGTCGGCATTGTGCCTTTCCTTTTTATTTCCGATGCAATTTCTGTGTTTCATCGTCAATAAGATGGTCAGAGGGATACAGTAAAGCTGAAGTGAAGCATCGGAATCTATAACTAGTGTCACAGGAATGGTTCAAAACATAGACAGTAGGAAGAGTCAATCTTTTTGTACTTAATTCGCCATTGTGCCTTTTGTATTTAATTCCGATGCAATTTCTGTGTTTCATCGTCAATAAGAACGTCAGAGGGATACAGTAAATCTGAAGTGAAGCATTGGAATATATAACTAGTGTCACAGGAATGGTTCGAAACATAGACATTACGAAGAGTTAGTCTTCTTGTACTTAAGTCGGCATTGTGCCTTTTGTATTTAATTCCAATGTAATTTCTGTGTTTTAATCGTCAAGAAGAAGGTCAGAGGGATACAGTAAACATGAAGTGAAACATCGGAATCTATAACTAGTGTCACAGGAATGGTTGAAAACATAGTCAGTAAGAAGAGTCGGTCTTCTTGTAATTAAGTCGGCATTGTACCTTTTGTATTTACTTCCGATGCAATTTCTGTGTTACATCGTCAATATGAAGGTCTAAGGGATACAGTAAACCTGGAGTGAAGCATCGGAATCTATAACTAGTGTCACAGGAATGGTTCAAAACATAGACAGTAGGAGGAGTCAGTCCTCTTGTACTTAAGTCGGCATTGTGCCTAATGTATTTAATTCCGATGCAATTTCTGTGTTTCATCGTCAATATGAAGGTCCAAGGGATACAGTAAACCTGGAGTGAAGCATCGGAATCTATAACTAGTGTCACAGGAATGGTTCAAATCATAGTCAGTAAGAAGAGTCAGTCTTCTTGTAGTTAAGTCGGCATTGTGCCTTTTCAATTTAATCCGATGCAATTTCTGTGTTTCATCGTCAATACGAAGGTCCAAGGGATACAGTAAACCTGGAGTGAAGCATCGGAATCTATAACTAGTGTCAGAGGGACGGTTCAAAACATAGACAGTAAGATGAGTCAGTATTCTTGTACTTTAGTCGGCATTGTGCTTTTTGTATTTAATTCCGATGCAATTTCTGTGTTTCATCATCACTAAGAAGGTCAGTGGGATACAGTACTCCTGAAGTTAAGCATCGGAATCTATAACTAGTGGCACAGGAATGGTTCCAGACATAGACAGTAAGAAGAGTCAGACTTCTTTTACTTAAGTCGGCATTGTGCCTTTTGTATTTAATTCCGATGCACTTTCTGTGTTTCTTAGTCAATAAGAAGGTCCAAGGGATACAGTAAACCTGAAATGAACCATCGGAATCTATAACTAGTGTCACAGGAATGGTTCAAAACATAGACAGTAGGAAAAGTCAGTCTACATGTACCTAAGTCGGCATTGTGCCTTTTGTATTTAATTCCGATGCAATTTCCGTATTTCATCGTCAATAAGAAGGTCAGAGGGATACGGAAAACCTAAAGGGAAGCATCGGAATCTATAACTAGTGTCACAGGAATGGTTCAAAACATAGTCAGTAAGAAGAGTCAGCCTTCTTGTACTTAAGTCGGCATATTGCTTTTTCTATTTAATTCCGATGCGATTTCTGTGTCTCATCGTCAATAGGAAGGTCCAAGGGATACGGTAAACCTGAAGTAAAGCATCGGATTCTATAACTAGTGTCACAGGAATGGTTCAAAACATTGTCAGTAAGAAGAGTCAGTCTTCTTGTACTTAAGTCGGCACTGTGCTTTTTTTATTTAATTCGGATGCAATTTCTGTGTTTCATCGTCAATAAGAAGGTCCAAAGGATACAGTAAACCTAGAGTGAAGCATCGGAATCTATAACTAGTGTCACAGGAATGGTTCAAAACATAGACAGTAAGAAGAGTCAATCTTTTTGTACTTAATTCGTCATTGTGCCTTTTGTATTTAATTCCGATGCAATTTCTGTGTTTCATCGTCAATAAGAAGGTCAGCGGGATACAGTAAACCTGAAGTGAAGCATCGGAATCTATAACTAGTGTCACAGGAATGGTTCAAACGTATTCAGTAAGAAGACTCCGTCTTCCTGTACTTATGTCGGCTTTGTGCTTTTGTATTTAATCCCGATGCAATTTCCGTGTTTCATCGCCAATAAGAAGGTCCAAGAGATAGAGTAAACCTGAAGTGATGCATTAGAATCTATAACTAGTGTCACAGGAATGTTCAAAACATAGTCAGTACGAAGAGTCAGTCTTCTTGTACTTAAGTAGGCATTGTGATTTTTGTATTTAATTCCGATGCAATTTCTGTGATTCATCGTCACTATGAAGGTCAGTTGCATACAGTAATCATGAAGTTAAGCATCGGAATCTATAACAAGTGTCACAGGATTGGTTCAAATCATTGTCAGTAAGAAGAGTCAGTCTTCTTGTAGTTAAGTCGGTATTGTGCGTTTTCTATTTAATTCTGATGTAATTTCTGTGTTTCATCGTCAATAAGAAGGTCCAAGGGATACAGTATACTTGGAGTGAAGCA
Organism: Schistocerca americana; assembly: GCF_021461395.2. Classification (NCBI taxonomy): domain Eukaryota; kingdom Metazoa; phylum Arthropoda; class Insecta; order Orthoptera; family Acrididae; genus Schistocerca; species Schistocerca americana. The sequence goes on from NC_060128.1 coordinate 22,752,021, forward strand.
TCGGAATCCATAACTAGTGTCACAGGGACGGTTCAAACCATAGACAGTAAGATGAGTCAGTATTCTTGTACTTAAGAAGGCATTGTGCATTTTGTATTTAATTCCGATGCAATTTTTGTGTTTCATCGTCTATAAGAAGGTCCAAGGGATACAGTAAACCTGAAGTGAAGCATCGGAATCTGTAACTAGTGTCACAGGAATGGTTCCAGACATAGACAGTAAGAGGAGTCAGACTTCTTTTACTTAAGTCGGCATTGTGCCTTTTGTATTTAATTCCGATGCACTTTCTGTGTTTCTTAGTCAATAAGAAGGTCCAAGAGATACAGTAAACCTGGAGTGAAGCATCGGAGTCTATAACTAGTGTCACAGGTATGGTTCAAAATATAGACAGTAAGAAGAGTCAGACTTCTTGCACTTAATTCGGCATTGTGCGTTTTGTATTTAATTCTGATGCAATTTCTGTGTTTCATCGTCAATAAGAGGGTCCAAGGGATACAGTAATCCTGAAGTGAAGCATCGGAATCTATAACTAGTGTCACAGGAATGGTTCAAAACATAGTCAGTAAGAAGAGTCAGTCTTCTTGTACTTAAGTCGGCATTGTGCTTTTTGTATTTAATTCCGATGCAGTTTCTGTGTTTCATCGTCAATAAGAAGGTCCAAGGAATACAGTAAACCTGGAGTGAAGCATCGGGATCCATAACTAGTGTCACAGGGACGGTTCAAACCATAGAAAGTAAGATGAGTCAGTTATCTTGTTCTTAAGACGGCATAGTGCATTTTCTATTTAATTCCGATGCAATTTCTGTGTTTCATCGTCAATAAGAATGTCCAAGGGATACAGTAAACCTGGAGTGAAGCATCGGAATCTATAACTAGTGTCACAGGAATGGTTCAAATCATAGTCAGTAAGAAGAGTCAGTCTTCTTCTAGTTAAGTCGGCATTGTGCCTTTTCAATTTAATTCCGATGCAATTTCTGTGTTTCATCGTCAATACCAAGGTCCAAGGGATACAGTAAACCTGGAGTGAAGCATCGGAATCTATAACTAGTGTCAGAGGGACGGTTCAAAACATAGACAGTAAGATGAGTCAGTATTCTTGTACTTTAGTCGGCATTGTGCTTTTTGTATTTAATTCCGATGCAATTTCTGTGTTTCATCATCACTAAGAAGGTCAGTGGGATTTAGTACTCCTGAAGTTAAGCATCGGAATCTATAACTAGTGTCACAGGAATGGTTCAAAACATAGACAGTAGGAAAAGTCAGTCTACATGTACTTAAGTCGGCATTGTGCCTTTTGTATTTCATTCCGATGCAATTTCCGTATTTCATCGTCAATAAGAAGGTCAGAGGGATACGGAAAACCTAAAGTGAAGCATCGGAATCTATAACTAGTGTCACAGGAATGGTTCAAAACATAGTCAGTAAGAAGAGTCAGTCTTCTTGTACTTAAGTCTTCATTGTGCTTTTTCTATTTACTTCCGATTCGATTTCTGTGTCTCATCGTCAATAGGAAGGTCCAAGGAATACGGTAAACCTGAAGTAAAGCATCGGATTCTATTACTATGTCACAGGAATGGTTCAAAACATTGTCAGTAAAAAGAGTCAGTCTTCTTGTACTTAAATCGGCACTGTGCTTCTTTTATTTAATTCGGATGCAATTTCTGTGTTTCATCGTCAATAAGAAGGTCCAAAGGATACAGTAAACCTAGAGTGAAGCATCGGAATCTATAACTAGTGTCACAGGAATGGTTCAAAACATAGACAGTAGGAAGAGTCAATCTTTTTGTACTTAATTCGGCATTGTGCCTTTTGTATTTAATTCCGATGCAATTTCTGTGTTTCATCGTCAATAAGAACGTCAGAGGGATACAGTAAATCTGAAGTGAAGCATTGGAATCTATAACTAGTGTCACAGGAATGGTTCAAAACATAATCAGTAAGAAGAGTCAGTCTTCTTGTACTTAAGTCGGTATTGTGAATTTTGTATTTAATTCCGATGCAATTTCTGTGTTTCATCGTCAATAAGATGGTCCATGGGATACAGTAAACCCGAAGTGAAGCATCGGAATCTATGACTAGTGTCACAGGAATGGATCAAAGCATAGACAGTAGGAAGAGTCAGTCATCTTGTACTTAAGTCGGCATTATGCCTAATGTATTTAATTCCGATGCAATTTCTGTGCTTCGTCGTCAATAAGAAGGTCCAAGGGATACAGTAAACCCGAAGTGAAGTATTGGAATCTATAACTAGTGTCACAGGAATGGTTCAAAACATAGTCAGTAAGAGGAGTCAGTCTTCTTGTACTTAAGTCGGTATTGTGCCTTTTCTATTTAATTCCGATGCAATTTCTGTGTCTCACCGTCAATAAGAAGGTCAGAGGGATACAGTAAACCTGAAGTGAAGCGTCGGAATCTATAACTAGTGTCACAGGAATGGTTCAAATCATAGAGGGTTGGAAGATTCAGTCCTCTTGTACTTAAGTCGGCATTGTGCCTAATGTATTTAATTCCGATGCAATTTCTGTGCTTCGTCGTCAATAAGATGGTCCAAGGGATACAGTAAACCCGAAGTGAAGCGTCGGAATCTATAACTAGTGTCACAGGAATGGTTCAAATCATAGTCAGTAAGAAGAGTCAGTCTTCTTGTGGTTAAGTCGGCATTGTGCCTTTCCTTTTTATTTCCGATGCAATTTCTGTGTTTCATCGTCAATAAGAAGGTCAGAGGGATACAGTAAAGCTGAAGTGAAGCATCGGAATCTATAACTAGTGTCACACGAATGGTTCAAAACATAGACAGTTGGAAGAGTCAGTCTTCTTGTACATAAGTCGGCATTGTGCCTTTTGTATTTAATTCCGATGCAATATCTGTGTTTCATCGTCAATAAGAAGGTCCAAAGGATACAGTAAACCTAGAGTGAAGCATCGGAATCTATAACTAGTGTCACAGGAATGGTTCAAAACATAGACAGTAGGAAGAGTCAATCTTTTTGTACTTAATTCGCCATTGTGCCTTTTGTATTTAATTCCGATGCAATTTCTGTGTTTCATCGTCAATAAGAACGTCAGAGGGATACAGTAATTCTGAAGTGAAGCATTGGAATCTATAACTAGTGTCACAGGAATGGTTCAAAACATAGACATTACGAAGAGTTAGTCTTCTTGTACTTAAGTCGGCATTGTGCCTTTTGTATTTAATTCCAATGTAATTTCTGTGTTTTAATCGTCAAGAAGAAGGTCAGAGGGATACAGTAAACATGAAGTGAAGCATCGGAATCTATAACTAGTGTCACAGGAATGGTTGAAAACATAGTCAGTAAGAAGAGTCGGTCTTCTTGTAATTAAGTCGGCATTGTACCTTTTGTATTTACTTCCGATGCAATTTCTGTGTTACATCGTCAATATGAAGGTCTAAGGGATACAGTAAACCTGGAGTGAAGCATCGGAATCTATAACTAGTGTCACAGGAATGGTTCAAAACATAGACAGTAGGAGGAGTCAGTCCTCTTGTACTTAAGTCGGCATTGTGCCTAATGTATTTAATTCCAATGCAATTTCTGTGTTACATCGTCAATATGAAGGTCCAAGCGATACAGTAAACCTGGAGTGAAGCATCGGAATCTATAACTAGTGTCACAGGAATGGTTCAAATCATAGTCAGTAAGAAGAGTCAGTCTTCTTGTAGTTAAGTCGGCATTGTGCCTTTTCAATTTAATTCCGATGCAATTTCTGTGTTTCATCGTCAATACGAAGGTCCAAGGGATACAGTAAACCTGGAGTGAAGCATCGGAATCTACAACTAGTGTCAGAGGGACGGTTCAAAACATAGACAGTAAGATGAGTCAGTATTCTTGTACTTTAGTCGGCATTGTGCTTTTTGTATTTAATTCCGATGCAATTTCTGTGTTTCATCATCACTAAGAAGGTCAGTGGGATACAGTACTCCTGAAGTTAAGCATCGGAATCTATAACTAGTGTCACAGGAATGGTTCAAAACATAGACAGTAGGAAAAGTCTGTCTACATGTACTTAAGTCGGCATTGTGCCTTTTGTATTTCATTCCGATGCAATTTCCGTATTTCATCGTCAATAAGAAGGTCAGAGGGATACGGAAAACCTAAAGTGAAGCATCGGAATCTATAACTAGTGTCACAGGAATGGTTCAAAACATAGTCAGTAAGAAGAGTCAGTCTTCTTGTACTTAAGTCTTCATTGTGCTTTTTCTATTTACTTCCGATTCGATTTCTGTGTCTCATCGTCAATAGGAAGGTCCAAGGGATACGGTAAACCTGAAGTAAAGCATCGGATTCTATAACTATGTCACAGGAATGGTTCAAAACATTGTCAGTAAAAAGAGTCAGTCTTCTTGTACTTAAATCGGCACTGTGCTTTTTTTATTTAATTCGGATGCAATTTCTGTGTTTCATCGTCAATAAGAAGGTCCAAAGGATACAGTAAACCTAGAGTGAAGCATCGGAATCTATAACTAGTGTCACAGGAATGGTTCAAAACATAGACAGTAGGAAGAGTCAATCTTTTTGTACTTAATTCGGCATTGTGCCTTTTGTATTTAATTCCGATGCAATTTCTGTGTTTCATCGTCAATAAGAACGTCAGAGGGATACAGTAAATCTGAAGTGAAGCATTGGAATCTATAACTAGTGTCACAGGAATGGTTCAAAACATAATCAGTAAGAAGAGTCAGTCTTCTTGTACTTAAGTCGGTATTGTGAATTTTGTATTTAATTCCGATGCAATTTCTGTGTTTCATCGTCAATAAGATGGTCCATGGGATACAGTAAACCCGAAGTGAAGCATCGGAATCTATGACTAGTGTCACAGGAATGGATCAAAGCATAGACAGTAGGAAGAGTCAGTCATCTTGTACTTAAGTCGGCATTATGCCTAATGTATTTAATTCCGATGCAATTTCTGTGCTTCGTCGTCAATAAGAAGGTCCAAGGGATACAGTAAACCCGAAGTGAAGTATTGGAATCTATAACTAGTGTCACAGGAATGGTTCAAAACATAGTCAGTAAGAGGAGTCAGTCTTCTTGTACTTAAGTCGGTATTGTGCCTTTTCTATTTAATTCCGATGCAATTTCTGTGTCTCACCGTCAATAAGAAGGTCAGAGGGATACAGCAAACCTGAAGTGAAGCGTCGGAATCTATAACTAGTGTCACAGGAATGGTTCAAATCATAGAGGGTTGGAAGATTCAGTCCTCTTGTACTTAAGTCGGCATTGTGCCTAATGTATTTAATTCCGATGCAATTTCTGTGCTTCGTCGTCAATAAGATGGTCCAAGGGATACAGTAAACCCGAAGTGAAGCGTCGGAATCTATAACTAGTGTCACAGGAATGGTTCAAATCATAGTCAGTAAGAAGAGTCAGTCTTCTTGTGGTTAAGTCGGCATTGTGCCTTTCCTTTTTATTTCCGATGCAATTTCTGTGTTTCATCGTCAATAAGAAGGTCAGAGGGATACAGTAAAGCTGAAGTGAAGCATCGGAATCTATAACTAGTGTCACACGAATGGTTCAAAACATAGACAGTTGGAAGAGTCAGTCTTCTTGTACATAAGTCGGCATTGTGCCTTTTGTATTTAATTCCGATGCAATATCTGTGTTTCATCGTCAATAAGAAGGTCCAAAGGATACAGTAAACCTAGAGTGAAGCATCGGAATCTATAACTAGTGTCACAGGAATGGTTCAAAACATAGACAGTAGGAAGAGTCAATCTTTTTGTACTTAATTCGCCATTGTGCCTTTTGTATTTAATTCCGATGCAATTTCTGTGTTTCATCGTCAATAAGAACGTCAGAGGGATACAGTAATTCTGAAGTGAAGCATTGGAATCTATAACTAGTGTCACAGGAATGGTTCAAAACATAGACATTACGAAGAGTTAGTCTTCTTGTACTTAAGTCGGCATTGTGCCTTTTGTATTTAATTCCAATGTAATTTCTGTGTTTTAATCGTCAAGAAGAAGGTCAGAGGGATACAGTAAACATGAAGTGAAGCATCGGAATCTATAACTAGTGTCACAGGAATGGTTGAAATCATAGTCAGTAAGAAGAGTCGGTCTTCTTGTAATTTAGTCGGCATTGTACCTTTTGTATTTACTTCCGATGCAATTTCTGTGTTACATCGTCAATATGAAGGTCTAAGGGATACAGTAAACCTGGAGTGAAGCATCGGAATCTATAACTAGTGTCACAGGAATGGTTCAAAACATAGACAGTAGGAGGAGTCAGTCCTCTTGTACTTAAGTCGGCATTGTGCCTAATGTATTTAATTCCAATGCAATTTCTGTGTTACATCGTCAATATGAAGGTCCAAGGGATACAGTAAACCTGGAGTGAAGCATCGGAATCTATAACTAGTGTCACAGGAATGGTTCAAATCATAGTCAGTAAGAAGAGTCAGTCTTCTTGTAGTTAAGTCGGCATTGTGCCTTTTCAATTTAATTCCGATGCAATTTCTGTGTTTCATCGTCAATACGAAGGTCCAAGGGATACAGTAAACCTGGAGTGAAGCATCGGAATCTATAACTAGTGTCAGAGGGACGGTTCTAAACATAGACAGTAAGATGAGTCAGTATTCTTGTACTTTAGTCGGCATTGTGCTTTTTGTATTTAATTCCGATGCAATTTCTGTGTTTCATCATCACTACGAAGGTCAGTGGGATACAGTACTCCTGAAGGTAAGCATCGGAATCTATAACTAGTGTCACAGGAATGGTTCAAAACATAGACAGTAGGAAAAGTCAGTCTACATGTACTTAAGTCGGCATTGTGCCTTTTGTATTTAATTCCGATGCAATTTCCGTATTTCATCGTCAATAAGAAGGTCAGAGGGATACGGAAAACCTAAAGTGAAGCATCGGAATCTATAACTAGTGTCACAGGAATGGTTCAAAACATAGTCAGTAAGAAGAGTCAGTCTTCTTGTACTTAAGTCTTCATTGTGCTCTTTCTATTTACTTCCGATTCGATTTCTGTGTCTCATCGTCAATAGGAAGGTCCAAGGAATACGGTAAACCTGAAGTAAAGCATCGGATTCTATAACTATGTCACAGGAATGGTTCAAAACATTGTCAGTAAAAAGAGTCAGTCTTCTTGTACTTAACTCGGCACTGTGCTTTTTTTATTTAATTCGGATGCAATTTCTGTGTTTCATCGTCAATAAGAAGGTCCAAAGGATACAGTAAACCTAGAGTGAAGCATCGGAATCTATAACTAGTGTCACAGGAATGGTTCAAAACATAGACAGTAGGAAGAGTCAATCTTTTTGTACTTAATTCGGCATTGTGCCTTTTTTATTTAATTCCGATGCAATTTCTGTGTTTCATCGTCAATAAGAACGTCAGAGGGATACAGTAAATCTGAAGTGAAGCATTGGAATCTATAACTAGTGTCACAGGAATGGTTCAAAACATAATCAGTAAGAAGAGTCAGTCTTCTTGTACTTAAGTCGGTATTGTGAATTTTGTATTTAATTCCGATGCAATTTCTGTGTTTCATCGTCAATAAGATGGTCCAAGGGATACAGTAAACCCGAAGTGAAGCATCGGAATCTATGACTAGTGTCACAGGAATGGATCAAAGCATAGACAGTAGGAAGAGTCAGTCATCTTGTACTTAAGTCGGCATTATGCCTAATGTATTTAATTCCGATGCATTTTCTGTGCTTCGTCGTCAATAAGAAGGTCCAAGGGATACAGTAAACCCGAAGTGAAGTATTGGAATCTATAACTAGTGTCACAGGAATGGTTCAAAACATAGTCAGTAAGAGGAGTCAGTCTTCTTGTACTTAAGTCGGTATTGTGCCTTTTCTATTTAATTCCAATGCAATTTCTGTGTCTCACCGTCAATAAGAAGGTCAGAGGGATACAGTAAACCTGAAGTGAAGCGTCGGAATCTATAACTAGTGTCACAGGAATGGTTCAAATCATAGAGGGTTGGAAGATTCAGTCCTCTTGTACTTAAGTCGGCATTGTGCCTAATGTATTAATTCCGATGCAAATTCTGTGCTTCGTCGTCAATAAGATGGTCCAAGGGATACAGTAAACCCGAAGTGAAGCGTCGGAATCTATAACTAGTGTCACAGGAATGGTTCAAATCATAGTCAGTAAGAAGAGTCAGTCTTCTTGTGGTTAAGTCGGCATTGTGCCTTTCCTTTTCATTTCCGATGCAATTTCTGTGTTTCATCGTCAATAAGATGGTCAGAGGGATACAGTAAAGCTGAAGTGAAGCATCGGAATCTATAACTAGTGTCACACGAATGGTTCAAAACATAGACAGTTGGAAGAGTCAGTCTTCTTGTACATAAGTCGGCATTCTGCCTTTTGTATTTAATTCCGATGCAATTTCTGTGTTTCATCGTCAATAAGAAGGTCCAAAGGATACAGTAAACCTAGAGTGAAGCATCGGAATCTATAACTAGTGTCACAGGAATGGTTCAAAGCATAGACAGTAGGAAGAGTCAATCTTTTTGTACTTAATTCGCCATTGTGCCTTTTGTATTTAATTCCGATGCAATTTCTGTGTTTCATCGTCAATAAGAACGTCAGAGGGATACAGTAAATCTGAAGTGAAGCATTGGAATATATAAGTAGTGTCACAGGAATGGTTCAAAACATAGACATTACGAAGAGTTAGTCTTCTTGTACTTAAGTCGGCATTGTGCCTTTTGTATTTAATTCCAATGTAATTTCTGTGTTTAATCGTCAAGAAGAAGGTCAGAGGGATACAGTAAACATGAAGTGAAGCATCGGAATCTATAACTAGTGTCACAGGAATGGTTGAAAACATAGTCAGTAAGAAGAGTCGGTCTTCTTGTAATTAAGTCGGCATTGTACCTTTTGTATTTACTTCCGATGCAATTTCTGTGTTACATCGTCAATATGAAGGTCTAAGGGATACAGTAAACCTGGAGTGAAGCATCGGAATCTATAACTAGTGTCACAGGAATGGTTCAAAACATAGACAGTAGGAGGAGTCAGTCCTCTTGTACTTAAGTCGGCATTGTGCCTAATGTATTTAATTCCGATGCAATTTCTGTGTTACTTCGTCAATATGAAGGTCCAAGGGATACAGTAAACCTGGAGTGAAGCATCGGAATCTATAACTAGTGTCACAGGAATGGTTCAAATCATAGTCAGTAAGAAGAGTCAGTCTTCTTGTAGTTAAGTCGGCATTGTGCCTTTTCAATTTAATTCCGATGCAATTTCTGTGTTTCATCGTCAACACGAAGGTCCAAGGGATACAGTAAACCTGGAGTGAAGCTTCGGAATCTATAACTAGTGTCAGAGGGACGGTTCAAAACATAGACAGTAAGATGAGTCAGTATTCTTGTACTTTAGTCGGCATTGTGCTTTTTGTATTTAATTCCGATGCAATTTCTGTGTTTCATCATCACTAAGAAGGTCAGTGGGATACAGTACTCCTGAAGTTAAGCATCGGAATCTATAACTAGTGTCACAGGAATGGTTCAAAACATAGACAGTAGGAAGAGTCAATCTTTTTGTACTTAATTCGGCATTGTGCCTTTTGTATTTAATTCCGATGCAATTTCTGTGTTTCATCGTCAATAAGAACGTCAGAGGGATACAGTAAATCTGAAGTGAAGCATTGGAATCTATAACTAGTGTCACAGGAATGGTTCAAAACATAATCAGTAAGAAGAGTCAGTCTTCTTGTACTTAAGTCGGTATTGTGAATTTTGTATTTAATTCCGATGCAATTTCTGTGTTTCATCGTCAATAAGATGGTCCAAGGGATACAGTAAACCCGAAGTGAAGCATCGGAATCTATGACTAGTGTCACAGGAATGGTTCAAAACATAGTCAGTAAGAGGAGTCAGTCTTCTTGTACTTAAGTCGGTATTGTGCCTTTTCTATTTAATTCCGATGCAATTTCTGTGTCTCACCGTCAATAAGAAGGTCAGAGGGATACAGTAAACCTGAAGTGAAGCGTCGGAATCTATAACTAGTGTCACAGGAATGGTTCAAAACATAGTCAGTAAGAGGAGTCAGTCTTCTTGTACTTAAGTCGGTATTGTGCCTTTTCTATTTAATTCCGATGCAATTTCTGTGTCTCACCGTCAATAAGAAGGTCAGAGGGATACAGTAAACCTGAAGTGAAGCGTCGGAATCTATAACTAGTGTCACAGGAATGGTTCAAATCATAGAGGGTTGGAAGATTCAGTCCTCTTGTACTTAAGTCGGCATTGTGCCTAATGTATTTAATTCCGATGCTATTTCTGTGCTTCGTCGTCAATAAGATGGTCCAAGGGATACAGTAAACCCGAAGTGAAGCGTCGGAATCTATAACTAGTGTCACAGGAATGGTTCAAATCATAGTCAGTAAGAAGAGTCAGTCTTCTTGTGGTTAAGTCGGCATTGTGCCTTTCCTTTTTATTTCCGATGCAATTTCTGTGTTTCATCTTCAATAAGAAGGTCAGAGGGATACAGTAAAGCTGAAGTGAAGCATCGGAATCTATAACTAGTGTCACACGAATGGTTCAAAACATAGACAGTTGGAAGAGTCAGTCTTCTTGTACATAAGTCGGCATTGTGCCTTTTGTATTTAATTCCGATGCAATTTCTGTGTTTCATCGTCAATAAGAAGGTCCAAAGGATACAGTAAACCTAGAGTGAAGCATCGGAATCTATGACTAGTGTCACAGGAATGGTTCAAAACATAGACAGTAGGAAGAGTCAATCTTTTTGTACTTAATTCGCCATTGTGCCTTTTGTATTTAATTCCGATGCAATTTCTGTGTTTCATCGTCAATAAGAACGTCAGAGGGATACAGTAAATCTGAAGTGAAGCATTGGAATCTATAACTAGTGTCACAGGAATGGTTCAAAACATAGACATTACGAAGAGTTAGTCTTCTTGTACTTAAGTCGGCATTGTGCCTTTTGTATTTAATTCCAATGTAATTTCTGTGTTTTAATCGTCAAGAAGAAGGTCAGAGGGATACAGTAAACATGAAGTGAAGCATCGGAATCTATAACTAGTGTCACAGGAATGGTTGAAAACATAGTCAGTAAGAAGAGTCGGTCTTCTTGTAATTAAGTCGGCATTGTACCTTTTGTATTTACTTCCGATGCAATTTCTGTGTTACATCGTCAATATGAAGGTCTAAGGGGTACAGTAAACCTGGAGTGAAGCATCGGAATCTATAACTAGTGTCACAGGAATGGTTCAAAACATAGACAGTAGGAGGAGTCAGTCCTCTTGTACTTAAGTCGGCATTGTGCCTAATGTATTTAATTCCGATGCAATTTCTGTGCTTCATCGTCAATATAAAGGTCCAAGGGATACAGTAAACCTGAAGTGAAGCATCGGAATCTATAACTAGTGTCACAGGAATGGTTCAAAACATAGTCAGTATGAAAAGTCAGTCTTCTTGTACTCAAGTCGGTATTGTGAATTTTGTATTTAATTCCGATGCAATTTCTGTGTTTCATCGTCAATACGATGGTCCAAGGGATACAGTAAACCCGAAGTGAAGCATCGGAATCTATGACTAGTGTCACAGGAATGGATCAAAGCATAGACAGTAGGAAGAGTCAGTCTTCTTGTACTTAAGTCGGCATTGTGCCTAATGTATATAATTCCGATGCAATTTCTGTGCTTCGTCGTCAATAAGAGGGTCCAAGGGATACAGTAAACCCGAAGTGAAGCATCGGAATCTGTAACTAGTGTCACAGGAATGGTTCAAAACATAGTCAGTAAGAAGAGTCAGTCTTCTTGTACTTAAGTAGGTATTGTGCCTTTTCTATTTAATTCCGATGCAATTTCTGTGTCTCACCGTCAATAAGAAGGTCAGAGGGATACAGTAAACCTGAAGTGAAGCATCGGAATCTATAACTAGTGTCACAGGAATGGTTCAAATCATAGAGGGTTGGAAGATTCAGTCTTCCTGTACCTAAGTCGGCATTGTGCTTTTTGTATTTTATTTCGATGCAATTTCTGTGTTTCATCGTATAAAAGAAGGTCCGAAGGATACAGTAAACCTCAAGTGAAGCATCGAAATAAAAAACTAGTGTCACAGGAATCGTTAAAAACATAGAGAGTAAGAAGAGTCAGTCTTCTTGTACTTAAGTCATCATTGTGCTTTTTCTATTTAATACCGATGCGACGTCTTTGTCTCTTCGTCAATAGGAAGGTCCAAGGGATACAGTAAACCTGAACTGAAGCATCGAAATCTAAAACTAGTATCACAGGAATGGCTCAAAACATAGACAGTAAGCAGAGTATGTCTTCTTATACTTAAGTCGGCGTTGTGCTTTTTTTACTTAATTCCGATGCAATTTCTGTGTTTAATCGTCAATAAGAATGTCCAAGGTATACAGTAAACCTAGAGTGAAGCATCGGAATCTATAACTAGTGTCACAGGAATGGTTCAAAACACAGTCAGTAAGAAGAGTCAGTCTTCTTGTACTTAAGTCGGCATTGTGCCTTTTGTATTTAGTTCCGATGCAATTTGTGTGTTTCATCATTAATGAGAAGGTATAAGGGATACAGTAAACCTGAAGTGAAGCATCGCAATCTATAACTAGTGTCACAGGAATGGTTCAAAACATAGACAGTAGGAAGAGTCAGTCTTCTTGTACTTAAGTCGATATTGTGCCTTTTCTATTTAATTCCGATGCAATTTCTGTGTTTCATCGTCAATAAGATGGTCAGAGGGATACAGTAAACCTGAAGTGAAGCATCGGAATCTATTACTAGTGTCACAGGAATGGTTCAAAACATAGTCAGTAAGAAGAGGCGGTCTACTTGTACTTAAGTCGGCATTGTGCCTTTTGTATCTAATTCCGATGCGATTTCTGTATTTCATCGTCAATAAGAAGGTCAGAGGGATACAGTAAAACTGAAGTGAAGCATCGGATTCTCTAACTAGTGTCACATTAATGGTTCAAAACATAGAGAGATGTAAGAGTCAGTCTTCTTGTACTTAAGTCGGCATTGAGCCTTTTGTATTTCATTCCGATGCAATTTCTGTGTTTCATCGTCCATAAGTAGGTCCGAGGGATTCAGTTAACCTCAAGTGAAGCATCGGAATAAAAAACTAGTGTCACAGGAATGGTTCAAAACATAGTCAGTAAGAAGAGTCCGTCTTCTTGTACTTAGTCGCTATTGCGCTTTTGTATTTAATTCCGATGCAATTTCTGTGTTTCATCGTCAACAAGAAGGTCCAAGGTAAACAGTTAACCTGGAGTGAAGCATCGGAATCTGTAACTAGTGTCACAGGAATGGTTCAAAACATAGACAGTAAGATGAGTCAGTCTTGTTGTACGTAAGTCGGCATTGTGCCTATTGTATAAAATTCCGATGCAACTTCTGTGTTTCATCAAAGATAAGAGGGTCCAAGGGATACAGTAAACCTGAAGTGAAGCATCGAAATCTAAAACTAGTATCACAGGAATGGTTCAAAACATAGTCAGTAAGAAGAGTCCGTCTTCTTGTACTTAGTCGGTATTGTGCTTTTGTATCTAATTCCGATGCAATTTCTGTGTTTCATCGGCAACAAGAAGGTCGAAGGTATACAGTAAACCTGGAGTGAAGCATCGGAATCTGTTACTAGTGTCACAGGAATGGTTCAAAACATAGTCAGTAAGAAGAGTCAGTCTTCTTGTACTTAAGTCGGCATTGTGCCTTTTGTATTTAATTCCGATGCAATTTCTGTGTTTAATCGTCAATAAGAATGTCAAAGGGATACAGTAAACCTGGAGTGAAGCATCGGAATCTAAAACTAGTGTCACAGGAATGGTTCAAAACATGGTCAGTAAGAAGAGTCAGTCTTCTTGTACTTAAGTCGGCATTGTGCCTTTTGTACTTAATTCCGATGCAATTTCTGTGTTTCATCGCCAATAAGATGGTCCAAGGGATACAGTAAACCTGAAATGAACCATCGGAATCAATAACTAGTGCCAGAGGAGTGGTTCAAAACATAGACAGTAGGAAAAGTCAGTCTACACGTACTTAAGTCGGCATTGTGCCTTTTGTATTTAATTCCGATAAAATTTCTGTGTTTCATCGTCAATAAGAAGGGCGGAGGGATACTGTAAACCTGAAGTGAGCATCGGAATCTCTAACTTGTGTCACAGGAATGGTTCAAAGCATAGTCAGTAAGAAGAGTCAGTCTTCTTGTACTTAAGTCGGCATTGTGCTTTTTCTATTTAATTCCGATGCAATTTGTGTGTTTTATCGACAATAAGAATGTCCAAGGGATACAGTAAACCTAGAGTGAAGCATCGGAATCTATAACTAGTGTCACAGGAATGGTTCAAAACACAGTCAGTAAGAAGAGTCAGTCTTCTTGTACTTAAGTCGGCATTGTGCCTTTTGTATTTAATTCCGATGCAATTTGTGTGTTTCATCGTCAATAAGAACGTCAGAGGGATACAGTAAATCTGAAGTGAAGCATTGGAATCTATAACTAGTGTCACAGGAATGGTTCAAAACATAGACATTACGAAGAGTTAGTCTTCTTGTACTTAAGTCGGCATTGTGCCTTTTGTATTTAATTCCAATGTAATTTCTGTGTTTCAATCGTCAAGAAGAAGGTCAGAGGGATACAGTAAACATGAAGTGAAGCATCGGAATCTATAACTAGTGTCACAGGAATGGTTGAAAACATAGTCAGTAAGAAGAGTCGGTCTTCTTGTAATTAAGTCGGCATTGTACCTTTTGTATTTACTTCCGATGCAATTTCTGTGTTACATCGTCAATATGAAGGTCTAAGGGATACAGTAAACCTGGAGTGAAGCATCGGAATCTATAACTAGTGTCAGAGGAATGGTTCAAAACATAGACAGTAGGAGGAGTCAGTCCTCTTGTACTTAAGTCGGCATTGTGCCTAATGTATTTAATTCCGATGCAATTTCTGTGCTTCATCGTCAATAAAAAGGTCCAAGGGATACAGTAAACCTGAAGTGAAGCATCGGAATCTATAACTAGTGTCACAGGAATGGTTCAAAACATAGTCAGTATGAAAAGTCAGTCTTCTTGTACTTAAGTCGGTATTGTGAATTTTGTATTTAATTCCGATGCAATTTCTGTGTTTCATCGTCAATACGATGGTCCAAGGGATACAGTAAACCCGAAGTGAAGCATCGGAATCTATGACTAGTGTCACAGGAATATATCAAAGCATAGACAGTAGGAAGAGTCAGTCTTCTTGTACTTAAGTCGGCATTGTGCCTAATTTATTTAATTCCGATGCAATTTCTGTGCTTCGTCGTCAATAAGAGGGTCCAAGGGATACAGTAAACCCGAAGTGAAGCATCGGAATCTATAACTAGTGTCACAGGAATGGTTCAAAACATAGTCAGTAAGAAGAGTCAGTCTTCTTGTACTTAAGTCGGTATTGTGCCTTTTCTATTTAATTCCGATGCAATGTCTGTGTCTCACCGTCAATAAGAAGGTCAGAGGGATACAGTAAACCTGAAGTGAAGCATCGGAATCTATAACTAGTGTCACAGGAATGGTTCAAATCATAGTGGGTTGGAAGATTCTGTCTTCCTGTACCTAAGTCGGCATTGTGCCTTTTGTATTTTATTTTGATGCAATGTCTGTGTTTCATCGTATAAAAGAAGGTCCGAAGGATACAGTAAACCTCAAGTGAAGCATCGAAATAAAAAACTAGTGTCACAGGAATGGTTAAAAACATAGAGAGTAAGAAGAGTCAGTCTTCTTGTACTTAAGTCATCATTGTGCTTTTTCTATTTAATACCGATGCGACGTCTTTGTCTCTTCGTCAATAGGAAGGTCCAAGGGATACAGTAAACCTGAAGTGAAGCATCGCAATCTATAACTAGTGTCACAGGAATGGTTCAAAACATAGACAGTAAGAAGAGTCAGTCTTCTTGTACTTAAGTCGGCATTGTGCCTTTTGTATTTAATTCCGATGCAATTTCTGTGTTTAATCGTCAATAAGAATGTCAAAGGGATACAGTAAACCTGGAGTGAAGCATCGGAATCTAAAACTAGTGTCACAGGAATGGTTCAAAACATGGTCAGTAAGAAGAGTCAGTCTTCTTGTACTTAAGTCGGCATTGTGCCTTTTGTACTTAATTCCGATGCAATTTCTGTGTTTCATCGCCAATAAGATGGTCCAAGGGATACAGTAAACCTGAAATGAACCATCGGAATCAATAACTAGTGCCAGAGGAGTGGTTCAAAACATAGACAGTAGGAAAAGTCAGTCTACACGTACTTAAGTCGGCATTGTGCCTTTTGTATTTAATTCCGATAAAATTTCTGTGTTTCATCGTCAATAAGAAGGGCGGAGGGATACTGTAAACCTGAAGTGAGCATCGGAATCTCTAACTTGTGTCACAGGAATGGTTCAAAGCATAGTCAGTAAGAAGAGTCAGTCTTCTTGTACTTAAGTCGGCATTGTGCTTTTTCTATTTAATTCCGATGCAATTTGTGTGTTTTATCGACAATAAGAATGTCCAAGGGATACAGTAAACCTAGAGTGAAGCATCGGAATCTATAACTAGTGTCACAGGAATGGTTCAAAACACAGTCAGTAAGAAGAGTCAGTCTTCTTGTACTTAAGTCGGCATTGTGCCTTTTGTATTTAATTCCGATGCAATTTGTGTGTTTCATCGTCAATAAGAACGTCAGAGGGATTCAGTAAACCTCAAGTGAAGCATCGGAATAAAAAACTAGTGTCACAGGAATGGTTCAAAACATAGTCAGTAAGAAGAGTCCGTCTTCTTGTACTTAGTCGGTATTGTGCTTTTGTATTTAATTCCGATGCAATTTCTGTGTTTCATCGTCAACAATAAGGTCCAAGGTATACAGTAAACCTGGAGTGAAGCATCGGAATCCGTAACTAGTGTCACAGGAATGGTTCAAAACATAGACAGTAAGATGAGTCAGTCTTGTTGTACGTAAGTCGGCATTGTGCCTATTGTATTAAATTCCGATGCAGCTTCTGTGTTTCATCGTAGATAAGAGGGTCCAAGGGATACAGTAAACCTGTAGTGAAGCATCGAAATCTAAAACTAGTATCACAGGAATGGTTTATAACATAGTCAGTAAGAAGAGTCCGTCTTCTTGTACTTTTTCGGTATTGTGCTTTTGTACTTAATTCCGATGCAATTTCTGTGTTTCATCGGCACAAGAAGGTCCAAGGTATACAGTAAACCTGGAGTGAAGCATCGGAATCTGTAACTAGTGTCACAGGAATGTTCAAATCATAGTCAGTAAGAAGAGTCAGTCTTCTTGTACTTAACTCGGCATTGTGCCTTTTGTATTTAATTCCGATGCAATTTCTGTGTTTCATCGTCACTAAGAAGGTCAGTGAGATACAGTAATCCTGAAGTTAAGCATCGGAATCTATAACTAGTGTCACAGGAATGGTTCCAAACATAGTCAGTAAGAAGGGCCCGTCTTCTTGTACTTAAGTCGGCATTAAGCTTTTGTATTTAATTCCGATGCAATTTCTGTGTTTCATCGTCAATAAGAAGGTCCAAGGTATACAGTAAACCTGGAGTGATGCATAGGAATCTGTATTTGGTGTCACAGGAATGGTTCAAAGCATAGACAGTAAGATGGGTAAGTCTTGTTGTACTTAAGTCGGCATTGTGCCTTTTGTATTAAATTCCGATGCAATTTCTGTGTTTCATCGTCAATAAGAAGGTCCAAGGGATTCAGTAAACCAGAAGTGAAGCATCTAGTTTTAAAACTAGTATCACAGGAATGGTTCAAAACATAGACAGTAAGCAGAGTCAGTCTTCTTGTACTTAAGTCGGCATTGTGCTTTTTGTATTTAATTCCGATGCAATTTCTGTGTTTAATCGTCTATAAGAATGTCCAAGGGATACAGTAAACCTAGAGTGAAGCATCGGAATCTAAAACTAGTGTCACAGGAATGGTTCAAACATAGTCAGTAAGAAGAGTCAGTCTTCATGTACTTAAGTCGGCATTGTGCCTTTTGTATTTAATTCCGATGCAATTCCTGTGTTTGATCGTCACTGAGAAGGTCAGTGGGATACAGTAATCCTGAAGTTAAGCATCGGAATCTATAACTAGTGTCACAGGAATGGTTCAAAACATAGTCAGTTAGAAGAGTCAGTCTTCTTGTAGTTAAGTCGATATTGTGACTTTCCTATTTAATTACGATGCAATTTCTGTGTTTCATCGACAATAAGAAGGTCAGAGGGATACAGTAAACCTGAGTTGAAGCATCGGAATCTATAACTAGTGTCACAGGCATGGTTCAAAACATGGTCAGTAAGAAGAGTCAGTCTTCTTGTACTTAAGTCGGCATTGTGCCTTTTGGATTTAATTCCGATGCAATTTCTGTGTATCATCGCCAATAAGATGGTCCAAGGGATACAATAAACCTGAAATGAACCATCGGAATCAATAACTAGTGCCACAGGAATGGTTCAAAACATAGACAGTAGGAAAAATCAGTCTACACGTACTTAAGTCGGCATTGTGCCTTTTGTATTTAATTCCGATGCAATTTCTGTGTTTAATCGTCAATAAGAATGTCCAAGGGATACAGTAAACCTAGAGTGAAGGATCGGAATCTATAACTAGTGTCACAGGAATGGTTCAAAACACAGTCAGTAAGAAGAGTCAGTCTTCTTATACTTAAGTCGGCATTGTGCCTTTTGTATTTAATTCCGATGCAATTTGTGTGTTTCATCATTAATAAGAAGGTATAAGGGATACAGTAAACCTGAAGTGAAGCATCGCAATCTATAACTAGTGTCAGAGGAATGGTTCAAAACATAGACAGTAGGAAGAGTGTGTCTTCTTGTACTTAAGTCGATATTGTGCCTTTTCTATTTAATTCCGATGCAATTTCTGTGTTTCATCGTCAATAAGATGGTCAGAGGGATACAGTAAACCTGAAGTGAAGCATCGGAATCTATAACTAGTGTCACAGGAATAGTTCAAAACATAGTCAGTGAGAAGAGTCGGTCTACTTGTACTTAAGTCGGCATTGTGCATTTTGTATCTAATTCCGATGCAATTTCTGTATTTCATCGTCAATAAGAAGGTCAGAGGGATACAGTAAAACTGAAGTGAAGCATCGGATTCTCTAACTAGTGTCACAGGAATGGTTCAAAACATAGAGAGATGGAAGAGTCAGTCTTCTTGTACTTATGTCGGCATTGAGCCTTTTGTATTTCATTCCGATGCAATTTCTGTGTTTCATCGTCCATACGTAGGTCCGAGGGATTCAGTAAACCTCAAGTGAAGCACCGGAATAAAAAACTAGTGTCACAGGAATGGTTCAAAACATAGTCAGTAAGAAGAGTCCGTCTTCTTGTACTTAGTCGGTATTGTGCTTTTGTATTTAATTCCGATGCAATTTCTGTGTTTCATCGTCAACAAGAAGGTCCAAGGTATACAATAAACCTGGAATGAAGCATCGGAATCTGTATCTAGTGTCACAGGAATGGTTCAAAACATAGACAGTAAGATGAGTCAGTCTTGTTGTACGTAAGTCGGCATTGTGCCTATTGTATTAAATTCCGATGCAACTTCTGTGTTTCATCGTAGATAAGAGGGTCCAAGGGATACAGTAAACCTGAAGTGAAGCATCGAATTCTAAAACTAGTATCACAGGAATGGTTTAAAACATAGTCAGTAAGAAGAGTCCGTCTTCTTGTACTTAGTCGGTATTGTGCTTTTGTATTTAATTCAGATGCAATTTCTGTGATTCATCAGCAACAAGAAGGTCCAAGGTATACAGTAAACCTGGAGTGAAGCATCGGAATCTGTAACTAGTGTCACAGGAATGGTTCAAAACATAGTCAGTAAGAAGAGTCAGTCTTCTTGTACTTAAGTCGGCATTGTGCCTTTTGTATTTAATTCCGATGCAATTTCTGTGTTCCATCGTCACTAAGAAGGTCAGTGAGATACAGTAATCCTGAAGTTAAGCATCGGAATCTATAACTAGTGTCACAGGAATGGTTCCAAACATAGTCAGTAAGAAGGGTCCGTCTTCTAGTACTTAAGTCGGCATTAAGCTTTTGCATTTAATTCCGATGCAATTTCTGTGTTTCATCGTCAATAAGAAGGTCCAAGGTATACAGTAAACCTGGAGTGAAGCATAGGAATCTGTAACTGGTGTCACAGGAATGGTTCAAAACATAGACAGTAAGATGAGTAAGTCTTGTTGTACGTAAGTCGGCATTGTGCCTATTGTATTAAATTCCGATGCAACTTCTGTGTTTCATCGTAGATAAGAGGGTCCAAGGGATACAGTAAACCTGAAGTGAAGCATCGAATTCTAAAACTAGTATCACAGGAATGGTTTAAAACATAGTCAGTAAGAAGAGTCCGTCTTCTTGTACTTAGTCGGTATTGTGCTTTTGTATTTAATTCCGATGCAATTTCTGTGATTCATCGGCAACAAGAAGGTCCAAGGTATACAGTAAACCTGGAGTGAAGCATCGGAATCTGTAACTAGTGTCACAGGAATGGTTCAAAACATAGTCAGTAAGAAGAGTCAGTCTTCTTGTACTTAAGTCGGCATTGTGCCTTTTGTATTAAATTCCGATGCAATTTCTGTGTTTCATCGTCAATAAGAAGGTCCAAGGGATACAGTAAACCAGAAGTGAAGCATCTAGATCTAAAACTAGTATCACAGGAATGGTTCAAAACATAGACAGTAAGCAGAGTCAGTCTTCTTGTACTTAAGTCGGCATTGTGCTTTTTGTATTTAATTCCGATGCAATTTCTGTGTTTCATCATCAATAAGAAGGTCAGAGGGATACAGTAAACCTGAAGTGAAGCATCGGAATCTATGACTTGTGTCACAGGAATGGTTCAAATCATAGACAGTAGGAAGAGTCAGTCTTCTTGTACTTAAGTCGGCATTGTGCCTATTCTATTTAATTCCGATGCAATTTCTGTGTTTCATCGTCAATAAGAAGGTCAGAGGGATACAGTAAACCTGAAGTGAAGCATCGAAATCTATAACCAGTATCACAGAAATGGTTCAAAACATAGACAGTAAGCAGAGTCAGTCTTCTTGTACTTATGTAGGCATTGTGCCTATTCTATTTAATTCCGATGCAATTTCTGTGTTTCATCGTCAATATGAAGGGCAGAGGGATACAGTAAACCTGAAGTAAAGCATCGGAATCTACAACTGGTGTCACAGGAATGGTTCAAAACATAGACAGTTGGAAGAGTCAGTCTTCTTGTAGTTAAGTCGATATTGTGCCTTTTGTATTTAATTCCGATGCAATTTCTGAGTTTCATCGTCAATAAGAAGGTCAGAGGGATACAGTAAACATGAAGTGAAGCATCGGAATCTATAACTAGTGTCACAGGAATGGTTCAAAACATAGTCAGTAAGAAGAGTCGGTATTCTTGTACTTAAGTCGGCATTGTGCCTTTCGTATTTAATTCCGATGCAATTTCTGTGTTTCATCGTCAATGAGAAGGTCCAAGGGATACAGTAAACCTGAAATGAACCATCGGAATCTATAACTAGTGTCACAGGAGTGGTTCAAATCATAGACAATAGGAGAAGTCAGACTACACGTACATAAGTCGGCATTGTGCCTTTTGTATTTCATTCCGATGCAATTTCTGTGTTTCATCGTCAATAAGAAGGTCAGATGGATACAGTAAAGCTGAAAAGAAGCATTGGAATCCATATTTAGTGTCACAGGAATGGTTCAAAACATAGAGAGAGATGGAAGAGTAAGTCTTCTTGTACTTAAGTCGGCATTGTGCATTTTGTATTTCATTCCGATGCAATTTCTGTGTTTCATTGTCCATACGAAGGTCCGAGGGATACAGTAAACCTCAAATGAAGCATCGGAATATAAAACTAGTGTCACAGGAATGGTTCATAACATAGAGAGTAGGAAGAGTCAGTCTTCTTGTACTTAAGTCGGTTTTGTGCTATTTCTATTTAATTCCGATGCTATTTCTGTGTCTCATCGTCAATAGGAAGGTCCAAGGGATACAGTAAAACTGAAGTAAAGCATCGGAATCTATAACTAGTGTCACATGAATGGTTCAAAACATAGACAGTAAGAAGAGTCAGTCTTCTTGTACTTAATTCGGCATTGTGCTTTTGTATTTAATTCCGATGCCATTTCTGTGTTTCATCGTCAACAGGAAGGTCAGAGGGATACAGTAAACCTCAAGTGAAGCATCGGAATCTATAACTAGTGTCACAGGAATGGTTCAAAACATAGTCAGTAAGAAGAGTGAGTCTTCTTGTACTTAAGTTGGCATTGTGCCTTTTGAATTTACTTCCGATGCAATTTCTGTGTTTCATCGTCAATAGGAAGTTCCAAAGGATACAGAAAACCTGAAGTGAAGCATCGAAATCTATAACTAGTATCACAGAAATGGTTCAAATCATAGACAGTAAGCAGAGTCTGTCTTCTTGTACTTAAGTCGGCATTGTGCCATTTGTATTTAATTCCGATGCAATTTCTGTGTTTCATCGTCAATAAGAAGGTTCAAGGGATGCAGTAAACCTGAAGCATCGGAATCTGTAACTAGTGTCACAGGAGTGGTTCAGAACTTAGACAGTAAGAAGAGTGAGACTTCTTGTACTTAAGTCGGCATTGTGCCTTTTATATTTAATTCCGATGCAATTTCTCTGTTTTATCGTCAATAAGAAGGTCAGAGGGATACAGTAAATCTGAAGTGAAGTATCGGAATCTATAACCAGTGTCATAGGAATGGTTCAAAACATAGACAGTAAGAAGAGTCAGTCTTCTTGTACTTAGTCGGCATTGTGCCTTTTGTATTAAATTCCGATGTAATTTCTGTGTTGTATCGTCAATAAGAAGGTCAGACCGACACAGTAAACCTGAAGTGAAACATCGGAATCTATAACTAGTGTCACAGGAATGGTTCAAAACATAGAGAGATGGAAGAGTAAGTCTTCTTGTACTTAAGTCGGCATTGTGCCTATTGAATTTCATTCCGATGCAATTTCTGTGTTTCATCGTCCATAAGAAGGTCCGAGGGATACAGTAAATCTCAAGTGAAGCATCGGAATATGTAACTAGTGTCACAGGAATGGTTCAAAACATAGTCAGTAAGAAGAGTCAGTCTTCTTGTACATAAGTCGGCATTGTGCATTTTGTATTTAATTCCGATGCAATTTCTGTGTTTCATCGTCAAAAAGAAGGCCAAGTGATACAGTAAACCTGTTGTGAACCATCGGAATCTATAACTAGTGTCACAGGGAGGGTTCAAACCATAGACTGTAAGAAGAGTCAGCCTTTTTGTACTTAAGTCGGCATTGTGCCTTTTGTCTTTAATTCCGATGCAATTTCTGTGTTTCATCGTCAACAAGAAGGTCCAAGGGATACAGAAAACCTGAAGTGAAGCATCGAAATCTATAACTAGTATCACAGAAATGGTTCAACACATAGACAGTAAGCAGAGTCAGTCTTTTTGTACTTAAGTATGCATTGTGCCTTTTGTATTTAATTCCGATGCAATTTCTGTGTTTCATCGTCAATAAGAAGGGCCGAGGGAGACAGTAAACCTCAAGTGAAGCATCGGAATCTATAACTAGTGTTACAGGATTGGTTCAAACATAGACAGTAGGAAGAGTCAGTCTTCTTGTACTTGAGTCGGCATTGTGCCTTTTCTATTTAATTCCGATGGAATTTCTGTGTTTCATCGTCAATTAGAAGGTCAATGGGATACAGTAAACCTGGAGTGAAGCATCGGAATCTGTAACTAGTGTCACAGGAATGGTTCAAATCATAGACAGTAAGATGAGTCAGTCTTCTTGTACTTAAGTCGACATTGTTCCTTCTTTATTTAATTCCGATGCAATTTCTGTGTTTCATAGTCAATATGAACGTCCAAGGGATTTAGTAAACCTGGAGTGAAGCATCGGAATCTGTAACTAGTGTCACAGGAATGGTTCAAAACATAGTCAGTAAGAAGAGTCAGTCTTCTTGTACTAAAGTCGGCATTGTGCTTTTGTATTTAATTCCTATGCAATTTCTGTGTTTTATCGTCAATAAGAAGGTCCAAGAGATACAGTAAACCTGGAGTGAAGCATCGGAATCTATAACTAGTGTCACAGGGATGGTTCAAAACATAGACAGTAAGAAGAGTCAGTATACTTGTACTCAAGTCGGCATTGTGCCTTTTGTATTTAATTCCGATGCAATTTCTGTTTTACATCTTCAATAAGAAGGTCCTAGGGATACAGTAAACCTGATGTGAAGCATCAGAGTCTATAACTAGTGTCACAGGAATGGTTCAAAACATATTCGGTAAGATGAGTCAGTCTTCTTGTACTTAAGTCGGCATTGTGCCTTTTGCATTTAATTCCGATGCAATTTCTGTGTTTCATCGTCAATAAGAAGGTCCAAGGGATACAGTAAACCTGAAGTGAAGCATCGGAATCCACAACTAGTGTCACAGGAATGGTTCAAAACATAAACAGTAGGAAGAGTCAGTCTTCTTGTACTTAAGTCGGTACTGGGATTTTTCCATTTAATTCCGATGCATTTTCTGTGTTTCATCGTCAGTAAGAAGGTCAGATGGTTACAGTAAATCTGAAGTGAAGCATCGGAATCTATAACTAATGACACAGGAATGGTTCAAAACATAGAGAGATGGAAGAGTGAGTCTTCCTGTACTTAAGTCGGCATTGTGCCTTTTGTATTTAATTCCGATGCAATTTCTGTGTTTCATCGTCCATAAGAACGTCCGAGGGATACAGTAAACCTCAAGTGGAGCATCGGAATAAAAAACTAGTGTCACAGGAATGGTTTAAAACATATTCGGTAAGAAGAGTCAGTCTTCTTGTACTTAAGTCGGCATTGTGCCTTTTGCATTTAATTCCGATGCGATTTCTGTGTCTCATCGTCAATAGGAGGGTCCAAGGGATACAGTAAACCTGAAATGAAGCATCGGAATCTATAACTAGTGTCATATGAATAGTTCAAAACATAGACAGTAAGAAGAGTCAGTCTTAAAATACTTAATTCGGCATTGTGCCTTTTGTATTTCATTCCGATGCAATTTCTGTGTTTCAACGTCAATATGAAGGGCAGAGGCATACAGTAAACCTGAAGTGAAGCATCGGAATTTATAACTAGTGTCACAGGAATGGTTCAAAACATAGACAGTACGAAGAGTCAGTCTTCTTGTACTTATGTCGGCATTGTGCATTTTCTATTTAATTCCGAAGCAATTTCTGTGTTTCATAGTCAATAAGAAGGTCCAAGGGATACAGTGAACCTGAAGTGAAGCCTCGGAATCTATAACTAGTGTCACAGGAATGGTTCAAAGCATAGTCAGTAAGAAGAGCCAGTCTTCTTGTACTTAAGTCGGCATTGTGCCTTTTGTATAAAATTCCGATGCAATTTCTGTTTTTCATCTCCAATAAGAAGGTCCTAGGATACAGTAAACCTGATGTGACGCCTCAGAGTCTATAACTAGTGTCACAGGAATGGTTCAAAGCATAGTCGGTAAGAAGAGTCAGTCTTCTTGTGCTTAAGCCGGCATTGTGCTTTTTGTATTTAATTCCGATGCAATTTCTATGTTTCATCGTCAATAAGAAGGTCCAAGGGATACAGCAAACCTGAAGTGAAGCATCGGAATCTATAACTAGTGTCACAGGAATGGTTCAAATCATAGAGAGATGGAAGAGTAAGTCTTCTTGTACTTAAGTCGGCATTGTGCCTTTTGTATTTCATTCCGATGCAATTTCTGTGTCTCATCGTCCATATGAAGGTCCGAGGGATACAGTTAACCTCAAGTGAAGCATCGCAATAAAAAACTAGTGTCACAGGAATGGTTCAAAACATAGAGAGTAGGAAGAGTCAGTCTTATTGTACTTATGTCGGCATTGTGCTTTTTCTATATAAATCCGATGCGATTTCTGTGTCTCACCGTCAATAGGAAGGTCCAAGGGATACAGTAAACCTGAAATGAAGCATCGGAATCTATAACTAGTGTCATATGAATAGTTCATAACATAGACAGTAAGAAGAGTCAGTCGTCTTGTACTTAATTCGTCATTATGGCTTTTGTATTTAATTCCGATGCAATTTCTGTGTTTCATCGTCAATACGAAGGTCCAAGGGATACAGTAAACCTGGAGTGAAGCATCGGAATCTATAACTAGTGTCACAGGGATGGTTCAAAACAAAGACTGTAAGAAGAGTCAGTCTTCTTGTACTTAAGTCCGCATTGTGCCTTTTGTATTTAATTCCGATGCAATTTCTGTGTTTCATCGTCAATAAGAAGGTCCAAGGGATACAGAAAACCTGAAGTTCACTTCAGTGCATCGAAATCTATAACTAGTATCACAGGAATGGATCAAAACATAGACAGTAAGCAGAGTCAGTCTTCTTGTACTTAAGTCGGCATTGTGCCTCTTGTATTTAATTCCGATGCAATTTCTGTTTTTCATCTTCAATAAGATGGTCCTAGGGATACAGTAAACCTGATGTGAAGCATCAGAGTCTATAACTAGTGTCACAGGAATGGTTCAAAACATATTCGGTAAGAAGAGTCAGTCTTCTTGTACTTAAGTCGGCATTGTCCCTTTGGCATTTAATTCCGATGCAATTTCTGTGTTTCATCGTCAATAAGGAGGTCCAAGGGATACAGTAAACCTGAAGTGAAGCATCGGAATCCATAACTAGTGTCACAGGAATGGTTCAAAACATTAACAGTAGGAAGAGTCAGTCTTCTTGTACTTATGTCGGTACTGTGCCTTTTCTATTTAATTCTGATGCAATTTCTGTGTTTCATCGTCAATAAGAAGGTCAGATGGTTACAGTAAATCTGAAGTGAATCATCGGAATCTATACCTAGTGTCACAGGAATGGTTCAAAACATAGAGAGATGGAAGAGTGAGTCTTCCTGTACTTAAGTCGGCATTGTGCCTTTTGTATTTAATTCCGATGCAATTTCTGTGTTTCATCGTCCATAAGAACGTCCGAGGGATACAGTAAACCTCAAGTGAAGCATCGGAATAAAAATCTAGTGTCACAGGAATGGTTCAAAACATATTCGGTAAGAAGAGTCAGTCTTCTTGTACTTAAGGCGGCATTGTGCCTTTTGCATTTAATTCCGATGCGATTTCTGTGTCTCATTGTCAATAGGAAGGTCGAAGGGATACAGTAAACCTGAAATGAAGCATCGGAATCTATAACTAGAGACATATGAATAGTTCAAAACATAGACAGTAATAAGAATCAGTCTTAACGTACTTAATTCGGCATTGTGATTTTTGTATTTAATTCCGATGCAATATCTGTGTTTCATCGTCAATATGAAGGGCAGAGGGATACAGTAAACCTGAAGTGAAGCATCGGAATTTATAACTAGTGTCACAGGAATCTTTCAAAGCATAGACAGTAGGAAGAGTCAGTCTTCTTGTACTTATGTCGGCATTGTGCACTTTCTTTTTAATTCCGAAGCAATTTCTGTGTTTCATCGTCAATAAGAAGGTCCAAGGGATACACTGAACCTGACGTGAAGCCTCGGAATCTATAACTAGTGTCACAGGAATGGTTCAAAGCATAGTCAGTAAGAAGAGCCAGTCTTCTTGTACTTATGTCGGCATTGTGCCTTTTGTATTTAATTGCGATGCAATTTCTGTGTTTCATCGTCAATAAGAAGGTCCAAGAGATACAGTAAACCTGGAGTGAAGCATCGGAAACTATAACTAGTGTCACAGGAATGGTTCAAAACATAGACAGTATGAAGAGTCAGTATTCTTGTACTGATGTCGGCATTGTGCCTTTTGTATTTAATTCCGATGCAATTTCTGTGTTTCATCTTCAATAAGAAGGTCCTAGGGTACAGTAAACCTGAAGTGACGCCTCAGAGTCTATAACTAGTGTCACAGGAATGGTTCAAAGCATAGTCGGTAAGAAGAGTCAGTCTACTTGTACTTAAGCCGGCATTGTGCTTTTTGTATTTAATTCCGATGCAATTTCTGTGTTTCATCGTCAATAAGAAGGTCCAAGGGATACAGTAAACCTGATGTGAAGCATCGGAATCTATAACTAGTGTCACAGGAATGGTTCAAATCATAGAGATGGAAGAGTAAGTCTTCTTGTACTTAAGTCGCCATTGTGCCTTTTGTATTTCATTCCGATGCAATTTCTGTGTTTCATCGTCAACAAGAAGGTCCAAGGGATACAGTGAACCTGAAGTGAAACCTTGGAATCTATAACTAGTGTCACAGGAATGGTTCAAAGGATAGTCAGTAAGAAGAGCCAGTCTTCTTGTACTTAAGTCGGCATTGTGCCTTTTGTATTTAATTCCGATGCAATTTCTGTGTTTCATAGTCAATAAGAACGTCCAAGGGATTTAGTAAACATGGAGTGAAGCATCGGAATCTGTAACTAGTGTCACAGGAGTGGTTCAAATCATAGTCAGTAACAAGAGTCAGTCTTCTTGTACGTATGTCGCCATTGTGCCTTTTGTATTTAATTGCGATGCAATTTCTGTGTTTCATCGTCAATAAGAAGGTCCACGGGATACAGTAAACCTGGAGTGAAGCATCGGAATCTATAACTCGTGTCACATGAATGGTTCAAAACATAGACAGTAGGAAGAGTCAGTCTTCTTGTACTTAAGTCGGCATTGTGCCTATTCTATTTAATTCCGATGCAATTTCTGTGTTTCATCGTCAATAAGAAGGTCAGAGGGATACAGTAAACCTGAAGTGAAGCATCGAAATCTATAACCAGTATCACAGAAATGGTTCAAAACATAGACAGTAAGCAGAGTCAGTCTTCTTGTACTTATGTAGGCATTGTGCCTATTCTATTTAATTCCGATGCAATTTCTGTGTTTCATCGTCAATATGAAGGGCAGAGGGATACAGTAAACCTGAAGTAAAGCATCGGAATCTACAACTGGTGTCACAGGAATGGTTCAAAACATAGACAGTTGGAAGAGTCAGTCTTCTTGTAGTTAAGTCGATATTGTGCCTTTTGTATTTAATTCCGATGCAATTTCTGAGTTTCATCGTCAATAAGAAGGTCAGAGGGATACAGTAAACATGAAGTGAAGCATCGGAATCTATAACTAGTGTCACAGGAATGGTTCAAAACATAGTCAGTAAGAAGAGTCGGTATTCTTGTACTTAAGTCGGCATTGTGCCTTTCGTATTTAATTCCGATGCAATTTCTGTGTTTCATCGTCAATGAGAAGGTCCAAGGGATACAGTAAACCTGAAATGAACCATCGGAATCTATAACTAGTGTCACAGGAGTGGTTCAAATCATAGACAATAGGAGAAGTCAGACTACACGTACATAAGTCGGCATTGTGCCTTTTGTATTTCATTCCGATGCAATTTCTGTGTTTCATCGTCAATAAGAAGGTCAGATGGATACAGTAAAGCTGAAAAGAAGCATTGGAATCCATATTTAGTGTCACAGGAATGGTTCAAAACATAGAGAGAGATGGAAGAGTAAGTCTTCTTGTACTTAAGTCGGCATTGTGCATTTTGTATTTCATTCCGATGCAATTTCTGTGTTTCATTGTCCATACGAAGGTCCGAGGGATACAGTAAACCTCAAATGAAGCATCGGAATATAAAACTAGTGTCACAGGAATGGTTCATAACATAGAGAGTAGGAAGAGTCAGTCTTCTTGTACTTAAGTCGGTTTTGTGCTATTTCTATTTAATTCCGATGCTATTTCTGTGTCTCATCGTCAATAGGAAGGTCCAAGGGATACAGTAAAACTGAAGTAAAGCATCGGAATCTATAACTAGTGTCACATGAATGGTTCAAAACATAGACAGTAAGAAGAGTCAGTCTTCTTGTACTTAATTCGGCATTGTGCTTTTGTATTTAATTCCGATGCCATTTCTGTGTTTCATCGTCAACAGGAAGGTCAGAGGGATACAGTAAACCTCAAGTGAAGCATCGGAATCTATAACTAGTGTCACAGGAATGGTTCAAAACATAGTCAGTAAGAAGAGTGAGTCTTCTTGTACTTAAGTTGGCATTGTGCCTTTTGAATTTACTTCCGATGCAATTTCTGTGTTTCATCGTCAATAGGAAGTTCCAAAGGATACAGAAAACCTGAAGTGAAGCATCGAAATCTATAACTAGTATCACAGAAATGGTTCAAATCATAGACAGTAAGCAGAGTCTGTCTTCTTGTACTTAAGTCGGCATTGTGCCATTTGTATTTAATTCCGATGCAATTTCTGTGTTTCATCGTCAATAAGAAGGTTCAAGGGATGCAGTAAACCTGAAGCATCGGAATCTGTAACTAGTGTCACAGGAGTGGTTCAGAACTTAGACAGTAAGAAGAGTGAGACTTCTTGTACTTAAGTCGGCATTGTGCCTTTTATATTTAATTCCGATGCAATTTCTCTGTTTTATCGTCAATAAGAAGGTCAGAGGGATACAGTAAATCTGAAGTGAAGTATCGGAATCTATAACTAGTGTCATAGGAATGGTTCAAAACATAGACAGTAAGAAGAGTCAGTCTTCTTGTACTTAGTCGGCATTGTGCCTTTTGTATTAAATTCCGATGTAATTTCTGTGTTGTATCGTCAATAAGAAGGTCAGACCGACACAGTAAACCTGAAGTGAAACATCGGAATCTATAACTAGTGTCACAGGAATGGTTCAAAACATAGAGAGATGGAAGAGTAAGTCTTCTTGTACTTAAGTCGGCATTGTGCCTATTGAATTTCATTCCGATGCAATTTCTGTGTTTCATCGTCCATAAGAAGGTCCGAGGGATACAGTAAATCTCAAGTGAAGCATCGGAATATGTAACTAGTGTCACAGGAATGGTTCAAAACATAGTCAGTAAGAAGAGTCAGTCTTCTTGTACATAAGTCGGCATTGTGCATTTTGTATTTAATTCCGATGCAATTTCTGTGTTTCATCGTCAAAAAGAAGGCCAAGTGATACAGTAAACCTGTTGTGAACCATCGGAATCTATAACTAGTGTCACAGGGAGGGTTCAAACCATAGACTGTAAGAAGAGTCAGCCTTTTTGTACTTAAGTCGGCATTGTGCCTTTTGTCTTTAATTCCGATGCAATTTCTGTGTTTCATCGTCAACAAGAAGGTCCAAGGGATACAGAAAACCTGAAGTGAAGCATCGAAATCTATAACTAGTATCACAGAAATGGTTCAACACATAGACAGTAAGCAGAGTCAGTCTTTTTGTACTTAAGTATGCATTGTGCCTTTTGTATTTAATTCCGATGCAATTTCTGTGTTTCATCGTCAATAAGAAGGGCCGAGGGAGACAGTAAACCTCAAGTGAAGCATCGGAATCTATAACTAGTGTTACAGGATTGGTTCAAACATAGACAGTAGGAAGAGTCAGTCTTCTTGTACTTGAGTCGGCATTGTGCCTTTTCTATTTAATTCCGATGGAATTTCTGTGTTTCATCGTCAATTAGAAGGTCAATGGGATACAGTAAACCTGGAGTGAAGCATCGGAATCTGTAACTAGTGTCACAGGAATGGTTCAAATCATAGACAGTAAGATGAGTCAGTCTTCTTGTACTTAAGTCGACATTGTTCCTTCTTTATTTAATTCCGGTGCAATTTCTGTGTTTCATAGTCAATATGAACGTCCAAGGGATTTAGTAAACCTGGAGTGAAGCATCGGAATCTGTAACTAGTGTCACAGGAATGGTTCAAAACATAGTCAGTAAGAAGAGTCAGTCTTCTTGTACTAAAGTCGGCATTGTGCTTTTGTATTTAATTCCTATGCAATTTCTGTGTTTTATCGTCAATAAGAAGGTCCAAGAGATACAGTAAACCTGGAGTGAAGCATCGGAATCTATAACTAGTGTCACAGGGATGGTTCAAAACATAGACAGTAAGAAGAGTCAGTATACTTGTACTCAAGTCGGCATTGTGCCTTTTGTATTTAATTCCGATGCAATTTCTGTTTTACATCTTCAATAAGAAGGTCCTAGGGATACAGTAAACCTGATGTGAAGCATCAGAGTCTATAACTAGTGTCACAGGAATGGTTCAAAACATATTCGGTAAGATGAGTCAGTCTTCTTGTACTTAAGTCGGCATTGTGCCTTTTGCATTTAATTCCGATGCAATTTCTGTGTTTCATCGTCAATAAGAAGGTCCAAGGGATACAGTAAACCTGAAGTGAAGCATCGGAATCCACAACTAGTGTCACAGGAATGGTTCAAAACATAAACAGTAGGAAGAGTCAGTCTTCTTGTACTTAAGTCGGTACTGGGATTTTTCCATTTAATTCCGATGCATTTTCTGTGTTTCATCGTCAGTAAGAAGGTCAGATGGTTACAGTAAATCTGAAGTGAAGCATCGGAATCTATAACTAATGACACAGGAATGGTTCAAAACATAGAGAGATGGAAGAGTGAGTCTTCCTGTACTTAAGTCGGCATTGTGCCTTTTGTATTTAATTCCGATGCAATTTCTGTGTTTCATCGTCCATAAGAACGTCCGAGGGATACAGTAAACCTCAAGTGGAGCATCGGAATAAAAAACTAGTGTCACAGGAATGGTTTAAAACATATTCGGTAAGAAGAGTCAGTCTTCTTGTACTTAAGTCGGCATTGTGCCTTTTGCATTTAATTCCGATGCGATTTCTGTGTCTCATCGTCAATAGGAGGGTCCAAGGGATACAGTAAACCTGAAATGAAGCATCGGAATCTATAACTAGTGTCATATGAATAGTTCAAAACATAGACAGTAAGAAGAGTCAGTCTTAAAATACTTAATTCGGCATTGTGCCTTTTGTATTTCATTCCGATGCAATTTCTGTGTTTCAACGTCAATATGAAGGGCAGAGGCATACAGTAAACCTGAAGTGAAGCATCGGAATTTATAACTAGTGTCACAGGAATGGTTCAAAACATAGACAGTACGAAGAGTCAGTCTTCTTGTACTTATGTCGGCATTGTGCATTTTCTATTTAATTCCGAAGCAATTTCTGTGTTTCATAGTCAATAAGAAGGTCCAAGGGATACAGTGAACCTGAAGTGAAGCCTCGGAATCTATAACTAGTGTCACAGGAATGGTTCAAAGCATAGTCAGTAAGAAGAGCCAGTCTTCTTGTACTTAAGTCGGCATTGTGCCTTTTGTATAAAATTCCGATGCAATTTCTGTTTTTCATCTCCAATAAGAAGGTCCTAGGATACAGTAAACCTGAAGTGACGCCTCAGAGTCTATAACTAGTGTCACAGGAATGGTTCAAAGCATAGTCGGTAAGAAGAGTCAGTCTTCTTGTGCTTAAGCCGGCATTGTGCTTTTTGTATTTAATTCCGATGCAATTTCTATGTTTCATCGTCAATAAGAAGGTCCAAGGGATACAGCAAACCTGAAGTGAAGCATCGGAATCTATAACTAGTGTCACAGGAATGGTTCAAATCATAGAGAGATGGAAGAGTAAGTCTTCTTGTACTTAAGTCGGCATTGTGCCTTTTGTATTTCATTCCGATGCAATTTCTGTGTCTCATCGTCCATATGAAGGTCCGAGGGATACAGTTAACCTCAAGTGAAGCATCGCAATAAAAAACTAGTGTCACAGGAATGGTTCAAAACATAGAGAGTAGGAAGAGTCAGTCTTATTGTACTTATGTCGGCATTGTGCTTTTTCTATTTAAATCCGATGCGATTTCTGTGTCTCACCGTCAATAGGAAGGTCCAAGGGATACAGTAAACCTGAAATGAAGCATCGGAATCTATAACTAGTGTCATATGAATAGTTCATAACATAGACAGTAAGAAGAGTCAGTCGTCTAGTACTTAATTCGTCATTATGGCTTTTGTATTTAATTCCGATGCAATTTCTGTGTTTCATCGTCAATACGAAGGTCCAAGGGATACAGTAAACCTGGAGTGAAGCATCGGAATCTATAACTAGTGTCACAGGGATGGTTCAAAACAAAGACTGTAAGAAGAGTCAGTCTTCTTGTACTTAAGTCCGCATTGTGCCTTTTGTATTTAATTCCGATGCAATTTCTGTGTTTCATCGTCAATAAGAAGGTCCAAGGGATACAGAAAACCTGAAGTTCACTTCAGTGCATCGAAATCTATAACTAGTATCACAGGAATGGATCAAAACATAGACAGTAAGCAGAGTCAGTCTTCTTGTACTTAAGTCGGCATTGTGCCTCTTGTATTTAATTCCGATGCAATTTCTGTTTTTCATTTTCAATAAGAAGGTCCTAGGGATACAGTAAACCTGATGTGAAGCATCAGAGTCTATAACTAGTGTCACAGGAATGGTTCAAAACATATTCGGTAAGAAGAGTCAGTCTTCTTGTACTTAAGTCGGCATTGTCCCTTTGGCATTTAATTCCGATGCAATTTCTGTGTTTCATCGTCAATAAGGAGGTCCAAGGGATACAGTAAACCTGAAGTGAAGCATCGGAATCCATAACTAGTGTCACAGGAATGGTTCAAAACATTAACAGTAGGAAGAGTCAGTCTTCTTGTACTTATGTCGGTACTGTGCCTTTTCTATTTAATTCTGATGCAATTTCTGTGTTTCATCGTCAATAAGAAGGTCAGATGGTTACAGTAAATCTGAAGTGAATCATCGGAATCTATACCTAGTGTCACAGGAATGGTTCAAAACATAGAGAGATGGAAGAGTGAGTCTTCCTGTACTTAAGTCGGCATTGTGCCTTTTGTATTTAATTCCGATGCAATTTCTGTGTTTCATCGTCCATAAGAACGTCCGAGGGATACAGTAAACCTCAAGTGAAGCATCGGAATAAAAATCTAGTGTCACAGGAATGGTTCAAAACATATTCGGTAAGAAGAGTCAGTCTTCTTGTACTTAAGTCGGCATTGTGCCTTTTGCATTTAATTCCGATGCGATTTCTGTGTCTCATTGTCAATAGGAAGGTCGAAGGGATACAGTAAACCTGAAATGAAGCATCGGAATCTATAACTAGAGACATATGAATAGTTCAAAACATAGACAGTAAGAAGAATCAGTCTTAATGTACTTAATTCGGCATTGTGATTTTTGTATTTAATTCCGATGCAATATCTGTGTTTCATCGTCAATATGAAGGGCAGAGGGATACAGTAAACCTGAAGTGAAGCATCGGAATTTATAACTAGTGTCACAGGAATGGTTCAAAGCATAGACAGTAGGAAGAGTCAGTCTTCTTGTACTTATGTCGGCATTGTGCACTTTCTTTTTAATTCCGAAGCAATTTCTGTGTTTCATCGTCAATAAGAAGGTCCAAGGGATACACTGAACCTGACGTGAAGCCTCGGAATCTATAACTAGTGTCACAGGAATGGTTCAAAGCATAGTCAGTAAGAAGAGCCAGTCTTCTTGTACTTAAGTCGGCATTGTGCCTTTTGTATTTAATTGCGATGCAATTTCTGTGTTTCATCGTCAATAAGAAGGTCCAAGAGATACAGTAAACCTGGAGTGAAGCATCGGAAACTATAACTAGTGTCACAGGAATGGTTCAAAACATAGACAGTATGAAGAGTCAGTATTCTTGTACTGATGTCGGCATTGTGCCTTTTGTATTTAATTCCGATGCAATTTCTGTGTTTCATCTTCAATAAGAAGGTCCTAGGGTACAGTAAACCTGAAGTGACGCCTCAGAGTCTATAACTAGTGTCACAGGAATGGTTCAAAGCATAGTCGGTAAGAAGAGTCAGTCTACTTGTACTTAAGCCGGCATTGTGCTTTTTGTATTTAATTCCGATGCAATTTCTGTGTTTCATCGTCAATAAGAAGGTCCAAGGGATACAGTAAACCTGATGTGAAGCATCGGAATCTATAACTAGTGTCACAGGAATGGTTCAAATCATAGAGATGGAAGAGTAAGTCTTCTTGTACTTAAGTCGCCATTGTGCCTTTTGTATTTCATTCCGATGCAATTTCTGTGTTTCATCGTCAACAAGAAGGTCCAAGGGATACAGTGAACCTGAAGTGAAACCTTGGAATCTATAACTAGTGTCACAGGAATGGTTCAAAGGATAGTCAGTAAGAAGAGCCAGTCTTCTTGTACTTAAGTCGGCATTGTGCCTTTTGTATTTAATTCCGATGCAATTTCTGTGTTTCATAGTCAATAAGAACGTCCAAGGGATTTAGTAAACATGGAGTGAAGCATCGGAATCTGTAACTAGTGTCACAGGAGTGGTTCAAATCATAGTCAGTAACAAGAGTCAGTCTTCTTGTACGTATGTCGCCATTGTGCCTTTTGTATTTAATTGCGATGCAATTTCTGTGTTTCATCGTCAATAAGAAGGTCCACGGGATACAGTAAACCTGGAGTGAAGCATCGGAATCTATAACTCGTGTCACATGAATGGTTCAAAACATTGACAGTAAGAAGAGTCAGTCTTCTTGTACTTAAGTCGGCATTGTGCCTTTTGTATTTAATTCCGATGCAATTTCTGTGTTTCATCGTCAATAAGAAGGTCAGTGGGATACAGTAAACCTGAAGTGAAGCATCGGAATCTACAACTAGTGTCACAGGAATGGTTCAAAACATAGTCAGTAAGAAGAGTCAGTCTTCTTGTTCTTAAGTCGGCATTGTGCCTTTTGTATTTAATTCCGATGCAATTTCTGTGTTTCATCGTCAATACGAACGTACAAGGGATTCAGAAAACCTGGAGTGAAGCATCGGAATCTGTAACTAGTGTCACAGGTGTGGTTCAAAACATAGTCAGTAAGAAGAATCAGTCTTCTTGTACTTAAGTCGGCATTGTGCCTTTTGTATTTAATTCCGATGCAATTTGTGTGTTTCATCGTCAATAAGGAGGTCCAAGGGATACAGTAAACCTGAAGTGAAGCAACGGAATTCATAACTAGTGTCACAGGAATGGTTCAAAACATAGACAGTAGGAAGAGTCAGGCTTCTTGTACTTAAGTCGGCATTGTGCATTTTCTATTTAATTCCGAAGCAAATTCTGTGTTTCATCGTCAATAAGAAGGTCCAAGGGATACAGTGAACCTGAAGTGAAGCCTCGGAATCTATAACTAGTGTCCTAGGAATGGTTCAAAGCATAGTCAGTAAGAAGAGCCACTCTTCTTCTACTTAGGTCGGCATTGTGCCTTTTGTATTTAATTCCGATGCAAATTCTGTGTTTCATCGTGAATAAGAACGTCCAAGGGATTCAGTAAACCTGGAGTGAAGCATCGGATTCTGTAACTAGTGTCACGGGAGTGGTTCAGGACATAGTCAGTAAGAAGAGTCAGTCTTCTTGTACTTAAGTCGGCATTGTGCCATTTCTATTTAATTCCGTTGCAATTTCTGTGTATCATCGTCAATAAGAAGGGCAGAGGGATACAGTAAACCTCAAGTGAAGCATCGGAGTCTATAACTAGTGTTACAGGATTGGTTCAAAACATAGACAGTTGGAAGAGTCAGTCTTCTTGTACTTGAGTCGGCATTGTGCCTTTTCTACTTAATTCCGATGGAATATCTGTGTTTCATCGTCAATTAGAAGGTCCATGGGATACAGTAAACCTGGAGTGAAGCATCGGAATCTGTAACTAGTGTCACAGGAAAGGTTCAAATCATAGACAGTCAGATGAGTCAGTCTTCTTGTACTTCAGTCGACATTCTTGCTTTTTTATTTAATTCCGATGCAATTTCTGTGTTTCATTGTCAATAAGAAGGTCCAAGGGATACAGTAAACCTAGGGTGAAGCATCGGAATCTATAACTAGTGTCAAAGGAATAGTTCAAAGCATAGACAGTAAGAAGTGTCAGTCTTCTTCTACTTATTTCGGCATTGTGCCATTTGTATTTAATTCCGACGCAATTTCTGTGTTTCATCGTCAATAAGAACGTCAAAGGGATACAGTAAATCTGAATTGAAGCATCAGAGTCTATACCTAGTGTCACAGGAATGGTTCAAAACATAGTCAGTAAGATGAGTCAGTCTTCTTGTACTTAAGTCGGCATTGTGCCTTTTGCATTTAATTCCGATGCAATTTCTGTGTTTCATCGTCAATAAGAAGGTCCAAGGGATACAGTAAACCTGAAGTGAAGCATCGGAATCCACAACTAGTGTCACAGGAATGGTTCAAAACATAAACACTAGGAAGAGTCAGCCTTCTTGTACTTAAATCGGTACTGTGATTTTTCCATTTACTTCCGATGCAATTTCTGTGTTTCATCGTCAGTAAGAAGGTCAGATGGTTACAGTAAATCTGAAGTGTAGCATCGGAATCTATAACTAATGACACAGGAATGGTTCAAAACATAGAGAGATGGAAGAGTGAGTCTTCCTGTACTTAAGTCGGCATTGTGCCTTTTGTTTTTAATTCCGATGCAATTTCTGTGTTTCATCGTCCATAAGAACGTCCGAGGGATACAGTAAACCTCAAGTGAAGCATCGGAATAAAAAACTAGTGTCACAGGAATGGTTTAAAACATATTCGGTAAGAAGAGTCAGTCTTCTTGTACTTAAGTCGGCATTGTGCCTTTTGCTTTTAATTCCGATGCGATTTCTGTGTCTCAACGTCAATAGGAAGGTCCAAGGGATACAGTAAACCTGAAATGAAGCATCGGAATCTATAACTAGTGTCATATGAATAGTTCATATCATAGACAGTAAGAAGAGTCAGTCTTAATATACTTAATTCGGCATTGTGCCTTTTGTATTTAATTTCGATGCAATTTCTGTGTTTCAACGTCAATATGAAGGGCAGAGGGATACAGTAAACCTGAATTGAAGCATCGGAATTTATAACTAGTGTCACAGGAATGGTTCAAAACATAGAGAGATGGAAGAGTAAGTCTTCTTGTACTTAACTTGGCATTGTGCCTTTTGTATTTCATTCCGATGCAATTTCTGTGTTTCATCGTCCTTATGAAGGTCCGAGGGATACAGTAAACCTCAAGTGAAGCATCGGAATAAAAAACTAGTGTCACAGGAATGGTTCAAAACATAGAGAGTAGGAAGAGTCAGTCTTCTTGTACTTAAGTCGGCATTGTGCTTTTTCTATTTAATTCCGATGCGATTTCTGTGTCTCACCGTCAATAGGAAGGTCCAAGGGATACAGTAAACCTGAAATGAAGCATCGGAATATATAACTAGTGTCATATGAATAGTTCATATCATAGACAGTAAGAAGAGTCAGTCTTCTTGTACTTAATTCGTCATTATTCCTTTTGTATTTAATTCCGATGCAATTTCTGTGTTTCATCGTCAATAAGAAGGTCCAAGGGATACAGTAAACCTGGAGTGAAGCATCGGAATCTATAACTAGTGTCACAGGGATGGTTCAAAACATAGACTGCAAGAAGAGTCAGTCTTCTTGTACTTAAGTCGGCATTGTGCCTTTTGTATTTAATTCCGATGCAATTTCTGTGTTTCATCGTCAACAAGAAGGTCCAAGGGATACAGAAAACCTGAAGTGAAGCATCGAAATCTATAACTAGTATCACAGAAATGGTTCAAAACATAGACAGTAAGCAGAGTCAGTCTTCTTGTACTTAAGTATGCATTGTGCCTCTTGTATTTCATTCCGATGCAATTTCTGTTTTTCATCTTCAATAAGAAGGTCCTAGGGATACAGTAAACCTGATGTGAAGCATCAGAGTCTATAACTAGTGTCACAGGAATGGTTCAAAACATATTCGGTAAGAAGAGTCAGTCTTCTTGTACTTAAGTCGGCATTGTGCCTTTTGCATTTAATTCCGATGCAATTTCTGTGTTTCATCGTCAATAAGAAGGTCCAAGGGATACAGTAAACCTGAAGTGAAGCATCGGAATCCATAACTAGTGTCACATGAATGGTTCAAAACATTAACAGTAGGAAGAGTCAGTCTTCTTGTACTTATGCCGGTACTGTGCCTTTTCTATTTAATTCCGATGCAATTTCTGTGTTTCATCGTCAATAAGAAGGTCCAAGGGATACAGTAAACCTGGAGTGAAGCATCGGAATCTATAACTAGTGTCACAGGGATGGTTCAAAACATAGACAGTACGAAGAGTCAGTCTTCTTGTACTTATGTCGGCATTGTGCATTTTCTATTTAATTCCGAAGCAATTTCTGTGTTTCATAGTCAATAAGAAGGTCCAAGGGATACAGTGAACCTGAAGTGAAGCCTCGGAATCTATAACTAGTGTCACAGGAATGGTTCAAAGCATAGTCAGTAAGAAGAGCCAGTCTTCTTGTACTTAAGTCGGCATTGTGCCTTTTGTATAAAATTC
This sequence comes from Schistocerca americana, assembly GCF_021461395.2. Lineage (NCBI taxonomy): Eukaryota > Metazoa > Arthropoda > Insecta > Orthoptera > Acrididae > Schistocerca > Schistocerca americana. Next base: position 22,792,170 of record NC_060128.1, read on the forward strand.
CGATGCAATTTCTGTTTTTCATCTCCAATAAGAAGGTCCTAGGATACAGTAAACCTGAAGTGACGCCTCAGAGTCTATAACTAGTGTCACAGGAATGGTTCAAAGCATAGTCGGTAAGAAGAGTCAGTCTTCTTGTGCTTAAGCCGGCATTGTGCTTTTTGTATTTAATTCCGATGCAATTTCTATGTTTCATCGTCAATAAGAAGGTCCAAGGGATACAGCAAACCTGAAGTGAAGCATCGGAATCTATAACTAGTGTCACAGGAATGGTTCAAATCATAGAGAGATGGAAGAGTAAGTCTTCTTGTACTTAAGTCGGCATTGTGCCTTTTGTATTTCATTCCGATGCAATTTCTGTGTCTCATCGTCCATATGAAGGTCCGAGGGATACAGTTAACCTCAAGTGAAGCATCGCAATAAAAAACTAGTGTCACAGGAATGGTTCAAAACATAGAGAGTAGGAAGAGTCAGTCTTATTGTACTTATGTCGGCATTGTGCTTTTTCTATTTAAATCCGATGCGATTTCTGTGTCTCACCGTCAATAGGAAGGTCCAAGGGATACAGTAAACCTGAAATGAAGCATCGGAATCTATAACTAGTGTCATATGAATAGTTCATAACATAGACAGTAAGAAGAGTCAGTCGTCTTGTACTTAATTCGTCATTATGGCTTTTGTATTTAATTCCGATGCAATTTCTGTGTTTCATCGTCAATACGAAGGTCCAAGGGATACAGTAAACCTGGAGTGAAGCATCGGAATCTATAACTAGTGTCACAGGGATGGTTCAAAACAAAGACTGTAAGAAGAGTCAGTCTTCTTGTACTTAAGTCCGCATTGTGCCTTTTGTATTTAATTCCGATGCAATTTCTGTGTTTCATCGTCAATAAGAAGGTCCAAGGGATACAGAAAACCTGAAGTTCACTTCAGTGCATCGAAATCTATAACTAGTATCTCAGGAATGGATCAAAACATAGACAGTAAGCAGAGTCAGTCTTCTTGTACTTAAGTCGGCATTGTGCCTCTTGTATTTAATTCCGATGCAATTTCTGTTTTTCATCTTCAATAAGAAGGTCCTAGGGATACAGTAAACCTGATGTGAAGCATCAGAGTCTATAACTAGTGTCACAGGAATGGTTCAAAACATATTCGGTAAGAAGAGTCAGTCTTCTTGTACTTAAGTCGGCATTGTCCCTTTGGCATTTAATTCCGATGCAATTTCTGTGTTTCATCGTCAATAAGGAGGTCCAAGGGATACAGTAAACCTGAAGTGAAGCATCGGAATCCATAACTAGTGTCACAGGAATGGTTCAAAACATTAACAGTAGGAAGAGTCAGTCTTCTTGTACTTATGTCGGTACTGTGCCTTTTCTATTTAATTCTGATGCAATTTCTGTGTTTCATCGTCAATAAGAAGGTCAGATGGTTACAGTAAATCTGAAGTGAATCATCGGAATCTATACCTAGTGTCACAGGAATGGTTCAAAACATAGAGAGATGGAAGAGTGAGTCTTCCTGTACTTAAGTCGGCATTGTGCCTTTTGTATTTAATTCCGATGCAATTTCTGTGTTTCATCGTCCATAAGAACGTCCGAGGGATACAGTAAACCTCAAGTGAAGCATCGGAATAAAAATCTAGTGTCACAGGAATGGTTCAAAACATATTCGGTAAGAAGAGTCAGTCTTCTTGTACTTAAGTCGGCATTGTGCCTTTTGCATTTAATTCCGATGCGATTTCTGTGTCTCATTGTCAATAGGAAGGTCGAAGGGATACAGTAAACCTGAAATGAAGCATCGGAATCTATAACTAGAGACATATGAATAGTTCAAAACATAGACAGTAAGAAGAATCAGTCTTAATGTACTTAATTCGGCATTGTGATTTTTGTATTTAATTCCGATGCAATATCTGTGTTTCATCGTCAATATGAAGGGCAGAGGGATACAGTAAACCTGAAGTGAAGCATCGGAATTTATAACTAGTGTCACAGGAATGGTTCAAAGCATAGACAGTAGGAAGAGTCAGTTTTCTTGTACTTATGTCGGCATTGTGCACTTTCTTTTTAATTCCGAAGCAATTTCTGTGTTTCATCGTCAATAAGAAGGTCCAAGGGATACACTGAACCTAACGTGAAGCCTCGGAATCTATAACTAGTGTCACAGGAATGGTTCAAAGCATAGTCAGTAAGAAGAGCCAGTCTTCTTGTACTTAAGTCGGCATTGTGCCTTTTGTATTTAATTGCGATGCAATTTCTGTGTTTCATCGTCAATAAGAAGGTCCAAGAGATACAGTAAACCTGGAGTGAAGCATCGGAAACTATAACTAGTGTCACAGGAATGGTTCAAAACATAGACAGTATGAAGAGTCAGTATTCTTGTTCTTAAGTCGGCATTGTGCACTTTCTTCTTAATTCCGAAGCAATTTCTGTGTTTCATCGTCAATAAGAAGGTCCAAGGGATACACTGAACCTAACGTGAAGCCTCGGAATCTATAACTAGTGTCACAGGAATGGTTCAAAGCATAGTCAGTAAGAAGAGCCAGTCTTCTTGTACTAATGTCGGCATTGTGCCTTTTGTATTTAATTCCGATGCAATTTCTGTGTTTCATCTTCAATAAGAAGGTCCTAGGGTACAGTAAACCTGAAGTGACGCCTCAGAGTCTATAACTAGTGTCACAGGAATGGTTCAAAGCATAGTCGGTAAGAAGAGTCAGTCTACTTGTACTTAAGCCGGCATTGTGCTTTTTGTATTTAATTCCGATGCAATTTCTGTGTTTCATCGTCAATAAGAAGGTCCAAGGGATACAGTAAACCTGATGTGAAGCATCGGAATCTATAGCTAGTGTCACAGGAATGGTTCAAATCATAGAGATGGAAGAGTAAGTCTTCTTGTACTTAAGTCGCCATTGTGCCTTTTGTATTTCATTCCGATGCAATTTCTGTGTTTCATCGTCAACAAGAAGGTCCAAGGGATACAGTGAACCTGAAGTGAAACCTTGGAATCTATAACTAGTGTCACAGGAATGGTTCAAAGGATAGTCAGTAAGAAGAGCCAGTCTTCTTGTACTTAAGTCGGCATTGTGCCTTTTGTATTTAATTCCGATGCAATTTCTGTGTTTCATAGTCAATAAGAACGTCCAAGGGATTTAGTAAACATGGAGTGAAGCATCGGAATCTGTAACTAGTGTCACAGGAGTGGTTCAAATCATAGTCAGTAACAAGAGTCAGTCTTCTTGTACGTATGTCGCCATTGTGCCTTTTGTATTTAATTGCGATGCAATTTCTGTGTTTCATCGTCAATAAGAAGGTCCACGGGATACAGTAAACCTGGAGTGAAGCATCGCAATCTATAACTCGTGTCACATGAATGGTTCAAAACATAGACAGTAAGAAGAGTCAGTCTTCTTGTACTTAAGTCGGCATTGTGCCTTTTGTATTTAATTCCGATGCAATTTCTGTGTTTCATCGTCAATAAGAAGGTCAGTGGGATACAGTAAACCTGAAGTGAAGCATCGGAATCTACAACTAGTGTCACAGGAATGGTTCAAAACATAGTCAGTAAGAAGAGTCAGTCTTCTTGTTCTTAAGTCGGCATTGTGCCTTTTGTATTTAATTCCGATGCAATTTCTGTGTTTCATCGTCAATACGAACGTACAAGGGATTCAGAAAACCTGGAGTGAAGCATCGGAATCTGTAACTAGTGTCACAGGAGTGGTTCAAAACATAGTCAGTAAGAAGAATCAGTCTTCTTGTACTTAAGTCGGCATTGTGCCTTTTGTATTTAATTCCGATGCAATTTGTGTGTTTCATCGTCAATAAGGAGGTCCAAGGAATACAGTAAACCTGAAGTGAAGCAACGGAATTCATAACTAATGTCACAGGAATGGTTCAAAACATAGACAGTAGGAAGAGTCAGGCTTCTTGTACTTAAGTCGGCATTGTGCATTTTCTATTTAATTCCGAAGCAAATTCTGTGTTTCATCGTCAATAAGAAGGTCCAAGGGATACAGTGAACCTGAAGTGAAGCCTCGGAATCTATAACTAGTGTCCTAGGAATGGTTCAAAGCATAGTCAGTAAGAAGAGCCACTCTTCTTCTACTTAGGTCGGCATTGTGCCTTTTGTATTTAATTCCGATGCAAATTCTGTGTTTCATCGTGAATAAGAACGTCCAAGGGATTCAGTAAACCTGGAGTGAAGCATCGGATTCTGTAACTAGTGTCACGGGAGTGGTTCAGGACATAGTCAGTAAGAAGAGTCAGTCTTCTTGTACTTAAGTCGGCATTGTGCCATTTCTATTTAATTCCGTTGCAATTTCTGTGTATCATCGTCAATAAGAAGGGCAGAGGGATACAGTAAACCTCAAGTGAAGCATCGGAGTCTATAACTAGTGTTACAGGATTGGTTCAAAACATAGACAGTTGGAAGAGTCAGTCTTCTTGTACTTGAGTCGGCATTGTGCCTTTTCTACTTAATTCCGATGGAATATCTGTGTTTCATCGTCAATTAGAAGGTCCATGGGATACAGTAAACCTGGAGTGAAGCATCGGAATCTGTAACTAGTGTCACAGGAAAGGTTCAAATCATAGACAGTCAGATGAGTCAGTCTTCTTGTACTTCAGTCGACATTCTTGCTTTTTTATTTAATTCCGATGCAATTTCTGTGTTTCATCGTCAATAAGAAGGTCCAAGGGATACAGTAAACCTAGGGTGAAGCATCGGAATCTATAACTAGTGTCAAAGGAATAGTTCAAAGCATAGACAGTAAGAAGTGTCAGTCTTCTTCTACTTAATTCGGCATTGTGCCATTTGTATTTAATTCCGACGCAATTTCTGTGTTTCATCGTCAATAAGAACGTCAAAGGGATACAGTAAATCTGAATTGAAGCATCAGAGTCTATACCTAGTGTCACAGGAATGGTTCAAAACATAGTCAGTAAGATGAGTCAGTCTTCTTGTACTTAAGTCGGCATTGTGCCTTTTGCATTTAATTCCGATGCAATTTCTGTGTTTCATCGTCAATAAGAAGGTCCAAGGGATACAGTAAACCTGAAGTGAAGCATCGGAATCCACAACTAGTGTCACAGGAATGGTTCAAAACATAAACACTAGGAAGAGTCAGTCTTCTTGTACTTAAATCGGTACTGTGATTTTTCCATTTACTTCCGATGCAATTTCTGTGTTTCATCGTCAGTAAGAAGGTCAGATGGTTACAGTAAATCTGAAGTGAAGCATCGGAAACTATAACTAATGACACAGGAATGGTTCAAAACATAGAGAGATGGAAGAGTGAGTCTTCCTGTACTTAAGTCGGCATTGTGCCTTTTGTTTTTAATTCCGATGCAATTTCTGTGTTTCATCGTCCATAAGAACGTCCGAGGGATACAGTAAACCTCAAGTGAAGCATCGGAATAAAAAACTAGTGTCACAGGAATGGTTTAAAACATATTCGGTAAGAAGAGTCAGTCTTCTTGTACTTAAGTCGGCATTGTGCCTTTTGCTTTTAATTCCGATGCGATTTCTGTGTCTCATCGTCAATAGGAAGGTCCAAGGGATACAGTAAACCTGAAATGAAGCATCGGAATCTATAACTAGTGTCATATGAATAGTTCATATCATAGACAGTAAGAAGAGTCAGTCTTAATATACTTAATTCGGCATTGTGCCTTTTGTATTTAATTTCGATGCAATTTCTGTGTTTCAACGTCAATATGAAGGGCAGAGGGATACAGTAAACCTGAATTGAAGCATCGGAATTTATAACTAGGGTCACAGGAATGGTTCAAAACATAGAGAGATGGAAGAGTAAGTCTTCTTGTACTTAACTCGGCATTGTGCCTTTTGTATTTCATTCCGATGCAATTTCTGTGTTTCATCGTCCTTATGAAGGTCCGAGGGATACAGTAAACCTCAAGTGAAGCATCGGAATAAAAAACTAGTGTCACAGGAATGGTTCAAAACATAGAGAGTAGGAAGAGTCAGTCTTCTTGTACTTAAGTCGGCATTGTGCTTTTTCTATTTAATTCCGATGCGATTTCTGTGTCTCACCGTCAATAGGAAGGTCCAAGGGATACAGTAAACCTGAAATGAAGCATCGGAATCTATAACTAGTGTCATATGAATAGTTCATATCATAGACAGTAAGAAGAGTCAGTCTTCTTGTACTTAATTCGTCATTATTCCTTTTGTATTTAATTCCGATGCAATTTCTGTGTTTCATCGTCAATAAGAAGGTCCAAGGTATACAGTAAACCTGGAGTGAAGCATCGGAATCTATAACTAGTGTCACAGGGATGGTTCAAAACATAGACTGCAAGAAGAGTCAGTCTTCTTGTACTTAAGTCGGCATTGTGCCTTTTGTATTTAATTCCGATGCAATTTCTGTGTTTCATCGTCAACAAGAAGGTCCAAGGGATACAGAAAACCTGAAGTGAAGCATCGAAATCTATAACTAGTATCACAGAAATGGTTCAAAACATAGACAGTAAGCAGAGTCAGTCTTCTTGTACTTAAGTATGCATTGTGCCTCTTGTATTTCATTCCGATGCAATTTCTGTTTTTCATCTTCAATAAGAAGGTCCTAGGGATACAGTAAACCTGATGTGAAGCATCTGAAACTATAACTAGTGTCACAGGAATGGTTCAAAACATAGACAGTAAGAAGAGTCAGTATTCTTGTACTGATGTCGGCATTGTGCCTTTTGTATTTAATTCCGATGCAATTTCTGTGTTTCATCTTCAATAAGAAGGTCCTAGGATACAGTAAACCTGAAGTGACGCCTCAGAGTCTATAACTAGTGTCACAGGAATGGTTCAAAGCATAGTCGGTAAGAACAGTCAGTCTTCTTGTACTTAAGCCGGCATTGTGCTTTTTGTAGTTAATTCCGATGCAATTTCTGTGTTTCATCGTCAATAAGAAAGTCCAAGGTATACAGTAAAGCTGATGTGAAGCATCGGAATCAATAATTAGTGTCACAGGAATGGTTCAAATCATAGAGAGATGGAAGAGTAAGTCTTCTTGTACTTCAGTCGCCATTGTGCCTTTTGTATTTCATTCCGATGCAATTTCTGTGTTTCATCGTCCATATGAAGGTCCGAGGGATACAGTAAACCTCAAGTGAAGCATCGGAATAAAACACTAGTGTCACAGGAATGTTTCTAAACATACACAGTAGGAAGAGTCAGTCTTCTTGTACTTAAATCGGTATTGTGCTTTTTCTATTTAATTCCGATGCAATTTCTGTGTTTCATCGTCAATAAGAAGGTCGGATGGATGCAGTAAAACTGAAGTGAAGCATCGGAATCTATAACTAGTGTCACAGGAATGGTTCAAAACATAGAGAGATGGAAGAGTAAGTCTTCTTGTACTTAAGTCGGCATTGTGCCTTTTGTATTTCATTTCGATCCAATTTCTGAGTTTCATCGTCCATATGAAGGCCCGAGGGATACAGTAAACCTCAAGTGAAGCATCGGAATAAAAAACTAGTGTCACAGGAATGGTTCAAAACATAGAGAGTAGGAAGAGTCAGTCTTCTTGTACTTAAGTCGGCATTGTGCTTTTTCTATTTAATTCCGATGCGATATCTGTGTCTCACCGTCAATAGGAAGGTCCAAGGGATACAGTAAACCTGAAATGGAGCATCGGAATCTATAACTAATGTCATATGAATAGTTCAAAACATAGACAGCAAGAAGAGTCAGTCTTCTTGTACTTAATTCGGCATTATGCCTTTTGTATTTAATTACGACGCAATCTCTGTGTTTCATCGTCAATAAGAAGGTCCAAGGGATACAGTAAACCTGGAGTGAAGCATCGGAATCTATAACTAGTGTCACAGGGATGGTTCTAAACATAGACTGTAAGAAGAGTCAGTCTTCTTGTACTTAAGTCGGCATTGTGCCTTTTGTATTTAATTCCGATGCAATTTCTGTGTTTCATCGTCAATAAGAAGGTCCAAGGGATACAGAAATCCTGAAGTGAAGCATCGAAATCTATAACTAGTATCACAGAAATGGTTCACAACATAGACAGTAAGCAGAGTCAGTCTTCTTGTACTTAAGTATGCATTGTGCCTCTTGTATTTAATTCCGATGCAATTTCTGTGTTTCATCGTCAATAAGAAGGTCCAATGGATACAGTGAACCTGAAATGAAGCCTCGGAATCTATAACTACTGTCAGAGGAATGGTTCAAAGCATAGTCAGTAAGAAGAGCCAGTCTTCTTGTACTTAGGTCGGCATTGTGCCTTTTGTATTTAATTCCGATGCAATTTCTGTGTTTCATCGTCAATAAGAACGTCCAAGGGATTCAGCAAACCAGAAGTGAAGCATCGGAATCTGTAACTAGTGTTACAGGAGTGGTTCGAAACATAGTCAGTAAGAAGAGTCAGTCTTCTTGTACTTAAGTCGCCATTGTTCCTTTTGTATTTAATTCCGATGCAATTTCTGTGTTTCGTCGTCAATAAGAAGGTATAAGGGATACAGTAAACCTGAAGTGAAGCATCAGAATCTATAACTAGTGTCACAGGAATGGTTCAAAACATAGTCAGTAAGAAGAGCCAGTCTTCTTGTAGTTAAGACGGCATTGTGCCTTTTGTTTTTAATTCCGATGCAATTTCTGTGTTTCATCGTCAATACGAAGGTCCAAGGGATACAGTAAACCTGAAGTGAAGCACCGGAATTTATAACTAGTATCACATGAATGATTCAAAACATAGTCAGTAAGAAGAGTCAGTCTTCTTGTACTTAATTCGTCATTATTCCTTTTGTATTTAATTCCGATGCAATTTCTGTGTTTCATCGTCATTATGAAGGTCCACGGGATACAGTAAACCAGGAGTGAAGCATCGGCATCTATAACTCGTGTCACATGAATGGTTCAAAACATAGACTGCAAGAAGAGTCAGTCTTCTTGTACTTAAGTCGGCATTGTGCCTTTTGTATTTAATTCCGATGCAATTTCTGTGTTTCATAGCAAAAAGAAGGTCAGAGGGATACAGTAAACTTGAACTGAAGCATCGGAATCTATAACTAGTGTCACAGGAATGGTTCAAAACATAGTCAGTAGGAAGAGTCAGTCTTCTTGTACTTAAGTCGGCATTGTGCCTTTTGTATTTAATTCCGATGCAATTTCTGTGTTTCATCGTCAATAAGAAGGTCAGTGGGATGCAGTAAACCTGAAGTGAAGCATCGGAAGCTATGACTAGTGACATAGGAATGGTTCAAAACATAGTCAGTAAGATGAGTCAGTCTTCTTGTACTTAAGTCGGCATTGTGCCTTTTATATTTAATTCCGATGCAATTTCTGTGTTTCATCTCAATAAGAAGGTCCAAGAGATACAGTAAACCTAGAGTGAAGCATCGGAATCTATTACTAGTGTCAAAGGAATGGTTCAAAACATAGACAGTAAAAAGAGTCAGTCTTCTTGTCTTTAATTCGGCATTGTGCCATTTGTATTTAATTCCGACGCAATTTCTGTGTTTCATCGCCAATAAGAACGTCATAGGGATACAGTAAATCTGAAGTTAAGCATCAGAGTCTATAACTAGTGTCACAGGGATGGTTCAAAGCATAGTCAGTAAGAAGAGTCAGTCTTCTTGTACTAAAGTCGGCATTGTGCCTTTTGTGTTTAATTCCTATGCAATTTCTGTGTTTCATCGTCAGTAAGAAGGTCCAAGAGATACAGTAAACCTGGAGTGAAACATCGGAATCTATAACTAGTGTCACAGGGATGGTTCAAAACATAGACAGTAAGAAGAGTCAGAATTCTTGTACTTAAGTCTGTATTGTGCCATTTGTATTTAATTCCAGTGCAATTTCTGTGTTTCATCTTCAATAAGAAGGTCCTAGGGATACAGTAAACCTGAAGTGAAGCATCAGAGTCTATAACTAGTGTCACCGGAATGGTTCAAAACATAAACAGTAGGAAGAGTCAGTCTTCTTGTACTTAAATCGGTATTGTGCCTTTTCTATTTAATTGCGATGCAATTTCTGTGTTTCATCGTCAATAAGAAGATCAGATGGATACAGCAAAACTGAAGTGAAGCATCGGAATCTATAAATAGTGTCACAGGAATGGTTCAAATCATAGAGAGATGGAGGGGTAGGTCTTCTTGTACTTAAGTCGGCATTGTGCCTTTTGTATTTCATGCCGATGCAATTTCTGTGCTTCATCGTCCATAAGAAGGTCGGAGGGATACAGTAAACCTCAAGTGAAGCATCGGAATATAAAACTAGTGCCACAGGAATGGTTCAAAACATAGAGAGTAGGAAGAGTCAGTCTTCTTGTACTTAAGTCGGTATTGTGCTTTTTCTATTTAATTCCGATGCGATTTCTGTGTCTCATCGTCAATTGGAAGGTCCAAGGGGTACAGTAAACCTGAAATGAAGCATCGGAATCTATAACTAGTGTCATATGAATAGTTCAAAACATAGTCAGTAAGAAGAGTCACTAGTCTTGTACTTATGTCGGCATTGTGCCTTTTGTATTTCATTCCGATGCAATTTCTGTGTTTCATCGTCAATAAGAACGTCCAAGAGATACAGTAAACCTGGAGGGAAGCATCGGAAACTATAACTAGTGTCACAGGGATGGTTCAAAACGTAGACAGTAAGAAGAGTCAGTATTCTTGTACTTAAGTCGGCATTGTGCCTTTTGTATTTAATTCCGATGCAATTTCTGTGTTCATCTTCAATAAGAAGGTCCTAGGATACAGTAAACCTGAAGTGACGCCTCAGAGTCCATAACTAGTGTCACAGGAATGGTTCAAAGCATAGTCGGTAAGAAGAGTCAGTCTTCTTGTACTTAATTCGGCATTATGCCTTTCGTATTTAATTCCGATGCAATTTCTGTGTTCCATCGTCAATAAGAAGGTCCAAGGAATACAGTAAACCTGGAGTGAAGCATCGGATACTAAAACTAGTGTCACAGGGATGGTTCAAAACGCAGACTGTAAGAAGAGTCAGTCTTCTTGTACTTAAGTCGGCATTGTGCCTTTTGTATTTAATTCCGATGCAATTTCTGTGTTTCATCGTCAATATGAAAGGTCCAAGAGATACAGTAAACCTGGAGTGAAGCATCGGAAACTATAACTAGTGTCACAGGGATGGTTCAAAACATAGACAGTAAGAAGAGTCAGTATTCTTGTACTTATGTCGGCATTGTGCCTTTTGTATTTAATTCCGATGCAATTTATGTGTTTCATCTTCAATAAGAAGGTCCTAGGATACAGTAAACCTGAAGTGACGCCCCAGAGTCTATAACTAGTGTCACAGGAATGGTTCAAAGCATAGTCGGTAAGAAGAGTCAGTCTTCTTGTACTTAAGCCGGCATTGTGCTTTTTGTATTTAATTCCGATGCAATTTCTGTGTTTCATCGTCAATAAGAAGGTCCAAGGGATACAGTAAACCAAATGTGAAGCATCGGAATCTATAACTAGTGTCACAGGAATGGTTCAAATCATAGAGAGATGGAAGAGTAAGTCTTCTTGTACTTAAGTCGCCATTGTGCCTTTTGTATTTCATTCCGATGCTATTTCTGTGTTTCATCGTCCATATGAAGGTCCGAGGGATACAGTAAACCTCAAGTGAAGCATCGGAATAAAAAACTAGTGTCACAGGAATGTTTCTAAACATAAACACTAGGAAGAGTCAGTCTTCTTATACTTAAATCGGTATTGTGCTTTTTCTATTTAATTCCGATGCAATTTCTGTGTTTCATCGTCAATAAGAAGGTCAGATGGATACAGTAAAACTGAAGTGAAGCATCGGAATCTATAACTAGTGTCACAGGAATGGTTCAAAACATAGAGAGATGGAAGAGTAAGTCTTCTTGTACTTAAGTCGGCATTGTGCCTTTTGTATTTCATTCCGATGCAATTTCTGTGTTTCATCGTCCATATGAAGGTCCGAGGGATACAGTAAACCTCAAGTGAAGCATCGGAATAAAAAACTAGTGTCACAGGAATGGTTCAAAACATAGAGAGTAGGAAGAGTCAGTCTTCTTGTACTTAAGTCGGCATTGTGCATTTTCTATTTAATTCCGATGCGATTTCTGTGTCTCACCGTCAATAGGAAGGTCCAAGGGATACAGTAAACCTGAAATGAAGCATCGGAATCTATAACTAGTGTCATATGAGTAGTTCAAAACATAGACAGTAAGAAGAGTCAGTCTTCTTGTACTTAATTCGGCATTATGCCTTTCGTATTTAATTCCGATGCAATTTCTGTGTTCCATCGTCAATAAGAAGGTCCAAGGAATACAGTAAACCTGGAGTGAAGCCTCGGATACTAAAACTAGTGTCACAGGGATGGTTCAAAACGCAGACTGTAAGAAGAGTCAGTCGTCTTGTACTTAAGTCGGCATTGTGCCTTTTGTATTTAATTCCGATGCAATTTCTGTGTTTCATCGTCAATATGAAAGGTCCAAGAGATACAGTAAACCTGGAGTGAAGCATCGGAAACTATAACTAGTGTCACAGGGATGGTTCAAAACATAGACAGTGAGAAGAGTCAGTATTCTTGTACTTATGTCGGCATTGTGCCTCTTGTATTTAATTCCGATGCAATTTATGTGTTTCATCTTCAATAAGAAGGTCCTAGGATACAGTAAACCTGAAGTGACGCCCCAGAGTCTATAACTAGTGTCACAGGAATGGTTCAAAGCATAGTCGGTAAGAAGAGTCAGTCTTCTTGTACTTAAGCCGGCATTGTGCTTTTTGTATTTAATTCCGATGCAATTTCTGTGTTTCATCGTCAATAAGAAGGTCCAAGGGATACAGTAAACCAAATGTGAAGCATCGGAATCTATAACTAGTGTCACAGGAATGGTTCAAATCATAGAGAGATGGAAGAGTAAGTCTCCTTGTACTTAAGTCGCCATTGTGCCTTTTGTATTTCATTCCGATGCTATTTCTGTGTTTCATCGTCCATATGAAGGTCCGAGGGATACAGTAAACCTCAAGTGAAGCATCGGAATAAAAAGCTAGTGTCACAGGAATGTTTCTAAACATAAACACTAGGAAGAGTCAGTCTTCTTATACTTAAATCGGTATTGTGCTTTTTCTATTTAATTCCGATGCAATTTCTGTGTTTCATCGTCAATAAGAAGGTCAGATGGATACAGTAAAACTGAATTGAAGCATCGGAATCTATAACTAGTGTCACAGGAATGGTTCAAAACATAGAGAGATGGAAGAGTAAGTCTTCTTGTACTTAAGTCGGCATTGTGCCTTTTGTATTTCATTCCGATCCAATTTCTGTGTTTCATCGTCCATATGAAGGTCCGAGGGATACAGTAAACCTCAAGTGAAGCATCGGAATAAAAAACTAGTGTCACAGGAATGGTTCAAAGCATAGAGAGTAGGAAGAGTCAGTCTTCTTGTACTTAAGTCGGCATTGTGCTTTTTCTATTTAATTCCGATGCGATTTCTGTGTCTCACCGTCAATAGGAAGGTCCAAGGGATACAGTAAACCTGAAATGAAGCATCGGAATCTATAACTAGTGTAATATGAATAGTTCAAAACATAGACAGTAAGAAGAGTCAGTCTACTTGTACTTAATTCGGCATTATGCCTTTTGTATTTAATTCCGATGCAATTTCTGTGTTTCATCGTCAATAAGAACGTCCAAGGGATTCAGTAAACCAGAAGTGAAGCATCGGAAGCTATGACTAGTGACACAGGAATGGTCCAAAACATAGTCAGTAAGATGAGTCAGTCTTCTTGTACTTAAGTCGGCATTGTGCCTTTTGTATTTAATTCCGATGCAATTTCTGTGTTTCATCTCAATAAGAAGGTCCAAGAGATACAGTAAACCTAGAGTGAAGCATCGGAATCTATTACTAGTGTCAAAGGAATGGTTCAAAACATAGACAGTAAAAAGAGTCAGTCTTCTTGTCTTTAATTCGGCATTGTGCCATTTGTATTTAATTCCGACGCAATTTCTGTGTTTCATCGCCAATAAGAACGTCATAGGGATACAGTAAATCTGAAGTGAAGCATCAGAGTCTATAACTAGTGTCACAGGGATGGTTCAAAGCATAGTCAGTAAGAAGAGTCAGTCTTCTTGTACTAAAGTCGGCATTGTGCCTTTTGTGTTTAATTCCTATGCAATTTCTGTGTTTCATCGTCAGTAAGAAGGTCCAAGAGATACAGTAAACCTGGAGTGAAGCATCGGAATCTATAACTAGTGTCACAGGGATGGTTCAAAACATAGACAGTAAGAAGAGTCAGAATTCTTGTACTTAAGTCTGTATTGTGCCATTTGTATTTAATTCCAGTGCAATTTCTGTGTTTCATCTTCAATAAGAAGGTCCTATGGATACAGTAAACCTGAAGTGAAGCATCAGAGTCTATAACTAGTGTCACCGGAATGGTTCAAAACATAAACAGTAGGAAGAGTCAGTCTTCTTGTACTTAAGTCGGTATTGTGCCTTTTCTATTTAATTGCGATGCAATTTCTGTGTTTCATCGTCAATAAGAAGATCAGATGGATACAGCAAAACTGAAGTGAAGCATCGAAATCTATAAATAGTGTCACAGGAATGGTTCAAATCATAGAGAGATGGAGGGGTAGGTCTTCTTGTACTTAAGTCGGCATTGTGCCTTTTGTATTTCATGCCGATGCAATTTCTGTGCTTCATCGTCCATAAGAAGGTCGGAGGGATACAGTAAACCTCAAGTGAAGCATCGGAATATAAAACTAGTGTCACAGGAATGGTTAAAAACATAGAGAGTAGGAAGAGTCAGTCTTCTTGTACTTAAGTCGGCATTGTGCTTTTTCTATTTAATTCCGATGCGATTTCTGTGTCTCATCGTCAATTGGAAGGTCCAAGGGGTACAGTAAACCTGAAATGAAGCATCGGAATCTATAACTAGTGTCATATGAATAGTTCAAAACATAGTCAGTAAGAAGAGTCACTAGTCTTGTACTTATGTCGGCATTGTGCCTTTTGTATTTCATTCCGATGCAATTTCTGTGTTTCATCGTCAATAAGAACGTCCAAGAGATATAGTAAACCTGGAGGGAAGCATCGGAAACTATAACTAGTGTCACAGGGATGGTTCAAAACATAGACAGTAAGAAGAGTCAGTCTTCTTGTACTTAAGCCGGCATTGTGCTTTTTGTATTTAATTCCGATGCAATTTCTGTGTTTCATCGTCAATAAGAAGGTCCAAGGGATACAGTAAACCTGAAGTGACGCCTCAGAGTCTATAACTAGTGTCACAGGAATGGTTCAAAGCATAGTCGGTAAGAAGAGTCAGTCTTCTTGTACTTAAGCCGGCATTGTGCTTTTTGTATTTAATTCCGATGCAATTTCTGTGTTTCATCGTCAATAAAAAGGTCCAAGGGATACAGTAAACCTGAAGTGAAGCATCGGAATCTATAACTAGTGTCACAGGAATGTTTCAAATCATAGAGAGATGGAAGAGTAAGTCTTCTTGTACTTAAGTCGGCATTGTACCTCTTGTATTTCATTGCGATGCAATTTCTGTGTTTCATCGTCCATATGAAGGTCCGAGGGATACAGTAAACCTCAAGTGAATTATCGGAATAAAAAACTAGTGTCACAGGAATGGTTCAAAACATAGAGAGTAGGAAGAGTCAGTCTTCTTGTACTTAAGTCGGCATTGTGCTTTTTCTATTTAATTCCGATGCGATTTCTGTGTCTCACCGTCAATAGGAAGGTCCAAGGGATACAGTAAACCTGAAATGAAGCATCGGAATCTATAACTAGTGTCATATGAGTAGTTCAAAACATAGACAGTAAGAAGAGTCAGTCTTCTTGTACCTAATTCGGCATTATGCCTTTTGTATTTAATTCCGATGCAATTTCTGTGTTTCATCGTCAATAAGAAGGTCCAAGGAATACAGTAAACCTGGAGTGAAGCATCGGATGCTATAACTAGTGTCACAGGGATGGTTCAAAACGCAGACTGTAAGAAGAGTCAGTCTTCTTGTACTTAAGTCGGCATTGTGCCTTTTGTATTTAATTCCGATGCAATTTCTGTGTTTCATCGTCAATATGAAAGGTCCAAGAGATACAGTAAACCTGGAGTGAAGCATCGGAAACTATAACTAGTGTCACAGGGATGGTTCAAAACATAGACAGTAAGAAGAGTCAGTATTCTTGTACTTATGTCGGCATTGTGCCTTTTGTATTTAATTCCGATGCAATTTATGTGTTGCATCTTCAATAAGAAGGTCCTAGGATACAGTAAACCTGAAGTGACGCCCCAGAGTCTATAACTAGTGTCACAGGAATGGTTCAAAGCATGGTCGGTAAGAAGAGTCAGTCTTCTTGTACTTAAGCCGGCATTGTGCTTTTTGTATTTAATTCCGATGCAATTTCTGTGTTTCATCGTCAATAAGAAGGTCCAAGGGATACAGTAAACCTGATGTGAAGCATCGGAATCTATAACTAGTGTCACAGAAATGGTTCAAATCATAGAGAGATGGAAGAGTAAGTCTTCTTGTACTTAAGTCGCCATTGTGCCTTTTGTATTTCATTCCGATGCTATTTCTGTGTTTCATCGTCCATATGAAGGTCCGAGGGATACAGTATACCTCAAGTGAAGCATCGGAATAAAAAACTAGTGTCACAGGAATGTTTCTAAACATAAACACTAGGAAGAGTCAGTCTTCTTATACTTAAATCGGTATTGTGCTTTTTCTATTTAATTCCGATGCAATTTCTGTGTTTCATCGTCAATAAGAAGGTCAGATGGATACAGTAAAACTGAAGTGAAGCATCGGAATCTATAACTAGTGTCACAGGAATGGTTCAAAACATAGAGAGATGGAAGAGTAAGTCTTCTTGTACTTAAGTCGGCATTGTGCCTTTTGTATTTCATTCCGCTCCAATTTCTGTGTTTCATCGTCCATATGAAGGTCCGAGGGATACAGTAAACCTCAAGTGAAGCATCGGAATAAAAAACTAGTGTCACAGGAATGGTTCAAAACATAGAGAGTAGGAAGAGTCAGTCTTCTTGTACTTAAGTCGGCATTGTGCTTTTTCTATTTAATTCCGATGCGATTTCTGTGTCTCACCGTCAATAGGAAGGTCCAAGGGATACAGTAAACCTGAAATGAAGCATCGGAATCTATAACTAGTGTAATATGAATAGTTCAAAACATAGACAGTAAGAAGAGTCAGTCTACTTGTACCTAATTCGGCATTATGCCTTTTGTATTTAATTCCGATGCAATTTCTGTGTTTCATCGTCAATAAGAACGTCCAAGGGATTCAGTAAACCAGAAGTGAAGCATCGGAATCTGTAACTATTATTACAGGAGTGGTTCGAAACATAGTCAGTAAGAAGAGTCAGTCTTCTTGTACTTAAGTCGCCATTGTGCCTTTTGTATTTAATTCCGATGCAATTTCTGTGTTTCATCGTCAATAAGAAGGTCCAAGGGATACAGAAAACCTGAAGTGAAGCATCGAAATCTATAACTAGTATCACAGAAATGGTTCAAAACATAGACAGTAAGCAGAGTCAGTCTTCTTGTACTTAAGTATGCATTGTGCCTCTTGTATTAAATTCCAATGCAATTTCTGTGTTTCATCGTCAATAAGAAGGTCCAATGAATACAGTGAACCTGAAGTGATGCCTCGGAATCTATAACTACTGTCACAGGAATGGTTCAAATCATAGTCAGTAAGAAGAGCCAGTCTTCTTGTACTTAGGTCGGCATTGTGCCTTTTGTATTTAATTCCGATGCAATTTCTGCGTTTCATCGTCAATAAGAACGTCCAACGGATTCAGTAAACCAGAAGTGAAGCATCGGAATCTGTAACTACTATTACAGGAGTGGTTCGAAACATAGTGAGTAAGAAGAGTCAGTCTTCTTGTACTTAAGTGTCCATTGTGCCTTTTGTATTTAATTCCGATGCAATTTCTGTGTTTCATCGTCAATAAGAAGGTATAAGGGATACAGTAAACCTGAAGTGAAGCATCAAAATCTATAACTAGTGTCACAGGAATGGTTCAAAACATAGTCAGTAAGAAGAGCCAGTCTTCTTGTAGTTAAGACGGCATTGTGCCTTTTGTATTTAATTCCGATGCAATTTCTGTGTTTCATCGTCAATACGAAGGTCCAAGGGATACAGTATACCTGAAGTAAAGCACCAGAATTTATAACTAGTGTCACATGAATGATTCAAAACATAGTCAGTAAGAAGAGTCAGTCTTCTTGTACTTAAGTCGCCATTGTGCCTTTTGTATTTAATTCCGATGCAATTTCTGTGTTTCATCGTCAATAACAAGGTCCACGGGATACAGTAAACCAGGAGTGAAGCATCGGAATCTATAACTCGTGTCACATGAATGGTTCAAAACATAGACAGTAAGAAGAATCAGTCTTCTTGTACTTAATCCGGCATTGTGCCTTTTGTATTTAATTCCGATGCAATTTCTGTGTTTCATAGCAAAAAGAAGGTCAGAGGGATACAGTAAACTTGAACTGAAGCATCGGAATCTATAACTAGTGTCACAGGAATGGTTCAAAACATAGTCAGTAGGAAAAGTCAGTTTTCTTGTACTTAAGTCTGCAATGTGCCATTTGTATTTAATTCCGATGCAATTTCTGTGTTTCATCGTCAATAAGAAGGTCAGTGGGATACAGTAAAGCTGAAGTGAAGCATCGGAAGCTATAACTAGTGACACAGGAATGGTTCAAAACATAGTCAGTAAGAAGAGTCAGTCTTCTTGTACTTAAGTCGGCATTGTGCCTTTTGTATTTAATTCCGATGTAATTTCTGTGTTTCATCTTAATAAGAAGGTCCAAGAGATACAGTAAACCTATAGTGAAGCATCGGAATCTATTACTAGTGTCAAAGGAATGGTTCAAAACATAGTCGGTAAGAAGAGTCTGTCTTCTTGTACTTAAGTCGGCATTGTGCCTTTTGTAT
Organism: Schistocerca americana; assembly: GCF_021461395.2. Lineage (NCBI taxonomy): Eukaryota > Metazoa > Arthropoda > Insecta > Orthoptera > Acrididae > Schistocerca > Schistocerca americana. The sequence continues at coordinate 22,811,078 of NC_060128.1, forward strand.
TTAATTCCGATGCAATTTCTGTGTTTCATCGTCAATAAGTAGGTCCAAAGGATACAGTAAACCTGAAGTGAAGCATCGGAATCTATAACTAGTGTCACAGGAATGGTTCAAAACATAAACAGTAGGAAGAGTCAGTCTTCTTGTACTGAAGTCGGTATTGTGCCTTTTGTGTTTAATTCCTATGCAATTTCTGTGTTTCATCGTCAGTAAGAAGGTCCAAGAGATACAGTAAACCTGGAGTGAAGCATCGGAATCTATAACTAGTGTCACAGGGATGGTTCAA